>NC_089504.1:129257806-129999332 GCF_036850995.1 Saccopteryx leptura | reverse complement strand
TTGCCGGGGTCCAGCCCCGGGGGGAATCCAGGGGTCCCACAGGAGGAGACGGCGTCGGCGCGAATCGAGTGAGAGAGCCGAATTCTTTTCTTTCTCTTTATTCTCTGGTTAGCATTTACTGTCAGGCATCTCTGCCAAATGCTAGTATAGCTCCCTTTTTATACACACACACTGAGTTACAATTACATGGTATTAATCATTGCTTCTGTTTCACTATGTTTACATGTTTCCAGATAACAATTTATATCTATAAACTACAAATCGGGTAGCAAGTCATTCAAAGTACAAAATAACTTGAATAGCGATAACAACATCGGTAAAAGCTTTTAAGGTATTAGTACTAATAGTTAACTAACTTTACTGCTGTTGTGAGTCAAGGGGCAGAGAGAGATTAGCAGACGAAATCATTAAGGACTAACAATGGATCACCGCTTGCTCAGGTAAATGGCCTTGAGTTCATGCAGTGTCCTACTTTTTCTCACAAGATTCTAAAAGGCTTGCCTATAAAGAAATTGACATAACATTAAGAGTAACTTACACCCAAAGATATACATAGTGCACTTGCAAGATAGCCTAGTAGCAACATAATTTCAGAAGACATTAACTGTTATTACTTCTATGGATTCCCCTACATTCCTCTCATTATCAAAAAATCTTGGAAAGTATATAAATCTCATGAGAACATCTCACTGAGAAAGCCTAGCAATTGCCTTTAGTCAAAAGATAATTCTCTTAGTAAAACATTCTTTTCTTGCCAACTGCGCTCTCATCCTAGGCCACACAATCGGCTATTCTACTATACCTTACCTAAGATACTATTGTCTAGTCAAATATTACTTATTTATTATATTTAAACACTAGTTAAGTTCTAACTCTATTCTTCTCAGAGTGTACCACTATCTGCAGATCAAATAAGCAAGAAGAAAGGAATGTTTCTCTACTCTATCACATGAGAAGGCTAGGGAGGAAAAATGTTGAATTAAGTGAAAGTCGAAAGGTGCTCTGTGCACAGCCACTGCCTCCTACCTATTCACAAGTCACAATCTATTCTTTCTAACATGATTAAGAGGGAATTCTCCTACAGACTTAACCCTTTACGAGGGATATCATAGCCAGCCTCTTATGTCTATGAGCCCAGCTCAAGGGGCCCACAGGCTTTTCTGTGGAACTCACACCCTCTGTCTCATTTCCAAAGAAATTACTACGAATCTACAGGAAAAGCACGGTACTATTATCCCTGTGCCATAAATAATAGCACACATCCAGAAAAGGGGGGATATAAGGCCAGATTAATTCAAAAAGTCAAAGGGGGAAGTATCATTGTGTCTCTCCTTTGGGTGACTTCATCAACCCGCAGCCATTGGTCTTCTCTGCTGTGACTTTGTCAATCAGCAGTTTTTGATCTTCTTCTGCTGTGACCTTGTCAGCCAGCAGTTGTGGGTCTTCTCCTGCTGTGACCTTGTCAGCCAGCAGTTGTGGGTCTTCTCCTGCTGTGACCTTGTCAGCCAGCAGTCGTTGATCGGCTCCCGACAATTTACTATTACTCCTTTTCAGGAAGAGATACTCTTTATAAATTATAGAATTAGAGAATTAGTTTAAGCAATCCATGTGAGACTTGGGGATCCAGAAACTGAAGACCTTCATTTATTCAATATTTATTGGCATTGGGCAGGGTGGAATTTCCTGTTACTTCTAAAAGCTTCCTATTGCTGCTCACAAGTTTAGCTGTTTGATTAAAGACTGTATGCTAGGTTTACAAGCACAGATAACCTCTAGAGCAGACTTCCCTAAACTACAGCACACAGGCTGCATGCGGCCCCCTGAAGTCATTTATCTGCCCCTGCAGCACTTCCGGGAGGGGTACCTGTTTCATTGCTGGTCAGTGAGAGGAGCATTGTATGTGGCGGCCCTCCAATGGTCTGAGGGACAGTGAACTGGCCCCCTGTGTAAAAAGTTTGGGGACCCTTGCCTTAGATTGTCAAATTAAAAATAAAAATGACACAGCCAACACAGCAGTAACCAACCACTATGAATGAATCAAAATTATACCTATTTTTTTTATCAGATTAGCAAAAAGTCTATCTTTTGGTGTGCCGGAGAATTATAGTAGTCACTTTCTGTGTGTCATGAAATGAAAAAGGTTGAAAATCACTGCCTTAGAGAGTTGTTGTGAAAAATCAAACGATATACTAACATGGAAAGATACAAGCACTAAACAGCAAGCACTTCTGTTAGCTGTTCCTAGTACCAAGTACATGTTTTAAATGAATGAGGAAATCCTATATGTATTGATTTGGAATAAAGTTCATGACATAGTGTCTTATGGAAATGCAACTGAATAACTCACTTAGTAATGGGTCTGTTCAGCAAAGAAAGAAGAAATGCATGACACATATTTATAGGTGCATCCAAACAAGCCTAGAAAGGAGCACATGCACCAAGCATTGACTTTGTCATTACCTCGGGGAGGCTGAGAAAGGGTTTACATTTGTATACTGGTATTTGCTTGAATTAACAAGTGTATACTATTTTTATAATTTTTTAAATTACACATTCTACAGTGGGATTTTTTTTAACCGTCCAGTTGAATATCTCTCATGTCCTGGTTCAAGAAAAGATAAGCTTCTTAAAGATGAGGAAACTAAAGTCCAGCTAGGAAAAGTTCACACCCTGTAAGTACTAGCTCTCCTACATGTCTCGTTTCAGATTCCTTTATAATCTTTACAGTCCTTGGCATGTCATGTGCCTGCCATAGGACCCCAACACAAACTGCTGGTTCTCCCCCTTTCCCTTACTGTCCTGATTATCTGAGGCACTCCTTTTATTGTGTCCAAGTACCTTCCACATTTCGTATCTTAACAGCTTCTTTCCTGACTTGCATATCTTTCTCTCCGTTTGCCTGCTTGTCTTTCCGCCCCTCAGACAGGTGCCCTTGCCCAGGAAAACCCACCGGAGTGACAACCCCGCCCTACACATTCAGGTTTCAGCCAGGCACAGGGACTGTAAATTGCAGGACAGATTATGCCTCCAAGCTGCCTTTGTCTAGCAAAGAGTCCAAACTGACTTGACTTCTGAACGTGTTTTCTTATTTCAGTCAAGAAACAGTGCTTGGTATGTTTTGGCAGGCAGTTTTTCCTTTAGGTCTTTCCTTACACAGGTGTTTCATTTTTCCTTTGGCTTTCTCCTATAAGTTACAAAGCTATTTTGTACCCACCAACCCAAACATTCTCTACCTCACTTACCCTTTATCGTGTTCATTTTTATTGTTTTAGCACCCAGCACTTTCACTTCTGCTTCCTCACTCTCTCACACTCCAGCCCTCTTAGCCCCAATTTTCTATTTCAGTCCACATAGAAGCTGTTACATGTTGAACGGGGAAGGAAAAAAGAATTCCAGGCTCTAAGCAGGGAATCTTCCAGACCAACTCTCACAGGGGAACCCTAAGCTTCTGGAACCAAGTCTGCCCGGGGGTATACAGGCCACCAGAACAGGGTCAGCATCAAAGTGCTCTGGCGTCTGAAGAGCTGATTGGTTCCCAATAAACCAATCAGCGTGCGAGGCTGTGCAAGAACAAGGGAGGACCCAGATTACAGAGCGGACTGAGTTCAAGCTTAAAGGGACAGGTGAGCCAGGTCCCAAGGTTTCACGTGCATTTTTGCATTTACCAGGTTACAATTAACCCTGGAACGCCGGTCTCCCTAAATTCCTCCTTTGGAGTTTCCCAGTTTCATAATGCAAACAGAGAAACATTACTTAGCCAACCATTCATAAAATGGCCATTAATGGTCAATGGAGGAGTAGCCTTAGAGTGGGACAGAGGCCATTAAAATCCTCCCTCCTTTCTCAGTTCCACTCCAGGTCCTCAACAAAAATCAATTGGTTCTTGAAATAGTAAATCACTCAAAAACGCTCGCCTACTCGCCAAAGCTGATTACCAAAATGCTATCAATAAACAGTGGAATAAGTTTCCCTTTCCCGAACGGCTGGGGTAAATTGTGTTGGCATTTAATGAACTTGAAATGTTTTATTACCTGCTAACAAAAGAAGCAAATGAGCTATTAGGCTGAAGTCGGAGAAAGACCTGAAACATGCAACCACGCAAGCTAAGGCAGCCGCCTCCCGGACTCGGACACCGCCCTCCGCCACACCTCCCCCCACCTCGTCGCCTGGACCGCTCCTCCAGGCTCTACCCCACACTCTTCATATGGAGGCACAAAGATTTGGGGCGGGGAGGGCGAAAATATCAGATTTTCCTGCTGTGTTTCAAACTTCAGCAGAACTGTTCTATGCACTCCAAGTGTCCCAGCCCCCTGGAATCACAGATCTGTCCAACCTTAGCTTTCCCACGGTGCAGCGCTTCACCCACTCATCTTCCACCCATTCCCGGGCTGGAGACACTGCGTCCTTGGGGATGCGAGATGGGGGAAGGGGGCGTGGAGAAGACAGAAATGGCCAGTGTAAGTTAAGAGGTACCCGCCTAGGCCAGGAAGCTGGCAGCCAGAGAATCCTGGGGCCAATGAACTAGAGAGGGGGTCTGGAACCGTGAGCGGAAGGACTGAGAGGAAAGCGGGAGAGCCGCAGGCGTCGCTGCACTCACTCTGCATAGCCAGTAGCCCAGGGAAGCCGCCGGGTCTCCTTGATGATGAGGATAGGACGGGCGCTGTGGTCGGCGCTGCACTCCACCTCGTCCTGAGACAGCCCCAGGAACTCCGCCGCCTGTAAGAGAAGCGCAGGGGCAGGTCAATACTCCGCAGCCGCCACCGTGCTCGGAGCCTGAGCTGCCAGCCATGATGCCGCCCATAAACTTGGCCAGGGCAGATTTCACGCGAGTGAGCATATTACTGCGGCGCCCGGCAGCAGCGGTGCGAGCAGGAGGCGGAGGCTGGGGCCCGGCGAGGCGCAGCGCGGAGCATGCAGGCTGGGGCCGCCGCCCAGCGGTCGAGCAGTGGGGTCGCTACTGTGCGCCGCCCGGTTCCGGGAGCCTAGTGCTGAGTGGTGCAGGTGCCGAGCCCTGGCTTCCCGCGCCCCGTGTCGCCGCCGCCTCCCCTCGTCATACTTCTGCAACGGCGAGGCATGGAGCGGGCGGGGCTGGAGAGAGGCCGCGCGCCCCGGAGCGGTTGGGCCGTTGCAACCGCAGCAGGGCCAGTCCTCGCCCGCTGCGCTCGACTCCTGCGTGAGCGGAACTGAGCCCGCGAGATGATCCCGCGGAGCCAGCGCGGCTGCTGCCACGGCTACCGCTGTCAAGTCCTGTGATAATCAGGCTGCAAGGGCTCTAGCTACTGTTTTGGCCGGAGCTCAGCCCCTCCCTTGACGCCCCGGCGAGGCTCCACTAAGATCACGACCTCTTGGCAGGGGAAGGAAGGGGGCAGGAAGGGTCTGTACCTGACGGAGGGGATAGGGGCGCTGTAAGCTCCAGGCAGTACAGGCGTTAGGGGAAGTCACGTGGGGCCAGGCAGCCTAGAAAAGCCAGTGGAGAAATCAGCTCTGGGAGGAATGCCGCCTACACCTTTGGGAAAGGAAACGGGAGCAGGCGGGGAAAGGGAAGACGGGAGGAATCCTGGAGGGAGGTCACGTCCTGCAGTGGAAATGAGGAACACCTGGTGTAACAGACTTTCAGCGCTTTAAAACCAACGTACAACAGTTGCACAGGAATTATTCAAGTTTTGCCCTAGGCATTTCTAGAATTACTTCGCTTGTTCATTATCAGCAAACGCATCATTATCTGCGGAGCAAAACCTTTTTGAAACCCAAAATAAGCTTACAGGCAAAGAAAACAAGCTCTAAGAAATTTGAAGCAAGCTCTATTTTATCTGGTACTTAAAGGCTCAATAAATTTATACAAATGTTTTCTTCCAACATAGCAACAGAAGTACATTTTCAAAGCTGATCTTGTTTACTGTTGAGAAAATTAATGCAGCCTCTTTTGTTTTTCTTACTGACAAAATTAAGGGCCTTTTAAAACTAAAGCAAATAAAATAGAACAGAGTGCCTGACCTGTGGTGGCGCAGTGGATAAAGCGCTGACCTGGAAATGCTGAGGTCCCCGGTTAGAAACCCTGGGCTTGCCTGGTCAAGGCACGTATGGGAGTTGATGCTTCCAGCTCCTCACCCTTGTCTCTCTCGGCCTCTCCTCTCTCTGTCTCTCTGTCTCTCTCTCTCCTCTCTAAAAATAAATAAATTAAAAAAAAATTTTTTTTTTAAAAGAAAGAAAAAAAATAGAACACAGCAACTCAATGAAATGCTAAAGTAAAAATGAATGAATGTTTGCAACAATAAAAAAATGTTGGTCTTGCATTAAAACAAATCAGAAAAATGTGGAAAATGTGCTTCTTTAGGCGTGGCATTTGTTAAATATTGGCTTTTTTTTTTTCTTTGCAAGAGGGCATTTTCTGGTCATGTTTACTTATTCTGTATCCTGCTCCTATGTTTACCTACCAATTAATTTGCCAGGATTCTGTGTTACTTGAGGTGTTAGGCACTGACACCACACTTGGAGTTCAGGAGGAAATACAGGCTCTGGTTCTTACAGAATAGGAGGAGGAAGAGCAGCCCTGGTGTTGAAGGGGGAGCTAATTCTCTGAAGAGAAATTGGAATCCTTGCTCTTCTGGGAAGCCTGGGTAAACCTCGTTGATTCCTTTTATAATATTTTTAAGGCATTTCCTCCCCATTACAGTTTACGTTCAGTATTGTTTGTATTAGTTTCAGGTGTACAGCATAGTGCTTAGGAAATCTATACAGTGTGTCCGTAAAGTCATGGTGCACTTTTGACCGGTCACAGGAAAGCAACAAAAGATGATAGAAATGGGAAATCTGCACCAAATAAAAGGAAAACCCTCCCAGTTTCTGTAGGAGGATGTGGCAGCATGTGCGCATGCGCAGATGATGATGTAACACCGTGTATACAGCAATGCAGCCCACGGCCGTGCCAGTCGAGATGTGGACGGTACAGAGGAAAGTTCAGTGTGTTCTATGGCTCGCTAAATTCGAATCCGTGATCAAAGTGAACGTGGGCCGGGGCACTGAGGATGGCTCCAATTGCAACAGAGCAATGCCCCAGGTGGGCAGAGCATCTTCCCCTAGTGGGCATGCCGGTGGATCCCTCTCAGGTGCATGTGGGAGTCTGTCTCTCTGCCTCCCCACTTCTCACTTCAGAAAACTACAAAAAAAACCACATTCAACCTTTAGTGAAATAACATTCTTGTTAATAAGTCTTTTTTCATTTTTCACAGAACAGAAATGTAATTTTATCTTGGTCCCTTTCTCTCATTTTAAATTTGGGGGCAGAATTCTAAGTGATGTAAATCTAAATGAGCAAAAATGGTCTTCACAACCTTTTCTTTCCTGAACTATACTTCCAGTGGGAATCACTATATAGTGGTCAACCATTAAACCAACCACATCCGCAGATAAACTTACAATCCCTTTCTTAAATTTTTCTTGGTAGAATAATTACCTTTTAAAAATGTTTTTTTGGATAGTTTAGTAACTGATTTCAATAGAGAATATGTTCCTTTCTTATGTAGTACCAGTGGGTGAGCCCAGGCAAGTCCACATTGGATTCGAGAAGACAGCAAAGAAACTGTGAAGCTAGAAAGCACTGGGCCATTTCCATTTAATAGAGTCTCCCAATGGTGGATGAATAAACAGGGAGGGGAAAACCTCAGGCTAAGGAACAGCGAAAATGGCTCCTCACAGTGGTGGGCAGGCAATCTGCAATCTGCCCTGAGGGCAAGCACCCATAATCTTACATAAACTATACACATGTGGTGCTGCCACACACTTGTGCCCTAATTCATGCAAAGCACAAGCGAGCAAGCCTAACAGCTGTTTTCCCAACACACTGAAAACTTGTTCTACCAACAGCACGCAAACAGGGATTACATTACTTTGAATATTTCTATAGATCACAGCTGACTGATAAATCTACTATCTTATTTTTATACCCATCTCTAATTTCAGGGTCCCATCCCATGATTTTCCAGACAAATATTTTTCATGAAACTTATTCCTTAATTATGTAATTCATGAAAATTGGGGTTTCAGATGGGAGGTATATCCTGATTAAAATGAGGCAATCATCCCTTTTAGGAGAGCCCCGGAAAAATAAGTGTCTTTCACACCTACTGCAGGTACAAATTTGGGAATATCTATGCTACCAGATTTAGGATTAGTGATTCCCTAAATTCAAACATTACAGTAATCAGAAACAGAGAGACCCTCAATGTGTTTATTACAGACTGTATATATGCCTCAATCCTCAAGAGGTATGCTTCAGTTTTGTCTGTTTGTGTTCTCTTTATCCCTGGAAAATGTGGGTGGAAGATTTTAATAGAACATTCATTTACAGGTTAGATACACTGACTTTATAGCTGGATGGTTTTTATATAAATTAATCTCATTACTAGACCTATAATGCTATGTTTTTGACTATTCAGACTCTCTGCCATCAATAAGACTGTTTTCAAGAAAAAAACTGGTCTGGATAATTTCTTCAGTCAAAACATTAGGATTCTCCTAAAAGAGTTATTAATTACAAAATAAAAACATTAACTTATACTGGAAAACCCTGGTGGACATGACCTGAAATAAGTGATCCACATTAGCACTCCCAGCACTGAGACAGTAACATACTAGACCCCTTAACATCATGTACTGAAAAGGGCACAGCCCTTCTGTGGTGTTTGTCCCCCAAATCTTTAACCTTGGTGTAAACATGGGAGGACATGAGTCAAACGCAAACAGCATATTTTACAAAATACCTGACCAGGTATCTTCAAAAGTGTCAAGGTCCTGAAAGACAAGGATAGTCTGAAGAATTACCACAGATTGCAGACATAAAAAAGACACAGCCCACTAAAATGATGTACCGATGTTTATTTCTCAGTTCTGATGTCAACATTAAGGGAAGCTGGGTGAAGGGTATTGTTAAGGGAAGCTGGGTGAAGGGAAACCAGCTGTGTTAGGCTTCTTTGCACTTTGTGTGATTAGTGCATGATTACTTGGCAGAGCCGTGTGTATTTAGCCTATATATGACTATTTTTTTTTCTTTTCTTCTTTTTTTTATTTTTTTATTTTTTACAGAGACAGAGTCAGAGAGAGGGATAGATAGGGACAAACAGGAATAGAGAGAGATGAGAAGCATCAATCATCAGTTTTTCGTTGTGACACCTTAGTTCATTGATTGCTATCTAATATGTGCCTTGACTGCGGGCCTTCAGCAGACTGAGTAACCCCTTGCTTGAGCCAGAGACCTTCGGTCCAAGCTAGTGAGCTTTTGCTCAAACCAGATGAGCCCATGCTCAAGCTGGCGACCTCGGAGTCTCGAACCTGGGTCCTTCAGCATCCCAGTCCGACGCTCTATCCACTGCGCCACCACCTGGTCAGGCTATTTTCTTTTTTTTAAATGCAGTGAGAGGAAGGGAGGCAGAGAGAGAGAGACTTCCGCATGCACCCCAACTGGGATCCACCCAGCAAGCCCTTTAGGGGTGATACTCTGCTCTTCTGAGGTGTAGCTCCGTTGCTCAGCAACTGAGGTCTTCTTAGTGCCTGAGGTGGAGGCAATGGAGTCATCCTCAACATCCTGAGCCAACTAGTTCCAATCAAATCATGGGTGAAGGAGGGGAAGAGAGAGAGAAGTGAGAGGAGGAGGGGAAGGGTGGAGAAGCAGAAGGTACTTCTCCTGTGTGCCACGGTGAATAATGCTGCAGTGAACATAGGAGTACGTGTATCTTTACAAATAAATGTTTTCAAATTTTTCGCATAGGTACCCAAAAGAGGGGTTGCTGGGTCATATGGCAAGTAAGTCTGTTCTTCATTTTTTGAGAATTCTCCATACTGCTTGCCAGTTTACATTACCATCAGCAGTGAATGAGGGTTCCTTTTTCTCTACAACTTCTTCAACATAAAAGAAAATATATGCTCTAAATTTTTTTTTTTTTTGTATTTTTCCGAAGCTAGAAATGGGAGAGACAGTCAGACAGACTCCCGCATGCACCCGACCGGGATCCATTCGGCACGCCCACCAGGGGGCGATGCTCTGCACACCAGGTGGCGATGCTCTGCCCCTCCGAGGGGTCGCTCTGTTGAGACCAGAGCCACTCTAGTGCCTGGGGAAGAGGCCAAGGAGCAATCCCCAGCGCCCTGGCCATCTCTGCTCCAATGGAGCCTCGCTGCGGGAGGGGAAGAGAGAGCAGAGAGGAAGGAGGGGGGGGAGTGGAGAAGCAGATGGGCGCTTCTCCTGTGTGTCCTGGCCGGGAATCGAACCCGGGACTCCTGCACACCAGGCCGACGCTCTGCCACTGAGCAAACCGGCCAGGGCCATCTTTCCCTCTTGAACTGGGGAAACATTAATCAAACACCTATGTCTGTGGCACTGTTGATACCAAAGTAACTAGGATATGGTGCTTACCCTCAGGAGGTTTGTTCACAATCTCGGGGAGAGGCAGACTTGTAAAAAACGAATCAAAATCAAAATAACATGACAAGTGCTACACAGTGTTGGTAATAGCTATGATCTAGTGGAGGGGGGAGGGATGAAAGAGACTCTACAGTAATCAAGTTAGACCCGGAATTTTGGTACAGTGCAAATGTTTCTCAGAGGCCTTTCCACTGTTTAGAATGCTCTGATGATATTGCTCTGGCCGGGTAACTCAGTTGTTCAGAATGTTGTCCGGATACAGCAAGGTTGTGGGCTCCATCTCCAGTCAGGGCACAGACAAGAATCAGCCAGTGAAAGCCTAAGGAGGTAGAACAACAAGTCGACGTTGCTCTTTCTCCTTTCATCTCTCTCTCTAAAATCAATAAATTAAAATATTAAAAAAGTATATATTAGTACATTACACAAGCTATGTGTTTACTAAAGTACTTATGTGCAATACTGATGTAAAATCCTAAAAATTCTATGTTCTATTTCATCTCTTTTAGGTGCATTTCAAGAATAGTAATATCCTAAACACTAATTATTGATTAAATTCTTTGAGTGAATGAGGTTTTATAAAATGGCTGTGATAAATACAGAGAATTAATTTTAAGTTTCAAATGTACAGTGTAAAGTTATTTTTGTTAAGAAAATGAACACCAATATTGTGATAAGTATATATGGTGTGAAATGAATAATTAGATTTATTGAGATGATCACTTCATAAGTTACATAAGTGTCTAATAACTGGATGGTACACCAGAAACTAATATAATATTGTACATCAACTTTAATTGAAGACTAGAAAAAATTATTTTAAAAAAATGAATACCACTTAAAATATAAGTAATATTCAAGGAAACTGGGTCAAAATTCACTTTCTCATTAGCAAAACATAAATTTTATTTAATACCGTTTAAGACAGCTTTGAGCCAGTTAACCTTTGCTGGCTACCTTACGCAGCACAGTCTGGTAGTTAAAAGAGTGAAGCAGAAATAACTCTTTTTTTTTTTTTGTATTTTTCTGAAGCTGGAAACGGGTAGAGACAGTCAGACAGACTCCCGCATGCGCCCCACCAGGATCCACCCAGCACGCCCACCAGGGGTGATGCTCTGCCCACCAGGGGGCGATGCTCTGCCCCTCGGGGGCCCTTGCTCTGCCTTGACCAGAGCCACTCTAGCGCCTGGGGCAGAGGCCAAGGAGCCATCCCCAGCGCCCTGGCCATCTTTGCTCCAGGAGGGGAAGAGAGAGACAGAGAGGAAGGAGGGGGTGGGGGGGTGGAGAAGCAAATGGGCACTTCTCCTATGTGCCCTGGCTGGGAATCGAACCCCAGTCCCCCGCAGGCCAGGCTGACGCTCTACCGCTGAGTCAACCAGCCACTTTCTTAACATATACTGAACTGCTGCGCCCATACAATATGGTTGCCTGAACAAACTGACTTGAGGGAAAGCAATCCCCTTTTTCCTCTCTAATCTTTAATATCTGTTTTGCAACATTCCCCATCGCACAGGGATGGACTACCAGTGAAGGGACACACACATTGTGTCATTATCATTTTAAATCCTTGCTGCCTGGAAACCAACGCATAATTCATGTCTCAGCTGTTTGCATTTAACCATTTTTAAAGGGCATGTTTTGGCGATATCTTGATAAGATAAAAACTGCGAACTCCACTTGTCTCTCAAGCCCAGGTCACAAAAATTCATACCCAGGATCTCTACATCTTAGGATGAGTTCTGTCCAGAGCGCCCACCGCAAAGCAAGTAGTGCGCATCCCTGCCACTTACAGTCAGGACAGCCTCTGAAAGAAGGGATCACTGTCAAATCAGGCAAGTTTTCCACTCTTGAATGCAAAGTAACCAGCATATAGGTCAAGAATCAGGTTCTGGCACTCTTGCTAAAGGGTTCCTTTTAAAACATGCCTTAAAGGGATGTAGGAGGCAACATCCTTGCTAATAAAACCGAGAAATGTGCAGAGAGCCTGGCGCTGCTAGACCAGGCTGGGGTGTCCCCCCACCCTCCCCGCGGGCCTGTGTCTCCTGAGCCTCCTGTGTCCCCTGAGCCTGCCGGGTTCAAAACGTCCAAGTCCTGCTCCCCGACCCACCAGGGAGACACCCCCCCCCCCCCGTCCCCCAGAGAGCATTTCCCCCAGCTTTCAGCCACCCCCTAGGAAACCCTTTACTCAGTTGAGAACCCGGCTCTGCAGGGACCTCTGGCAGCACAGGAATCTCAGTTATCCTAAAGGGACCTCAGAAAGTCCAGAGCCCCGCTCTCCGGCCCTGCTGCGCCCTCAACTTCCCAAGTAGAATTCCCAGAGGCAGGTTCCATTCAGCCGGCCAGGGTCCGCGTCCCGCCCATGCCCTGCGCGTATTGCTTACCGCCTGCTCTGGACCAAGCTCCACAAAGCAGCTCTCCAGGACTCCGGACCTCTACCAGCTCGCTGCGGCTCCACGGTGCGCCTCGCGCCAGGGTACCGCTTTCTCCGTCCCCCAACCCCCACCTGGCCATCCCCGTAGCCTACGAGCCCCCTCCCGGCCCCCTCTCCTCCCCTTGCCTTCTTGTGCTGCGCCCCTCCCTAGTCCCCAATAGTCCAGCCTCCACCCTAGTTCACGCTGGGTGGCTCCAGGGAACCGTGGGCTCCAATACGGGCCAGACAGGGCACCCACCGCTCCTAGCCTCCGGCTCCCCTTGTACGCACCGCTGGCCCAGATTTCCACATCCTTACCTCCAACCCACTCCTGCGCCCAACCTGCATCCCTACCTGCGCCCATTTCTCCTCCAGCATCACCTCCCACCCCGCCCAGTTTGGGAATAGCCCCAATCTTCCATCCCACCCACCCCTACCTCCTTCTCACGTGGCGGGGCAGGGCTGCTGTCCACTGACAGGGTAGGCGGAGAAGGGGCACGCGCCCAGCGAGAGTGGTGGGCCCCTGGGCAGGGCGCTAGGGACACAGCCCCGGAATTTTATTTTACTTTTTACAGAGAGAGAGAGAGAGAGAGAGAGAGAGAGTCAGAGAGAGGGATAGACAGACAGGAAAGGAGAGATGAGAAGCATCAATCATCAATTTTTCGTTGCGACACCTTAGTTGTTCATTGATTGCTTTCTCATATGTGCCTTGACTGTGGGCCTTCAGCAGACTAAGTAAACCCTTGCTCAAGCCAGCGACCTTGGGTCAAAGCTGGTGAGCTTTGCTCAAACCAGATGAGCCCACACTTAAACTGGCAACCTCGGGGTCTTGAACCTGGGTTCTCCGCATCCCAGTCCGATGCTCCATCCACTGGGCCACTGCCTGGTCAGACAGCCCTGGGATTTTAAAGAGCTCAGCCATCCTGGCTCCCCTCAAGTATACTCACTATAGCCTGGGTCACAGGGGCTTCTGTGCTTTTAAGAACTTTGCCTATGTGCTTGAGGCTGGCCCCGCCCAGAGGAAAGGGAGGTCTGGGCTGTCACTCCTTGCCACTGGTCCTGGTGACCCTGAAGGAGCATGGCCTAAACTGCTGACCTCTGGATGGAGGTTTAACGTCTGTTTTCTTTCCTCCTCAGTGTTGACATCCCTGCACTTGACAGGGAACCTGCCACACAAGCCCAGAGCAAGGAGGAACACAAACCCAGAGCAAGGACAGACAGGCTGTGACTGTGCCAGCTGGTCTGGCGTGGCTCTGGCCCCTCTCTGCATTGCTTTGCTCTGCAGGGTCCAGCAGGTGCCTGGCCCACAGGGGCCTTTTATAGGTATCAAGGGATCCAACTTCATTGGCCTTCCTGAAAGCTGAAAATGAGCTCAGCTCCCTTTATGAGTGATGGATTCATTGCAAGAATGGGGCAAAAGTGGAGTTCTGGTTGTTTCCCCGTGGAGCAGCTTTCCTGGGCTGCCTTCATCAGGGCTGAATCTGTCTGAATAGCAGTCTGCCAGCCCTGGAGTGTTTACCTGTCCAGGTGTCCCAAGGAGAAAAAGCTAAACGTCCACAGGCACATCAGGAATCTCTTCCCCTTGTGGAACTCGGAGGTGTGTGTGTGTTGTAGGGGTAGTTTTGTAGACTCTTATTTTTTTCTTAGTTGAGAAATATTACTCGAGATCTTCATATCTTTTTTATTTTCTCTGAGAAGTATAAGAGTAATTTCTATTTATTTAGTTTTTTCATCACAAAAGAACTAAAGTTCGTAATACTTGTCCTCTTACAACTAATGCTGGGGTAATAAATGTAAATAGAATATTGACATTATTTTAACTTTTTGTTAAATAAATATAGTTAAAATGATTTGCATTGAAAAGTTAATACAGGAGTATATAAAGTCAAAAGTGGAAGTCCCATTTCTCAGCCCTGTTCAAAAGTGTGAGCACGAACATCCCAGAGTATTTCTGTCCATTTCTTTCTATGCCATTGAAATCGTTTCTCCCAAGGGTTGTCAGAAACATAAAGCTAAACCATGAAAGATGGCAAGCTCTTGCCAGGAAAAGATAGGCACTAGTGGTTAGTTTGGCCTCTTTCATTTCTTTGAGAAACAAAATAATCCATCAAGGGTTCTATGCCACTTGGTCATTGGACTGGGTGACCAGTTTCTCAGATCCAAGGTCTAGAACCAGACTAGAACCCGCAATGCCGGGGAGCTGCTCGCTGCTGCCCCTTGCTGTCAGCAAGGGTCACTGCAGGGTGCTGCCTCCTTCCAGGACCTTGGGACTCCCTCAGGATGGCAGGGCCCAGCCAGCACCAGCCTCCTTAAGACCTTCCTGTACCTGCACAGGTGCACCCTCCTCCATAAAACCTCACGGCTCCATTGCCCTGGAGTTTGTATTTCCAATTGCTATTGTTGCTTTGTTAGGGTAACCATGAAAATAAAAAACAAAAAGACACATAAATGTACACTTCCTCTCATAAGTGGTATAATGAGCAGTATTAGCAAATCGTCTCATTAGCAAAATATTGCTATCATGTCATGGTTATAGTGAGTGGCTTGTCACAAGGTTCTCAGGTAGGTTTTCCTTCAAGGTTCCATAAGTACTCTGTCGCCTGGATTTTGGCATCTAACCATCTAGACCTGTAAATGCCACAGTCCAATGATTTCCACTCATCTGTGGGGTGCGGGGTGATCACTTATTTTGAAAAGTATTTTAAATCGTCACCTCACATGAACACAGCAACTCTTTAAAGATTCAACGTTATTTGGCTTTCCTTTTCTTATATTGTTAGGGGAAAATCACCTAACATAGTTTGTCGGGAGCCGATCCATTAGTGCTGGCTAACAAGGTCACAGCAGAAGAAGATCCACTACTGCTGGTTGACAAAGTCACAGCAGAAGAAGACCAATGGCTGCTGGTTAATAAAGTCACCGCAGTGAAGACTAACAGCTGCGGGTTGACAAAGTCACTGCAAAGGAAAGGCACAATGATACTTCCCCCCTTTGACCTTTCTGAATTAATCTGGCCTTATATCCCCCCTTTTCTGGGTGTGTGCTGTCATTTATGGCACAGGGATAATAGTACCGTACTTTCCCTGTAGATTCGTAGTAATGTCTTTGGAAATGAGACAGAGGGTGTGAGTTCCACAGAAAAGCCTGTAAGCCCCTTGAACTGGGCTCATAGACATAAGAGGCTGGCTATGATATCCCTCATAAAGGGTTAAGTTGGTAGGAGAACTTCTTATTAATCATGTTAGAAACAATAGATTGTGACTTATGAATAGGTAGGAAACAGTAACTATACACAGAGCACCTTTCAGCCTTCACTTAATTCATCACTTTTCCTCCCTAGCCTTCTCATGTGGTAGAGTAAAGAAACTTTCCATTCTTCTTGCATACCTGACCTGCAGGTGGTGGAACACTCTGAGAAAAGTAAAGTTAGAACTTAATTAGTGTATGACTATAGTAATAAATAAAATTTGACTAGACAATAGTATTCTAGACAAGGTAGAGTTATTAATCAGTACTGACCTTTTGGAAGGTTGTATCAATATTGTTATTGCTGTTCAAGTTATTGTATAATTGTTCTTTGAATGACTTACAGTTTATAGAAATGAATTAACTGTTACCTAGAAAATGTAACCATAGTGAAACAAAAACAATGATTGATCAATGTATTCTGATTACCATGTGATTGTAACTTAGTGTGTGTGCATAAAAAGAAAGCTAGACCAGCATTTGGCAGAGATGCCTGGCAGTAAATGCTAACTAGAGAATAAAGAGAAAGAAAAGAATTCGACTCTCTCACTCGATTCGTGCCGACGCCGTCTCTTCCTGTGGGACCCCTGGATTCCCCCCGGGGCTGGACCCCGGCAATAGTTCATTCAAAATTTTCAGTCCCCTTATTGTGATATCTACTTTTCCAAACCAAAAATATAGGTTTAGGATTTTGAATTACAATAACTCCAGAAAGCATGAATTTTCCCATTTCCATTGCTCTTTTTCAAAGACAGATTGCAACCGGAACAGATATTAGCACACCCATGGTCATCTGCAGCATTGCTCACAATAGTCAAAAGGTGGGAACAAGCCGTGTCCATCCACAGATGAGTGGCTAAAGAAAGTGTACCTAGATGTACAATGGGACATTATTTATTCTGAAGAAGTTAAGAAATCATGTCATGTGCTACAACACAGATGAGCCTTGAGGACATTATGCTAGATGAAATAAGCCAGTTACAAAAGGATCAATACTGTGTAGTTCCACTTATGTGAGGCATTCAGAGCAATTGGATTTATAGCGGTATTTCCCAACGTGGGGCCCACGCCCCACAGGGGGGCAATTCGATAGTTAAGGGGGGCAATTTGAAAATGGACTCGACACGACTTTAACTCTTTCGCCCCGGGCCATTTAAATGCAATGCTAGATATCGGTGCCAAATTTAACAAAAAATGCAATTCTTAAATAATTGTGGTAAATAATTATTAAGTATAATTTCGTTTGACGAGACCAAATTATCAAGTGGGTGATTGGCGTCGTCAAGTAAACTTCGTCCTGGGTTCACCGCGGAGCGTGCCGTCTGCCGCGGGGAACCCCGGACGTTTTAAAAACTCACTAAACAACGCAGTTATTCTCACTTAATTGGCCCATCGCAACTTCTGTAGTGTTTCACATCATTCAGTTGGTGTTAATTTGAAATATAAGTGTCAGTCAAAACTGTTGTAAAAGCTTGTTGATTTAATAAATATACGTATATATATTGCATAGATATAATTGGTAAGTATTTGATTTTATTTTTATCAATATTAAACTCTTTATTAAGTACTTCTTGCATCGGGGCTAGAAAGCAATAATATTTTATAAATATTATTGGGGCTATAATAGTGCATGCACGACAATTTTAATTTTAGAAGCATAACTTTCCAGAAAATTTTGTCAAGTGGAAAAAATATAGAAACCTTTTTATTTGCGGTGGTAGTGTAGTAAATGTGTTATATACATTTAAATAAATATGAATTTTTAGTATACGTTTACTCTATGTCACATTGAATATATTTTAACACATATTTTAATATTAGTTATAATTGATCTTATTTTTATTATACCCCATAGTAAAATGAGTGGTGCAAGCAAGAAAAAAACTCATCAATATTCAGAGGAATATTTAAAATTTGGGTTCATACCCGCTGTTCACGATGAGCGGATTCCTTTTTGTCTTTTATGCCAGCAATGCTTGACCAACGAATCAATGAAACAAGGTCGTCTTGAGGCGCATTTGAAGGCGAAACATAGTGCTCATATTAACTCAGATTTGTTACTTTAAAACTTTAAAGAAAAATTTTGAAAAAAGCACAACATTAAAGTCTCTATTTACTGCTCATACTTCAACTAATAATCGTATTCTTGAGGCTAGTTATCAAATTTCTTTATTCATCGCTAAAACTGGAGAAAATCACACTATAGGAGAGAATTTAATAAAACCGTCAATATCAGCATTTCTTAAAACGGTTCTTGAAAAAGATGACAAAGATGTAAAAGCTATGCCACTCAGTGACAATAGTGTTAGCAGAAGAATAGACGAAATGAGTGAGGATACTGAAAAACAACTTATTGAAAAGCTGAAAACAAGAAAATTCTCCTTGCAAATGGATGAGTCAACTTTGAGAGACAGTGAGGCAGTATTGATAACTTACATAAGATATATTGATAAAGGACATTTTGCTGAAGAAATGTTGTTCTGTAAAAGATTAGAAAGCACCACTACCTCCAAAGATATATATATAATTAGCTAAAAAACTACTTAGATGTCAATGATATACCAATGAAAAATAGAACATCTTGTGCTGCGGATGGTGCTCCCAATATGATGGGCAAGAAAAATGGCTGCTTAAAATTGATGAAAGATGCGAATCCAGAAATGATTCTTGTGCATTGTGTTATTCATAGAAAAAATTTGGTAGCTAAAAACATCTCGCCTGTTGTGAATGAAGTATTACATACAGTAATAAAGTGTGTTAATGCTATTAAATCTAGTGCCAAATGTGAGCGTCTTTTCAAGCTATTTTGTGAAGAACAAAATGAAGACCATGTGAGACTTTTACTTCATACTGAGTAAGATGGCTATCTAAAGGAAACTGTTTGAAAAGATTTATGGAACTGTTTGATACTCTTAGTGATTTTTAAGCGACAAACCTGAAATGAAGTATCTGGTAACAATAGATGGTAAAGCATTTGTGAGTTATTTAGCCGATATCTTTGAAAAACTAAATCTATTAAATAAGCAACTTCAAGGAACAAATAAAACTCTTGTCGATGCAAAAGCAAAGATATTTGGTTTCATTACCAATATTGAGTTATGTCAGAAACATATTAACAACAAAAACTTTAAATAGTTTCATTGGCTCCAAAAATGTGAAGTAACTGATACCGCTTTACTTGTTGTTGTCAATCATTTGAATATTCTATCGGCTGATTTAAAAGAAAGATTTTCTGATTTAAAACAAATTGATTTCCCAACATGGATGATGCAGCCAATGTTAGTGGATTTGTCTGATATATCAAATATGCAGTATCAAGAAGAACTCGCAGAATTGCAAAATGATGAGTCAGTTAAAGCTTTATTTAATATCAAAGGAGTGATGGCATGGCTTTGTGAGGAAACAGAAATCAAATACCCAAATTCAACCAAATGTGCAAGAAAACTATTGCTACCGCCGTTTCCATCTTCATTTTTAGCTGAACGTGGTTTTGGTGCTGTCAATGATTTACTGGTAAAAAAAAGAAATTGGCTGGATATAACACAACGTGGAGACTTGAGACTAAAGCTAACCAAATTGGAACCTAATATAAAATCTCTGTTTAGCAAGCATCAAGCGCAAGGATCACACTAAATTAAAATAATAAATTAATATAGAAAAATCTGTATTAAAATTATTTGGAATTTAAATTTCTGTTTTTCATTATATGTTTTGAAATTTTACTTACTGTGTTTTGTTAACAATTTCATAGTGATTTCTTCCTATAACCTATCATTTATGTTTATTAAGTGAACAAATCAATTTTTTAATGTTAAAAATTATGTATGTTACATAGGGGGGGACATAAAAATTTTAGAAAGGTTAAGGTGGGGCATGGCACAAAATAGGTTGGGAAACACTGACATACACCAAAAGTCTCCCAAATGTCCCTGTCTTTAAGCCAGTGATTCAATTTCCAGGTATTCACCCTAAAGAAATAAACAAACATATGAACAACATTTATAACAAAAGCAAACACCGAGACAGTATTTATTGTGAACCTGATTCTGCTAAGGTTTTACAAATCGTAATCCTCAAACTAACCCTACAAAGTAGGTTCCATTAGTTTCCCTCACTTACAGATTAAAACAAAAAATACTAAAGCACTGAGAGAATAAATAACTTGAATAATGCAAAGTTTGTAAATAATTCAGCCAGGATTTGAACACAGGCACTTTATCTCCACAGCTGACACTCTTTAAACTTAATACTACCTTGGGCCTCTCTGCAAAGACGCCCAGTATAGTGATACTTCCCTGAGTGAAAAAAAACTGGAAACAAACACTAACAGTAGAATGATGGCTGACTAAATTGATATATCCATTCATAAGATTAAGCAACATTAACATATTTTTAAAGAACTACTAACATTGACAAATACTTCTGATATATTATTACATGGGAGAAGAGCAGGTTTCAAACAGTATATATTTTATAATCACAAATAAAAAGTAAATATTAATATGCACAATAAAACAGCTACATGGGGCACAGGCACATACAAATCTCAATTTTCACAAAAATAAAATTTTAAGTGCGCGGCACACAAAATTTATTAAATACAATATAAATAAACTTAAAAGTAAAATACTTTACTACTGAATATATAGTATAACTAATGATCTTCCAGATATGGAATTTAAGTTCCCTCACAGGATTTTTAGAATATAAAATTATAATAACATTACTTACTCTTTTTATCTGAGGAACTACTAAAATCTATACCACCAAGGCCTTCGTTGCCTGCAGTTGAAGTAGCTGCTGTGGTTCCCAAAGTCAAGCTTAAAGCATTCTGCCCAAGACCTACAAATAAGCCAAACATCATTTATAAAGTTCCCTGGATGTCTTTATAATGATTTCTTCTGACCAAAGGACTCAAATGCTTTTAAGTTGGATCCCAGGTTTTATTCATACTTGATTCAGAAAAATAAGAAAAAATAAGTCCAGAGCACACTCTGCACAAAGACTGATAGTCTTGCTTGGATTCAATGGTATATATAGTTTGCATAATGTGATTTCTCTTAATGAAAAGGGTCAGAATATATCTGTTAATTCAATACTGTATATGTAAACACTTAATTTTATTTTGTTTATAAGCCCTTCCTACAAAAGCAGTTTCAGTTTGTATGTTTTCAGGTGAATATGTCCTGTCTTCCAGCCATAGTTTGGAATTACACACTTTTAAAGTACTCTGTTATTGAATGTGTTAACTCAATAGGTGGAGTTAATGTATAGCTTTACAACGTCTACACTGATCAAATTATACATAATTTTAAAAACTTACAATTTTATTTGTCAACTATACCTCAATAAACCTGGAGGAAAATAAATATCTAGAATGAATTCATATGAGTTTAGTATAATATAAAGCAGTTTTACTATTAATGAAATTTAAGGAATAATTGGAAGTCTTATAGTTCAAACATCATCAAAATTTCATACTTTCATAAAACTTAAAATAAAAATGGAGACTTAAAAAGAAAAATAGACTTTTCTCTAGATCCCACCTCACTGACAAAAGAAATGAAAGGGACTAGACTACAGTTAATTTTTAATCATTATTATATGCCCTATTCCCATATGTATAAGATGCTCCCATGTATAAGGCACACTTTAATTTAGGCGCCCGAAATTTGAAAATAAATGTAATACTTAAAGTTTTTGAACTCACGTTTTATTCATCATAAAATTCATACAACCCACATCTGCACGAAAAAGTGGGAAATGCAAGTAAAAAAATCTACCACCACTGTATAAGACGCACCAGTTTTTATACCCCAAATTTTTCAAAAAAGAGTGCATCTTATACATGGGGAAATACAGTACTTGTGGATCAAATAGCAAAATTTCAAAGATCTTGCTTTTTAAATCATATAAGTCAATACAATCCCAAGATGACAAAATGGTGGGTATTTTAGACAGGATGCTATCTATCTACTTTAAAAACAGAGAAAACATAGTGATGCATTCTCATTTCATCTCTACTTTTGGTAATTTGTGTGTATTTAAATAAAATTTTGATAATTTGTGTCTATTTGGTAAAATCTCAAAAAAGAAATAAATAAAAAGGAAAAACAGCCTCAGAGAAAACAGTGAGATGTGCTGGTAAGAGCATGAGATAACTGAAAACGGAATTTAAATCCTGGCAATGTATGAAAAAACTTAGCTAAATAAGTAACTTCTTATGTTTAAAAAGGTCAATGGCACCTTTAGGTTAATGTATCCATATATTAAGCATGGAATATTGTGTCAAGAGCCTAGGAAAGCCTGACCTGTGGTGGCGCAGTGGATAAAACATCGACTTGGAATGCTGAGGTCGCCGGTTCGAAACCCTGGGCTTGCCTGGGCAAGGCACATATGGGAGTTGATGCTTCCTGCTCCTCCCCCGTCTCTCTCTCTCTCTCTCTCTCTCTCTAAAAATCAATAAATAAAAAACAAAAATAAAGAAAAACAATAGATAGCCTATAGGGCCAAATAAAAAAAAAAAAAAAAAAAAAGAGCCTAGGAAAAATCATAATAGACCTAAAATCTCAATAAAAGACACAAAAAAAACATATACCTCCCATATACTATTTTTGTCTTTCATTGGAATCTTCGGGAGATATTTAAATATTTATCCTACAAAGAAATGTATGTTATAGTCATCTAGTAATTTGGTTATTAGAAGATATTTTGAATACCTACAAAGTTAAACAATAAGGACAAAAATATTTGAAAGATGAATAAAATTTGCCTTGGCCAATGGTGCAGTGCATAGAGCAGCGTCCTGGATAGTGGATGTTGTTAGCTCAACCCCGAGGTCCCCAGTTCAAGCCCTGGTCAGGGCACATCTGAGAAGCAATCAATGGAACAACTAAGTAAAACAATTTATTGATGCTTCTCTCTCTCTCTCTATTCCCCTCCTTCCACGCTCTCTTTCAAAGAAAAATCAATGAAATCTGAATATTACAAATTTCTACAGGTTACCTTGACCAACTCCTTTTGCCCCTTCCACTGCCTTGGAATTACTCCATTAAATTTAGTATTGAAATTGAGAACACAAAAGAACTATAGCTTTAAAAGAAATCATCAAGTTATATTCCTTCATGTCTCCCACACAACCAAGTAAAATACTAGACACATATTAGGGTCTCAGGGAAAATACTGAAATAGCCATTATAAATTAATGTAAGCATTACTGAAAATTCTGTGATTTCAACATGTTATCTACTATTTCTAATATATAAACTGTTAAACAGAAATTTTCTGTCAGATGAACTGATCACTTGAGTATTGTCTGGCTATAATAAAATTATTTAATATTGTATTTTAAAATTTTGCCTTCATACTGTGCTAATACCCTTTTCCTGATGTCTATAATAGAAAGCCATTCCTAGAACCAAGGCTTAAAAGATCAAGATATTTTACAATAACTCATCCACCTTAGAATTTTACCTACTACAGAGAGAATGGCCAGGGGAGGACTTTCCATGTCGATTACTTTTGAGGAAAGACTGGAAAAAAATGAGAGACTGAGCTCTATAAAGGTGATTAATAAAAAATTAAAGTACATATAGGATTGGGTTTTTTGACACTACATTTCTAGTGGCCCATACTATGATAGATACTGAACAAATGCTTTAAAACTATGCTGAAAATAAGCACTTTGAGCATTCGTATTTTACCAATGAGAAAACTGAGGTTCCAAGAGGTTAACGAACACACTCCAGTTCACACAGTCTAGATATGGTAAGGCAAAGTGAAGAACGGAGCCACAGAGCAGATTCACAGGAATACAACCTGTGCTGTCACACTTAGGAGTACTCAGTGTTGGGTTTAAAGCTTCACTGTCACCATTCTGAGATTCTTAATAATTTTGTCTTAGAACTCAGGTTTGTAAGAGAAATCAAGAAGACAACGGAGCACGCGCATGAGCAGAGGTGAGGTGCACCATGTGAGTATCTGCCGTTCCTTAGCAAACCCTGCACATACAGCATTTGGGAATCCCATGACACAGAATTTGAGCGGACCAATGATGGAGAGAGTGCAGTATGAGTACAAGGTAAGCAGGCTATATCTACGACTCAGTAATCAGGGGTGCTGACACCCTTTCCATTTCAGCCAGATGCCTTTTGAGGATCCCGAAAACAGCTGTGCCCATGTGGCTCATCCCAGAGATAGTGATCAGGAGGGGAGTGAGAGGCCTGAACACTGTTCCTAGGAAACTGAAAATGTATGGGACTCCTAAACTAATGACTTACCTCCAATGAGCCTCCTCAAGTAGCAGCACATTATGCAAGTGGAGCTTTTGAAAACGCCCCCTTTTGGAAACAATATAACCACATGCAGCAGGAAATTTGGGACCAGACTTCTGTGTGGTGATGTACCTCAGCTGGGAACATGTCATGGGGTTCTATGGGGATCTCACTGTAGCAAACATGGCCTCTATGGCCGCCTGCAATGTCCCTGGGAGTGCTTTTTTATGAGCTAGGGGTTAGATATGTAAAATATGTGAGATGTATTCTTGGGAGGAGTGATACTTTACACTTTTTAAAAAAACTTTTTTTGACCAATCCCACAATTCCCCTCTCCTCCCTGACTCCTTCCATTTTTCTGTGGTCCCACAATCCTCCTCTACCCCCCTCCTACACCTTTGGTGTTTCCCAATCCAAAAATGCCCCTCTCTCTTTCACAACTGCTCTCATTTCTCTCATCTCCCACTATGCTCCTCTCTGCTCCTCCCTGCCCCCTACCACCACAGCTTGGTGATTCTCCACTGCTTTACCCCAAAAATACCCCTCTGGCCTTAGACCTCTCCTTTTACTCTCCGACAAAAAAAAAAAATGTTTTTCTAAGACTATTTATTTATTTTAGGGGGCGGAGGAGGAGCAGGAAGCATCAACTCCCATATGTGCCTTGACCAGGGAAGCCCAGGGTTTCAACTCAGCGACCTCAACGTTCCAGTTCCATGCTTTATCCATTGAGTCATCACACATCAGGCTATTATAAACTTTTATTGTTCATTTATAACTTACTGAGAAAATTAAAATTTGATATTTAACATTCACAAATACTATAGATCTTAAAGAATACCAAGTTCTGTAAGCGGTTTCCGTTACTTGGATTTGAGGACATGAATGGTCCTAAGTTAAATGTTTGGGTACAAACAAAATTTCTAGGCAGGATTTCAGACTTGCAAGGTAGTGGATGTGGTGAGACAGACATTAAGGTCTTCAAACATTAATGGAGAACCCAGGTAATATCTCAGTTACAGATGAAACAAGCAAAGAAGCCCTGGCTGGTTGGCTCAGTGATAGAGCATCAGCCTGGTGTGTGGATGTACCTGGTTTGATTCCCAGTCAGGGCACACAAGAGAGGTGACCATCTATGTTCCCACCCCTCCCCCTTCTCCTACTCTCTCTCTCTCTCTTCCCCTTCTACAGCCCAAATGACTCTATTGGTTTGATGGCATGGGCCCCAGGCACTGAGGATGGCTCTGTGGAGCCTCCACCTCAAGTGCTAAAAATAGCCTGGTTGTGAGCACAGCCCTAGATGGGCAGAGCATCGGCCCCAGACAAGGGTGCTGGGTGGTTCCCAGTCGAGGTGCATGCAGGAGTCTGTCTCTCTATCTCCTCTTCTCTTACTTGGAAAAGAAATAAACAAAAATGACAAGTAGAGCATTCATTAAGGTAAATATGTGATATGTTAAAAAGTTGATTAGAAAGTGAGATAGCAGAGTAGAACAGAAGGACCTAGAGGCCCAAGAGGGGTGGAGGGACTCGGCTGAGCTGACAGGAGGGGGTGGGGGGACTGTGGACACACGCTCATGAAGGTGTGCCTGCCCCACCCTCAGAAACCCTTTGTGACTCCTCACTGTTCTGTGAGGCGGGCTGGCTATATATATAAATCAGGGGCCTGCCCTCTCAGAGCTCAGTTGCCTCGAGCAGCTTTGCCAGTCAGAAAATGAAAGACAATCTATTCCTGTATGGAGTACTGGAGCTTTACCTGAGCTTCTTCTCAAAATTTTTAGATAGAATCAACAACCTAATTTACATCTGTGTGCTGCTTCTTTTTCTTGATATTTTGCTGCTGGGATTAGTATCAGCTCTAGCCCTCAGGAACAATGAACACACACAGAAGGTAAGGAACCCTGAACCATCCCCAATAGAGATGTTTTGTGGTTGCCTCCATTTCTGTTCCCACATTTCTACGTGAGATTGGTTGAGTAGGAAAGACAGCAAAGATGGGACATCTGAGGAGAGAACAGAACATCACTCTTGTAAGGGAGGAGACCAGGCAGAGCTAGGGGTTCAAGGAGGACTCAGGTTACTATATGAAGTTCTCAGACCATCTTGGTGTGCTGGCAGGTTTCTGACCAAAATTCCTAACACAGTAATTCCCTAGGTCTGGATCGAGGTATTTAGAGACTTTGGAATCTCGGCAGGACCTCAGAGTTAAGGAGCACTTCATCCTGAGTCATGGTCCCCTGTCAGGCATCACTAGACCGAGGCTTTGTTTGGGGCTGATCAGGAGAGCAGTGCTGAGCTTCAGAGAGCCACTGAGCAGAGGACACGGCCTGAGATCCATCCAGGTTACAGGGTCCTCTCTGGGGGAAGAGAGGTGTGACCTTGGCCTCACATTATATGCCCTCATTGAGCAGAGAACCTCTGGGAATATCAAGTGTGGGCCTCATAGTCAAAATCTTTTTTTTTTTAACAAGAAAAAAAATCAAACACATTTTATACCTTTGAAAATTGTTGTAAGAAAGGAACACAAAGTTCTATTAATTAAAATGGGTTTGATTGGCTCAGAGAGACTAAATTATTCTTAGATAATAAATGAGTTTTCTAGGGAGAGGGGTGAGAGAATGAGTGCCTACTTCTCAGTCATTTCTTTTTGTTCTCAGCATCGGAGCAGAGCCAAGCGGAGAAGAAAAGGTGGGACCCGGGAAGGTAAGGTTCTGCCTATTCCCCACACGCTCCCCAAAGGTGACCCTTTTTCTCTCCTCTCCATGAGGTACCTGGTCCATGGTTTCTATGATGTCAGTTGCTAGACACAGTCCTCAGAACACAGAGCCCTCAGAGGGGAGAACCATGGAAAGACAGTCAGACCCTGAGACGCTTCTCAGACTCTGCTCTGCTGGCCCTGGAGATGCAGCAGTGAGGGGCCTGAGCATGGCTGTTGCCCAAGAGATACCACTTCTGTTTTCTAACTTTGTCAAAGTACTTTAGTTTCAGGATGATCAAATCAATCTTTGTTGTAACCATGGACCACTCTACTTCACAGAGTGGTTTTGAGCATCAAATGAGATAATGTATATACAAGTACTTTATAAAACAACATACACGGGGACGTTATAATGTCATCACTAACCATTTGACCTTATCTAAGAATTATTGGGGCTTACATATTATCCTAATGGTCCCCTACAAAGGGTCTCCTGTGTAATCCCTATGCATCTACTTTCATTGAATATAGCCCATTCTCCTGGTTTCTCAGATTGGAGGAATTACAACAGGGAAGAAGAGGAGAAAAGGGAGCTGATTTCAATCATAAAAAGGTGACTAGTCTTTCCCCTTTTTCCAGACCTGCTTTAGCATGTTTTATGAAATTCCAGGCTTTCATGCAGCATTTCATAGGCATGGGAGGGGGTTGCCACAGAAACAAGAATAGGAGTGAATGCCTTGGGGTGAGTGCTCCTGATGCATTGTGATGTCATGGATGTGCAGCGATGTGAAGGGGCAGCAGGCTTCAGGTGGTCCCACCCCTACCAGGCCAGTAGGTCCTCCTTTCCTTGTTCTGGTCCTGGCTGCAGCTCTGTACCTCCTCTTTCCTCAGCCCCCTGGGTCAGCACCATGATACCATCCGCCTCCGTCAGCTTCTATGCCCAGGCCCCTCCTGGGAGGTGTGCAATAACACAACTGCTTACATCAACCATCTACCATCCTCAGAGGCCCTGGAAGATTCTACTCCCTCAGTGTCCCCTGTGGCTTCCATAGCACCCATGTCTGAGCGATCATCCAGTCAGTCCTCTGCCTTCTCAGCAGTTCCTCCAGCAGATATAACACCACCTCCTCTGCCCAAGCCTTTCCCATCACCTCCCTCCAATCCTGCCCCTAACCCAGTGACCACCTTGGGTAATTTTCAGTCACCCTCACCACCGGGTCACACTCTGCCTCCAGAGACTTCTCCTCCCTCAGAGTGCAAACTCCCTGTGCACTATTCCCCACCCCAAACCAAAGACCCATTCTCTTCGAACCGGAATCAATACAATTTTCATCAAGAGTCTCCTGCCCAACATTCTACACAGACCTCTTTTGGGGGAAACCCTGAAGCCAAACTCATAGATCCTGGACATCTTTTCTTTCTAAGCCCTGACGAGCAGGACTCGGAACAGCACTGCACAAACCCCAGGACTGGGGAAGACGATATAGAACAAGAATCCGTTCAGTTATCCTGGGGTCTTCCTTCACCGCACAGCGAGTCCTTAACATCACCTGTACAGTCCTCAGATGACTACTCCTCAATCTTTGCTTTCAATAGCCCTGCCAATGCCTCCACAGGCCCAGAATCCCCAATATTTCCTTATGTCTTACCTCCATCCTTGCCTGAGGCCCAACCTCAACCTTTGCCTCAAACCATGCCCCAATCCCGGTCCCTACCTCTCACTCAGATCCAACGCCAGGCCCCCCTTCAATCCCCACTCCCAGTCCTACCATCTGGTCCCATACCTCAGATTGGGGCCTATGGAGTATGCTTCGATGACCTCCAGAATAAATCTGAACTTCTCACCTCATCTAAGATATATCACCTAGAACAGAATATACTGAAGAAACAATGGGAATCTGTGTGGGGTCTACCCTCTGTGGCTCAACATTCTCAGAAGGACTTCTGTCTTTCAGCTCCCACCGTTCCTTACTGCCGGCCCTCTGTGGCTGATGTTTCAATTTCCATTTATCCTATGGAATTTTATCTCGGCTGTCAAATTCAAAAGACACTTGAGCATCACATTAGAAAGAGGCTCATCCAACACCGGTGGGGCCTGTCCCTCAGGATCCTCGAGATTCTGTCCCTGATGAGGCCTCTGAGGAATTCCTTGGCCGTATCTGAGTCAAAGAGCTGTTATGGCCACTCACAGATCTCCATGTATAAAAGCCCAAGTAGAAACAATCTAAATGTTAGATTGAGCCAACCGGGAAGCTTCTACAAAAAGGGCTCAGAAATGTTTCACCTAGAAGAGAACAAGGGGACAGAAGAGAGAGACAGCCAAGAGAATGATGCAAAAGATCATCTGTCCAGTCACTCACACAGCTCATCAGATAAGGATGTGGGGTATGACTCCCACACAAACCTAGACATTAGCAGAGAACATTCTGTGGTGTCAGGGCTGACAGCAAGTCAGAGAAAACAGGCAAATGGCATGAAAGTACACTTGAACAAGAAGCTTGAGGAGATTAGTAAGGGACAGACTCCTGGGACTGAGCATACTTCAATGCACACTATGAAGCAAACACCTTCTATAAAGTCCCAGACCGGAATAGAACAAACAAGTTTGCCACCATCTATGGACCTGATCTGCTGCCTGAATGTGTCCCAAAAGCTTTCTTTCCTTGAGTCCACTACTGAGCAGATGTTGGAGTCCCATATTAACAGGTTTCATACAAAGATGTGGGGACACCCAGCCAAAGTCCTTGAATCAGTAAAGCTCTTTAATACTTCATCCCATTCCTCGATCAATTCTAACTCTTCCTCCTCAACCAGCCTGATTTCTAAGATAAAGTCCCAACCCGGGGGCTTTATACCCCTTAGAGGAGGCTCTAAAAGCCTTCATGAAGAGAAAGAATATTCAGCCACCATCTTGAATCTTCCTGTTTCTGCTGACTCGTTTGTGGGCAAGGAAGAACAGGGGACCCTGACACAGTCACCCTCTGACATCACTCACAGGCCTGCAGAGGAGGGTCAGACAATACTGGATGCCACACAGACTGTCACAAACAACATCACTGGCAAAGCCAGTCAGAGACATTCCACAATGGACAGCATTCACCCCCCAATGCTGCCTGCAAGGCAAGTCAGGGCCAGAAATGTGAACACCAGTGCTGGAGCAGAGCTGCAACAACGGAAGAAGAGATCAGAACCTGGCTCCGTACTCAGTGTGTCCAGGGCTGCGGAGCTCGGTGCCCCTCTATCCAAACTTGATGTTTTGAAAACCACAGAGTCGGGAATCTCTCAGATGATAACTGCAAAGACCGCTGAAAAGCCCCCAGCAAGAGCACCAGCTATCCAGAATCCTGTAACATCAGACAGCATGGAGCAACTGATGGCTGAGTTACAGTCTAAACAGGAGAAGAGAAGCCATAGACAGGCCCAAGGCCAGCCCACTGACATGTCCCATAACCCAGAGAGCTCGACTGACAAAGCCTCCCGGACTCACGCTCAGGGTGTGTCTAGTGCGGACACAGGAGTGTCCCAGATGCTGCATGTCCACCTGGAGGAGAGAAGAATTACAATGGAGCAGCAGCTGCAGCCTCGGGTCCCTGAGGATGACTTAAACTTGTGCCAGGATAAGAAATTGCCACAAGCTACAAAAAAAGTGAGCCCCACAGACTCCCAGTCAGAGAAGTTCAGTGGAGGAGACACAGGGTTCAAAGCATCTGAACTCAAAAGGAAGACATTTCTTACCCAGGACACTGCGTTAGGGGAGATGCTGGGGGGCAAGTTCCCCCAGACCCTGTCACAGAAGGACCAGTCTTCCGACAGCCTCTTCACAAAGAGAATGAAGAGAGTTTTTAAAAAGTTTATTCCTCGGTTACCCCAGAGAAATTCCCAGCAAAATGGCAGCCTTGTACCAGCGCAGAGCAGGGGCCCAGTTAAAAGGAGAGCTGCCTTTACTGGGGTATCAGACACCAGAAAGTCACTGGAGGAGAAAGCAGGGCATCAGGATGCACTGGGCTCCAGCCGCCCTCGCGAGCCCCCTCCCTCCACAGTGAAGTTTGGGAAAGCAGAACAGAAAGCTGCAGTGCGGGCCTGCCCACAGCCTGTCCAGGGGCCTCCTCCCAACTCCAGAGCCGCCTCCTCTAAAGCAACGATTACCAAGTCCTGCAGCCAAGCAGCCCTCTTTGCTGGCCAGAGCTCTACAACTAGTAGACATACCAGAAATGAGGACAGACATGCCCAGATAGTTGTGGCATTAAAGGACCAGCCACCCCAATCTGTGCCCTACAGAGGAACTGTGCCCCATCCCCCCCCACCTGAAGGCCTCTAGGGGCCCAGGGGCCTCCAGATGTTCTCAGAGCTGCTAAAGGTTCTGTCCAGGGAAAAAATATTCCCACCCCAATGTAATCCAAGTAAAGTTTACTTGTGGAAAACATTGACTTGCCTACTAAATATTTCACCCATTATAGCGATGTCTTTCTGTGTACCGTGAAGGGGGCAAGGGTTTGGGGTATCTTGGGGCTTGTGCTTAGGGAAAGCAAGGCCTTTTTTCAGCTCCTACTGATTTCCTTTGGTTTCCAAAAGTTACCAAGGTGACTGGTGCCTGGGAGCTCTTGGTTTGAAATAGATGTCATGTGCCCTCCCCCAAAGCCCACTGCCTCCCAGATGGAGTGAGGAGATGGGCTCTGTCTCTCATCTCCAGCTTAGCCTTAATGAACAGGTGAAGCTGCCCACACATCCCTCGAGGAAAGCTTCCTATCCCTTAGGTAGGGGTCCTCATACTACGGCCAGTTATCCAGCCCCGCACACTTCGGGAAGGGACATCTCTTTCCTTCGTGGTCAGCAAAGCGCGGCATTGCTCACATACGGTACTACTTCCGGTGACGCAGGACAGGCACTTCACGGCTCCGGAAGCACGTCATTTCCCTTGTTACAGCTAGCAGTGACAAATATGGAACCGGACATTGAGCATCTCATTAGCCAAAAGCAGGCCCACAGTTCCCATTGAAATACTGGTCAGTTTGTTGATTTAAATTTACTTGTTCTTTATTTTAAATATTGTATTTGTTCCTGTTTTATTTTTTTACTTTAAAATAAGATATGTGCAGTGTGCATAGTGATTTGTTCATAGGGTTTTTTTATACTCTGGCCCTCCAAAGGTCTGAGGGACAGTGAACTGGCCCCCTGTGTAAAAAGTTTGGGGACCCCTGCCTTAGGGCAATAGGGCAGACAGCCATCTGTGACTGAAGAAGTTACCGACGGGTATATTTTTCAGTGAGTATCAGTGAAGACAAGAGAGCGGCTTACTCATTATTTAGCACTCAGTAATCAGAGGAGCCCACAGGTGGGTGAACCCCAAATAAGAGTGTTTGGGGGTATCTGTGCAGTGGATTGTGGGCTGCGTGGGGTAGGGTCTAGGAACAGCATGGATGCTGCTTAAAACTCTTTCTTGTGGGCCATGTTAATATCTTGGGAAAGCATAACTTAACCTTGACTCTGAGGTATGTCTACTGGGAAGTAACTTTGGGGAAGTGGTTCTTGACTGTGGGTAGTTCTTCAGGCTGCGGGATTGATGACATTTGTTTTTTTCTGAGTGAAAGCATCACTCAACTATCAGTGGAAAAAATGTTAACCAGAAAGTCACATACCTCCCTGGGTAAAAATCCAGATGAAAGTGAGGAAAAGATCTTTAGTGTGAGTGAGGAAGTAAGAATAAATTAAACAAGGAGAAGAGTGACCTGGCTGGTGGAACAAAGGTTTATGTCTCATCATGCCCTCACTGTGACCCTCTCTTGCTCCCAGCGTTCTCAATCTGACCAAACCTCCACCTGCCAAGGCTGATCAGAGCACTGCTGCATGAGGCCTCACACCAAAAAGGCACGGCTGCTCCTCGAGAACTAAAGCGGTATTTGCACTGTCATCGGGCAGGGTAGCCTGTTGGGGGGAAGGGGATCTGGGTACCTCCTTCCATCCAAGCTTGATGGAAATATATAGGATAAGATCTTGCTATTAGTGTGTACAGTTCACCAATCAGGATGGAGATGACACCTTTGATATCCATGGCTTTGGTGGAGCTACAGTAGATCTCCCAGAATATCTGCAGCTCATGAGTGACCAGTGAGTTCTAGACTATGCACCAAGGCTGCAGATATTTGAGAGTTCACTATGTATGTCCACGGAATGCTTTTGTGTGTGTGTGTGTGTGCCAAACCTGCCCACCCTTACTCTAGTGGTCTGGAGGGAAGCAACTCCATTTACACAGATAGAAACACAAAAATATGTATAATAAGTGTAGCACTTCAGGTAGCTTTTTCAGTAAGCCTTATGAATCCTTGGCGTACAGAGAGAAAAAAGAATAAAAGGGGTTGACCACAGCCCTCGCTCTTGCAGTACTTACATCTTCTTGTCCAGGGTTATGCCATTGACCCTACAATGTTGGAAGCTTGGAGTCACAGAAAAAATACAGACTTTGTGAAAGTCCTACTAGGGACAGAAAGGTGCAATGGGGCCTCAGACAGGGAACCTGAAGAGTTGAGCAGGCAGAGGACGGCTCTAATAACATGTGGACCAAGCAACCAATATCCAGCCTCCCAGTTCCTACATCATCTCATCGCAGGTCCTTTATTTCCACTGCTGTGCAGTTACTGCCACACTGCAGAGCTTCTTACCAGGAACACCTCTGCCATCTGGAATAATACAGTCTGACCTTCCACCCTTCGGCCTCATCTGTCCTTCCAGCATAGATGCCCTGTGTTAACTTTTCAACTCCAACTCATTCATTTTTCCACTAAGTATGTCTTCCTCCCGTACCAAGGTAGACTCAATGGTCTATCAGGTAATTAACATTTAAAGAGCTTCACTATGAATGGCCCTTACCAGTCCCCTTTAATTCTTTCTGTCTGGCAAAATTCCAACTCTGGTTTTTCCCCCAGAAATGTCTTCCTGTAAGTAATTGATCACCACTGGATTAAATCTCACAATCAATTCTATTGGTTCCCTGGAACTACCTGGAAATCATTCATTCAACAAATAATTATCCAATGCTTCCTAACATGTGAACAAATCAAATGGAGCTTGGGTACCTGTTTCCTTAGTCTGTTCTATCTCCAAAGGTCCTCAAATCTATGTCCTACCTCACTTTCCTCTCACTGAGGCCATCTCCGCTTGCTCAACAGATGTGCTGGACCACTGTTCACAAAAGAGCTAGAAGCCATGACATGGGAACTTTTCAAAAAAATATTTTCAAAAACTATCACATTTATCCTTTCCCTTTCCCTGCCTGTTATACCGGAAGAGGTTTCGTTCTCAACCTCAAAGTAATGACACTTCCTGAATCACCCTATTGACAGATAGCTAAATTCCCTTCTTGATGGACAGATGCACACTTGCTGGGTACTCCATCCTCTCATCAGGTATCCAATATCTTTTACTTTTTAAAAACGTTGCAACACAATTATTTAAACGTGCATATGAGCAGATTGAACCCTTGATCTTCCCATGTACTCTCACCCAACTTTCACAGTTGTCATTTGGCATATGTAATACATGCTATTTTACAATAAAGTGAAAAAGCCCATCCAAACACCTTGCCATCCATCTCTCAGCCTTATACTATGTGCCCAGGTCCCAGCCCTAATTTTGCTTTGATTTTCATGACTAATGCACCGCAGATGTAAACATTATTGAAAGGCTTTGGGAATCAGTTCTGCTCTGACTTTTAGTTAACCCTGAGGAGTCATGTCAGTGAATTCTTCTCTCAAATACATACAAGAAGTAATCTTACAGAGTAAGCCCAGTGCACAGTATTGCTGCTCCTTAATCCCACGGTAACTACACTAACATGATAAATGTATAGAAGTAGAGAGCTACAGAGTTGGCATTGCTATATGTGTGTTCAAATATTTAGAAGAAACTTTTTTCCTCTTACATGCTAAAATGACTTAAATGTACTTGCTTATCTTTTCTTTTCCAAAATGCCATTAAGAGTAAAAGATTAGATCAAAAGATAATGATCATCATTAGCATCAGAAAATATGCAAATTAAAAACACTGTGAGACAGACACACAAAAACATGGTTAGAATAAAAACAGCTAAGTGTCACTGAGAAATTTAAGAAAAGATTAAGACTTTAAAGATCTAGATATATACTCATGATGTATTGCAAAGTGACATACTATGTTTATAAAATAATATGTACACTAAAATGCATTGTCTGAACTACAATTTTTACTGAGGTATCATTCTAATCAGTTATCGATTGACAAAAACCAGTACTGTCATTAAGGCTTGATAACTATAATTTTTCCAAGAAGCAACATACCAAGTGATATTTATTCATGCAACACTATCAATACAAAACAAGGAAAACCTGATTAACTGAGAAAAATGATCACAAGGGGATGTACCAATGATTCCTGCTAAGGTAAAATAGGCCAGAGAAACACAGTTTGGTTCTTTGTTACAAGAAGTAAAATTTGGGGATAAAAATCTTCTGGTGATTTTCCTTTTATGGAAGAAAAGGGAAATGAGACTTTGTTTTAGGTTTTACAATACATTTTTGATAACAAAATATCAATTATGTATATTCACTACAAGAAGCTTATACTTACACTAAATAAACAACACCATATTTTCCAAGTTATTCCCACATGATCACAAATGGAAACTCATCAGCCCTGATTTCCAACTCACCTGCAATGCACTGAAATAGGTCCATCTTAGCGAAACTGCTCTTCTGTTTTATGGACTTGGCCAATGAAGTCAATAAATCCTTCTCCAGACTTTGGCACTCCTTGCTCTGGCCAGTCAGTGAACTGGAACTGTCTCACTGTTAGGACTGACCATCCTGCTGGGAGAAAGCCAAGGACACCAGGAGTATTCCACCGGGGCACAGACCACACCAGCAAACATGATGGTTTTTCCAAAAAGAAAAAAAAGGAATAAAAAGTTAGCAGCATATTATACTTATTTACATGCATGTTTTATCTGCTGTGAACACTGTCTCCATTCATATATCCTTACACTGCGAATTAGTTTGCTATTGTAGGTCCCAGTCACAAACCTCATAAAGTACAGAGCAGTGCAGTTCCTATATGAGTGCATGTTTTAGAGACCCAGAGTTTGCCTTCAAAACCAAGGTGGAACCTGTACACTACATTTCAAAAATTGCAGAATCCAGTGACTTCTTATTGAATGGAGCATTCAGGCTTCTCGTGTAGAACAGAGGGTTTGCTATTGATACAACTTTATATTTGCTGTGCTTGCTTATTTATAGCATTGTCAAATGACAGATATTGAAAATATCTGAGACAAATTAGGTAGCTGCTGTTAACTTGGAGGCATACGATCTCTAGACATTGGCAGAACATACAACATACATCATGTGACTAACTATGCTGCTGAGTAGGCAGTGAGGCATCCCTCAAGTAGATCAAAGAGATTATGAGCAAATAAATGCTCTTATTCTTGAAAAGGACTCTTCCTGGCTGACCACAGGAATTAAGGTGTCAATGGGGGTTTTGACTCAGACAAATGAAAACAGAGAAAGAAAATAAGATGCAAAAGGAGACTCTTTCCTATAGTGAATAGGCAACACTGCTTTGACTCATGAAGTATAAATTGTGCTAAAAGAAAAACTAAGGCCCTTTTGATTCCTTCTGGAATCCTGCAAAATAAAAATAATTTTAAAAAGCAGAGGGCCTTCTATATACAGAAGCAGGAATAAAATTATGAGCATCAACGTTCTCCCCAGAATAAATAGAGATAATCCAAATTATAAACTTAGAGAGATTGGTCCCAATTGAAGAGGCCCTGCTCCCAACCTTGTATTTTGTATCATCTCTTTTCCCATTTAAATGATTTTTGGATACAGGTGAGCATGTATTCAAGATTCTGGGTGAGTCTACAGAGCAAGACTCAGTCTTCCTCGTTCAGTCATACTGAGGAGAGGGGCTGACTCACGATGAGACGGGCCGGCATCAGCCAGCCTGGCGGTGTCCACTAGAACAGGGCTATTTCTGACTGGCACCATTTGGGGAGGGTTATAAAATAGGAAGATCACATCAACTTTGTAAGAACTTTGTGTGCTTTGCCCCATAACTAACTAGGTTATCATGGAAGCATGATTTACTCCCCTGTTTGTGGAAAAGGTTTGAAAAGCACAGGAAGGAAGCCAGAGCCCAGGCAATGCAGACTTGTCCTCTTCCGGACATTTAGAGGATTTCATTTCTGACCACAGTTGCTTGAGAGAAGAGGCCACCAACCTGTGACTCCATTTAGAGGTCACCTGCTTAACAATACAGTATTCTCAACTGCCAACTGGCTTCTAAACTGGGAAGTTGAAATTAGAAACACACTAGGAGCACAAATGGCAAATGTTATGGCAGCCAGGATAATTATTCAATCATAGGAAGCCTTTAAAATGAAAACAAGCACATGAACAGGTCTCTGCTTCTCTGTTCCTTTGCATATTATGATCAGATGAAATCTGGGCACATGAGGAGTAGTAAAGAAGGTATCTCCTGCATTTACACAGCCTGGCTTCAACTCTTTACCATTAGAAGTGGTGGGTTGAATTTGCTTAGAATGCAAGTAACATTCTCATTCACTTATCTTGCTTTCAATTCTGAAAGGGAATTATTATTATTATTATTATTATTATTATTATTATTTTAACAAGGCATGCTTACTTGAGCATCTCAAAAACAATACCTAGGAACTTAACTGTTGCCTTGTGTACAGTCACTTTCAGAGCAGTTAAGACTTCAGATTTTCTGACATTAACAGGTCTGTCACCTCGGCCTACAGCCTGCTAACCAATTTCTGGTCCACATTAGGTCAACAGCCAGGACTCCAGCTTTGAAGATTAGCAGACAATCTCTAAACACGAGTATTGGTTAAGAAAACAGCTTTTCGGAAAAAACAATGGATCAAGTAAATAGCTTTACACTGGAGTTGCACTTGACCCACCCACTGTGACAGCTCCAAAAACAAAGCAGAGCTTTGGACTGACCCCTCTATCCTAAGATATATTTATAGTCACGGTTTGAGAATGGCTAAAGGCAAGGATATTAAAGTTTACACACAGAACATCTTACATCAGAGCTGAACCTTGGACGCGGCGATCAAATAAGAAATGTAAAATGAAAATTAGCCACCAAGGGTCGTGGGTGCACAGCTCTGGTGGACAGACACATTAGCACACCAAGGAATAAACCATGCCAGCAATCAAATTAAAATGTGCAAAGCTTGTTCAATTCTTCTAAAAAATGCCATTTGCTCTGCAGTTTTAAAATCATACCAAATTAAATCCAAGCCCACATTACCTAAAGGGCTTTGCAAAACAACAACATATTTACAGCGTCAAGTAATAAAGAAGTCAAGAAAGTTCCAAAGAGAATGAGTTGAGAAGGTGATTGTAAGAATAGTCAGCCAATCAGTAAATGCTTCCCAGCACACATACTCACCAAATGCAGTCCTAAAGTTGAGCTGCCAGATGTTATATTTGAAATGAAGCCAACCTGGGTTTGTGAGAACACTTGCCAGACAGAAGAAAAGTTACTTTTATATTTAAAAAAAAAATTCCTCCCACCTGGGTGGGTTCTTTTTGCTTTGGGAAGAAAGTCACCGGTAAATGTTTCTCCCAGAAGTGCATTTTAGACTACTTGTCAGCTAATAGTTAAGAGCATAAGACTGTGCCAACTTACCCTGGCATCTGTGACCTTGAATTCTCTAAGGATATACTGCGGCATGTTGTACTCAGCCATGGGATCTACAACAAAGTACTGGAATCTTGCAGATCGTTCTGCTGGCCAGTATTGATGACATTTTTCCTGAAAGGAGAGAAGGTTTATGTAAACCATACAAACGGGCAATAAAGTTTTGTCTGTCTTCTAGTTATCTCTCTCTATATTTTTTTCATTAGTAAAATTTCAAAATGCAAGCCCATTCCAACTGCATGCAAGTTATTTATTTATTTATTTATTTTTTTGAATCTGGAAGTTTCCTGAGGATAGCGAAATCCTGTGGTTCGATTCTTGCCCATAGTATCAAGGACAGGACATGGAATATATTAGGTGCCAATACACAATCATTGGATTGAATACTTTGATAGGGTAACATCTTCATATCTATAGGTTAACCAAATAATTCCATCAGTCCTTGGACGTAATACTGGCCATGTCAATCGTGCATTGCAGCACCTCAGTAGACTTGCACCATGGTGGACTGGAATGAAGAAAACCATCAAGTGTGAATGTGGAAAGAAACCTTCGAATTGATCTAGTCCAGTCTCCCTTCTCAGCTGAGGAAACTGAAGCCCAGGCAGTTTTAATGACTTGGCTCAGTCTCACAGTGTCAATGACCAAATTAGAATAGTCAAGTCAGTTTCCTAGTTCTTTTCCCTCCACCCCCGTGGGCCCTAAAAGCTGGGTTTTAGATACATCTCTATCATTTGATTTATACTAAAAGACAGAGATAATATCTCAAGCAAATATGGCACAATGCTTGCTTGCACATATTAAATTTAAGTGGGAAGTCCTCTGTGTCTCTAATACTATTTTATGTATATTTTCTGAATAACCTTTTTTTTTTTTTCTACAGAGACAGAGAGTCAGAGAGAGGGATAGACAGGGACAGACAGACAGGAATGGAGAGATGAGAAGCATCCATGATTAGTTTTTCGTTGTGCATAGCAACACCTTAATTGTTCATTGATTACCTTGTCATATGTGCCTTGACCGTGGGCCTTCAGCAGACTGAGTAACCCCTTGATCGAGCCAGTGACCTTGGGCTCAAGCTGGCGAGCTTTTGCTCAAACCAGATGAGTTCTTGCTGAGGCTGGCGACCTCGGGGTCTCGAACCTAGGTCTTCTGCATCCCAGTCCGACGCTCTATCCACTGTGCCACTGCCTGGTCAGGCAATAATCATTCTTTAAAATTAGATTTGAGATTACCTTTGAGTTACCTATGTAACTTTACAAGACTTTATGCAATGGGAGTGGATGGTGAGCAAGTAAGAATTGGCCTCAGATATGAAAGAACGTCAAGTTCCCTCCTATAGAGAAATAACGGCACGTTTGTTCATAAAACTTCAGCTTGTCCAGAATGAAAGGAAATAAAAATATGTTGACGACAGGACATAAGTCAAACAGGGTCATTTGCTTACTTATTTCTCTCTATAATTGTGTTTCACTGAAAACAAAATACTAGATCTTTCTTCAAAGCACACAAATGAAAGAACTCGATGTGGCTTTGTGAGTTAAAACTCACCCAGAGTAGTGAATGGCCCCAATGTTTCTGGAGTACTCTGACTTCCCAATGGCACTGGCTCTTGAGTTATTAAAATTGAATCCTCATGTCTACATGAATTAATGTCTTAGGAGGAGACACTCACTCTGCCCATCTCATGCAGCTTGGTGAGCATAACAACGACGGTGGAATTGTGTTCCCACAGCATCCGCCAGAAGTCCTTGGTGGTCTCTGTCAACGGCCCCTGGGTAGCAATGTAGGCTTTCTGTTGTCTCAATTACAGAGAATGGAAGTAGCATGTTAAAAATATCAGAGAACACGTCGGCCTAGCGTGCGGAGGACCCGGGTTCGATTCCCGGCCAGGGCACACAGGAGAAGCGCCCATTTGCTTCTCCACCCCTCCGCCGCACTTTCCTCTCTGTCTCTCCCTTCCCCTCCCGCAGCCAAGGCTCCATTGGAGCAAAGATGGCCCGGGCGCTGGGGATGGCTCTGTGGCCTCTGCCCCAGGCGCTAGAGTGGCTCTGGTCGCAATATGGCGACGCCCAGGATGGGCAGAGCATCGCCCCCTGGTGGGCAGAGCGTCGCCCCATGGTGGGCGTGCCGGGTGGATCCCGGTCGGGCGCATGCGGGAGTCTGTCTGACTGTCTCTCCCCGTTTCCAGCTTCAGAAAAATGGAAAGAAAAAAAAAAAAAAAAAAAAAAAAAAATATCAGAGAACATGCAAAAGTTTGCATTTGCTATGTAAACATCAAACTTGGTAATAAAAACTAAAAATATATCATTAATACAATGGCAGTAAATTTCTGTTAATATTCTATAATCAAATAAGGACATTTGGACATTTAATACATTTTGGGGACTCTGCAAAAGAAATTGCTTTGTTAACATTATGACGTAAATCATTTTTTAAATTTTAGTGCAATACTAATTAGCTCAATTTCATGTGTCACACAAATCGTTTAAGATATACTTGTTCAGTGTCATTTTAAAGAAATGACTCTTACACAATCTATTAAATTTATGAAATATGGTGCAAAACAGCTTTTTTATTAACTCCTTCCATGTACAAATGGCTTTTGAAAGAGTGCAGAAAGCCAGATTAAAAACTCCATGACTGCTTCTTCTATTCAAAATTATATAAAACAAATGCTGATCTGTGCAGAAAGAAAATGCTTTGAATTGAGATAAAAATTCATTCCTGCTAAGAAAGTAGGGCACATGTAAATATCAAGGCTTTGGATTGTCAGGGGAACAAGAGTGTATATACCTGTATCCATCCATAAAACTGGCATTGATGTAATCAGATCCTTCTACTCTCGGATAGGCTGAAGGCATACCCTTGTGGATTCATATGGCATAATATTAACAAGGCGATTTTTTAATTTATTACATGGAAGATGGGCACTGACGAATCTTGAGGTGTGACCTTTAGAGCTGGCTAGATGCTGTCGAATAGAAAAAAGGAAAAATACAAAAAAGATAAATTAGCCTTTGGTTTGAATGCAAGGTACCCAAGATTTCCTCCTTAGATACAAAGCTTTTGTTTACTTTAAAGCAAATGACTCTGCAAACTGTATACTTCTTTTCACTTCTAACTAGTGAACTCCATATAGCCTATTGAATTTTTAAATATTATGTGCTGAGAGTATGATCTCTCAGTTTAAATTAGGGTACAAAGAGCTCGAGGTATTGTTGGGAAGCACAGAATAGAAAAGAAATAGAGGAAGCAAGTGTTTATAGTCAGATACCCGAGGACAAGGTCAAATGAATCTTGTAACTTGGCAAACTTGAAAGGTTAAGATAGTGAAGCAACTACTCAAAGATGACCCCAGAGTGACCTGCTCCTAAATGACCACATCATGTCCAATATCATACCTTAAATTCTAGCTCCATTCCTGTGACATTCTCTCCTGTCTCCATTTGTGTCAGCTTCTGAATGTAGGCATACAAGTTTCTTGTGGGCACTTCGGTATTTCCACAAGTCACTGCTTCTAGCAGTGCATCGTGGATAAAGATGTACTGGTCTTCTGTTTGAACCATGTAATTCCTCTGGGCTCTCATTAAAGTTACATGGCCATAAATATCTAGAGTTTTTTCATGATTTATTCTCTCTAACATGCATCTATTACAATGAAACAGCCAGTCCGGCCGACTCCCGAACTACAAGAAAAACAGAGATAAAAATCTACATAACTACATTAGGAAACTAACATATATAATAATAACATTATTTTCTTTATTATTAACTGGGTTTTAAAACTCATTAATTCTACTCCAATGGCTATTGTGATAATTTTGGAGCACTCTAAAATCAAAAGTATTATCAAGGCACCATAACCAATGTGTAGGGAACAATATACCAAGTCAAACTAGTTTGGTTTCAGTGTGTAAAATATCAAATCTATAGTTACTATGCTTCTTGATCACATAATACAAAGTAGACATTATTTTGAAACCATTATGAAAAAACATACATTCAGGCTGTTTATAACAGGAAATATTTTTTAAATAGTAAAGATCTAACTAGCCTATTATATATTGTTGTAGACCATTCTCAGTCTATTTGAGTTCAATTTAGCAAAAAAACTAGTAAATCACTGGACTTGAAATATTTCATATTTTAAGTCAGCAAGGAATTTCTAAAACCAACCTAGTGGGAAGTACATAATTAAAATAGTAAAGTCTTGCACGCTAAAAATAGTGCAAGGTATTCTCAGTGGGAAAAAATTCTTAATAAAAAGCAATCACTATAGAGTGTGGGTGTGTTCTGGTTTTTACTCCCTTTATTTTCAGATTTGAATATATTATGAAATTCCAGGTGAAATACAAGTATTCCCGATGGGAAAATAAAAGCCTCACTCTGTTGGAAGAAGCTCTGAGGCATTTTTTAAACTTCATCACTTGTGTACTTATGGGTCATTTTCCAATTGGTGGAAACTGGCTCAAAGAGGAGGAGGTAGAGAGTCTGCAAAGCGAGAAGACAAGATATGCCGTTCCAAAAAGACAGTCTAACTTACTGAACGGATCACAAGGTCAGGTTGTTGAAACACTGGAATTTACTTCAGTGTTGAAAAAAACATATTAACAAAATAACACATTTGTGTCCTTAAATCTCAAGGTAAGCCTGTTTGTCTCTTATTTTATCAACTCCTTTAGGCTATTTATGTGTCAAGTATGCTAGAATCCAAAATTCTTGGTCATGGATATTTACCTGGCTGGGAAACATGCAATCAGCAGGTACAGGTAATATATCACCAACTTATATACCAAGCAACAGGAAGCCTCCTTCATTTGCTACATGCCACTGTCTCCTGCATTTGTATATCTCTGTGTTCATTCATTTGTCCACCTGTCCATCTCTTCATTCAATGAATAACGAAGTACTTTGCTAAGTAACATACAGTAACTTTGCTACAGCATTACAGATGACTTAGATTCCACCTTAAATATCTCAGAGTCTATCATGAAGATACTTTACAGAAATATTTATAATTCAAGAAAGAAAGGTTATATTAATTTTTTTTTTTTTGGTGATGTGACATTTGTACCAAGACTTGAAGAAAAGAAAGAATGATGAATTTTAAATGATAGAGGTGTTTCTTAGCTTGACGCGAGACCTAAGGTTCAAGATAGTTTTTCCAGATACCAACAGTTGGGTGTCCTTGAGAAAGATATTTAACATTTTTCACATTTTCTTGCATTTCTTAAAACATGGTTATGATAATTAACCTAAAGAAAGAGGCAGCTGCTTGGTAGGTATACAGTTCAACCTCTGATGCTGACAACAAGGAACAGGCAATGTTAACTCTGGGGAATTATGACAATCTCTGCTGGATAATTTAAGATTAGGCTTTCAAAATCTTTCTTTAATCTATCCCCTAAAGCTGTGTTCTCTTTTCTCTCGTTATTTCCAATAAAAAATATCTAATGTTGGGGGGAACTTTGTGCTTTCCCATATGCTGGTACGGTAAATAAAATGGCAGTAATGTGCTTTCCCACAACAGGGCTTGGTGCTGTTGATGGTAGGAAGGGAGAAAATTTTATAATGATCTCAAACACAAAATAATCTGAAATATGTAGCACTAAACATTAGCCAAAAAGAAATGTGACTCATGTAATGGTTCCTTGGATGTCATGACAGGATAGAAGTTCTATGAAGTTGCAATCCGAAATGAAAGATGAACCCTAACTCTCATCTTCAGAAATCTACCAACACCCCTTTAAACTGTCCATCAGAAAAAATATTTTCCCCTTTGATCCCTGTACTGATTGTTCTCTTGTCTCTCTCGATTTTTCCATCTGTATCTCTTTTCCTAATTTACAGACCTTTTCCAGCCCTCCAAATGAAGATGAGATCCCCAAAGTTGTATCTTTTCTCTCATTCCTCTTCATGGTTCAGCAAAACAACAGATTCCTAAAGAGATATAGGCCCTTCTCTGAACATAGGGGAGATCTCTATTTCAAACTGCCCTTGAATTTCTCGAGAAATAAAAAGATTCCAAGATTAATCAGTATTTTCTCTGCTCAAATCTGCTCTTCTCTCATTCTTTCAGTGACATTCAGCTCTAAAAATTAAGAATCAGCTAAGCTTGCTTTTGCCTTGTGCCCTGCAAAGTAATAAATTATGAATTTCTATGCATTCAACCTCAACCATTTTATTCTACTATTCATCAGTGGTATGTTGGAGTTGGCAAAAGTCAATTGTTAAATTCTCAGAAATTCTGCTTAAGTAAATGTATTAAAAGTTAGGGTAATACTCAAAACCTATTGCTGCTTAAATACTTTACATTTATGCTCTTGAGGTGGAAAGATATTATATAACAGGGTGCTACTGAGTAGCATTCAGTGCTGTCACATTTGAGCTTGAAATCAGCCCTGGCAGGAGTACTTACACCCAGTAAATTGGCTAATACTACTCCTCTAGGGGGCAGTTCATCATTACGCTTTATCAGCACAAGCTGACTGTCCTAACTCATCCATTCCCATCATCAGGGACACACAGGAAGGTGCCCGTTATTTGGTTCTTCCAGCCACATTTGTGATAGGCTCTTTCATAAGACTCTGCAGACTATCACCCCACAAATACTTACTGAGTGCCCGTGATGTGCTAAGACTTAGGGAAGTGGTAAGCAAAACAGTCAGGACCTTTCCTCAGGAATGTTACTGTTTAGTGGGGAGATTAGATACTAAATAATCATGTAAACAAAGATATAATTGTAAATCTCAACAACTTCTGCTGTGAGGTAGGTAAATGTGCAGGGTGTTGGTACAGCACCTTTGAAGAAATGTCATTTAAATTGATACCTGTTATGGACTGAGTTGTGCACTCTAAAAATTCACATTGAGGCCCTAACCACCAATGTGACTATATTTAGAGGTAGGGCCTTTAGGCAGGTAATTAAGGATAAAGGAAGTCATAAAGGTGGGGCCCTAAGCCAGTAGGACCTTTCACAAATAGGAGGATGCACCAGAGAACTGTCTCTGTGCACATGCGCAGAGGAAATCCCATGTGAGAACATGCTAGCAGGTGGCCATCTTCAGCCAAGAGTGGTCTCCCCAGAAACCAACCCTGATGGCACCTTCAGCCTGGACGTATAGCTCCCTGAACTGTGAGAAAATACATCTTCATTGCCCAAGGCCCCTAGTGGGTGATGTTTCGTTATGGTAGCCCTAGCAGACTACTACGATAAGGCAAGGATCACTGTGCTCAGTGAAAAGGGTCAGAAAGGAAGAGAGAATATCCCACAGAAAGGTCCTGGAATGAAAACAGCTTAGCATATTTGAATAACTAAAGGAAAGCCAGGGTGGTTGAAAGATAGTGAGGGAAAAGGGAATGTTCCATGTACTTATTTTCCATGTTAAGTACCGTTTATAACATTAAACAAATAACCGAATAACTGTATTGAGAACAGCTATTAAAGTAACTGCATGTTTATAAATAGGCAATAAGATTACTACAAGAATCAAGACTTTCCCTCAGCTCCAGGCAAATTAGACGTATTTTAAGCTTTCCCACTTCTGGGCCTTGCGGACACAGGTCCCGCCTCCTCGTCCTCTTGTCTACCTGTTGGCGTCTCCCTTTCTTCTGGACTTGTCTTGACTGCCACATCGAAGGAGCAGGACTCTCCCCTCGGTGTATTTCTCCTTGGATCCACAGGACAATTTATACCCCTTTATTAGCAACTGCCTCCCCTTTTTTTCCCCCTGGTTATCATGTTTATACCAGTTAATATTCTCCTTGAGGGGAATCACAAGAGCTTTCTTGTCGCTACTGCGTTAGATAATTTCTTAGGGTGATTGCCATGCCAGGAAAATCGAAGGTGCTCAACCTGAATTGCAAAATTTTAAAAATGTTAAGTTTATATATTTCTTAACATATGAACGAACACTGAAGCTCTCTCCGGAATCAATGATTTATACAGAAACATTTCCCAAAGCCCCCAGCAGGGGAGTATTTTTTGACACTAGTTTACAAAGATAAAGGGAGATCTTATAATTTTATGAGACGAAAACAAGCCATGCTTATGCTTTACTCCAGTTGCTCAGAAATAGACCCCAGGCATTACCTTTTTTTCTTAAGAAATTGAACAATGCAAATTCAGAGCTTTGAGAAGAATGCCAGCCTCCTTTCCTTTGAATTTCCAAGTTCCCATAGCAGCACACATTTTACTTCCTTCTCCAGTTTACTCTCTTTTTCGCCCATCGTCAGGATCTGAGTGCAGTGCACCGTTCAAAATGAAGGACTGTAGTTCCAAAAGCAAATGCATTTTTCTTTGATCCTGAAAAATTCAGCTCCCCGGAGCAGCCTTAATGACGGAACCCTATTTAGTGTTGTTTGTTTTTCATCATTTCAACAGCCTTCAACCTGAAACATGGTAAGAACAGCAAAACTGATAAACCACCCTTATTTTTATCTGTTTTCTGTCGGAGTAGTTGCCAAGCACAGGACAGATTTTTCTAAATAACTTAAAAAAAAAAACCCAAAAGAGTGCATAACCCCATGCTTCAGGCTGAGGCCAGCACAACTCATTACATTTACTGTGTTACAGAAAATTCCAGCAAAAGGGGAAGTGGATTGTACTTTTAAATCAAGCCTAGCATTAGTCTGGTCCCCATAACCCCTGCAGTAAAACCACCTTTCCAAGTTTTCTTCCAATAAGGACAATAATTCAATTAAAGCAGACCAAATTATTGCCAAACTTTTGCCTTAAAAACAAGCCAAACCAATCCAAAACAAAATGGTTTCGAGTGATAAGACTATGCAATCCATTAAACAAGTGTGCCTACTAGGAAATGGTTATTACTTCAATACTATCATTCATCCTATTACAACATTTGTTTTCAATTTCTAAAAACATGATTGGCCCTGGTCGGTTGGCTCAGAGGTAGAGTGTCAGCCTGGCGTCCTGGGGACCCAGGTTCACTTCCCGGCCAGGGCACATAGAAGAAGCGCCCATTTGCTTCTCCACCCCGACCCCCTCCTTTCTCTCTGTGTCTTTCTTCCCCTCCCGCAGCCAAGGCTCCATTAAAGCAAAGATGGCCCGGGCTCTGGGGATGGCTCCTTGGCCTCTGCCCCAGGCGCTAGAGTGGCTCTGGTCGCAGCAGAGCGTCACCCCGGAGGGGCAGAGCATCGCCCCCTGGTGGGCAGAGCTTCGCCCCTGGTGGGCGTGCCGGGTGGATCCCGGTCAGTCGCATGAGGGAGTCTGTCTGACTGTCTCTCCCCGTTTCGAGCTTCAGAAAAAAAAGAAAAAAAGAAAAAAAAAACATGATTGATTTAGTCCCACAAGTTGAAATATGCTTCATGTCCCGTGATGCGCTATGGTAGTAATGTACAAAAGGAAAACATTGAGAGGCATAAGGGGGGCATTCTGCACTAAAATCGTTCTGGGGATGTGCTTAAGAATTGGCTTTCCTGATTAATCTGGTGGAGTTTAAATACTGACCCTTTTCGAATACTTCACTAATCTGGCAAAGAAAGACAATAGAATTAGGAGATTTTACAGTACATTTAGTTAGGTGCAAAGACAGTAAAATGGACCAAAAATCATAGTGAGTATTCTGTACATATATATCAGCTCATAATTTGATTGGACATTCCAGTTTGGCCATAACAAGAATGGCATTCATGAATTGCAAGAACATTAAAAAGGAACATCTATGAAAATGGGTTGAGTTTTATGACTAGGACACAAGTCATCAGATGATTATCCTGATAAAACTATGAAGTGATCTTGATGTGGCTGCCATTTCAACTCTTTCGTTTTTGTTAAAAATTCACATTTAACTTATTAAGCATCTGTACTGGTCATCTCTACACTATTTAGGGCTCTCTACCAAAATCTGACTCATAAGTATTTTAGGATTATATCTTCTGTCATTTCTTTTATCTAGAATGGTCAAAGAAATTATAGATTTCTTGGATATAAATATTTACTTGCCTAATTTACTTTTATATGTAATTGTAAAATAAAAATTTTATAAAAAATTGACTAAAGTGTCACTGAAATGCCGAATTTATCCATGTTATTTACCCTGGGATATATTCTGTGTAAAATGGTTGTTTGGGAGAGCAGTTTTACAATGATTGGTAAAACTTTAAATGGATGCATTCTTTGATGCACCATCAATTCTAGAATTCTGTCACAGAGGTATGTGTACATATGTACATATGTGCAGTCTTAGAAAGGGGTTTCCATTACAGTAGCATTAGAAAGAGAAAATTAATTCAGTAAAACAATTATTACGACTAAGGAAATGGATAAACTAGGGTATATAAATACCGATAATACTATGTAGAAGTTAAAAGAGTAAGTAAATCCATGTATCGACAAAAAAGGTTTCCACGAGTCAACCTAAATATGCTCAGAGCATTATACACACCACAATGCCACTCATATTTCTAAAAATTCCACAGAACAAGATTATGCATTTTTATATGCACACATATTGATGTATAGAACTTGATCTGCAAAGGCACTCAAATTAGAACAGCAGTTACCTCTTAGTGGGGAATGGGACTGGCGAGGTTGGGCTTTCACTTTATTTGAAGTGTTTTATTATTTTTGCAAGGATAACATAATCATATAATAGTAGAATTAAAAAGAAATATAAAATAATGGATAAAAAGTTACTATTATAAAAACAAAGAATCAATAAACACTTGAGGCCCCAGAGAGGTAGAGACAGAAGCTGGAACTGCATTCACCAGTTCAGGAATATTGCCCAGAGATGCGAGATGGATTCTCAGCAGCTCCTTGCCGCTCAGACTTGGTCCTGCCATCTGCTGCCAGATTTTTGGGAGTGGGTTTTTGAAAACATAGAAGATATCATGTGAAGGAGAATGTTTATGAGACCACCTTGATCACCCTAGGAAGAAAAAGCGCACTGCACTCTTGTGTGGCATCTTCTGAGGATGCAAAGTTCACTCTTCACTGACAGGGAAGAGGAGGCAGAGACTAAGAACAGAGGAACCAACCTGACAGGAATCCTAGTCTAAATATTGAGGGGTCGGGGAGACCTACACAGACCATATTTCCTTGGGGAATTTTATTTTTCCACGATTGGTGGAAGGGGGATTTCTTAAAAAGAAGCCTACAAAACAAACAAACAAACAAAAACAACAACAACAACAAAAAGAATCCATAGGGGCCTAATCCGATTTTCCCCAAGCACATTGCTCAGATACAAATGCTCCAGAGACTTTTGTATGATGTTGGCTCAGTTCTCGTGTTATTTGTGTCCCAAACACATTCCTCATTATTCTTAAAATGTGATGCTCAAGCTAAACTAGGAGGCTAACATATTGATATAAAGAACACCTGAATCGCCACAGCAGGTCTGATTTTACAGAGGGACAGAAGGGGCCATGAGGCATAGAAAAACAAACTCAGCTGGACCCGATGATTGGTAGGTGACTTGAATCTGAATGAGGTCAAGGGAATGATGCTACAGGAGTATAAGGAATGACATCACTTTCAGAGGTTTTCTCTGTAAAAGGCCACATCAGTTTAGTCCATATTCTATAGCAGGGGTCCCCAAACTTTTTACACAGGGGGCCAGTTCACTGTCCCTCAGACCATTGGAGGGCCGGACTATAAAAAATACTATGAACAAATCCCTATGCACACTGCACATATCTTATTTTAAAGTAAAAAAACAAAACGGGAACAAATATAACATTTAAAATAAAGAACAAGTAAATTTAAATCAACAAACTGACCAGTATTTCAATGGGAACTATGCTCCTCTCACTGAACACCAATGAAAGAGGTGCCCTTTCCAGAAGTGCGGTGGGGCCGGATAAATGGCCTCAGGGGGCCGCATGTGGCCCGCGGGCCATAGTTTGGGGACCCCTGTTCTATAGTGTTTAGAATGAAACAAAGTTATTGGGAATTTAAAACTGTAGCCCTGATTGGTTGGCTCAGGGTAGATCCCTCACTCCACTCAGCTACCCAAAGAGAAATGAATCAAGTGGCTAAAACTGTCATAAAACATTGTCCAGGGTTGATTCCAAGATAGGTGCACAGTAGGTGGAAGATACACTCACCTCCTTCCTAGTGCCAAACTGATGTACAGCTCAATGACAGAGCAATAAACCTGAATGACCAACTGAAGGACCACTGAACAGCAGTATTAGAATCAAGGATTTTCAGAAGCCACATAGCCAGAGACTTGTAAGTGGGCACAGATGTGGAAAGGGCTGGCCCCTGCACTCTTGTGCAGCAGGTGAGAAGCCAGAGGGATTTCTCAGCTGCAAAACTCCCTCCCCCAGGAGCGTAGGTTCTCAACCCCATGTCTGGATCTCCAACCCAGAGCACTAGGGCTTGGAAGAGGAAGCTGCATAGCATCTAGCAGTGAAAATCAGCAGGGACTTTGCCTGCCTGGGAGAGAAGGAGGTCTGCTGGCAACCCAGGTGCTCTCTTAAAGGGCCAACACAGGGGAGCTTGTGCTCGGGCACTCACCAGGGGCTCCAGTAGAAGAAAGGCAAGTCACAGCATACAGGAGTCATGAAGAGAAAATCTGGGAAGTGTGGCCCCAAGGAGAGAGCTGGAGGGTCAGCTACTGAGGTCCCTGTCCTGAGTCCCTATCCTACACTGCCCTCATGTGCGATCCTCGCAGGGCTAAGTGCTCCTGTTCTTACAGCCCAGCCTGGGGAGAGCACTAACCCAGACCTCCAAGTACAGGTGACACCACCGAGCCAACCTCGAGTCCTGCAGGAAGGTCTGCTGGCCGCATCTAATGGGACCTTTGGTGTGCGCACTTTTTCTCAAGAAGCCTGAGACACAGACTCAGACAGTCACTGAACTGTGTCGCTTTGGAACAGGGGCCAGTCTTACCCTCCTCTTCCAGGCTTGGCTGGCACTGCCCCCAATGTGACAGTTTTGATTTGTCCTCCTGGGTCACAGTGACCCTGACACGATGAGTTCTGAGGAAGGGAGTGTTGCTCAGAGCTGGGACCTCTGGAGCATGTTTTCCTCAGACCATCTTGTCTGGCATTCAGACAGGCACTGGGTTGTGAGGCTGACTATGGAGGGGAGGGGCGCAAAGTGTGTGCCACCCTCCTGCAACCTCAGCTGCCCCCCCATGGGAGACTGTTTTAATCTGTCCTCCCAAGTCCCTAGGGCCCCACCCTGCTGAGCTCAGCCCCCAGAAGGACCAGAGCGCTGCACACAGCTGGGATCTTTGGTGTGCTACCCCCTGGAGCCTCTAGTTGGGGACTCAGGTGCTGGGTTGTGGGGCACTGAGCAGGGGAACCATCCTTCCCCACCCTGAGAGTGCCACCAGCACCACCGCCACCAATGGGAGACTCCCTTGCCCTGCCCTCCCAACCTACTGTGGTCCCCCAACCCCTGCTGAGCTTGCTCCTAAAGAGGGCCAGATGGCTACACCAACCGGAACCTGCAGTGAGCTGCTTCTGTGTGAACTAGGATCAAAGACTCCGGCAGAGACGGAGCTGTATGGCTCTGGAATAGAGGCCACTTTCCCACACTGAGTGCCTGACCACACTGCCCCCAGCAGGCACCCACTAGCCACATACTCCTAGTCCGGTCACTCTACCCTACCAGGCTCACACCGTGTGGAAGAGACTGTGGTTGTACCCAGGCTGGGTCCACTCTAGTCTTTCTCTGGAAAAAGAACAGACAATCTCAGGGGGTGGCAGAGTAGGTAACAGGAGGAGGCAGACCTCAGGGAGCCTTGGCATGTTATTGAATTGCCCCTTGCTGAGAGCCGGAGGAAGCCAAACTTTGTGCATAGCTTGGCACTCCCACACACACCCAGTCTCAGAAGATGCATCCACAGACACTGAGTAGTGAGGTGGCTCCAGACAGGTAGCCCAAGGCTGGTTACAGGCAATCTCTGACAGCTACCTAGCACCAGAACTCTCCCAAATGGATCCAGAAATAACACAAACCATAGTGAGCTTCAGACCACACCAGAGCTTGACCCAGCTAGCCACAGAATTGGCATACCCAAACGGGGATTTCAACAGGCACCAGACCCTGTTGGGAACACGTCTGCCTCTGGGGACAGCATCTGCACATTGATTCATACACTGTGATCAAGGTCTATCCTTGTAGCTGGCCGGCCTGAGAGTTACTTCCACCCCATAAATGGGCCAACAGCACTCAAGACTCAACTACAACAGGAGGGCACACATAACCTGTGCAAGAAGCATTCCTGAAGCATCTGGCTCAGGTGATCTAAAGGCTTGCACCACTGAGCCCCACAAGACAGTATAAAGGCATTATAACAAGTTTGATGGTCACAGACAAACACAAAAACAGGCAGAGGAGACAAAGAAATAAATATGCCCTGAGAAGCCCCCTTCCCCCCATCCCGCCAAAAAAAAAAAAAACCAAAACAACAACAACCAAAAAAACACTAAGTAAGATGGAGGTAGAGTTCACAACAGTGGTTAAGCAGATGCTCAAGGACCTTAGGGGAAAAATGGATGGTCTCTCTGTAAACCTAAAGAGATAGTAAGTATAAAAAGAACATAGAAACCATGAAAAAAACCCAGTCAGAAATGAAGAATATACTCGCTAGAATCAACAGAAAATAGCAGGTTAGATGAAGCAGAAGATCAAATCAGTGATTTAGAGAACAAGATAACAGAAAATACCCAAGCTGAGCAACAATAACAAAGTTAAAAAAGGAACAGTCTAAGGGACCTCTGGAACAACACCAAGCATAAAAACATCCACATCATAAGGGAAAAGAGAGTGAGCAAATGATAGAGAACCTTTTTGAAGAAATAATGACTGAAAACTCGCCTAGTCTGGGGAAGGAAAGAGATACACAAGTCCAGGAAGCACAGGGAGTCCCAAACAAGAACTGATAGAGGCACACATCAAAACACATCCTAATTAAAATGGCAAAGTTTTAAGATAAAGAGAGAATCTTAAGAGCAGCAAGAGAAAGTTATCTATATGGGACCTCCCATAAGGTTTTCAAAGCTGATTTCTCAACAGAAACACTTCAAGCCAGAAGAGATTGACATGAAATATTCAAAGTGATAAAAAGCAAGGACCTACAATCAAGACCACTCTGTTCAGCAAGGCTGTCATTTAAAATGGTGAAATAAAAGAGCTTCCCAGACCAAAAAGAAAAAAAAAAAGCTAAAGGAGTTCATTACCACCAGACCAATACTACAAGAAATGATAAAAGTCCTTCTTTAAGAAGAAAGAAATAAACAAAGAGGAATATAGGTATAAAAAATAAAATGGCAATAAATAAGTACCTATAAATCTTAATGTTTTCAACAGCATGAATGGACCTGCAGATTATGCTAAGTGAAATAAGCAAGTCAGAGAAAAACAAATACCACATTATTCACTTATGTGGAATCTAATAAACAAAATAAACAACAAAATAGAAATAGTCTTAAAGATACATAGACCATACCAACAGCTGTCATATGGAAGGAAGTTGGGGCTGGGTGAAAGAGGGGAAGGAATTAAAAAAAAAAAAGAATGGACATAGACAGCCAAATGGTGATCACCAGAGGGAAAGGGGCGTGGATGGAGGTGGAAGAGGGCAGAGGGGGTAAATGGTGGTGGAAAGAGACTTGAATTCAGGTGGTGAGGCACAATGTAGTGTACAGATGATGATACACAGTAGTGCACTTGAACCCTCTATGGTTTTATAAAGCAATGTACCCCAAAAAATTCAATTTCAAAAATCATTCATTGTATTGATGTCAGTTCTATTTCAGACAGATGAATGACTTTCATCAGTGCAGTATTCATAGATGATGATTAATGAAAACTAGTATTAAGTGTATTTAGAATGACATACTGGCCATATTAGAGGATGGAAGTAGAGAGAATAGGGTTTGCCTCCCACACAGGGTAAGAGCAGAAGATAGAAAACATGCTCACAAGACTGAAACACAAGAAAGAGAAAATTTAATATTCAATAATTCAATTCCATAAATATGAAATGAGAGATTCCTCTTCTATGCCACCAAGCATTATGCATTATGTGTCCATGCAAGTGATCTGTACACAGTCCCAGGCAGTGTTACCATTCAGATTCCTGGGCTCTGCCCCAGACATTCCAATTCAGTAGCTCTGGCATGGAACCCAAGGTTGTACATTTCCAACAAGCTGTAAATGATGCCAATACTGCTGGTTCCAAGGCTATACTCTGGCTAACAAGGATACAGAGACACTACTTTTCTAATATTTTTATAAGTAAATGAGAGCAAAATGATGTATCAGATATACTCCTAACTATCTATGCATGTATATATGTATGTCTATATATAAATTTAAAAAGATCTGGATGTGACTTAAAACTACAATGCAAAGAGGCAGACTGCAAAGGCTGTTTTCAAAAATGCAAGATTTGCCTTTCCTGGCCGGTTGGCTCCAGCGGTAGAGCATCAGCCCAGCGTGTGGAAGTCCCGGATTTGATTCCTGGTCAGAGACCGCAGGAGAAGTGCCCATCTGCTTCTCCACCTTTCCCCCACTCCTTTATCTCTCTCTCTTTCCCTCCTGCAGCTAAGGCTCCATTGGAGCAAAGATGGCTCTATGGCCTCCGCCTCAGGTGCTAGAAAGGCTCCAATTGCAGTGCAGCAACAAAGGGGCCGAGCACTGCCCCTGGTGGGCATGCCAGGTGGATCCCAGTCAGGCGCATGCAGGAGTCTGTCTGTCTGCCTCCCCCTCGCTTCTCACTTTGGAAAAATACCAAAAAAAAAAAAAAAAGACGACCCAGTAGCTTACTATATGCAGATCCCATCAAATATATAGAATTCTTTTAATAAAACTCGGATGCCAGAAGCCTATCTTGCAAGTTTTTTCGCAAGAAACAACCCCAGTAAACAAATCAGATACCGTGTAATAAGACCAAAAGTATTTTCCCAAAAACAGAAAGAAAACTACCCAAGCAATAGGACCCTGATTGGAAAGACATAATACAAAGATAACAGAACTATTTTTAAGGTTCATTATATGACCAGGGGCACAGCAAAATACAGTGTAATAGGCCCTGGCCGGTTGGCTCAGTGGTAGAGCGTCGGCCTAGCGTGCGGAGGACCCGGGTTCGATTCCCGGCCAGGGCACACAGGAGAAGCGCCCATTTGCTTCTCCACCCCTCCGCCGCGCTTTCCTCTCTGTCTCTCTCTTCCCCTCCCGCAGCCAAGGCTCCATTGGAGCAAAGATGGCCCGGGCGCTGGGGATGGCTCCTTGGCCTCTGCCTCAGGCGCTAGAGTGGCTCTGGTCGCAATATGGCGACGCCCAGGATGGGCAGAGCATTGCCCCCTGGTGGGCAGAGCGTCGCCCCTGGTGGGCGTGCCGGGTGGATCCCGGTCAGGCGCATGCGGGAGTCTGTCTGACTGTCTCTCCCCGTTTCCAGCTTCAGAAAAATGAAAAAAAAAAAAAAATACACTGTAATAGGAAGATTTCATACTGATTACATGAAATCAAAATCCCTGTTCAAAGGCAGCAACATTAAAAAAAATGTGGCGTAGTTTATACAATGAATTTCACTGTTCAGTCTGGGAATATTGCAAAATACATTGCAGGCACAGCTGGGAAAACTCAGTGATACTGTGTCCAGATCTCAGCTATTAGGTTATAAAAATATTTTCACATTTCCTGCAGATGTCTAGAGCCCTTTCTTTGCTCTTAATTTTAATTCAGAACTCATTATAGACAGCTGTTTGTTCTGATAGAAAATAATTGCTCTTTTTCCAGACTCAGCTGCAGGCAGGCTGACTTCCTTACCCTTATAGAGTATATGACATACAAACACAGGCAGGGGGAAAAATTAACCAATTAACCAAATATGTGTGCCTAAAATCATTCATTGAGAGCGCTGATCAAGTAATGTATCTAACTGCAACATAGGTCAAAGGAAATTATAGTGCTTATAGTTTACAGTATTAAATATAATTATATTGAAATATTCATAAGCATTCAAATATATAGATGATGAGCACCTGACAATTTACCCTTTTATTAACAAAACTTTCAGAAAAACTGCATTTGAGTAATCAACAGGGCATTTAATCTACCGAAGAATCAACTCAAGGATTTCTATCTGACACACTCTTCTAGATATATAATCTGAGATGCCTGCCATAACTGACTTCAGCCAGGAGGAACGTAACATAATGTGGGATCATTTTGCTGTGCAGATAATCTTTTCTCTGGAGGAGAGATGTTCTGGGGATGCACCAAGTCTTTTTCTGTGCAATCCAATCACTGTTGTGAGCGGCTTTCTCTAACTTTCCCGGAAGGAGAATACACATTTGCTGAAGTCAAAGCTATTTCCTCTGGAAGATTCTCTTCAAAGGCAATGCCTCATTTTAGCAACTCCCCAAGAGATGCAGGAACAGCTTGATAATGCTCATTCTATCAAATGCCTTGGCAGCCTCGCTCACTGAGTCTGCACCGATTCTGGGACCCCAAGCTGCCTTTCTTAGTTGACGGGAACCCCCAAAGAGGGTTAAACCAAGGGCTGGATTCAACAGAAACCATCTAGTAGCAAATATACTGCCTTTGAGAAGAGCAATAGCTTGTTTTATTTCCTCTCTGTTCTGGAGATGGAGGAAATGTGGTGATCTGGGCTGAGCAAACTGCTCCTTAGAAAGGAACCCATTCAAGGAAAATGAGCTTTTTCTTAACACCAGGGACTCTCTATGGTGCTTCCCTTTCTGGAAGCACTAAATGCTTCTCTTTGAAGACTTAATCTACCTCATATAGGGAGGATGATATTGGGAAAGAGAAGTTATTGCTGTGATAACTCTCAGGTATGCAGCCTACATTTCCATTAACACCGGACAAAATGCTAATTAGAATACAAGCTCCAGACTCAACATTCATAAGGCCTTATATAATGAAAGTAAAGTATCCTAAGGGGCTTGGGGCCCACAAAATCTGGCCCATAGCCAGTATTCTCCCAGCCTCTCCTCCAACCAAGTAACAATGGAAACAATTTTTTTTTACCTATACAGTACAGATTATACTATCTATTTAGAATTCTTGTCTGGCTTTGCTCCCGGTATTGTTTTGGAAAGTGTCACTTTCTCTCAAGGTTCATTATTCATCAAATATGTATTGAGTGGCTAATCCGTGTGTGGCACAGATCCAGGAGCAAGGGATGCAATGGTAAACTCCTAGACACCATTTCTGAACTCTTTTCTCTAGTGGTTGGACATTACAGACCAGGGAAGAAATTCCATTTTTGCCCATGGAATAGTCACCATACTTTTAAAAGCACCCCTGCCCCACTTTTTCTCGAAGTTTCCATTTTTACTTATTAAAATAATTTAAATATTAAAGTATTGACTGAGTTGATGAAATGAACTATGTATTTTTTTTCACATAAGTAGGACAGGGAAAGTAGTCTCTGATATATTTGTTTTATGAGTCCGTTTGGCAAATGGTAAGAGTATGGCTCTCTAGGTTCAGAAGCTGTCTCTTCACCTGCAAGCCGTGTGATGTTAGGTCACTCATGTATCCTCCCTGAGCTCCAGTGTTCTCATCCGTAACATGGAAACACATTGCTCCAGGTCGCTATAAGGCTATTGCTGGTGAAATGCCTTTTATTAATAGTTTCTTAATAAATATTAATTTTCTTACTCTCCTTTTTCCTATGAATTGAGGACGTAGACTTGAGTATTTTACTACAGTTGGCTTAATGGCAGAGTAGATATGCAGACTTCATATTCTTGCATGGTTCATATTAAAGATATACTAATGAATTTGTGAAACTAATATTCCATTTTATTTCCTGGTTTCTCCCTTCTCAGAAAAATAAAAATCTACAATTGAATCAGATTTTAGATTTGGAAGTGACTGAGAGATGAGCTAATCCAGTGATTCACAAAGTACAGCCACAAAACCAGCACCATATCCTTATCTTATGCTATCTTTACTGACCTCCATTTAACCATTTTAACAACCCAGAATTTTCCTTTCATGGAAAAGCCCCAGTCTGCCGCTAACTGCACCAGCTCTGCTCAAGGCTAGCAGGCTATTCTGTAGGAGGACTACTTTCATTTGTGGTGTCACAGTATTCATTCCAAAAAAGAAAACACCCCCTCAAAAAAACCCAGCAGTAATTTCAGTTAAGTAATTTAATTAAGTATTAAATAAACTGTTAAGTTATGCTTACAAAATAAAAGAGTGTTGTTTCTGAAAAAGCAAAGTTAACTGTTTTGGGAAAACTTACTAAAAGTGATTTTGACCCATCACCACCCAAAAAAGTATTGTTGAATTTCTGCAAATAAATGGAAAATAATTTATAAAAACCTAGAAGGATTCCAAACTTATTTCAAAACCATTAAATTCATTCTCTATATTAAATGCATTCAATCTTCTAACCTTAGGTGACAAAGAACATTTCTTAATCCTAAACTGAAAAACAAGTTAGTTAATATAATATACACTTACATATTTGAAGTTAATATCATGTAATTTTGTAGGGTTTTTTGCATGAACTGAAGTTTTTTCTTTCTTTCTTTCTTTCTTTCTTTCTTTCTTTCTTTCTTTCTTTCTTTCTTTCTTTCTTTCTCTCTCTCTTTCTTTTTTTTTAATTAAGAGTCAGGGAGGCAGAGAGACAGACTCCTGCATGTGCTCTGACCAGGATCCATCCTGCAAACCCCCTTACAGGGTAACACTCTACCCATCTATGACCGTTGCTCAGCAGCTGAGCTATTTTAGCACCTGAAGTGAGGTCAGGGAGCCATTCTCAATGCCTGGGCCAACTGGCTCAAACCATGACAACTGTGAGAGGGGAAGCAAGGGATAGAGAGAGAAAAGGAGAGGGAGGGGTGGAGGAGCAGATGATCACTTCTCCTGTGTGCCCTGACCAAGAATCAAACCTGGGACATCCACACGCTGAGTCGACAGTCAACCACTGAACCAACTGGCCAGGGCCTGAAGTTTTCTTTAAATGATTGTTTTAACTAAATACACATATCAAGGTTTCTGTTGAATGGTCTTGACTATTTTAGATATCTTTGTACATGTTGCTGTAAGCTTTTTGATGGAGAGCATACTGTTTTATCTTCATACTTCATAGCATGAAGCTCTGTATTTTCGTTTCAATACATATTTATTATTTATTTATATACTGTACTGTATTGAGTGTTACTGATTGGTTAACCAATTACACTTGGTAGTTCATAGTACTGTTTTATCATGGTGAGTCAAATGATCTTTTATGATAGCACTTCCTAGAGGCCTTTGAGAAGTTCCAATGGTGGAGAAAGTGGGAGAGTTCCCTGTTTAAATAAGTTTCGGAATTTCCCTTTTGGAGTTTCACAATGGAATTGAGTATTTTATAGGGTTGAGGAACTCTGTTGGAAAGCAGCTGAGCTTAGTTTAACCCATACCTATTTGACTATTTAAAATAAACCCAATGTCACTCAGGACTCCAGGGTCCCCCACAATATTGAGCTTTCCACATGTTTTGAGTGACTGACGTTCCTATGTTCAAACCATAATTTTATTTCCATAAACTCATACTTCTTGCCGAAACCAGAGTGGATATGAAAATCATCTGTAGGATTATATATGCTGATGTTTACTTAAGAAATGGCCGATACATACATCTGTAAAATTACCATTTTATTTTTTTATTTCATTGAGAGGAGGGGAGGCAAAGAGACAGACTCCTGCATGTGCTCCAACCAGGATCTACCTGGCAAGCCCCTTAGGGAGTGATGCTCTGCCCATCTGGGGCTGTTGTTTCATTGCTCATCAACGGAGCCATTTTTTTAGCACCTTAAGCAGAGGTCAGGGAGCCATCCTGGGCACCTGAGGCCAACTCGCTCAAACCAATCAAGCCATGGCTGCAGGAAGAGGGGAGAGAGAGACAGACGGGGAGAGAGAGAAGGGGTAGGGGTAGAGAAGCAGGTGGTCACTTCTCCTGTGTGCCCTGACCAGGAATTAAACCCAGGACATCCACACACTGGGCCAACACTCTTACCACTGAGCCAACCAGCCAGGCTCTCATTTTTTTCTAAATCATGTAGTTAAACATTACTGAATCCATCTCTACTTTCAAAGATGAAAAGAAAAAAAGCTTCATTCAGCCTGGGGAATGTGAAGCACCAGATATTAAATAACTGTGGAGGGGCCTAGGATAAATTGAGACTTAACAAAAACAAAACTGAATATAAAAATAAAAGTGCTCAATTAAAACAAACAAACAAACAAAAAACATGTGTGCAAGCCCAAATTTGCTAAGGACAGTTTTGGGAACAAGCTCTCCAGAGAAGGAGGTCAAACTTAACGCTGTAAGGCTTTAGACTTAGGACAGCAGTGTAAGTTACAGGTTACAGTGGCATAGGGGATACAGTCTGGCAATACTTGACCTGGAGCAGAGAAAGTGCTAGGTCCATGGAAATGGAACAATTACCTGGCTGTCCAGGTTATTAAAATCTCAGATGATGAATGCAGTTATGTAATGGGTTTCTTTCAAAAAACAGAAAATGAACTGTTTAGTAAATACTGCCTGAAATGCTGATAACTGAAGCTGGGTGATGGGTGCTCGGGGTTGTATATATTCTATTTTGGGGTATGCTTGAAAATGCCCAAGTTCAAAGTTTAGGAAAAGCAACTTCATTTTTCCCTAGAAGACAAAGCTTTTTGCACCCCAAATATCTGTCCGTAAGGGAGAGAAAAACAAAGATGTTGTTCAGAATCATGAACCTAGTTTCAACAGCTAGAATTGGATGCTGAGTTTCTTGTTATAGCCAAACTGTAATATGATGAAGCTTTAAAAAGGAACTGTAGACATTAGTGATAATTGCAGAACAGCTACTTGCTAAGATTGTCTATATGGAAACATAAGCAGAGAATTTAGCAAAAGGTGTGGTGACCACCTTAGAAATTGTATCTTTATACATTATGTATGCCACAAAGTTTCACTCAAAAATGACTTCCATGCAGAATTATCTCATATTTTTAAATGTGTTTATTCCTAAACCTTTAGGAAATATAAACACAACAACAAAGGCATACATACATAACTCTTATAATTGGCTACATTCCCAGAGCTTCTTACTGAATTCTGGAAAAGGTTTTGCTAAGCTTGTGGCTTTACTCTTGTGCCCTACAAACCACTATGGTTGAGTTTAATTGAACCAAGATAACGAGTGAATTTCAGGTTGTAGCACATTAGAGAAAACAGACTGAAGCCAGGTCAATCATTTCCAGATGCACAAGAGAGATGAAATGTTAACTTTAGGTTATAAAGGATTTTTGTGGTTTGCAACATAATTGGTTATGGTTTTTCAAACATAAGTGGAGAGCATGAGTCCAGACTGAGCAAGACTCTCTGCCCAATTGATGAGAATTAAAATTGGGTGAAGGTTGACAGAGTGAAACTTAAAAAAAAAATTTTCATAATCTTTGACCCTCTTTACCTATTTCTTTCCTGTACTCTCCCCACCCCCAACACACACACTTCTGGCAACCACCAAATTGTTTTCTGTATTGTTAAGCTTGTTTTTTTAAAAAAAATGTTTTTGGAGTCTACATATAAGAGAAATCATAAAGTATTTGTCTTATTCTATATAGAATGATCACCTGTGAACTGAGTTGGGACTGAATTTGAAGGCAAAGAAAATTTCTTATTATACATTCCATAAAACCAGAATTTCTAATTATCGTCCTCATCGGCAATAAGCATTTACTCTACCAACTTTTATAAATTTTTCCCTGTAGAGAAAATGACTTTGCAAATAACCACGTTATTTTTCACTTTCCTAAGGAAACGTCAGGCAAGTGATTTGCACAAGATCTCCTAGTTTTATGAAAGTCCAATATCTCTTATATTTCTGTATACACAATTTCTATTTCTTAGTCTAAAAGTCGAATATGTACTAAAAGTCACAATTCAGTTTTCTTATTAGCACACTTACAATAAAAGCATTGAGATCCAGGAACCTCACTTATTGCTTTACATTTTAAAATTTTCTACTATGCATAACTACTTTAGGAAGAGATTGCTTTTCACTAGGTTTCTAGGACACGTGCGAAACACGCCTCATATGTTGAGATAATCCATGGCAGATCCTCCTCTGTCCACATTAAAATCTAACAATCCTGGCTTTTTTTATTTTAATTTTTTTTTGTAATTTATCATTTTTAACGTGTTGATTTCTTTTATTATTAACTTTAATGCAGTGAAATTGATAAATCAGGGTACATATGTTCAGAGAAAACATCTCCAGATTATTTTGACATTTAATTATGCTGCATACCCCTCACTCAAAGTCAAATCGTCCTCCATCACCTTCTATCTAGTTTTCTTTGTGCCCCGCCCCTCCCCCCATCCCCTCCCTCTCCTTCCTCGCCCCCTCCCCACCCCTCCTCCCCACTCCCTGTTACCATCACATTCTTGTCCATGTCTCTCAGTCTCATTTTTATGTCCCATCTATGCATGGGTTCATATAGTTCTTAGTTTTTTCTGATTTACTTATTTCACTCCGTATAATGTTATCAAGGTCCATCCATGTTATTCTAAATGATCCGATGTCATCATTTCTTATGGCTGAGGTGTATTCCATAGTATATATGTACCAAAGCTTTTTAATCCACTCGTCCTCTGACGGACACTTGGGCTGTTTCCAGATCTTCGCTATTGTGAACAATGCTGCCATAAACATGGGGTGCATTTCTCCTTTTGGAACAGTTCTATGGTGTTCTTAGGGTATATTCCTAAAAGTGGGATAGCTGGGTCAAAAGGCAATCCTGGCTCTTGATAAAGTTTAGAGTCCTGTCACTGTGACCTACTGACATTGCATCTTTTGTATATTTATCCTCTATTCAATCTGAACTTAGTCTCAAAGGATAGCATAATAAAAAACCCAGCATTACTAAATAATCTATATTCAGGCAACAGATCCAATCTCAGTAAAGGTCCTGCATCAGTCACAAGAGGGAACTCGGATCACTTAGCCCTGCTCTTTATAGGCAGAGGACACAGCAGGGAGGTGAAAAATTGCAGAGAACAAAAGTCATCCCAGCTTGCATTCCTTCCATACAAATCTGTGGGTAGTTATTGACCCAAAACAACAACAACAAAACAAACAAAGGAAATCAAGAAACCAAGTGACAATGGCAATAGATTGTCATATGCCATACATTTATAAAGAAACCTGTATTTGGGGTTACCCTTGGGGTTTGCTCTTCTTATCCAGTCCTGTGAAGGAAATTCACACGGTACCTAGCTGAGCTAATCAGAGCGCAGTAGTGAGATGCATTGAGCAGATAGATCTAAGGGGACTTTGCAGACTCATCAGTTTGAGATTCGGGCCGGAAGAAAGCTTTGATACGATTGCATGGAAGTCCAGTGGTCAGCATATGCTTCAGACTTTGTTCTCCCTTCCTCCCCACTCCCAGGTATGTTCTGTATCCCAAAAGAGCCTTTTCCTTTGTTTAATTTATCACCATGTATTTTGTTGTTAGCACAGGCACTGTTTATATGTGTGTGCTTTAAATTCAAAAGCCATTCTATTCTGATTCTGGTGTTGCGTCATACATTTCTACAACAAGACATTCTCTCAGCAGCTGTACTGACTTTACAAACGCAAATGAACCTTATTAATGGTATTCCTTAAGGCAAAGGGTTTAAAAATAGTTGCTAAACATTTGTTTATTTATATGAAAATTTTCAGAGTTTTTCACAGCTAGATTTAGGTCGTATAACAAACACTGCGAGTGTGTGAGAAAAATAGAAGTGATTCCAGCATATGGCATGGTCAGAAGGGTTTGCAAATGCAAGAAATAGCACAAATCTAAATCAAGAAATCTGAATGGCTAGAACTGTACCCCATCCACAGCAGAAAGAAGGTCATTATGTGAAGAAATATAGAGGCAGATTCTTATCTTTATCAAGCATGCTACACAAAATGGGGCTCTGACACACAAGTTGCTATTGGACAATATACCACACAGTTTTTATTTCGGTTCCAGCAGAAAAACAATATTGACAGATTTCTTTCTCTCTGCTTCTAACTTTATTCAATAGAATAGGTAACAACAGCATCTGCTGCGCTTGGCTGGAGCCTGAGATGAGGAAATTGTGGAGGATGAGCCTCCCAGGCGTACGGTCACCTAAAAGCTCATGCAGCGGCTAATGGCACAGCCAGGCGAGAGCACCAGTGGGAGCGAAGCACAGCAGGGCTGCCAGCACAACAGGCAAGTCACCTTCAGTAGCCTGCTGTGGTTTCCACCACCGCAGCTCTAGTATAGTTCCAGCCACCCCCACAGAGCAAGAAGGAGCCCATCTCTGACATTCTCTCCTCCTTCCTCTGGGTCACATGACCATTCTCTGCTGCCCCAGCCTAACCAACCGCTTGGGGGTCGGGCTCGTCCAGGTTGCACCCTGGCTACTTGTCAGCCCTTCTGACAACCAGTCTCCAAGATCTGTGATACTTAATTGGCTCTAATGTATCAAAATTACCTACTCTGACAACCTTAGTATCAAACACGATGTCTCCTGTCATTACACTGGTGCTTTTTGATTACTTTCCTATTTTACCTAGTAAATGTTAAGGGACACTTTAATAAAATTAAGGTGAACAAAATTAAAAGGACCATAATGTAGTGGGAACCATATTCGACCAGCAGTCTAAAGGCTTGAGGCCAGCAGGAGCCCACGGGAAATCTATAGATCTTGTTGAACTTCATTTCATTTTTTTATTTCTAAAATTAAATGGACAGAGAGGGATGGAGACATAGAGAAGAGGAGAAGGAAGAGGACAGAAAAGAGATGGGAAAGGGGCAGCGGAGGGAGAGGGGAGACAGGAAGACTAGGAGGGAGGGAAGGAGAGAAGTAAGTGGAAGGGAGAAAGCAAGAGAGCTGTGCGGGTCTGTCCCAGGGGTGCTGGACACGTCCTTCTAGGTCTGTGGTTCACTCAGTCACTGTGAGCAAAACATACTCCTGGAGATTTGGAGTTATGAAAAATCCAGTCTATCAACCCCAATAAATCCTAAATTGCAGGAAGATCTAAAGGAAATATTCTCAAGACAGGATGAAAGGGAAGTAAAGAGTACAAGATCTCCCACCACACAAGCTGGTATTTCAGCACAAACAACTGGTTAGTAGTTATGAAACAAATTAAATTGGTTTTCCTCCGCTTTGTAAAAGTTACCTATTTCAAATATTAACAAGAAAACTATTTTGGGATGGGCGCAGGGGCTTTTGATCTTCCCATGCAGCCTCAGGAGGAGAATCCCCAGTGACTTAGACAAGCTGGTAAGAGTGGAAAGAAACTCCCCTCAGTCCAGCGACCAGGCTTCAGTAACACAGCCTTCAGGGCTGGAGTAAATAAGGGCACTATGATTTCTTGCTTCTTGCATCAAGAGTGGAGTCTGTTCATCACCCCTGCATCAGGCTAGCTCCTGCTTTGCTTTGAGGAAAGAATGTGGTGGTAGAAGTGATGATGTGTGACTTCCAAGCCTGGCTGTCAAGAGGCCTGGTCAGCTTCCCTTCTGATTCCCCAGAACCCTGAGATCTGCAGACCGAGGTGAGAGGCCTTGGGAGACAGAGACCAGCTTTCCGGCCCTTCTGGCTGACGGCACAGGCGTTCGCAGGAGAGACCCGCAGCAGACCCCTGGCCCACCCAACCCCACCACCCCATCTTAACCCATGGAGTAGGGAGACTCCACACTTCCTGGCATTTTAAGCCAGTAAATCAGGGTTAGTAACTGGAGGCAACAATGCCTAAATAATTGATATATCCTCCATTTCAAAAAGCTGCCAACTCTGAAGGCACATAGTTGTATCAGAAACTGAAATATGATTACACTAAAAAAAAAAAAGATTCAAGGTTCAAAACTAACCGAAATTAAAACAAATGGACAAAAAACAGAGAGAGCAGGCATAGCTTTTCATGAATAATCACAATTCTCATAGTCCTCTCCTTTCAAATGTTAAAGGAAATTGAAGCGAATAGCTGTTTAATCTTTAGCATCAGATTTGCAGAGCATGGTTAATCCTGCCCCACCCCCATCTATTCATCTCTTTTATGTGCCCAGATACACTGTTTAAGCAACACTGTGGATGGAGGAAAGTCTTCACTGCTGAGTGTGGGTGCACTGAAAGGTGGAGAAAGATTTGGGGGAGACTGGGAGAGGTATGGAGGGAGGTGGGATGGAAAGAGAGGAAAACAGAAAGACTGCTCAAGGCCCTTGGAAGAAGGTGTAGAAAAAAGTAAATGAAAATATCTAATAATTTCATAAGAAATTGATCTTCAGCAAAGTTTGTGATTTAAAAATAGAGTATACTACCCCAGAAATCTATACCTCCAAAAATCAAAGAGCAAAGGATTATAGGACCTGCAGACTTGGGCAGGGGGTCTGACATTATGACCCATTTTTCTTCCATTCATCTGATCTTTTATCTAAGACCTCCACTAAAAACTGAAAAGGGAGGGACTCACTAAGTCATATACCACTTACGAGCATTCCTATGGCTTATATTTTGAACTTCCAGGGTGCTGGACATTCATACCAAGCATGAAGAGAAAGCAATGTAACTGATACCCTAGCAAAAGACTGGCATTTATGAGCTCAAAGAGCATGGCCCTTAAAAGCTGCCACCTTGGGAGACTGAAGATTTATTGCCACAAGGCTGCCACGTGCAGAAATGCTGAGACTCCTGTTTGGCAGAAGTTAAGAGCCTGTGGCCTGCTCTTCTAAATTTCCTAATGGTGGCACATCTTTCCTCCTGAAGGTAGATTTATTTATGTATTTTCTTTAACGCTAAGAGACATCTGGAGTTAAGTCTTTGTACAGTTGGTGACTAAGATAGGGGATATTTTGGGTGATTTTTCAATAATGAGCCAAGTTCTCTACGTGCCTTAAAAAGTAATTCTTAAGGTAAGTAATCCTGATAGAGAAGTTCTCCAAATGTTTTTTAAAAGTATGCCACTCAAAGAAGTGTTTTTTAAGTTTAAAACTATGAGGTGGGCTCTTATTTGGATTTGCACATTCTGCCACAATCAAAAATCAGTTTTGCACTGGCCAGTTGGCTCAGCCGTAAAGTGTCGGCCCGGCATGTAGAAATCCCTGGTTCAATTCCTGGCCAGGGCACACAGGAGAAGTGCCCGTCTGCTTCTCCACCCTTCCCCTTCTCCTTTTTCTCTCTCTCTCTTTTTCCCTCCCGCAGCCAAGGCTCCATTGGAGCAAGTTGGCCCGGACACTGAGGATGGCTCCGTGGCCTCTGCCTCAGGCGCTAGAATGACTCCTTTTGCAACAGAGCGACACTCCAGATGGGCAGAGCATAGCCCCCTGGTGGGCATGCTAGGTGGATCCTGGTTGGGCGCATGTGGGACCTTCCCACTTCCCCACGTCTCACTAAAGAAAAAATACAAAAAAAGAGAAAAGAATTCAGTTTTGTTGCCATATAGCAGTGGTTCCCAAATGGGGTGATTTTGCCCCTTTGAAAACATTTTGCAATGTCTAATGATATTTTTGTTTGTCAAACTGTTGGGCAGGGAGGGGATGCTACTGGCATCTAGTGGACAGAAACCAGGGATGCTGCTAAACATCCTAAACTGCACAGGACCGCTCCCCACAACAAAAATTACATGCCCAAATGTCAATACTGCTCAGGTTGAGACATCTTGACCTATAGTAAGAATTCGTTCTAATAAGTAAATAATTTTTAATGCAATAAAATAATTATTATAGTACATATACATTATTAAAGTGTTAATTATTGTACACCCTAGCCCTGCAGCTCAGTTAGTTAGAGAGTCATCCCAATATGCCAAGATTATGGGTTCCATCTCAATCAAGGTACATACAAGAATGCTGAATGCATAAGTGGAATGGCATATGGATGCTTCTATTTCTCTCTCTCTCTCTCTCTCTCTCTAAAAGTTAATACATAAAAAAGTGTTATTTATTCTAATTTCCACTCACTTTCTTGGTTAATATACATACTATACATACATTTTTGACTCTTTAAATCACAAATTACATAGAAGTCAAAATCAAGCTCACATTTCAGAAACTGTGACAGTATTATCTGTTTATTGATAGTAATAAAGCCAATTTAAATACCACCTACTTTATGTAGGGTACAACACAATGAAAAATATAATAAATAATCATAAGCTATAAAAATAAAAACAACCAATAACTACAAACATTTATTGACTTCTATGTAGTAGTTACCTGGCTAATTACTACTTTTGACATATCATCTTATTTAATCTTTATAAACAATTCTATGAAGGTTATACTGCTATTATCCTCACTTTACTGATCAGGGAGTTGAAGGTGAATAGAGGCTAAATAATTTGTCCAAGGTCAAAGATGTGGTAAATAGTGCAGCTGGGATTTGAACTCCAGCAAGCTGATTTCACATACACAGTCTTCACTACCATGCAATGCTGACCTAAAATGGGCCTTTAGGTTTGCTAAGAGCCATCTCTGTTGTGGGCTTGGACAGTTCTTCTCTGATTTGTGTTACATAAATTAAGCAAAATAGAAAACGTTGGTATGGTATGGACAAAAAGTAGAAGACCCTGAATCATAAAACATGGGTTCTTATGCAGACTCTCTACTTACTAGTTGGGTGAGTGGTCTTCAGCAAGCCACTTAACTTTTAGTGTCTCAGTTTCCTTAACTATAGAATGAAGATGGTAATAATGCACACCAATCATTGTTGTTGTAAAGGCTGAATCAAATAAGTGATGGGAAGATACTCTGTAAATAGTTTCATTCCTATACAAAAGTGATTCAGTTGCTATTCCTGGGCATGGAATGACAAAGTGATAATTTCTCAGTAGCCCTTGAGGAGATATTTGAGGAGATATCCTTCCTTCCTTCCTTCCTTCCTTCCTTCCTTCCTTCCTTCCTTCCTTCCTCCCTCCCTCCCTCCCTCCCTCCCTCCCTCCCTCCCTCCCTCCCTCCCTCCCTCCCTCCCTCCTTTCCTTCCTTCCTTCCTTCCTTCCTTCCTTCCTTCCTTCCTTCCTTCCTTCCTTCCTTCCTTCCTTCCTTCCCTCCCTCCCTCCCTTCCCTCCCTCCCTTCCTTTCCTTCCTTCCTTCCTCCCTCCCTCCCTCCCTCCCTCCCAGCAAGCCCACTAGAGGGTAATGCTCTGCCCATCTGGGGTCATAGCTTCACTGTAACCGAAACCATTTTTTAGCACCTGAGGTGGAGGCCACAGAGCCATTATTAGTGCCTGAGGCCAACTCCCTCAAACTAATCAAGCCATGGCTGTGTGAGGAGAAGAGAGAGAGAGAGAGAGAGAGAAAGGGGAGGGGTGAGAAGCAGATGGTTGCTTCATCTGTGTGCCCTCACTGGGAATTGAACCTGGGACGTCCACATGCTGAGCCAATGCTCTACCATTGACCAACTGGCCAGAGCCGAAGGGATTTTCATGATATAGCCCTGATGTATGGCTTTCAAATGAGATAGTTTCTTGTAATGCTAGCCTCATTCTCCTCTATTGCCTTAAGATCTATAATGCTTCTTTTTCAAACAAATATTCATTTCATCAGGCACCAAAGTACTCTTCCCAGAATTCCAAACGCTTTCTTCATTTTGAAGTTTTTATTTAATACCTAGTGGGGCTATTGTGCAATTCTTTTTGATATTTCTTTTGGTTCAATTACTTTTGAACTATTTCAGTGGAATTAAGATATTTTTCTCTTATGAGATTTTGCCATACAAATACTGCAGACCTGGCATCCTGTTTTATATCACTATGTTGTTCATAAATTAAGATTTTCTTATGCAGAATTATTGGTATATAAGAACAGAACCTGGCATAACATTTCCCATATGGTATAAGTTATTTCTCCTCACTATAAAATGTTTCCATAAATAAGGACATAATTTATATATTACACCCATTTTCTTATGCAGAAATCTTCATATTTTTAGCAATCTAATATTTCAACTACAGAAATGTAGCTTCCAGGTTTAAGAAAAATGTGGGTTAATGGTTCGTACTTGTCAGCATCTCAAAACTATCACATGCTTTGGCAATACTTGTGGTCTTTGATTTGAAGAGATATTTGAATGGAACAAGAATAAAGAATGGGATTTAGAATGAATGATTAAAAATGCATTATACAATTTTCCATATCACTTTTAGCTCCTTTGGATCACAAGGTGTTTTATTTTTATGTTCAAGTACAATGCTTTCCAAAATCTTTTGACCTTCGGAAGGCTGTTTTTGTCAATACTGGGATGATATTAAGAATAAATGGTTATGTTACGAATATGATCTAAGTAGTTTCTTGGTTGTGCTTTTCCATATAAAGTCAAAAAGTATTATGAAGATTGAATCTTAGGAATCTTTCCAACCTCAAGTTGTTACTTGATTTTATTGGGCCTTGCTCAGTGGCCCACTGATGTTTACAGGGTACTATTGATCTAGAGCTGATCCAAAGTTCCTGTTCCTGCTAGTTTTGAAGACTGATTTGATTTCATGATGTGAAATATTTAAATTATCTTTAGGAAGTCTAGTTTACTCTCCTTGAAATTGTTTCATTTAGAAGACAGATTCAGGGAGATCTTGCTTTATCCCTTTTCCATATTCATTTGTAAATGAATACCTTTCTCCTATGAAGAAAATGTATCCCTTGCTCCTAAAAAAGACTAACATGTCTCAGAATTTGTATGTGGGTCAAGGGTTATAATTGACTCAGTGAAATGATAGCTTCATCCCCACTATTCATTATTAACAAGAACCACATACTTGGAGAAAAATCAATTGTCATATCCCTTTGGTTCTAGTAGCATATAAACCACAAGTTCTTCCATAAAACAACTGAAAGCATAATGCTCAAAAAAAATAGAGGAAACAAAATTTTATTTTCTAAGAGGAAGGGTGAAATAATACGGGAAAATATAATATATGACCTGTATAAAATCTAAGCTTAGTAAATAACTTGAAAGTTCTTCCCTTTCCTCTTTCAAAATCAAATTTTATAGAAAGAATAAAAAATATTGCAGGTGTATAGTCATGAATTACTTATATATGTGTGAATAGGTCATGAATCGCACATATCCAGCGGATAACCATTCAGTGAACAAATGTGTAATAAGAAACTGGGTGAACTCTGCAACAAGAATCAGAATTGGACATGAAGGTGAGTGAACAAGTTATGGCCTTTGGAACAGGCCTAAATTTATGAGCCATTTGACCTTGAGCAAATCTCCTATAACCTCCCTATGCTTAATTGCTCCTCACAAAATATATTGTTTTGTGGATAAAATGAGTGTAACAGAAAGTGTTTAGTGCTACTTAAAAAACAGTAATGGTTCAGTAATTGGTAGCTATTGTGATTATGTTAAAATGATTAAGGGGTCAAAGAGACACATGATAGCAATGACCTCTGATACAGAAAAAGTGAACAGAGCCTGGAGTGTGGCTATGTGATGAGGGGTCAGAGAGGAAGGGGTGGCTCCTTCTGATCAGGTCATCCATCAGAGCAGTCTGAAAAGTGAAATGCCCTCTACAAAGGCCAGCCAGTCATTGCCCTGGCCGGTTGGCTCAGCGGTAGAGCATTGGCCTGGTGTGCGGGGGACCCAGGTTCGATTCCCGGCCAGAGCACATAGGAGAAGCGCCCATTTGCTTCTCCTCCCCCACCCCCTCTCCTTCCTCTCTGTCTCTCTCTTCCCCTCCTGCAGCCAAGGCTGTCTTTCTCTTCCCCTCCTGCAGCCAAGGCTCCATTGGAGCAAAGATGGCCCGGGCACTGGGTATGGCTCCTTGGCCTCTGCCCCAGGCAGTAGATTGGCTCTGGTCACAGCAAAGCGACGCCTCGGAGGGGCAGAGCATCGCCCCATGGTGGGTAGAGCATCACCCCTGGTGGGCATGCCGAGTGGATCCCAGTCGGGCGCATGCGGGAGTCTGTCTGACTGTCTCTCCCCATTTCCAGCTTCAGAAAAATACAAAAAAAAAAAGAAAAAAGCCAGACAACCTGGGGCACATGACAACTTTGTCACCACTAGTGGCATCAGCTCAGGCAATTAAGCTGACCTTTCTTGACCTCTGTTTCTTTGTGTGTGTGTAAAATGGGAGATAAGGTTCCTTTGTCTGAAGATAGCTGGTGGAAAAACCAGTAACACCTATAAAACACTTACAGGAGGGCCTCCCCAGTTGAGAAGAGAGTATATCTGATGTTGATTAAGGGTTCAACACCCTTAACTATTATTATGGCTAAAAAACAGGGCACCATAGCTATACTTAATCATGGAATTGAGGACAAGTGGGAAAGGACATAAACGAGAAGTAGAAAAAGGGATTCAGAAATAGGTATAAAAAAGATAAGGACAATCAGAGGTAGATTAAGGTCGATTGAGTCCCTGGGCACAAAAGGCCCCTTAAAAAAGAGAGAAAGAGAGAGACAGGGAAAATAAAAATACATGATAACTATTGTAGGGCCAGGAACCACCATCGTCGCCATTCACATGCAGGTTCCCATTGGATTCGGGCAGACGATAAAGAAATGGCAGAGTCAGAGGATGGTGGGCCATCCTATTTATTGGTGTCTCACCAAGATAGGTAAACCACAAAAGAAGACAAGGGAAAAGCAGAAAGCCAGCTTTTCCCAGGAAGGGCAAAGGATCAGGGAAGCCCCTGCAATTGTGATAGCAGGAACTGTGTGTGCAAGCTCCTGGTCTGTCCCACTTTATAGTGTAGAAAACCAAAATCCCTTAATCCAAAATACAAACAAGGAAGTCTCTGATACAAAGTCACTTATCCAAGGCATAATTGGATTCCTCATGAGAGTGCACCACCCAGATCATACAATCAGTCAAGGATGTGGGGAAAAGCTTAGTCCCAAAACCAAACCCCAAGCTACAACGACCTGGCCTGCTTATAGCCTGTCCCCCACACCCAATATAAGTCACAAGCGAGCAAACATATATATCACATTTACAAACTTATTTGACCAACATTCCACCCCTTTTGCTCGCTTTATAATCTAAACCACAGGCATCTTCCGTGATGGTCACTGTGCAAGGAGTAGGATACATTGCATAAACAGAAATAGTACCAACTACAGCAATAGGATTAACAGATCAAAAACTATGGGCGAAATGAGAGAGCTGTCAGTGGCACCAAGAGAGGCAAATCTTTTCCCTCTGGCAGAATACAGGCCAGAGTTTTGTCTGCGGACAGCACCGTAGCTGGCACCAGAGGCCGCCCTGAGTGGGCATACCAAACCTTATTGGCCAATACACCAGCATCTGCTGGTTCTATGTGTAGTAAAATAGGAGAACTCATAATTGGCCATAAAGAAATTATAAAGGTGCCTTTCAAAATGCTGTCCCCTTGAGCACTCAAGGGATAATACACTTCTACCTTAGGTGGCCAGGTGCTGGTTGCCCAAGGAGTTAACTGGAGGTCCACCTCTAACCCCTTTCCCCATGGTGCCAACAAGGCCACCCATCTCAGATGGGGGGCCTGTACAGTCCAGGGCCAAGTCCATTGAAGCCATTGTCCTTTAAGAAGAGCTGTTGGAGCAGGCAAGAGCGCGTTGCCCTGCTGTCTGAAACCTGGCTTGAGTAAAATGTCCTTGGTGCGTATCTGCAACTGAATAGGGGCAGCTGTCCAATGCAGGAGGGCCTCTACTGGAGCTGGGCTTCCCCGTCGAGGTCGCTCATTCAAAATCCGGAGTACTGTCCATAAGCAGCGTGACCATCCAGTAAGAGAGCAGGTGCCCCCCTCCTGTCGCAGTCCCTGCTTTAAGAGTCCATTATACTGCTCAATGATACCAACAGCCTGGGGGTGGTAGGGAACATGGTACTTCCAGTCCACCCCCAGCTTTTGAGCCCATTGCCTCACCGTTGAACCAGTGAAGTGGGTACCATTGTCACTTTCAAGGACCAGTGGTCACCTGTATGCAGCACTCAGGCAGTCCAGAGCCTGTATGACTGCCCTCTGGTCAGGGTTACGAGCGGGGTAAGCAGCAAGCAGCTCGGTGGCAGTATCTACACAAGTGACTGCATACTGGTACCCTTCTGACTTTGGTAAGGGTCCAATGATGTTTATCTGCCATTGTGTCAGTGGGACATGACCCCTCTGGATCTGTCCAGGTGACACCAGTGGTCTTCGAGGGTGTTCCTTGGAACATACTGCACATTGCTCACAGGCTGCAAGTACTTCTGCATAGGACACAGGCAAGTTCGAAGCCTTAACTGTAGCCCACATAGTTTTCTGTCCTGCATGGAGCACGCACCAGTGGAGCCACTGTGCCACATCACCTGCAGGTGCAGTCTCCAACTATCGCACCCTTGCCAACGTATCTGCCTCATCATTCCCAGGATGGGCTAGAGGGACATGCCCTGTGACATGATATACTGTCACCTGCTTCTGGTATCCTATTTCCCATAAGTCCTGCCACATAGCCTGACCCCATAATGGACGGTGCATTACCATCCACTGGTTAATGTGCCCAGTAGCAATCCAAAGGGTCAATCCACGATAGACAGCCCAACTGTCAGTACAGATCACCAGAGGTGAAGGTTCATTATGGGCAACTAGCCAAACAGCTCTTAATTCTGCCCATTGGCTGCTTTGGCCTGTACCCGTGTCCATCCAAATAGTCTCAGTGGCCGGATGGAAGGCGATAGCCGTCCATTTGGCAGGTTGGCCCCTGCTGGAACCATCAGTATACCAGGCATCTTTGGGGATGGGCACCCGCCCCTCCTGGTAGGGACTGACCTCAGGTTCTGCCTCCTGAGCCCCAGTTGCACCTGACTCTAAGGTCGCATAGGTGACTGGACCCAAGACTTCCTGCAGTTCTGCCCTCAATGGGCTGGTGCTAAGAGCACAGCGTTGTTGCAGATAGGCACCCCACTTGGCCAGGGTAGACATTTGGGCCATACCACTACGTGGTTTAGTTGCCCAATCTCTCACCCATCCAGCTATAGGGTATGTTGTTTTGACTGTAACTGGTGTTGTGGTTGTAATACTCTCAGTTGCCAGGAGGGCAGCATACACAGCTGCCAGCTGCTTCTCTACTAATGAGTAACGAACTTCAGCACCTTTCCACAATTGGGACCAAAATCCAATAGCTTGCCGTAGGCGCTCTGTCCGCTGCCACAAGCCCCATCCAAAACCCTCCGAGGTTACATGAACATCCAGCTCACAGGGCCTGGCAGGATCAAACACATTCAAGGCCTGTGCCACCTTGACAGCTCTCTTAGCAGCTGCAAATGAACCTTACGCCTGCTCAGTCCAATCCCAGCGAACCCCCTTTCGAATAATGTTGTACAAAGGGTGTAGTAACTGAGCCAAATGCGGTATAAATGCTCGCCAATACCCCAACAAACCTAAGAATTCCTGTAACTGTTTTACCATAGTGGGCACGGGGTATGCTTGAATCTTATCTATAACTGCGTCAGGGATAACTTTTATCTTACCCGACCAGACAACTCCCAAGAATTTAACAGATAACCCAGGTCCTTGTAATTTGTTCTCGTTAACTGCCCAGCCACATGCTTTCAAATGGGATAGCAGGGTAGGGACTGCTTGCTCCAATTCTGAAAGAGAATCACTAGTTAGCATAATATCATCAATATAATGGTACATGCGGACTACCTCTGGCTGTTTCCATTTAGCCAGGTCAGCAGCCACCAGCCCATGGCACAAGGTGGGGCTATGCAAATAGCCCTGGGGTAACACTGTAAAGGTCCATTGTCTCCCTTCCCAACTGAAGGCAAATTGGTCTTGACTCTCTGTGGCCATATCAATAGAGAAAAAAGCATTGGCCAAGTCTGCCACAAAGTGGTATGTCCCCAACTCATGGCTTAGCTGATCCATCATGTTAGCTATCGAGGGAACAGCAGCGTGCAAAGGGGGAACAACTTTATTAAGTTCCCTGTAATCTACTGTCATTCTCCAGGTTCCATCTGCTTTGCACACAGGCCATACTGGGGAGTTGTAAGGACTGTGTGCTGGCCGGATGATCCCCACCTTTTCTAGTTCAAGGATTGTCCCTGTGACTTCTTCATAACCACCTGGCAGGCGGTACTGCTTGGTGTTAGTCACACACCGAGGGACGGGTAATTGCAAAGGGGAATGTGATGCGTGTCCCCCCAATACTGCCTTCACAACCCTGATCCGCAGCCGGAACTCCCCAGCTGTAGTTTCCAACCACAGTCCTTGCAAGACATCTACCCCCAAAATATATTTAGGAATAGGAGATACATACACCTTATATGACTTAGGAGGCAGTCTCCCTATCCCCAATGGAATAGTTATTGGCTTCACTTGAACAGTTTGGCCCCCATAACTGTCAATGGCCACTGGGGTCCCAGCAAACCGCTCTGGGTTTCCATAGAGAAGGGAACATTCTGCACCTGTATCCACCAAGGCCAACACCCATTGTACATTGGAAGGGGACCAGTGGATAGCCAGTTCCACATGTGGCCTCCGGTCCCCGCCCATCCCCGTTAGACGGGTCCCTCGGCTTTTTTCCTATTCAAACTGGTACAATGGTGTTGGTCAAATAAGTTTGTAAATATGATATATATGTTTGCTCGCTTGTGACTTATATTGGGTGTGGGGGACAGGCTGTAAGCAGGCCAGGTCGTTGTAGCCTAAGGTTTGGTTTTGGGACTAAGCTTTTCCCCACACCCTTGACTGATTGTATGATCTGGGTGGTGCACTCTCATGAGGAATCCAATTATGCCTTGGATAAGTGACTTTGTATCAGAGACTTCCTTGTTTGTATATTGGATTAAGGGATTTTGGTTTTCTACACTATGAAGTGGGACAGACCAGGAGCTTGCACACACAGTTCCTGCTATCACAATTGCAGGGGTTTCCCTGATCCCTGGCCCTTCATGGGAAGAGCTGGTTTTCTGCTTTTCCTTTGTCTTCTTTTGTGGTTTGCCTGTCTTGGTGAGACACCAATAAATAGGATGGCCCCCCATCCTCTGACTCCGCCATTTCTTTATCGTCTGCCCGAATCCAATGGGAACCTGCATGTGAATGGCCACGATGGCGGCTCCTGGCCTTACAAATGGGTCTTGGGAGTTCTCCTCTCCCTCGGCCATCTCTATCATATAATCTTGTAACCGAGCTGTGCGCGCACCAAACGTTTTATTGGTAGCTGCTGGGGCCTTTCGTCTCAGCGGCTGGAACTTCTGTTCTGGTTTAAGCTGCTGCCAAATCTCCAAAAGAATTTTATTAGACTGGCCATCCAATTTCCCCTTATCTGCTGTTCTATTTAATTCATACTGAAGCTTTTGACCTCGGGCAGCTTCTTGCACAGAACTCCTGGTTTCCTCTTGAGTAAAAAACACGTAGCCCATGGCCCCTAAAAGGACAGCCATGGGGAGCCAGAGCAGCAACCAGTACTCTATCCCACCCATCAAGGGTGGCAGCCCCATACCAATCTCTGAATCCTGCCGGAAACTACACCAGTTGTGGGGCCAGGAACTGCCATCGTGGCCATTCACATGCAGGTTCCCATTGGATTCGGGCAAATGATAAAGAAATGGCAGAGTCGGAGGATGGTGGGCCATCCTATTTATTGGTATCTCACCAAGACAGGCAAACCACAAAAGAAGACAAGGGAAAAGCAGAAAGCCAGCTCTTCCCATGAAGGGCAAGGGATCAGGGAAGCCCCTGCAATTGTGATAGCAGGAACTGTGTGTGCAAACTCCTGGTCTGTCCCACTTTATAGTGTAGAAAACCAAAATCCCTTAATCCAATATACAAACAAGGAAGTCTCTGATACAAAGTCACTTATCCAAGACATAATTGGATTCCTCATGAGAGTGCACCACCCAAATCATACAATCAGTCAAGGGTGTGGGGAAAAGCTTAGTCCCAAAACCAAACCTTAGGCTACAACGACCTGGCCTGCTTATAGCCTGTCCCCCACACCCAATATAAGTCACAAGCAAGCAAACATATATATCATATTTACAAACTTATTTGACCAACAACTATATTTTTAAAGAAGTAAAATATATTATGTACTATTAAAGTTAAAATTGCACATATAAAACCAAACTTGGTGTCATTAGAAAAGAGTGTAAAGTTGGGGTTTTGCGGGGCCCTTCAGAAGTCGGGGCCCAGGGCGTGCACCCAGTGTGCCTGCCATTAATTAAATCCGCCTCTGAGAACAATATTGTTGGGCAGATAAAATGTATTATGCTCACTTTGTTAAGATGGCGCTGCCCACATGGAGGCCGTCACCCCGGTGATATTAATGTGTTGGGGGTGGGCTGTGGGCAGGCAGAATCCTTGTATCCTGGGGCTTGGTTTTGGGATTAAGCCTTTCCCACCCTCTTTGATGTGGGGTGGTACAATCCCATCATGCCTCAGGTAAGTGACTTTGTATTAGAGACTTCCCCTATTTTGTATACTGGATTAAAGGTTATGAATCTACACCAGGGGTCCCCAAACTTTTTACACAGGGGGCCAGTTCACTGTCCCTCAGACCACTGGAGGGCCAGACTATAAAAAAACTATGAACAAATCCCTATGCACACTGCACATATCTTATTTTAAAGTAAAAAAACAAAACGGGAACAAATACAATATTTAAAATAAAGAACAAGTAAATTTAAATCAACAAACTGACCAGTATTTCAATGGGAACTACGGGCCTGCTTTTGGCTAATGAGATGGTCAATGTGCTCCTCTCACTGACCACCAATGAAAGAGGTGACCCTTCCGGAAGTGCGGTGGGGGCCAGATAAATGGCCTCAGGGGGCCGCATGTGGCCCGCGGGCCGTAGTTTGGGGACCCCTGATCTAAGGGAAAAGAGGTCAGTTCCCTGTTTTAAAAATTCTTGTGGTACACCAGTTGAAAAATCACTGTTCTAAGATAGGCACTAACCTTTCCATCTTATAGATTAGGATACAGATCATGGAATGGTTAAGTGACTTTCCCCAGAGTCATACCACCTTAGCAGAACCTGTGTTTGAACCCAAGCAGTCTGACTGTAGCCCAGACAACAAACTATCTCCTCACAATGTATGAAATTATGGTACTTGCATTGGTACGTACAATTAACTACAAATGTCATTTTGCTGCCTCCCTCTGTCAGATGTTGTATTGTTAGAGATGGAATTAAGCAAGGCTCGTGGAGACAAAATACCTTGACAAGGCAATTTTAATACCTTCTGCAGAAGGGTGTGCTACCGCTAGTGAAAGCCAGCCAGCCCAGCGCACAGGCAGAAGGCAAATTCTGTGTTTATCCCTAACGCTGGCCCTAGGCTACTGGGTCTTGCCCCATTGGCTGGAGTGTTTACTGTACAATCTTATTCTTTCTCGATTGACTAGTTCAAATGGCTGCACAAAATGGGAACGGAGAGATGAGGATATCATTGACTAGATAAGGGGGTTTGGGAATGGTCGGAAAAAAACTGATGACCGGATGAAGGGGACTGGGGGGACGGTAAACAAGTTAGTTGTTTCTTCTTCCACTCCCTGGTCTGAGGAATCCAGATGCAAGGGGTTGAGAATTGGTTGAAGAAAAGAACATGAGGTAAACATTTCCTTCAGTACTGAACCACTTCCTCAAACTTGAAATTGTAGTTTATCTTTCTACAAAAATGTAACTGGAATAACCAAAAGTGGCTGAAATAGGAAAGGGGAGAGAAAGGCAAGTAGGAATTGGGGCTATGATTAAAGGCTGCTACTAGCAATAGTGCCTGTTGCTATAGGATGTACTGGGAGGAGGAGTTATCTTCTCTTTGTTCTAGGAGATACTGGAGAAGGGATAGTATTGGTAGGAAGGTTGCTTAGAGTGGGAATAAGATGCTAATGAGTCAAGGCCAGAGTCAGAAGTGGTTTGCTTATCTCTCTAGAAAGTGAGCTACTTTCTAAGCTTTCCTGGGGAGAAAGAATTGGTATCACTTGGTGAGTGAAGAATTAGTTGAGCTCTAGTGTTGATGACCTTTTAGACGATAGAAAAATTGAGAAATGGTTTATTTATTGCCATTTACTGCCGGGGTCCAGCCCCGGGGGAATCCAGGGGTCCCACAGGAGGAGACGGCGTCGGCGCGAATCGAGTGAGAGAGCCGAATTCTTTTCTTTCTCTTTATTCTCTGGTTAGCATTTACTGCCAGGCATCTCTGCCAAATGCTAGTATAGCTCCCTTTTTATACACACACACTGAGTTACAATTACATGGTATTAATCATTGCTTCTGTTTCACTATGTTTACATGTTTCCAGATAACAATTTATATCTATAAACTGCAAATCAGGTAGCAAGTCATTCAAAGTACAAAATAACTTGAATAGCGATAACAACATCGGTAAAAGCTTTTAAGGTATTAGTACTAATAGTTAACTAACTTTACTGCTGTTGTGAGTCAAGGGGCAGAGAGAGATTAGCAGACGAAATCATTAAGGACTAACAATGGATCACCGCTTGCTCAGGTAAATGGCCTTGAGTTCATGCAGTGTCCTACTTTTTCTCACAAGATTCTAAAAGGCTTGCCTATAAAGAAATTGACATAACATTAAGAGTAACTTACACCCAAAGATATACATAGTGCACTTGCAAGATAGCCTAGTAGCAACATAATTTCAGAAGACATTAACTGTTATTACTTCTATGGATTCCCCTACATTCCTCTCATTATCAAAAAATCTTGGAAAGTATATAAATCTCATGAGAACATCTCACTGAGAAAGCCTAGCAATTGCCTTTAGTCAAAAGACAATTCTCTTAGTAAAACATTCTTTTCTTGCCAACTGCGCTTCATCCTAGGCCACACAATGGGCCATTCTACTATACCTTACCTAAGATACTATTGTCTAGTCAAATATTACTTATTTATTATATTTAAACACTAGTTAAGTTCTAACTCTATTCTTCTCAGAGTGTACCACTATCTGCAGATCAAATAAGCAAGAAGAAAGGAATGTTTCTCTACTCTATCACATGAGAAGGCTAGGGAGGAAAAATGTTGAATTAAGTGAAAGTCGAAAGGTGCTCTGTGCACAGCCACTGCCTCCTACCTATTCACAAGTCACAATCTATTCTTTCTAACATGATTAAGAGGGAATTCTCCTACAGACTTAACCCTTTACGAGGGATATCATAGCCAGCCTCTTATGTCTATGAGCCCAGCTCAAGGGGCCCACAGGCTTTTCTGTGGAACTCACACCCTTTGTCTCATTTCCAAAGAAATTACTACGAATCTACAGGAAAAGCACGGTACTATTATCCCTGTGCCATAAATAATAGCACACATCCAGAAAAGGGGGGATATAAGGCCAGATTAATTCAAAAAGTCAAAGGGGGAAGTATCATTGTGTCTCTCCTTTGGGTGACTTCATCAACCCGCAGCCATTGGTCTTCTCTGCTGTGACTTTGTCAATCAGCAGTTTTTGATCTTCTTCTGCTGTGACCTTGTCAGCCAGCAGTTGTGGGTCTTCTCCTGCTGTGACCTTGTCAGCCAGCAGTCGTTGATCGGCTCCCGACAATTTACTATTACTCCTTTTCAGGAAGAGATACTCTTTATAAATTATAGAATTAGAGAATTAGTTTAAGCAATCCATGTGAGACTTGGGGATCCAGAAACTGAAGACCTTCATTTATTCAATATTTATTGGCATTGGGCAGGGTGGAATTTCCTGTTACTTCTAAAAGCTTCCTATTGCTGCTCACAAGTTTAGCTGTTTGATTAAAGACTGTATGCTAGGTTTACAAGCACAGATAACCTCTAGAGCAGACTTCCCTAAACTACAGCACACAGGCTGCATGCGGCCCCCTGAAGTCATTTATCTGCCCCTGCAGCACTTCCGGGCGGGGTACCTGTTTCATTGCTGTTCAGTGAGAGGAGCACTGTATGTGGCGGCCCTCCAATGGTCTGAGGGACAGTGAACTGGCCCCCTGTGTAAAAAGTTTGGGGACCCTTGCCTTAGATTGTCAAATTAAAAATAAAAATGACACAGCCAACACAGCAGTAACCAACCACTATGAATGAATCAAAATTATACCTATTTTTTTTATCAGTTTAGCAAAAAGTCTATCTTTTGGTGTGCCGGAGAATTATAGTAGTCACTTTCTGTGTGTCATGAAATGAAAAAGGTTGAAAATCACTGCCTTAGAGAGTTGTTGTGAAAAATCAAACGATATACTAACATGGAAAGATACAAGCACTAAACAGCAAGCACTTCTGTTAGCTGTTCCTAGTACCAAGTACATGTTTTAAATGAATGAGGAAATCTTATATGTATTGATTTGGAATAAAGTCCATGACATAGTGTTTTATGGAAATGCAACTGAATAACTCACTTAGTAATGGGTCTGTTCAGCAAAGAAAGAAGAATGCATGACACATATTTATAGGTGCATCCAAACAAGCCTAGAAAGGAGCACATGCACCAAGCATTGACTTTGTCATTACCTCGGGGAGGCTGAGAAAGGGTTTACATTTGTATACTGGTATTTGCTTGAATTAACAAGTGTATACTATTTTTATAATTTTTTAAATTACACATTCTACAGTGGGATTTTTTTTAACCGTCCAGTTGAATATCTCTCATGTCCTGGTTCAAGAAAAGATAAGCTTCTTAAAGATGAGGAAACTAAAGTCCAGCTAGGAAATGTTCACACCCTGTAAGTACTAGCTCTCCTACATGTCTCGTTTCAGATTCCTTTATAATCTTTACAGTCCTTGGCATGTCATGTGCCTGCCATAGGACCCCAACACAAACTGCTGGTTTTCCTCCTTTCCCTTACTGTCCTGATTATCTGAGGCACTCCTTTTATTGTGTCCAAGTACCTTCCACATTTCCTATCTTAACAGCTTCTTTCCTGACTTGCATATCTTTCTCTCCGTTTGCCTGCTTGTCTTTCCGCCCCTCAGACAGGTGCCCTTGCCCAGGAAAACCCACTGGAGTGACAACCCCGCCCTACACATTCAGGTTTCAGCCAGGCACAGGGACTGTAAATTGCAGGACAGATTATGCCTCCAAGCTGCCTTTGTCTAGCAAAGAGTCCAAACTGACTTGACTTCTGAACGTGTTTTCTTATTCCAGTCAAGAAACAGTGCTTGGTATGTTTTGGCAGGCAGTTTTTCCTTTAGGTCTTTCCTTACACAGGTGTTTCATTTTTCCTTTGGCTTTCTCCTATAAGTTACAAAGCTATTTTGTACCCCCCAACCCAAACATTCTCTACCTCGCTTACCCTTTATCGTGTTCATTTTTATTGTTTTAGCACCCAGCACTTTCACTTCTGCTTCCTCACTCTCTCACACTCCAGCCCTCTTAGCCCCAATTTTCTATTTCAGTCCACATAGAAGCTGTTACATGTTGAACGGGGAAGGAAAAAAGAATTCCAGGCTCTAAGCAGGGAATCTTCCAGACCAACTCTCACAGGGGAACCCTAAGCTTCTGGAACCAAGTCTGCTCGGGGGTATACAGGCCACCAGAACAGGGTCAGCATCAAAGTGCTCTGGCGTCTGAAGAGCTGATTCGTTCCCAATAAACCAATCAGCGTGCGAGGCTGTGCAAGAACAAGGGAGGGCCCAGATTACAGAGCGGACTGAGTTCAAGCTTAAAGGGACAGGTGAGCCAGGTCCCAAGGTTTCACGTGCATTTTTGCATTTACCAGGTTACAATTAACCCTGGAACGCCGGTCTCCCTAAATTCCACCTTTGGAGGTTCCCAGTTTCATAATGCAAACAGAGAAACATTACTTAGCCAACCATTCATAAAATGGTCATTAATGGTCAATGGAGAAGTAGCCTTAGAGTGGGACAGAGGCCATTAAAATCCTTCCTCCTTTCCCAGTTCCACTCCAGGTCCTCAACAAAAATCAATTGGTTCTTGAAATAGTAAATCACTCAAAAACGCTCGCCTACTCGCCAAAGCTGATTACCAAAATGCTATCAATAAACAGTGGAATAAGTTTCCCCTTCCCGAACGGCTGGGGTAAATTGTGTTGGCATTTAATGAACTTGAAATGTTTTATTACCTGCTAACAAAAGAAGCAAATGAGCTATTAGGCTGAAGTCGGAGAAAGACCTGAAACATGCAACCACGCAAGCTAAGGCAGCCGCCTCCCGGACTCGGACACCGCCCTCCCCCACACCTCCCCCCACCTCGTCGCCTGGACCGCTCCTCCAGGCTCTACCCCACACTCAGCCCCCTGGAATCACACATCTGTCCAACCTTAGCTTTCCCACGGTGCAGCGCTTCACCCACCCATCTTCCACCCATTCCCGGGCTGGAGACGCCGCGTCCTTGGGGATGCGAGATGGGGGAAGGGGGCGTGGAGAAGACAGAAATGGCCAGTGTAAGTTAAGAGGTACCCGCCGAGGCCAGGAAGCTGGCAGCCAGAGAACCCTGGGGCCAAGGAACTAGAGAGGGGGTCTGGAACCGTGAGCGGAAGGACTGAGAGGAAAGCGGGAGAGCCGCCCCCGTCGCTGCACTCACTCTGCATAGCCAGTAGCCCAGGGAAGGCGCCGGGTCTCCTTGGGGATGAGGATGGGGCGGGCGATGTGGTCGGCGCTGCACTCCACCTCGTCCTGAGCCCTAGGAACTCCGCCGCCCGTAAGGGAAGCGCAGGGGCAGGTCAATACTCCGCAGCCGCCGCCGTGCTCGGAGCCTGAGCTGCCAGCCATGATGCCGCCCATAAACTTGGCCACGGCAGATTTCACGCGAGTGAGCATATTACTGCGGCGCCCGGCAGCAGCGGTGCGAGCAGGAGGCGGAGGCTGGGGCCCGGCGAGGCGCAGCGCGGAGCATGCAGGCTGGGGCCGCCGCCCAGCGGTCGAGCAGTGGGGTCGCTAGTGTGCGCCGCCCGGTTCCGGGAGCCTAGTGCTGAGTGGTGCAGGTGCCGAGCCCTGGCTTCCCGCGCCCCGTGTCGCCGCCGCCTGCCCTCGTCATACTTCTGCAACGGCGAGGCATGGAGCGGGCGGGGCTGGAGAGAGGCCGCGCGCCCCGGAGCGGTTGGGCCGTTGTAACCGCAGCAGGGCCCGTCCTCGCCCGCTGCGCTCGACTCCTGCGTGAGCGGAACTGAGCCCGCGAGATGATCCCGCGGAGCCAGCGCGGCTGCTGCCACGGCTACCGCTGTCAAGTCCTGTGATAATCAGATGCAAAGGCTCTAGCCACTGCTTTGGCCGGAGCTCAGCCCCTCCCTTGACGCCCCGGCGAGGCTCCACTAAGATCACGACCTCTTGGCGGGGGAAGGAGGGGGGCAGGAAGGGTCTGTACCTCACGGACGGGATAGGGGCGCTGTAAGCTCCAGGCAGTACAGTCGTTAGGGGAAGTCACGTGTGGCCAGGCAGCCTGGAAAAGCCAGTTGAGAAATCCGCTCTGGGAGGAATGCCGGCGGGGAAAGGGAAGACAGGTGAAATCCTGGAGGGAGGTCACGTCCTGCAGTGGAAATGAGGAACACCTGGTGTAACAGACTTTCAGAGCTTTAAAACCAACCTACAACAGTTGCACAGGAATTATTCAAGTTTTGCCCTAGGCATTTCTAGAATTACTTCGCTTGTTCATTATCAGCAAACGCATCATTATCTGCGGAGCAAAACCTTTTTGAAACCCAAAATAAGCTTACAGGCAAAGAAAACAAGCTCTAAGAAATTTGAAGCAAGCTCTATTTTATCTGGTACTTAAAGGCTCAATAAATTTATACAAGTGTTTTCTTCCAACATAGCAACAGAAGTACATTTTCAAAGCTGATCTTGTTTATTATTGAGAAAATTAATGCATCCTCTTTTTTTTTCCTTACTTACAAAATTAAGGGCCTTTTAAAACTAAAGCAAATAAAATAGAACAGAGTGCCTGACCTGTGGTGGCGCAGTGGATAAAGCCCCGACCTGGAAATGCTGAGGTCGCCAGTTAGAAACCCTGGGCTTGCCTGGTCAAGGCACATATGGGAGTTGATGCTCCCAGCTCCTCCCCCTTGTCTCTCTTGGCCTCTCCTCTCTCTGTCTCTCTCTCTCCTCTCTAAAAATAAATAAATTTAAAAAAAAATTTTTTTTAAAAAGAAAGAAAAAAAATAGAACACAGCAACTCAATGAAATGCTCAAATAAAAATGAATGAATGTTTGCAACAATAAAAAAATGTTGGTCTTGCATTAAAACAAATCAGAAAAATGTGGAAAATGTGCTTCTTTAGGCGTGGCATTTGTTAAATATTGGCTTTTTTATTCTTTGCAAGAGGGCATTTCCTGGTCATGTTTACTTATTCTGTATCCTGCTCCTATGTTTACCTACCAATTAATTTGCCAGGATTCTGTGTTACTTGAGGAGTTAGGCACTGACACCACACTTGGAGTTCAGGAGGAAATACAGGCTCTGGTTCTTACAGAATAGGAGGAGGAAGAACAGCCCTGGTGTTGGAGGGGGAGCTAATTCTTTGAAGAAGAATTGGAATCCTTGCTCTTCTGGGAAGCCTGGGTAAACCTCGTTGATTCCTTTTATAATATTTTTAAGGCATTTCCTCCCCATTACAGTTTACGTTCAGTATTGTTTGTATTAGTTTCAGGTGTACAGCATAGTGCTTAGGCAATCTATACAGTGTGTCCGTAAAGTCATGGTGCACTTTTGACCGGTCACAGGAAAGCAACAAAAGATGATAGAAATGGGAAATCTGCACCAAATAAAAGGAAAACCCTCCCAGTTTCTGTAGGAGGATGTGGCAGCATGTGCGCATGCGCAGATGATGATGTAACACCGTGTATACAGCAATGCAGCCCACGGCCGTGCCAGTCGAGATGTGGACAGTACAGAGGAAAGTTCAGTGTGTTCTATGGCTCGCTAAATTCGAATCCGTGATCAAAGTGAATGTGGGCCGGGGCACTGAGGATGGCTCCAATTGCAACAGAGCAATGCCCCAGGTGGGCAGAGCATCTCCCCCTAGTGGGCATGCCGGGTGGATCCCTCTCAGGCGCATGTGGGAGTCTGTCTCTCTGCCTCCCCACTTCTCACTTCAGAAAACTACAAAAAAAAAACACATTCAACCTTTAGTGAAATAACATTCTTGTTAATAAGTCTTTTTTCATTTTTCACAGAACAGAAATGTAAATTTATCTTGGTCCATTTCTCTCATTTTAAATTTGGGGGCAGAATTCTAAGTGATGTAAATCTAAATGAGCAAAAATGGTCTTCAAAACCTTTTCTTTCCTGAACTAGACTTCCAGTGGGAATCACTATATAGTGGTCAACCATTAAACCAACCACATGCTCAGATAAACTTACAATCCCTTCCTTAAATTTTTCTTGGTAGAATAATTACCTTTGAAAAATGTTTTTTTGGATAATTCAGTAACTGATTTCAATAGAGAATATGTTCCTTTCTTATGTAGTGCCAGTGGGTGAGCCCAGGCAAGCCCACATTGGATTCGAGAAGACAGCAAAGAAACTGTGAAGCTAGAAAGAATTGGGCCATTTCCATTTAATAGAGTCTCCCAATGGTGGATGAATAAACAGGGAGGAGAAAACCTCAGGCTAAGGAATAGTGAAAATGGCCCCTCACAGTGGTGGGCAGGCAATCTGCAATCTGCCCTGAGGGCAAGCACCCATAACCTTACATAAACTATACACATGTGGTGCTGCCACACACTTGTGCCCTAATTCATGCAAAGCACAAGCGAGCAAGCCTAACAGCTGTTTTCCCAACACACTGAAAACTTGTTCTACCAACAGCACGCAAACAGGGATTACATTACTTTGAATATTTCTATAGATCACAGCTGACTGATAAATCTACTATCTTATTTTTATACCCATCTCTAATTTCAGGGTCCCATCCCATGATTTTCCAGACAAATATTTTTCATGAAACTTATTCCTTAATTATGTAATTCATGAAAATTGGGGTTTCAGATGGGAGGTATATCCTGATTAAAATGAGGCAATCATCCCTTTTAGGAGAGCCCCGGAAAAATAAGTGTCTTTCACACCTACTGCAGGTACAAATTTGGGAATATCTATGCTACCAGATTTAGGATTAGTGATTCCCTAAATTCAAACATTACAGTAATCAGAAACAGACCCTCAATGTGTTTATTACAGACTGTATATATGCCTCAATCCTCAAGAGTTATGCTTCAGTTTTGTCTCTTTGTGTTCTCTTTATCCCTGGAAAATGTGGGGGGAAGATTTTAATAGAACATTCATTTACAGGTTAAATACATTGACTTTATAGCTGGATGGTTTTTATATAAATTAATCTCATTACTAGACCTATAATGCTATGTTTTTGACTATTCAGACTCTCTGCTATCAATAAGACTGTTTTCAAGAAAAAAACTTGTCTGGATAATTTCTTCAGTCAAAACATTAGGATTCTCCTAAAAGAGTTATTAATTACAAAATAAAAACATTAACTTATACTGGAAAACCCTGGTGGACATAACCTGAAATAAGTGATCCACATTAGCACTCCCAGCAGTGAGACAGTAACATACTATAACCCTTAACATCATGTACTGAAAAGGACACAGCCCTTCTGTGGTGTTTGTCCCCCAAATCTTTAACCTTGGTGTAAACATGGGAGGACATGAGTCAAACGCAAACAGCATATTCTACAAAATACCTGACCAGGTATCTTCAAAAGTGTCAAGGTCCTGAAAGACAAGGATAGTCTGAAGAATTACCACAGATTGCAGACATAAAAAAGACACAACCCACTAAAATGATGTACTGATGTTTATTTCTCAGTTCTGATGTCAACATTAAGGGAAGCTGGGTGAAGGGTATTGTTAAGGGAAGCTGGGTGAAGGGAAAACAGCTGTGTTAGGCTTGTTTGCACTTTGTGTGATTAGTGCATGATTACTTGGCAGAGCCGTGTGTGTATTTAGCCTATATATGACTATTTTTTTTTCTTTTTTTTTTTTTTTTTTTTTTACAGAGACAGAGTCAGAGAGAGGGATAGATAGGGACAGACAAACAGGAATAGAGAGAGATGAGAAGCATCAATCATCAGTTTTTCGTTGTGACACCTTAGTTCATTGATTGCTATCTAATATGTGCCTTGACCGCGGGCCTTCAGCAGACTGAGTAACCCCTTGCTTGAGCCAGAGACCTTCGGTCCAAGCTAGTGAGCTTTTGCTCAAACCAGATGAGCCCGTGCTCAAGCTGGCGACCTCGGAGTCTCGAACCTGGGTCCTTCAGCATCCCAGTCCGACGCTCTATCCACTGCGCCACTGCCTGGTCAGGCTATTTTCTTTTTTTTAAATGCAGTGAGAGGAAGGGAGGCAGAGAGAGAGAGACTTCCGCATGCACTCCAACTGGGATCCACCCAGCAAGCCCTTTAGGGGTGATACTCTGCTCTTCTGAGGTGTAGCTCCGTTGCTCAGCAACTGAGGTCTTCTTAGTGCCTGAGGTGTAGGCAATGAAGTCATCCTCAACATCCTGAGCCAACTAGTTCCAATCAAATCATGGGTGAAGGAGGGGAAGAGAGAGAGAAGTAAGAGGAGGAGGGGAAGGGTGGAGAAGCAGAAGGTACTTCTCCTGTGTGCCACGGTGAATAATGCTGCAGTGAACATAGGAGTACGTGTATCTTTATAAATAAATGTTTTCAAATTTTTCAGGTAGGTACCCAAAAGAGGGGTTGCTGGGTCATATGGCAAGTAAGTCTGGTTTTCATTTTTTGAGAATTCTCCATACTGCTTGCCAGTTTACATTACCATCAGCAGTGAATGAGGGTTCCTTTTTCTCTACAACTTCTTCAACATAAAAGAAAATATATGCTCTAAATTTTTTTTTTTTTTTTTTTGTATTTTTCCGAAGCTAGAAATGGGAGAGACAGTCAGACAGACTCCCGCATGCACCCGACCGGGATCCATTCGGCACGCCCACCAGGGGGCGATGCTCTGCCCACCAGGTGGCGATGCTCTGCCCCTCCGAGGGGTCGCTCTGTTGAGACCAGAGCCACTCTAGCGCCTGGGGCAGAGGCCAAGGAGCAATCCCCAGCGCCTGGGTCATCCCTGCTCCAATGGAGCCTCGGCTGCAGGAGGGGAAGAGAGAGACAGAGAGGAAGGAGAGGGGGAGGGGTGGAGAAGCAGATGGGTGCTTCTCCTGTGTGCCCTGGCCGGGAATCGAACCCGGGACCCCTGCACGCCAGGCCGACGCTCCACCACTGAGCCAACCGGCCAGGGCATATGCTCTAAATTTATGAACCCTGGTTAGCATTTTATGAATTTGACCTCAAAAGCAAGGGAAGCGAAAGCAAAAATGACAAAATTTAAGGTGTACATTCTCTTTTACCCAGTATAAATTTATCCTATCACTATAGTGCACCAATGTGCAAAAACTCATCCATATGAGAAAGTATTCATTACAGTTTTGTAATAGCACAAATTGGAAATAACCTAGAATTCCATCAACAGGAGGCTGTTCAAGTAAACTGTCACACAGTATAAAGGAATACTGTGCAGCTGTTAAAAATACCAAAGGAGAGTTATCTATGTTGATATAAAAAAATCCCCAAGAGATAATGTTAAATGAAAAAAGCCTATTTGTGCAAGGGGGAAAAGAATGAACTTAAATATGTACATATGTTAATAGGAATGACAGATAAGAAACTATTAGCAGTGCTGAGCTCTTGGGAATGGGACAGAGGCAGGGGAAAAATTACGTTTCATTTTATACCTTTCTGCATAGTTTGAAATTCTTAATGCCTGCATGTAATTTACTCATAATAGCTGTATTTTTTTTTAACTTAACATTTTTTTATTATTTTATTTATTCATTTGGAGGAGGGGGTGAGGAGCAGGAAGCATCACACATGCCTTGACCAGGCAAGCCTGGGGTTTCAAACCAGCAACCTCAGCATTCCAAGTGGACACTTTATCCACTGCACCACCACAGGTCAGGCAATACCTTTATTATTTTTTAAACCTAGTTTTAAATAGTTTTATTTTAAATATGCTTGACCATAAATAAAGCATGGATATCTTAACATTTGAATTTACTTTTCCAGGAGAAAAGGGTGTTCTGTCATACCCGGTTTTGTTTTCTAATAGAGGAAGCTCCTCAGGAAGAAGAGGGCTCAGAGATAGGACTACAGCCAATTTTGTCTTTGGCTCAAGGATAGGCTGACATCCAAGTAACAAATGAAAAAGGTCTGATATTTATACCCAAATGCTGGGTTCTTCTGTCCTAAGCCTGCTTACTAACTGAGTATGGTTGGTAGATGTTTTGCTACAGTGTTACTAATCTTACAACACCCCTGCAAAGAAAGTAATTAACATCTCCATTTTATAGTACTGGTGATACTCTTAAGAGAATCATATTCTTGGTAGACCTCCTGAGCTTTAATCCTCACAACAGTTCTTTAAAATAGGTATTGTTGGGTTGAGGAAACAGGCTCAGCAATGTTAAGAAACTTGCCCAAAGTTACACAGCTAGTAGATCTGACTGTACCTCATTGCTTGTCACTGGGGATTTTGATGTCTCTCGACTTCAACATTCCCACCCCTTCTGATGATTGTTCTTCCTCCACCCATCCCTAAATACTAGAGACTCTTTTGGTTCTCATTTCACTCATATACTCCCCCCCCACCCCCCACCCCAGCAATCTCACTCACTCTCACAGTTTTCAATTATCACTCATACACAGATTGGTTCCAAATTGAAATATGCAGCCCAGATCTTTTCTGGGCTACATCCACTTGACAGTAACCTGTGTTATCTAGAGGGCAATATTGACTGCCCCAGACCTGGGTCTCCTCCTTTCCTCCTATTCTATTCTATGGGATTTTTTTTTAATCTGGAAATCTCAGGTTTTCCATTCATGAACACAGATCTTAGACTTACCCAGAGAATTCGGGGAAACCCCATCTCTCAACTCTGCCAGCTAGGTAGTGAGAAGAGGCTAAGAAGAGTGGGGCAGTCACCACCAGTGTGGGACAACTGTCAGGTCCCTTTCCCCCTACTCACCTCAGAGACAGGCAGACAACTTCTGAAGACCTCCTAATAACATGAGCCTCTACTGCAGCTACACTGACCTGTATTTATAGGGCTGTCCTAGATGAAAGCAGCACTTGCAGATTCCTTCATGATAATTATTTACACGGAGCATCCATTGATTGAATAAAATACCTACTGACAAAATGTTACCGTGAATTCAGTAATGCTTTTAGATGATTTGGTATTTAAATTAATCACATGTACATACTTGTGACAATGGTACAAAAGTGTAAGACATGGTGATTTAGTCTCAGGCACTGCTTGGTGTGGATTCAGACTCTCCCACAGGTTTGCAAAGCAGAGCCTGAGAACAATTTTCAATGAATTAACAGATTTTTTAAAATAAAAGAAGTAGAAGTTTTTAAAGAGTAATTAAAAGCAAAGAAACTGGGGGAAACATTTGTAGTATAGCTTTATTATACTAAAAGTTCTCACTAATTAGTAAGAAAAAAAACCAACACTCTATTAGAAAAACTGACAAAGGACACCACTAGATGAATTAGAAAAGAAAAAAATCCAAATAACCAATAAGATTTAGTAAAAGATGTTATATTTCTTAAGATTATTAAAGACATACATTTAGCATTGAAAATGAAGTACCATTTGCCCATCAAATTAACAAATATACAGAGAGGGGGGAAAAAAGTCCTGAAGAGAGTTTATTGGAAATAGGTACTCACATCCGTTGTTAGTATGAAGGTAAACTTGCTACAACTTTTCGAAAGGGCAATTTGACAACCTGTACCAACAGCTTTAAAAAGGCACAGATGTTAGCCTGACCTGTGGCAGTGCAGTGGATAAAGCCTCTACCTGGAGCTCTGAGGTCCCCAGGCCTCCCTCCAACCCAGGGGTACCACACTACGGTCCCCTGAGGCCATTTATCCGGCCCCTGCCACACTTTCGGAAGGGGCACCTCTTTCATTGGTGGTCAGTGAGAGGATGCATCCTGTGCTCCTGGAGTACTGTATGTGGTGGTGCCGCAAAGCCCAGCGTCGCTCACGTACAGTACTACTTCTGGTGACGCGGGACGCATGTGTCACGGCTCCGGGCGTCATATCACTTGTTATGGCTAGCAGTGACAAATATGGAACCAGACATTGACCATCTCATTAGCCAAAAGCAGACCTATAGTTCCCATTGAAATACTGGTCAGTTTGTTGATTTAAATTTACTTGTTCTTTATTTTAAATATTGTATTTGTTCCCATTTTGTTTTTTTACTTTAAAATAAGATATGTGCAGTGTGCATAGGGATTTGTTCATCGTTTTTTTAATAGTCCGGCCCTCCAACGGTCTGAGGGACAGTGAACTGGCCCCCTGTGTAATAAGTTTGGGGGCCCCTGCTCCAACCCACCTCTCTTTCTCCTCTCTCTAAAAAAAAAACAACTCAGTAAATAAAATCATTTTTTGTTTTAAATGCATAGATTTTTGACTAAGCAATTCTACTTTTTAGCAAGTTATTTATTTGGAGAGAATGAGAGATGGAGTCACAAAAATTTATGGATAAGGACAGTCACTATAACCATATTTATAGTAGTGAAAAATGGGAAATAACCTAAATAAGAATAGTTAAATGGCCCTAGCCAGTTGGCTCAGCGGTAGAGCGTCGGCCTGGCGTGCAGAAGTCCCGGGTTCGATTCCAGGCCAGGGCACATAGGAGAGGAGCCCATTTTCTTCTCCACCCCCCCTCCTTCCTCTGTTTCTTTCTTCCCCTCCCGCAGCCAAGGCTCCATTGGAGCAAAGATGGCCCGGGCGCTGGGGATGGTTCCTTGGCCTCTGCCCCAGGCCCTAGAGTGGCTCTGGTCTTGGCAGAGCGACGCCCCAGAGGGCGTGGTGGATCCCCGTTGGGCTGTCTCTCTCTGTTAACAGCTACAGGAAAAAAAAAAAAAAAAAGAATAGTTAAATGGTACTTTCAGTGGTGCGAAATATTGTGTATAAATTTTTAAACCTGGATCTGGCTGGTAGCTCAGTGGACAGTGCATTGGCCTGGAGTATGCATGTCCCATGTTCAATCTCCAGTCAAGGCACACAGAAGAAGCAACTGCTATGCCTGACCTGTGGTGGCACCGTGGCTAAAGCATCAACCTGGAATGCTGAGGTCGCCAGTTTGAACGCCAGGTTTGCCTGGTAGAGGCACATATGGGAGTTGATGCTTCCTGCTTCTCGCCCCCTTTCTTTCTATACTTTCTCTAAAATCAATAAATAAAATCTTTAAAAAAGAGAGAAAGCAATCAATGAACAACTAAAGTGCCACAACTATGAGTTGATTCTTCTCATCTCTCTCCCTTCCAGTCTGTCTGTCCTCTCTGTCTCTCTTGTGCTAAAAAAAAACAAAAAACAAACCTGATTCTGACCTTTACAAGCTGAGTGACCTGAGGCAAGTTGCTCATATCCTATGTGCTTACTTTCTCAGTTCCCTCATCTGCAAAAGTAGGGATGATAATAATACTTGGCAAATAAGTTTATTGTGAGGATTGAGTTAACATTTATTTAGGATATAGCACCTTGCATCCAGTAACTGCTTTAACTTTCAGCTATTATTATATATTGCTTTTATAATCATAAAATAGAAGTGTCAATAACTACTTTAGATTGTCAGCTCTGTGTAAAATTTGACACAAGATAAACTATTGGCCAAAGCGATGTTTTAGTATGTTTTTTAAACAATTTTTTAAATTTATTGATTTGAGAGAGAGAGAGAGAGAGAAACATTGATTTGTTGCTCTACTCATTTATGCATTCCTTGGATAATTCTCGTATGTGCCCTGACCAGGGGATCAAACTCACAACCTTAATGTATCAGGAAGACGCTCTAACCAACTGAGCTACCCAGCCAGAGCAGTAAATTTTAACCTATCCATGTCTTTTCATAAAGTTGAGCTCTTGGGCCATTGAAATCTGATGCTTCAATCATCTTATAAATCTGTTTTCCCCAAACTAAAATCCTTGAAATGTGTTTCCTTTTCTCTTTTCCAGGAAGGGGCTTTTTTCTTTTTCTTTTTTTTTTTTTTTTTTTTTTTTTTAATTTTTATTTTTCTGAAGTTGAAAATGGGGAGGCAGTCAGACAGACTCCTGCATGTGCCTGACCAGAATCCAACCGGCACGCCCACCAGGGGGCGATGCTCTGCCCATCTGGGGTGTCACTCTTTTGCAACCAGAGCCATTCTAGTGCCTGAGGCAGAGGCCATAGAGCCATCCTCAGCGCCCCGGCCTACTTTGCTCCAATGGAGCCTTGGCTGCGGGAGGGGAAGAGAGAGACAGAGAGGAAGGAGAGGGGGAGGGGTAGAGAAGCAGATGGGCGCTTCTCCTGTGTGCCCTGGCCAGGAACTGAACCCGGGACTCCTGCACGCCAGGCCGATGCTCTACCACTTCATGAAACATGTAGCAGCTGAGCGTTCAACCTGGAATAACTTCTGGCAGCAGGTCCTGGATCCTGCCTGGTACCTGCTCTTTGATGGGTGCAACCTGACCAGAGAGAGCTGGAAGGCCGTGGAGCGGGCCGGCTTCTCCAGGCTGAAGCTGCAGCACCTACAGGCTCTGCTGACCTGGGAGCTGGTGCGACCCCACATCTATGGATATGCTGTGAAATAGCACCAGTGGAGAGTGGAGAGCTGAATGAGTGGCTCAAATGACTTAAGCTTCAATTTCACACTTAAAGTACTAAATGGGAGAAGAGATACCTTTTTTAGGTAAAGTTGAATTCATCCTAAAAAGTTGATGTTACACCCTATTTAGCCATTTTCCATTGATTTCCAAAGCATCAAAAACAAAACAACTTTGAGCTCACCTTTAAAAGGAAACAGTGAGCTTTGATAATTGAAGTCTACCATCATCTCCAAACCTTAGTTTATTTAGTAACTTCAAAATGCTGTCTTATTCAAGTTGTTAGCCAACAGTTAAAATTTCACCCCTTCTTTGAGGGCTTAGTTAAATCACTCAGAAGATGACTTTGAAAGGAGAAATGAAAAGAGCTTAAGGAGTCACAAACTGAATAAAGAGATGAAAATCCAAATCTAAATAGCACAGATTGTTTTCTTAAAGACATTTAAATTTGTTGTCCTTGGTGTCACTGGGCTGGCTTTTAAAATTAATGTTCCTGGGCCTACATTGGCAGTGGCCCAGTGGATAGAGCATTGGCCTGGGACACTAAGGACCCAGGTTGGAAACCCCAAGATCACAGGTTTGAGTGCGAGCTCATCTGGCTGAGTGCAGGGTCACCGGCTTGAGCATGGGATGATAGACATGACCCCATGGTTGCTGGCTTGAATCCAAAGGTCACTAGCTTGAAGTCCATGGTCACTGGCTTGAGCAAGGGGTCACTAGCTCTGCTGGAACACCCCCTGCCCCCGGACAAGGCACGTGTGAGAAGCAATCAATGAACAACTAAGGTGCCACAACTACAAGCTGATGCTTCTCATCTCTCTCCCTTCCTGTCTGTCTGTCCCTGCCTGTCTGTCTCTCTCTCTAAAAGAAAAAAAAAAGATGAATGTACTAGGATGCCACCCCTAGTTCTGCCACCTCCGTTGTGTCTTTTATTCCACTATTCCACCACAGTGTGTTTTTCTGCATTCCAGTCTTCAATTCTTTTTTTTTTTTTTTCCAATTTTTATTTCTTGATTTTCGAGAAAGAGAAAAAGGGAGGAAGTGAGAAACATCGATTTGTTGTCCCACTTATTTACGCATTCATTGTTTGATTCTTGTATGTTCCCTGACCAGGGATGGAACCTGCAACCTTGGCATATCAGGATACGCTCTAACCATCTGAGCTACCAGCCAGGGCTGGTTTCATTTTTCTTAACATCTCTGAAAAGACTTTCCTTCCTCACAGATAGTTAATAACTATAAACACATCTATCTGATTTCAGAGAAAGCAATTTTGGAAGGATCAGAATGTGTTTTGAAAAGTTCAAGTCCAAAGACCCCATTTGTGAACTCCATAGAACAGAAAGAAAGCAAACTTACTATTCTCTCCTGAACATGAAAAGATATTTTACAGTGAGGTTAGGACACTCATCTAAGGCCCCCTGAGCAGTGGAACATGAATCTCCTCCATCTGTAGTCTCCCCAAAGTAGTAACCTTGTTCATCTCCCCACTTCCCTGTTAGATCAGTCTAGTGACTGAGAAATATGAAAAGCCACAGGTTGACATGGTTAAATGTTAGTCATGATGGAATACAAATAATAGCAAAGTACAAAGTACTAGGCACATTTTAATCAATTCCTCCTTGTCTAAGTTGTTTGGCAAACATTATCCTAACTTTCTTTAGAAACAACTGAGGTATATATAAATAAATAAATGAAGTTTCTTACACTGCATAAATTACAGAGCAGGTATTAAAAGCCCTGATTCCCAAAACCTCAAAACTTGTTTTGACTATAATTGTCATGTTACCTTCTCACTGCTTTCCTCCTTAGGTCCAAAAAACACATGTTTACGATCATTCCAATAGCCTAAGGAGTGAGTCTCAATTGGTTCTTATTGACAATACTGGTTCCAAGCCTTACACTAAACTAATCATGTTTAGACAGAATGGACTTGCTGACTGGCTCAAGTATAAGTCACAGTATTCCATTCTTGGAGCTGAGCACACTCAGACCATGTGTGCCGCAACCAGTGCGGCTAGTAATTCCAGGTCCTGAGTGGAAATGACGCAGAATAAAGAAAATAGGCTTAAAGAGGAAAAATAATGGGCTGGGGGGGGGGGGGGGGCCTGCATTGCAAAAGATAGCTTGCAAAAGGCCAAGAGACCTGGTCTGCTTTATTATATAGCCATATGCAAATAAGGAAGTCTCTGATACAAAGTCACACATTTCCAAGGCAACCCAAGAATTCTCCCAAGCGCAGAAACCCTCCACTCTGGATAACTGAAATCAACCAACATCAAAACAAACAAAAGGTGAGAGGAAGGGCACGTAAATTGCTTCTAGTAATTTAAGCAAGCAAGTGAGGTGGGGGGATGGGATGAGTACAAATACTCAGCTTCATAGCCATGGTATGTGGGGGATAACTTACCCTTTGGCTAAGCCTCAAACTGCCAGGGCTTTGCCACTTGCAGTCTCCCACACGTGGGCTGAGACAAGGAGAGCTGGGTATCATCCACATGAAAACAGGGCCTGTGACTGGAGACCGTGGGGTTGGGTGGTGGGAAGGCACACCACAATGCCCAGCGTGAGCTTCCTACTGCATTTTTATCAGACCCTCTGTTTTTCTGGGGTGGGCCATGCAGAATTGTGCTTAAAACACTGGCTTTTCAGAGGGATGAGTGCATGCCATGAGGAAAATGAAAGACAAAATGACGCTGGCTTTTGTATCAAAGTGATCTAGATCAGGTCCTGGATGTGTCATCCATCGACTGGGTGACTCTGAGCAAGTTAACTTCTCTGTTCTCACATTCTTCATCTGTTAATGGGGATAACATCTACCTAAAGGGTTATTGTGAGGAGTTGAAGAAGTGAAGCACTTGGTGCTTAATCAATGCTGAACTTCATTCAACAAATAGATGAATGCCTCCTGTGCACTCTGCTCTCAATGCTTGGCTTAGGGCCCTGAATAAGCTAGAGCCGCTCGCTGCTCTCTTGGAGCACACAACTGTGAGAATGCTGTGAGGGAGAAGCTGGGGCACCAGGAGAATGGTCCTATCCAGAAGGAAGATGACAGGCCTCCTTGAGGAAGTGACATCTGAGCTGAATTCCAGAAGATGAATAAAGAGCATTTCAGCCTAATGAAATAGCTTGTGCCACAGACAAATGAAAGGAAACACAGTATGTTCAAGGAACTGAAAGAGAGCAGGCATGGCTGGGCACGGAAGCCTGGAGGCGTTTTGGCATGGTTATGATTTCCATCAGATTCTTCCTAATTTTGTTAAGAACCTGAGATCAAGAGCCCAACACTTATTTTAATGGTCAAGAATAGCAAAAAACAAAACAAAACAAAAAAAAATTACAATTTTTTAAATTCATATTATAAAACATTCCGTTTCTAAGTGTTCTGTTTCTTCTGATTCCTACATATTTTACGCTTGACTAGAAACTGAACAATTGCAAAATAGTTCTTTTTGTACTCTCAACCTTAACATAAGTCTTTCCCTTTGGTGTTGCTTTGGAAAACACAGAACTTAACTGAAGTTTAAGTCTTGTTTATCCGGTAAGGCATCTGAGAGTGTAATGAGCATGGCAGCAAATGTTAATTAATGTCAACAAAAGCAAAACAGAGACGTGTTCAGTGTTACTTTAGCTCAATATTTAAAACCTAAATCTTTCAGGCTACATTAAAGATTAACCAGAATACCTTGAACCATGAATGGGGGGGGGGGGTGGGGGGTGGAAGTCATTGTTAACTGAGGACAAAAGAAATGAACATAGAGTAGCCAATGTTCCCAATTTCTAGATAAGTTTAAAAAACATAGTACTATGCCAATCAAGCAAGGCATTACTTTGTTTCTAAAGGAAACTATTTGGGAACCTGAAGTACATGAGAACAAGGAAAATTCCTCTTCACCATTGACTGTTCCTTAAAAAAACTCTTATGTCCAATACACTTAACTCAGGCTAAGTCCTTTTTTATCTTTAAAATGTTATCTAACCCTAATGTCAACCTTCTTCTTGGAATGGCCCTTTTATTCCATAACTCTAATAGCTTATAATAAAAACTAGAAAGCCCGGCGGTCATACAAAATGACCGCTGTTCTAGATATTATAAATTGTAATTAAAATGATTTGTGCAAAGGTGTCTGCTAATTCAAACTGAATTACCCAGGGCAGGCGGCGAGGACACCCCTTTGCTTAGTGCCCCACGGGGTTTCCCCTTCTACTTGCTTGATTGCTTAAAGTAGAGTGCAATGAAGGAAACCACTGGCGGTACATTTCTTAAGAGGCACCGCTAGCTCAATAAATAAAGGTGATTTAAATAATAAAATGTTAATTCACATGTCAAAATCTCTTTGTACACATTTCTTGTGTAGATCTTTCCATCATTTTTAAGCTCGCCTTGCAGAGGACCATCAATTATTTTTAATTTTACGTCTGTTCTTTCACAAACTCTTGAACAGGCAACATAAAGTTGACTGTGTCCAAATGCAGGCTCAGGTAAAAAAATGCCAACACGCTTAAGCGTTTGGCCCTGAGACTTATTGGATCGTCATAGCAAAGGCAAGTTTTACAGGAAATTGTCTACGTCTCAATTGAAACGGCAACCCTGTTTGAGATGGAGCCAAATCAATTCTTGGAATGACATGTATTTCACCTTTAGAGGAGCCAGTCAAACACTTAGCTATTATGACATTATTTTTCAGTTGGAGAACCTCTAGTCTTGTACCATTGCAAAGACCCCTTCTGGTGTTAAGATTTCTTAACAGCATAATAATTGCTCTAATCTTTAACCTCAATTTGTGAGGTGGCATGCCAGAAGGCGACAGACTATTTAAAGATTCCGTTGGAAAGTTGTTGGCACTCGCTTTATTATCAGCTAAAACGGAATCAACACTTAAACATGTCCTGTCGTTCCCTTCTATGATATTTAAGAAATCATCATTTAGTTTGTCTACAACAGAATTTTTAGGACACTCATCAGTCTCATTTTGCCGAGAAAGACGCATTTGCTCTGTGACTGAATCAAGCCTTGTCTTTTTCTGCTCAGTGGTTTCTTTTTGTCGAGAAAGCCGTTTTTGTGCAGCTTTAGCTCCTTTTCTCTCCTCTTCAGTGCTGTATTTTCTAGGAGGCATTCTTAAAAGAAATTACGTTAAGACGTAGTTTTTATGTAAAACAGATGATTGCCAATGCAAACAAATGTTCACCTTCCCCCTGACCCGCTCAATTTGCGTTCAGCCATGGCAACTTTACCCCATTGGCTAGTAGTTACGCAAGCAACCAATAAGCTATCGGCGACAAACAGACACTTAAGCCGCATATAATAAAGATTTTATTATTTTTTTTTAATGCCAGGCACTAACTTGTTACACAATTACTTTGTATACTACTCAATATTCTACAAGGCAGATACAATTATCTGCAGCTGACAAATGAGGAACCAGACCAGTGGTGTTCCATGACTTGCCCAAAGCCACACAGTGAGTGGACACACTGGTCTTCCCATTTAGTCTACCCACCTGGGGAGACCAGGCCACCCCACAGTGTAGCACTGCTTCTTGAGGTCCTCAGAATCCAAGTCCCTGTAATTATGTCTCTTCCTTCCTCCAAATGTGAATGGTCCCCTAAGGCTGTTAGTCTGTGTTTAATACCTTGAGCTTTTCTAATAAGCTTAGGTTGTGAATCATCACTTGGGTGAATCATTCCTAACACTTTGCCATTCCTTTGATATTTAGAATTTAACACATCAAAAACAGAATTCCCTATATAAGCAACAGTTTCCAAATTCCTCAATATCTATGATTATTTCCCAAGTACCAGGTAATTTGATGCCCTTCAGAAAGCATTTGCTGGTTTTTGTTGTTTTTTTTGAGAAATTGTCTTTGAGAAATCTCTTAGCATTCACTAATACCTGTTGGTACGATTTCACATCACCAACCTCTTTTGCCTTTCTTGTAGTGCCAAACACAGTGCTTACTTACTTCATAGCAGGTGTTCAAAAAGCCAGTCTGAATGAAAATTAATGCCTCTATGTGAAATGTTGAAACTGGGGGCCGGTCCACTGGGGAGGGGGAAAACATTATTTTCAGTCCCCCTTGGCAACTGGCAGGTAGGTATAAACCTCCGACTAGGTCAGACCCGGAGGGATGCAGCTGGACAGACTTACTGGGTGCTGGAGAGCTGACAGACAAAACCTCTTCCCGGGTCTAAGGTTGGGCCCTGGGAAGAGCTGAACTGAAAACACAAGGCTGGTATGTTCCAAAAGGAAAATTTATTTTAAAAGCCTGGGTGCAGGCCTTGGCTAGCTGGCTCAGTGGTAGAGCATCAGCCTGGTGTGTGGAAGTCCTAGGTTCGATTCCCGGCCAGGGCACACAGGAGAAGCGCCCATCTGCTTCTCCACCCCTCCCCCTCTCCCTCTCTCTCTTCCCCTCCTGCAACCAAGGCTCCACTGGAGCCAAGTTGGCCCCAGCACTGAGGATGGCTCCATGGCCTCCATCTGCCTCAGGGGATAGAATGGCTCCAGTTGCGATGGAGAAACAGCCCAGAGGGACTGAGCATCGTCCCCAGTGGACATGAGGAGTAGATCCTGGTCCAGCAAATGCAGAAGTCTGTCTGTCTGCCTCCCTGCTTCTCACTTGGGGGAAGAGGGGGGGGGGAGGAGCCTGGATGCAGGCTGGTTGAGACAGAGGAAACCCTGTAGGCCCACAGGGCGGAATGGAACCGGGTTTATATAGGTTGGTCAGGGGTCTTGGAAGAAGCAGCTGACGTCACTGCCCCTATAGGTACAAGGTAATATTTCTTCATATGTGGATGGGAGTGGCACCACAGCTCCTCCAAATTGTTTATCTCCCCGCTCAACTGCCTATTATCCACACCAGCTGTAAAAAGAAAGCCTGGGCTGGTTCAAAGATCCTGGGCAAGGACTTCAAGCAAGCCAGCCCCTCCTCCTGCAAGTTTGCACTGCCCTCACCATGGCGGGATGGCACCTGATCTATCAGAAGAGTCTGGACCTGTGGCTAGGCTTTTACAGAAAACTATTCTGGTTTCAAATCCCCTAATTGTCAGAGCCTTCCCCAGTGTAAGCTTTCCCAGACACTTCGGCAAAGGTAAACTTTTTGCTACACTTCAAAGTGAAGGCCAGGAAGCCATTGAGAGAGAATAGCAAGCAAATTAACTATAACCTCACAGTGGGGGATGGGAATGTTCTGTTTTGAGCACTAGTGGGAAGTTGGCTGAGGGGAATTTCAGTTTTAAAGAGGCTCTGGATTTAAAGGAGCCCTGAACCTAAACCTAACAATATGATCCCATGTAGAGACTGAGGGGAGATGCCTGCAATGACAAACTATTTATGTAATAACTTGTCAGTTATTGCGTGATTCAAGCATATGACAGAAAGGTAGCTCTAAGGTATAGGAGAGATACTACATCTGGTTTCAATATTAGAAAGACACTCCTTTTGCAACTAAACCTTCTTTGCTCCCCTTCACCGATTCACCCCACGAACATAGCATGAGACAGTAGAAGCTCAGCAAACAAGTTTTCTGGAGTCCAAAGAAGTAGCTTCCAGGGCAGGCACCGACATCTGATCCAAATCATAACCTCTCATACCAGAAAATGCTTCAAACCAGTCTCCACACTTCATGCCTTCACCGCCCGTCTAGGAGAGTTTATTATTTAAATTTTATTTGATTGATTGATTTGAGAGAAATGTCAATTTGTTGTTCCACCTCTTTGTGCATTCTTTGGTTTATTCTGGGAAGTATCCTGACCAGAGATCAAACCCATAACCTTGGTGTATGGGGAATACGCTCTAATCAACTGACCACCCAGCCAGGGCCAGAACAGTTTAATCTGGCCATTCCCACACCTCAAAATCATGAAGGCATCTACTCAGCATAATATTGAATTTAAGTTGCTTGACTCTGCATTTAGAGCCATCTGTCAACTGATGCCTCAATGCTTTTGTGAGCTTTGTAGTACAATGAAAAAAGCATGGGCTTTGGAGTCAGAATATTTTAATCCAAATCTCATCATGCATTTTACTAATATTTTATTCACATAGTATAAGAGGATAATACCACCTATATCTCCTAGTATTCTTGGGATAATAAAATGAGTAAATGCAAAAGGTGCTTTGTCAACTACATCATTATTAGTGATGAGCTCTGGACCTTCTCATGGAACCTCACTGTGCCCAAGGCCCCACCTCCTTACGCATTTGTGAGAGGAACAGAATACAGTTTAATTTCTATCAGAAAAGATATTTTACTTCTATAAGTGTGGTCCTGGAATTCCAATAACTGGATTGTAATTCACTATAATGTTTTCTGAACATTCAGTGTATTTTAAAGAAATCTCTCATAAAAAATAACTTGGCGATGCTTTCACTTTTGCACTTAACAATAAAAAGTTTGGCCGCTATGTGAGATGCACTTGCTTCAGTTGCTGCAAATACCTTCTACACGAAGTGCTGGGGACAGAGGCAGGACTCTCTAAATGCCTCTCATCCTGGCTCCCATCTTATCTGTCAAGCTATGCATGGACTATTATGACTATAAAAGTAGCAGCAATCAGTTCAAATTCTTAGGTTATGAGAACAGATTTTAACGCTGATCCCAGAGGGAGAGTTTTTTCAAATGTTATTGTCCACCAAAGCTTAGGAACAAAAAAATCTAAAGGCTTCTTTTTAAAAAAGCAAAGGCTGCATTACAAGATTTATTTATAAATGTAAATGATGCCACAAACCACCAAATTGCTTGCCAATACATACAATCCTATTTGCCCAAATTTTAAAAGGAAACACTGGAGAATGTGGATACCGTTCATAAATTGTTAACCTGTCAGCCTACTTTTTTGGTACTGTTCCTTTATTTTCTTCCCCTCTTCTGGGATCCTGAACAAAATTTTAAAAAGAAACATTTGCCTTATGCTCACAGAGCAAATGGACAAGTATGACTGAAAATGGGAGAAATAGGTATAATTGGTGCAACCCAATACCAATTCTTAGTTTTTGTGGGGTCATCAAAGACTCCTTGAGAGTCCTATGAGGGTATTGAACCACTCCCTAGAAAAATGCTCATACAAATAAACATAACATTTGAAGGGAAAAGACGCATGTCAGGCACATAAGCATATTGTCATCAGATCCAAAGTGCCACATATGTATTTTAAGCTTTGAAGTCCCATTCTTGACACACAGCCTTCTGGCCTTGACCTGTTCTTCAGTTCACAGGCCTCTCACCCCTCCACCTGGCTTAGCTGCTCTCAGGCTGCCAGCGACACCACTCCCTCCCCAGCCAGGCAGGACAACAGAGGGAATCAGACTCATCACCATCTCCTACTCCTGCCTCTGTTCCTACTGCCACTCAAATCGGCCAATTTCTGATCATGGAGCCTCTTCTACCCTAATCTGCTTCTTATTCTGTATTTTTTCCTAGCTTAGTACATGGCAACACTGCTTTTGTCACTGTCACTCAAGCTGGAAACCAGGACATCTACAGAGCTTTCTCTCTTTCATCACCCACAGTCAGATACCGTTCCTTCCTTTTTCCTCCTGTTGCTGCTATAAGTTACCACAAATTTAATGGTTTAAAGAGGACGCAGAATATGGTAAAGGGGAGGATAAATGGTGATGGAAAGAGACTTGACTTGCGGTGGTGAACATATAACACAATATACAAATAATGTATTACAGAATTGTGTCCCTGATACCTATAAAATCTTATTAACCAGTGTCACCCCGATAAATTCAATGAATAAAAACATTTACTGGCTTAAAGCAATATAGTGAATGACCTGAGTGCAACATAGTACTGAACACTATATAAGCACCATATTTTTTTTCTAAGCATACATACTTATCCGGCACCCACCGCACTTCCTGAAGGGGCACCTCTTTCATTGGTGGTGAGTGAGAGGAGCATAGTCCCCATTGAAATATTGGTCAGTTTGTTGATTTAAATTTACTTGTTCTTTATTTTAAATATTGTATTTGTTCCCGTTTTGTTTTTTTACTTTAAAATAAGATATGTGCAGTGTGCATAGGGATTTGTTCATAGTTTTTTTTATAGTCCGGCCCTCCAATGGTCTGAATGACAGTGAACTGGCCCCCTGTGTAAAAAGTTTGGGGACCCCTGACTTAGAGGATGAGGCAGAGGGTGTTGCGGTGACATAAGGAAGAGAAGCTGGACAGATTCTGCATGTGGAATTTGAGGTGCTGTCACTTGCCACTCCTGTCAGAGGCCACTTCGGCCCCCCAGGGAAGCTGCAGCTCCTGCCTCCATCCTACCTCCTGGGAAAGGGTCCATTTTCTCTGCAAAGCCTTTTTCTTTTCTCTTTGTCTTTCTATTTCTTACCTCTTCCCTTCTCTTCCTCTCCTCTCCTATTCCTCCCTTCTTTTCACCTTCCGCACACTTTTCCTCACTTCCTTCTTCCTCTCTGTCAGCCCTTCCTTTATCCTTCCCTTTTCCCCCTCTTTCTCGCTACTGACTGGCATCTGATGTCTCTCTCCCAAATTTAGAAAGCACCCAGTCAGCTGCAGGCATAATTAGCGGATCATTCTTAATTATCCCTGTGAACTAGGCCTGTGAGTAGAGGATAAAGGTGAAGAGCCCAGGTCAGGGTCTGCTATGCTGGGGACGGGACAGGCGAGGGGAGGAGAAGCAGCAGTTATGGGGCAGGAGTAGGTGCGTCCTCCTGAGGCAGCCTCTGCGGACTGGGTGCAGACTGGCCTGCTGATCTGATGGTGAGGAACCGGGCAGCGCAGTCCTGTGGGGCGGGGAAGGGGAGGGAGGGTCAGCTTCAGAGGTGGCAGGGCAGGGAGCCCAAGCACTCTCCTGGCCAACCTGTCCCCCTCCCTGTGTCATATGAGGAGAAGGGTAGTCCCTAGGCGCCTCCTGAATGCCTCCCACCCCAGCCCAAGGAGCTGCTCATGGTTGCTCTGCCCTCCGCACTCCATGGTGTTCTCCTGCAAAGTGCTTGTTCCCAGCCTGGGACTTCCTTCTCTGTCTGCCCAGCACTGCCTCTTCTGGCTTTCCCCTGAATGCCTAGAGTCCCTCATCCCTCCCTCCCTGGATGGCTAGGAATAGCAAACATGAACCAAGGACTTAGCATATGTCAGCTAGTACAGGAGCACTAGACATACATTTGTTCATTTTAGCCTTTACTATAATTCCATGATATAGAAGCTACTACTACTTCTCAGCTGACAAGACTGAGGCATAGGCCAACTGGGTGATGTACCCAAGGTCATGCTGCTACTAAATAGATGTTCACCTAGGTCTATGGGACATTGTATTTATTTATCTCCCCAGTAAACCAGTATCTGCTTGAGAGCAGATGTGTGTCATCTGATTATCTGTCCCTGGCTCTGAGCACACTGGGTGAGCCAGTTCTGTCTCAGATGCTGACCGGGCAGCCCTTCCTCTGCTAGGATCTGAGCACACATGTTCAAGGGACATGGCGTACGTGGGAAGTAGGGGGCTCTCTTTGCGAACGCCTCTAGTTTCTGGATCCTTGAAGAATTTTCTGTAGGTTTGTTTAGCAGTCATAAATTCTAGAGCTTTAGAATAGTTCTGATTTTAAATCTTGTTCCATTGGGTGGAGCTTGGCCTTGCTCAGGCTCTCAGCTGGTGGTGGATGGACTCCAGCAGAGAGGCCCGGCTGCTGCAGGGCTCCACCACTTCCTTGGGAGCTCCCTGGACTGGAGCTGGGGGCGGGGAAGGAAGGCTGCTCAGACAGGGCCAGGCTCTGGGACAGACCTGCCTGGCCCAAGGTTCTGGGGGTCCAGAGGAGCCCTCAGCAGCCTGGCTGTGAGAAAGGCTCTTCCTGATGGATGCTGACAGCATCCCACTGAGCTCAGAAAATCGTGTCCAGACAACCTGGTTCCACTCCAATCCCAGCCTAGGTGCCACCCTGCAGAGGGGGACCCTGGGGATCACTGATGTACAGAGTACCTAAATGTGACATAAGATCCAACAAGGAACTCTGTGCCACTTTTGGATGGTGATGGCTGGGAGACATATTAAAACTGAAATTCTACACTTTAAGGGACACGTGGATATTTTGTTGCTGTAGTTTCCAATTATTTTAGTAGCTCCCCCCTTTTCCATTGGATTAAGGTGGACTGGGGAACCCCTGACTGTCTGTCCAGGTTCTCTCTACCCTGAAGGATGGAGTTCTGGCTCTACCCAATGGAACAAGATTTAAAATCAGAACTATTCTAAAGCTCTAGAATTTATGACTGCTAAACAAACCTACAGAAAATTCTTCAAGGATCCATAAACTAGAGGCGTTCGCAAAGAGAGCCCCCTACTTCCCACGTACGCCATGTCCCTTGAACATGTGTGCTCAGACCCTAGCAGAGGAAGGGCTGCCCGGTCAGCATCTGAGACAGAACTGGCTCACCCAGTGTGCTCAGAGCCAGGAACAGATAATCAGATGACACACATCTGCTCTCAAGCAGTTACTGGGGAGATAAATAAATACAATATCCCATAGACCTAGGTGAACATCTATTTAGTAGCAGCATGACCTTGGGTACATCACCCAGTTGACCTATGCCTCAGTCTTGTCAGCTGAGAAGTAGTAGTAGCTTCTATATCATGGAATTATAGTAAAGGCTAAAATGAACAAATGTATGTCTAGTGCTCCTGTACTAGCAGACATATGCTAAGTCCTTGGTTCATGTTTGCTATTCCTAGCCATCCAGGGAGGGAGGGATGAGGGACTCTAGGCATTCAGGGGAAAGCCAGAAGAGGCAGTGCTGGGTAGACAGAGAAGGAAGTCCCAGGCTGGGAACAAGCACTTTGCAGGAGAACACCATGGAGTGCAGAGGGCAGAGCAACCATGAGCAGCTCCTTGGGCTGGGGCGGGAGGCATTCAGGAGGTGCCTAGGGACCACCCTTCTCCTCATATGACACAGGGAGGGGGACAGGTTGGCCAGGAGAGTGCTTGGGCTCCCTGCCCTGCCACCTCTGAAGCTGACCCTCCCTTCCCTTCCCCGCCCCACAGGACTGCGCTGCCAGGTTCCTCACCATCAGATCAGCAGGCCAGTCAGCTCCCAGTCCGCAGAGGCTGCCTCAGGAGGACACACCTAATCCTGCCCCGTAACTGCTGCTTCTCCTCCCCTCGCCTGTCCCGTCCCCAGCACAGCAGACCCTGACCTGGGCTCTTCACCTTTATCCTCTACTCACAGGCCTAATTCACAGGGATAATTAAGAATGATCCGCTAATTATGCCTGCAGCTGACTGGGTGCTTTCTAAATTTGGGAGAGAGACATCAGATGCCAGTCAGTAGAGAGAAAGAGGGGGAAAAGGGAAGGATAAAGGAAGGGCTGACAGAGAGGAAGAAGGAAGTGAGGAAAAGTGTGCGGAAGGTGAAAAGAAGGGAGGAATAGGAGAGGAGAGGAAGAGAAGGGAAGAGGTAAGAAATAGAAAGACAAAGAGAAAAGAAAAAGGCTTTGCAGAGAAAATGGACCCTTTCCCAGGAGGTAGGATGGAGGCAGGAGCTGCAGCTTCCCTGGGGGGCCGACGTGGCCTCTGACAGGAGTGGCAAGTGACAGCACCTCAAATTCCACATGCAGAATCTGTCCAGCTTCTCTTCCTTATGTCACCGCAACACCCTCTGCCTCATCCTCTAAGTCAGGGGTCCCCAAACTTTTTACACAGGGGGCCAGTTCACTGTCACTCAGACCATTGGAGGGCCGGACTATAAAAAAAACTATGAACAAATCCCTATGCACACTGCACATATCTTATTTTAAAGTAAAAAAACAAAACGGGAACAAATACAATATTTAAAATAAAGAACAAGTAAATTTAAATCAACAAACTGACCAATATTTCAATGGGGACTATGCTCCTCTCACTCACCACCAATGAAAGAGGTGCCCCTTCAGGAAGTGCGGTGGGGGCCGGATAAATGGCCTCAGGGGGCTGCATGTGGTCCATGGGCCGTAATTTGGGGACCCCTGCTCTAAGTCTTGTGAAGGTGGTGACATCTCTGGGCAGATATTTTGGGCGTGGCTTCTCCCAGGTGAAGATGGGGGCAGGTGAGGGCCGGGGAGAGCCTTAGGCAGGAAGAGAAGCCAGGGTCTGAGCTGGAAGAAGAAGGTTCGGGAGAGTCTGAGAGGTCTTGTCACTCTCTCCGATCTCTGCACGGCTCCCACTGCGGCAGAGCAAGAGCAAGGAATGCCAGCTTGGAATTCTAACTTTCTGTGAGCTCACTTACGTGAAGACTGGGCACAGGCTCCAGTGGGGTCAGGGCCCGGGCCTGAAGTGAGGGGAGAGATAGAAAGTGCCTCTTCTCTGCAAGGTTAACAAGTGGGAGGAGCACGTTTAAGGGGGAAGATTTTCAAGCTGAGATCACATGCCCATCACAGATGCCCATGAGAAATGAAAAGACCCTTTGCTTGTTCATTGCTCAAGGATGGGGAGGGGGCTTTGAAGAAAGAGGCTACAGCCACTCCCCTCTCTGGACCCAGTCACCCCTGACCCCTCCCTTGCCTTCATGCTCTTCCCCATTCTGTCATGTTGTCTTTGTTCCCTTTGAAATGTCCCTTATCCAGTCCTCCCTGCCTGTACCTCCCGTGGACTGCAGCCTTATTCCTCCCATGCCCTGACTGTACAGACAGCTTCCAGGTGTCCCTGGAATCCATTCTCTCACTTCTTGTCAACTCTGTGACCACTGCCTGACAGACCTTCCCAGAAATTTTCTGTCCCATCCCTCCCTGCTCAAGTGCCTATCCAGGCTCCCTACAACCCCTGGATCAAGCTGACAGTCCCGCCTTGTTCAGAGAAGCCCCCATGGGCCCTGACTTACAATCCCACCGTCTCCCTCCCCCAGCACCCCCACTCCTCTGACCTGGAGCACTCCCACAGCTCTGCAGAGCCTCAGCCAGAAGCAAGCTCCCAATGGGCGACCAGAGGGGAGAGTGAGATCCACAGACGCATGGCAGGTTCACTTTTCACACCCTGTCCTGTCCTGCATGGCGGAGATGAATGTATGGGACAGGCAGCACTGTCTGTGCTCTGGGAGCTGGCACACACCGTGCTCCATGTTCCAGCCTCGGAGCCTTTGACACACATATCCAGACCCCACCAGATGGCCTGCAGGCCCACTGCCCTGTCCTGTCTCACCGCAGCCTGCCCCTGCTGTGGCCTCGTTCACACCCTTTCCTTCAGGAGGTCTTCTCTGACCACCAGTACAGGCAGGTGGTTCTCCTCACTACTGTCCACTATTTCCTTATTCAGGTCACAGCCCCGGTTTTCATGGCAGAATCCACCAGTCCTACAGACTCATCCCTGGACTTCAGGTGGGGCTAGACCCAGGGCTCAGGGTAATGCAGGTGAGCAGCTCTGAACCAGGCAGTGTGTCACGCCCCTCTCACCACAGCAGCTGGCTCTGGCACAGACAGGACAACCAGGCTGATCCAATGGGCGAGTAGAAGGTCCAATGAAATGCTGGACGTGAACTTGAATCTAGGAGCCTTGACCCTACTGCTGTGACTTTGCCACCGTGAGAGCAAGACCTACCTGGGGATGGGGCCTATGCACAGGCAGAGAGCAGGATGGAGTGAAAGCAGAGCCCGGTCCTGACGACATCATTTACACCAGTGGTCCCCAACCCCTGAGCTGCGGACCATTTGGTACCGGTCTGCAGAGAAAGAATAAATAACTTACATTATTTCCATTTTATTTATATTTAAGTCTGAATGATGTTTTATTTTTTAAAAATGACCAGATTCCCTCCGTAACATCTGTCTAAGACTCACTCTTGACACTTGTCTTGGTCATGTGATACATTTATCTGTCCCACCCTAAACGGTGGTCCGTGAAAATATTTTCTGAAATTAAACTGGTTCGTGGCCCAAAAAAGGTTGGGGACCACTGGCCTAGAGCACCAATGAAGGTCAAACAGAAGATTTTCATCAGGGGACATGTGGCGCTTAATGGTGGGAAAAATCTATTGTAAAGAAGTTAATTTAGCCCTGGCCGTTTGGCTCAGTGGTAGAGCGTTGGCCTGGCGTGCTGAATTCCCGGGTTCAATTCCTGTCCAGGGCACATAGGAGAGGCGCCCATCTGCTTCTCCACCCCTCCCCCTATCCTTCCTCTCTGTCTCTCTCTTCTGCCCCCCCAGCCAAGGCTCCATTGCAGTAAAAGATGGCCTGGGCGCTGGGGATGGCTCTGTGTCCTCTGCCTCGGGTGCTAGACTGGCTCTGGTCACAATAGAGCAACGACCCGAATGGGCAGAGCATCGCCCCCTGGTGGTCGTGCTGGGTGGATCCCCGTCGGGCGCATGCGTGAGTCTGTCTGACTGCCTCCCCGTTTACAGCTTCAGAAAAATACAAAAAAAAAAAGTTAATTTGTAAAAAAAACAAACAACCAAACTAATTTGAGATACCACCTCACACCCACTGGCTAACATTAACAAAACTGACAGTGTCAGGTGTCTGGTGAGGATGTGGAACAATTGGAATTCTCATATATTGAAGGTGGGATATAAAATGTTACAGTAACTTTGAAAACAATTTAGGCAGTTTTCTATAAAATTAAACATATACTTGTTGACCCAGTAATTTCACCCTTGGGATTTACTACTAAGAAATGAAAACATACGTACACACGCATACAGATTTGTTCAAGAATATTCATGGAAGCTTTACTCATACTAGACTAAAATGGAAAACAATCCATATGTCCGTTATAAGAGAAAGAATAAACAAATTATAGTGTGTTCAAATAACTATTCGGTAATAACAAGGAATGCAGTCATTCCTGGAATAAATCTCAGTCATTATGCTGAGCAAAGAAGCCAGTCACAGAAGATGACATATTATCTGATTTCATGTATGTGGCATTCAGGAATAAGCAAAACTGATCTATGGTGTCACAAATCAGAACAGTGGTTGCCTGTGCAGGGTGACAACTGACTGGGAAGAAGCAGGAGGGAATTTTTTGAGATATGTATATCAGGGGTCGGGAACCTATGGCTCGTGAGCCAGATGTGGCTCTTTTGATGGCTGTATCTGGCTCGCAGATAAATTTTTTTTTTTTTTTTTTTTACAGAGATACAAAGAGAGTCAGAGAGAGGGATAGATAGGGACAGATAGACAGGAACGGAGAGAGATGAGAAGCATCAATCGTCAGTTGTTCGTTTTGACACCTTAGTTGTTCATTGACTGCTTTCTCATATGTGCCTTGACCACGGGCCTTCAGCAGACCGAGTAACCCCTTGCTCAAGCCAGCGACCTTGGGTCCAAACTGGTGAGCTTTGCTCAAACCACATGAGCCCATGCTCAAGCTGACAACCTCAGGGTCTCAAACCTGGGTCCTCCACATCCCAGTCTGATGCTCTATCCACTGTGCCACCGCCTGGTCAGGCTAGATAAATCTTTAATAAAAAAAATAATAACATTAAAAATATAAAACAGTCTCATGTATTACAATCTATTCATTTCCTACCACTCATGTTCATGGTTGCAGGTGACTGGAGCCAATCACAGCTGTCCTCCAGGACAACATCAAATTTTTATTGGATAATGTGTAACGTACACTGGTCATTGTGTGGCTCTCACGGAATTACATTTTAAAATATGTGGTGTTCATGGCTCTCTTAGCCAAACGCTTTCCTGACCCTAATGTATAAGTTCATATTTTGATTGTGATCAGGGTTACTAGGTGTGAAAAAAACAACAACAAAAAACAACAAAAAAATTTGGGCCTGACCAGGTGGTGGTGCAGTGGATAGAGCGTCGGTCTGGGATGCGGAGGACCCAGGTTCGAGACCCCGAGGTTGCCAGTTTTAGTGTGGGTTCATCTGGTTTGAGCAAAGCTCACCAGCTTGGACCCAAGGTCACTGGCTCAAGCAAGGGGTTACTCGGTCTGCTGAAGGCCCACGGTCAAGGCACATGTGAGAAAGCAATCAATGAACAACTAAGGTGTCACAACGAAAAGCTGATGATTGATGCTTCTCATCTCTCTCTGTCTTTGTCTGTCCCTCCCTCTGTAAAAAAAAAGAAAAAGAAGTTAATTTGGTTCTATCAACTGAGCACAATTCCAATCCAAACCATGTCTCAGATTTTTGTGGAACTTGACAAGCTGTACCTAAATTTCACATGGAAGAAATAAAATGATAAACCTTTTTTTTTTTAAATGAGAGGAGGGGAGCAGAGAAACAGACTCTCACATATGCCAGACCAAGATCTATCTGGCAAGCCCACTAGGGGGTGATGCTCTGCCAATCTGGGGCTGTTGCTCCATTGCTCAGCAACCAAGCCTTTTTTTTTTAGCATCTGAGGCAGAGGCCATGGGGAAACATCCTCAGTGCCTGGAGGCCAACTCACTCAAACCAATCGAGCCATGTCTGTGGAAGAAGAAGGGAAAGAGAGAGAGGTAAGCGTGGGGGGGAAGGGGGAGGAGAAGCAGATGGTTATTTCTCCTGTGTGCCCTGAAGGGGAATTGAACCCAGGACATCCTGCTGACACTCTACCACTGAACCAACCAGCCAGGGCTAGATAAAACATTTTGAGATAACTTTGAACGACACAATGGAGATGTGAGTGACTTGCTGTCACATGAATCTAGAACCATGGTCTAGATGAAATAATGACTTAAAAATTTCCAACTCTGACAAAGGAAATAGACAAGTTCAGAAAGTATAGAGAACACCACCCTCTGCTTCTGGGCTGCTGCCAGCTCTCCCCCCCCCCCCTTACACACATACACGGCCCTCCACAACTCCCTTCCTCCTTGGCCCCTTCCCTGCAGTCTCCTTCCTCCTCACCCCCCCCCTTTTAAGTAACTTCTCTGAAGACCTACAAACACCATTAGAATTTTTCATTTATTTAAACATTTTCTTTAGACATTTCATTGATGTGTTCATTTGAACATACTTCAACATTAGTCTTCAAAGTTTTAATAACTAAATAATTTTAAAAAGTCACTATTCTTAAATTAAAAATGAATTTACTGCCTGACCAGGCGGTGGCGAAGTGGGTGGAGCATCGGACTGGGATGTGGAAGACCCAGGTTCGAGACCCCAAGGTCACCAGCTTGAGCGCCGGTTCACCTGGTTTGAGCAAAAAGCTCACCAGCTTAGACCCAGGGTCGCTGGCTCGAGCAGGGGGTTGCTCAGTCTGCTGAAGGCCCGCGGTCAAGGCACATATGAGAAAGCAATCAATGAACAACCGGGGTCTTGCAGAGAAGGGCTGATGATTGATGCTTCTCATCTCTCTCTGTTCCTGTCTGTCCCTGCCTATTCCTCTCTCTGACTCTCTCTCTGTCCCTGTAAAAAAATAAAAAAATTTAAAAAAATGAATTTACTAGTATATCACTTTCTGAAGGGTTGCTGAGGCAAGAGCAAATTACAATAAAGAAAATTATAGGCTTACATTGGCATACCACTGCTCCGAACAGAACTTTGTCATATTGGCAACACAAGATAAGCCAGTCTACAGAGCACTGACTCTATAAACACAGCATGGTCACTAAAAGGTGATGTCTCTATATAAACCCAAATCCCATCCTTTCAGAATCTCTCTCCTGATCCATGGAAGAAATATGGAATCATTGCAGTTTAGGACTAGAAGAACCTTAGAAGTGGTCTAGTTTATCCTCCTTATTTTATAGATTGGGAAAGGGAGCCCAGAGAGGATGTAGTGATCTTCTAAGGTTACACACCCAGCAGTTTTGAAGCTGCTCAGTGTAGCTTCCCCTTCCACGGGTCAGTCTGGGATCACACACCAGGCTGTTCAGATTTTCAGATGACAATAGTTACCTTTTTTTTTTTTAATTTATCTTTCCGAAGCTGGAAAGGAGGAGGCAGTCAGACAGACTACTGCATGTGCCAGACCTGGATCCACCGGGCACGCCCACCAGGGGGCGATACCCCGCCCCTCTGGGGCGTATCTCTGTCTTGTCCAGAGCCACTACAGCGCCTGAGGAAGAGGCCACAGAGCCATACCCAGCGCCCCGGCCATCTCTGCTCCAATGGAGCCTCGCTGCGGGAGGGGAAGAGAGAGCAGAGGAAGGAGGGGGGGGGGGGGTGGAGAAGCAGATGGGCGCTTCTCCTGTGTGTCCTGGCCGGAAATCGAACCCGGGACTCCTGCACGCCAGGCCGACGCTCTGCCACTGAGCAAACCGGCCAGGGCCATCTTTCCCTCTTGAACTGGGGAAACATTAATCAAACACCTATGTCTGTGGCACTGTTGATACCAAAGTAACTAGGATATGGTGCTTACCCTCGGGAGGTTTGTTCACAATCTCGGGGAGAGGCAGACTTGTAAAAAAACGAATCAAAATCAAAATAACATGGCAAGTGCTACACAGTGTTGGTAATTGCTATGATCTAGTGGAGGGGGGAGGGATGAAAGAGACTCTACAGTAATCAAGTTAGACCCGGAATTTTGGTACAGTGCAAATGTTTCTCAGAGGCCTTTCCACTGTTTAGAATGCTCTGATGATATTGCTCTGGCCAGGTAACTCAGTCGTTCAGAATGTTGTCCGGATACAGCAAGGTCGTGGGCTCCATCTCCAGTCAGGGCACAGACAAGAATCAGCCAGTGAAAGCCTAAGTAGGTAGAATAACAAGTCAACGTTTCTCTCCTTTCTTCTCTCTCTAAAATCAATAAATTAAAATATTAAAAAAGTATATATTAGTACATTACACAAGCTATGTGCTTACTAAAGTACTTATGTGCAATACTGATGTAAAATCCTAAAAATTCTATGTTCTATTTCACCTCTCTTAGGTGCATTTCAAGAATAGTAATATCCTAAACACTAATTATTGATTAAATTCTTTGAGTGAATGAGGTTTTATAAAATGGCTGTGATAAATACAGAGAATTAATTTTAAGTTTCAAATGTACAGTGTAAAGTTATTTTCGTTAAGAAAATGAACACCAATATTGTGATAAGTATATATGGTGTGAAATGAATAATTAGATTTATTGAGATGATCACTTCATAAGTTACATAAGTGTCTAATAACTGGATGGTACACCAGAAACTAATATAATATTGTACATCAACTTTAATTGAAGACTAGAAAAAATTATTTAAAAAAAATGAATACCACTTAAAATATAAGTAATATTCAAGGAAACTGGGTCAAAATTCACTTTCTCATTAGCAAAACATAAATTTTATTTAATGCCGTTAAGACAGCTTTGAGCCAGTTAACCTTTGCTGGCTACCTTACGCAGCACAGTCTGGTAGTTAAAAGAGTGAAGCAGAAATAACTCTTTTTTTTTTTGGTATTTTTCTGAAGCTGGAAATGGGGAGAGACAGTCAGACAGACTCCCGCATGCGCCCCACCAGGATCCACCCGGCACGCCCACCAGGGGTGATGCTCTGCCCACCAGGGGGCGATGCTCTGCCCCTCGGGGGCCCTTGCTCTGCCTTGACCAGAGCCACTCTAGCGCCTGGGGCAGAGGCCAAGGAGCCATCCCCAGCGCCCTGGCCATCTTTGCTCCAGGAGGGGAAGAGAGAGACAGAGAGGAAGGAGGGGGTGGGGGGGTGGAGAAGCAAATGGGCGCTTCTCCTATGTGCCCTGGCTGGGAATCGAACCCCAGTCCCCCGCAGGCCAGGCTGACGCTCTACCGCTGAGTCAACCAGCCACTTTCTTAACATATACTGAACTGCTGCGCCCATACAATATGGTTGCCTGAACAAACTGACTTGAGGGAAAGCAATCCCCTTTTTCCTCTCTAATCTTTAATATCTGTTTTGCAACATTCCCCATCGCACAGGGATGGACTACCAGTGAAGGGACACACACATTGTGTCATTATCATTTTAAATCCTTGCTGCCTGGAAACCAACGCATAATTCATGTCTCAGCTGTTTGCATTTAACCATTTTTAAAGGGCATGTTTTGGCGATATCTTGATAAGATAAAAACTGCGAACTCCACTTGTCTCTCAAGCCCAGGTCACAAAAATTCATACCCAGGATCTCTACATCTTAGGATGAGTTCTGTCCAGAGCGCCCACCGCAAAGCAAGTAGTGCGCATCCCTGCCACTTACAGTCAGGACAGCCTCTGAAAGAAGGGATCACTGTCAAGTCAGCCAAGTTTCCCACTTTTGAATGCAAAGTAACCAGCATATAGGTCAAGAATCAGGTTCTGGCACTCTTGCTAAAGGGTTCCTTTTAAAACATGCCTTATAGGGATGTAGGAGGCAACATCCTTGCTAATAAAGCCGAGAAATGTGCAGAGAGCCTGGCGCTGCTAGACCAGGATGGGGTGTCCTCCCACCCTCCCCGCGGGCCTGTGTCTCCTGAGCCTCCTGTGTCCCCTGAGTCTGCCAGGTTCAAAACGTCCAAGTCCTGCTCCCCGACCCACCAGGGATACCCCCCCCCCCCCCCCCGTCCCCCAGAGAGCATTTCCCCCAGCATCCGGCCACCCCCTAGGAAACCCTTTACTCAGTTGAGAACCCGGCTCTGCAGGGACCTCTGGCAGCACAGGAATCTCAGTTATCCCAAAGGGACCTCAGAAAGTCCGGAGCCCCGCTCTCTGGCCCTGCTGTGCCCTCAACTTCCCAAGTAGAATTCCCAGAGGCAGGTTCCATTCAGCCAGCCAGGGTCCGCGTCCCGCCCATGCCCTGCGCCTATTGATTACCGCCTGCTCTGGACCGAGCTCCACAAAGCAGCTCTCCACGACTCTGGACCTCTACCAGCTCGCTGCGGCTCCACGGTGCGCCTCGCGCCAGGGTACCGCCTTCTCCGTCCCCCAACCCCCACCTGGCCATCCCCGTGGTCTACGAGCCCCCTCCCGGCCCCCTGTCCTCCCCTTGCCTTCTTGTGCTGCGCCCCTCCCTAGTCCCCAATAGTCCAGCCTCCACCCTAGTTCACGCTGGGTGGCTCCAGGGAACCGTGGGCTCCAATACGGGCCAGACAGGGCACCCACCACTCCTTGCCTCCGGCTCCCCTTGTACGCACCGCTGGCCCAGATTTCCACATCCTTACCTCCAACCCACTCCCGCGCCCAACCTGCATCCCTACCTGCGCCCGCTTCTCCTCTGGCATCACCTCCCACCCCGCCCAGTTTGGGAATAGCCCCAATCTTCCATCCCACCCACCCCTACCTCCTTCTCACGTGGCTGGGCAGGGCTGCTGTCCACTGACAGGGTAGGCGGAGAAGGGGCAAGCGCCCAGCGAGAGTGGTGGGCCCCTGGGCAGGGCGCTAGGGACACAGCCCCGGGATTTTATTTTACTTTTTACAGAGAGAGAGAGTCAGAGAGAGGGATAGACAGACAGGAAAGGAGAGATGAGAAGCATCAATCATCAATTTTTCGTTGCGACACCTTAGTTGTTCATTGATTGCTTTCTCATATGTGCCTTGACTGTGGGCCTTCAGCAGACTAAGTAAACCCTTGCTCAAGCCAGCGACCTTGGGTCCAAGCTGGTGAGCTTTGCTCAAACCAGATGAGCCCACACTTAAACTGGCAACCTCGGGGTCTTGAACCTGGGTTCTCCGCATCCCAGTCCGACGCTCCATCCACTGGGCCACCGCCTGGTCAGACAGCCCTGGGATTTTAAAGAGCTCAGCCAGCCTGGCTTCCCTCAAGCATACTCACTATAGCCTGGGTCACAAAGGCTTCTGTGCTTTTTAAGAACTTTGCCTATGTGCTTGAGGCCTGGCCCCGCCCAGAGGAAAGGGAGGTCTGGGCTGTCACTCCTTGCCATTGGTCCTGGTGACCCTGCAGGAGCATGGCCTAAACTGCTGACCTCTGGATGGAGGTTTAACGTCTGTTTTCTTTCCTCCTCAGAGTTGACATCCCTGCACTTGACAGGGAACCTGCCACACAAGCCCAGAGCAAGGACAGACAGGCTATGACTGTGCCAGCTGGTCTGGCGTGGCTCTGGTCCCTCTCTGCATTGCTTTGCTCTGCAGGGTCCAGCAGGTGCCTGGCCCACAGGGACCTTTTATAGGTATCAAGGGATCCAACTTCATTGGCATTCCTGAAAGCTGAAAATGAGCTCAGCTCCCTTTATGAGTGATGGATTCATTGCAAGAATGGGGCAAAAGTGGAGTTCTGGTTGTTTCCCCGTGGAGCAGCTTTCCTGGGCTGCCTTCATCAGGGCTGAATCTGTCTGAATAGCAGTCTGCCTGCCCTGGAGTGTTTACCTGTCCAGGTGTCCCAAGGAGAAAAAGCTAAGCGTCCACAGGCACATCAGGAATCTCTTCCCCTTGTGGAACTCGGAGGTGTGTGTGTGTTGTAGGGGTAGTTTTGTAGACTCTGTCTTATTTTTTTCTTAGTTGAGAAATATTACTCGAGATCTTCATATCTTTTTTATTTTCTCTGAGAAGCACAAGAGTAATTTCTATTTATTTAGTTTTTTCATCACAAAAGAACTAAAGTTCGTAATACTTGTCCTCTTACAACTAATGCTGGGGTAATAAATGTAAATAGAATATTGACATTATTTTAAACTTTTTGTTAAATAAATATAGTTAAAATGAAGCATATAAAGTCAAAAGTGGAAGTCCCATTTCTCAGCCCTGTTCCAAAGTGTGAGCACGAACATCCCAGAGTATTTCTGTCCATTTCTTTCTATGCCATTGAAATCGTTTCTCCCAAGGGTTGTCAGAAACATAAAGCTAAACCATGAAAGATGGCAAGCTCTTGACAGGAAAAGATAGGCACTAGTGGTTAGTTTGGCCTCTTTCATTTCTTTGAGAAACAAAATAATCCATCAAGGGTTCTATGCCACTTGGTCATTGGACTGGGTGACCAGTTTCTCAGATCCAAGGTCTAGAACCAGACTAGAACCCGCAATGCCGGGGAGCTGCTCGCTGCTGCCCCTTGCTGTCAGCAAGGCTCACTGCAGGGTTCTGCCTCCTTCCAGGACCTTGGGACTCCCTCAGGATGGCAGGGCCCAGCCAGCACCAGCCTCCTTAAGACCCTCCTGTACCTGCACAGGTGCACCCTCCTCCGTAAAACCTCACGGCTCCATTGCTCTGGAGTTTGTGTTTCCAATTGCTATTGTTGCTTTGTTAGGGTAACCATGAAAATAAAAAACAAAAAGACACATAAATGTACACTACTTCCTCTCATAAGTGGTATAATGAGCAGTATTAGCAAATCGTCTCATTAGCAAAATATTGCTATCATGTCATGGTTATAGTGAGTGGCTTGTCACAAGGTTCTCAGGTAGGTTTTCCTTCGAGGTTCCATAAGTACTCTGTCGCCTGGATTTTGGCATCTAACCATCTAGACCTGTAAATGCCACAGTCCAATGATTTCCACTCATCTGTGGGGTGCGGGCTGATCACTTATTTTGAAAAGTATTTTAAATCGTCACCTCACATGAACACAGCAACCCTTTAAAGATTCAACGTTATTTGGCTTTCCTTTTCTTATATTGTTAGGGGAAAATCACCTAACATAGTTCATTCAAAATTTTCAGTCCCCTTATTGTGATACCTACTTTTCCAAACCAAAAATATAGGTTTAGGATTTTGAATTACAATAACTCCAGAAAGCATGAATTTTCCCATTTCCATTGCTCTTTTTCAAAGAGAGATTGCAACCGGAACAGATATTAGCACACCCATGGTCATCTGCAGCATTACTCACAATAGTCATAAGGTGGGAACAAGCCGTGTCCATCCACAGATGAGTGGCTAAAGAAAGTGTACCTAGATGTACAATGGGACATTATTTACTCTGAAGAAGTTAAGAAATCATGTCATGTGCTACAACACAGATGAGCCTTGAGGACATTATGCTAGATGAAATAAGCCAGTTACAAAAGGATCAATACTGTGTAGTTCCACTTATGTGAGGCATTCAGAGCAATTGGATTTATAGTGGTATTTCCCAACGTAGGGCCCACGCCCCACAGGGGGGCAATTCGATAGTTAAGGGGGCAATTTGAAAATGGACTCAACACGACTTTAACTCTTTCGCCCCTGGCCATTTAAATGCAATGCTAGATATCGGTGCCAAATTTAACAAAAAATGCAATTCTTAAATAATTGTGGTAAATAATTATTAAGTATAATTTCGTTTGACGAGACCAAATAATCAACTGGGTGATTGGCATTGTCAAGTAAACTTCGTCCTGGGATCACCACGGAGTGTGCCGTCTGCCGCGGGGAACCCCGGACGTTTTAAAAACTCGCTAAACAACGCAGTTATTCTCACTTAATTGGCCCATCGCAACTTCTGTAGTGTTTCACATCATTCATTTGGTGTTAATTTGAAATAAGTGTCAGTCAAAACTGTTGTAAAAGCTTGTTGATTTAATAAATATACATATATATATTGCATAGATATAATTGGTAAGTATTTGATTTTATTTTTATCAATATTAAACTCTTTATTAAGTACTCCTTGCATCGGGGCTAGAAAGCAATAATATTTTATAAATATTATTGGGGCTATAATAGTGCATGCACGACAAATTTAATTTTAGAAGCATAACTTTCCAGAAAATTTTGTCAAGTGGAAAAAATATAGATACCTTTTTATTTGCGGTGGTAGTGTAGTAAATGTGTTATATACATTTAAATAAATACGAATTTTTAGTATACGTTTACTCTATGTCACATTAATATATTTTAACACATATTTTAATATTAGTTTTTAATTGATCTTATTTTTATTATACCCCATAGTAAAATGAGTGATGCAAGCAAGAAAAAAACTTGTCAATATTTGGAGGAATATTTAAAATTTGGGTTCATACCCGCTGTTCACGATGAGCGGATTCCTTTTTGTCTTTTATGCCAGCAATGCTTGACCAAGGAATCAATGAAACGAGGTCATCTTGAGGCGCATTTGAAGGCGAAACATAGTGCTCATATTAATTCAGATTTGTTACTTTAAAACTTTAAAGAAAAATTTTGAAAAAAGAACAACATTAAAGTCTCTATTTACTGCTCATACTTCAACTAATAATCGTATTCTTGAGGCTAGTTATCAAATTTCTTTATTCATCGCTAAAAGTGGAGAAAATCACACTATAGGAGAGAATTTAATAAAACCGTCAATATCAGCATTTCTTAAAACGGTTCTTGAAAAAGATGACAAAGATGTAAAAGCTATGCCACTCAGTGACAATAGCGTTAGCAGAAGAATAGATGAAATGAGTGAGGATACTGAAAAACAACTTATTGAAAAGCTGAAAACAAGAAAATTCTCCTTGCAAATGGATGAATCAACTTTGAGAGACAGTGAGGCAGTATTGATAACTTACATAAGATATATTGATAAAGGACATTTTGCTGAAGAAATGTTGTTCTGTAAAAGATTAGAAAGCACCACTACCTCCAAAGATATATATATAATAAGCTAAAAAACTACTTAGATGTCAATGATATACCAATGAAAAATAGAACATCTTGTGCTGCAGATGGTGCTCCCAATATGATGGGCAAGAAAAATGGCTGCTTAAAATTGATGAAAGATGCGAATCCAGAAATGATTCTTGTGCATTGTGTTATTCATAGAAAAGACTTGGTAGCTAAAAACATCTCGCCTGTTGTGAATGAAGTATTACATACAGTAATAAAGTGTGTTAATGCTATTAAATCTAGTGCCAAATGTGAGCGTCTTTTCAAGCTATTTTGTGAAGAACAAAATGAAGATCATGTGAGACTTTTACTTCATACTGAAGTAAGATGGCTATCTAAAGGAAACTGTTTGAAAAGATTTATGGAACTGTTTGATACTCTTAGTGATTTTTTAAGTGACAAACCTGAAATGAAGTATCTGTTAACAATAGATGGTAAAGCATTTGTGAGTTATTTAGCCGATATCTTTGAAAAACTAAATCTATTAAATAAGCAACTTCAAGGAACAAATAAAACTCTTGTCGATGCAAAAGCAAAGATATTTGGTTTCATTACCAATATTGAGTTATGTCTGAAACATATTAACAACAAAAACTTTAAACAGTTTCATTGGCTCCAAAAATGTGAAGTAACTGATACCACTTTACTTGTTATTGTCAATCATTTGAATATTCTATCGGCTGATTTAAAAGAAAGATTTTCTGATTTAAAACAAATTGATTTCCCAACATGGATGATGCAGCCAATGTTAGTGGATTTGTCTGATATATCAAATATGCAGTATCAAGAAGAACTCGCAGAATTGCAAAATGATGAGTCAGTTAAAGCTTTATTTAATATCAAAGGAGCGATGGCATGGCTTTGTGAGGAAACAGAACTCAAATACCCAAATTCAACCAAATGTGCAAGAAAACTATTGCTACCGTTTCCATCTTCATTTTTAGCTGAACGTGGTTTTAGTGCTGTCAATGATTTACTGGTAAAAAAAAGAAATTGGCTGGATATAACACAACGTGGAGACTTGAGACTAAAGCTAACCAAATTGGAACCTAATATAAAATCTCTGTTTAGCAAGCATCAAGCGCAAGGATCACACTAAATTAAAATAATAAATTAATATAGAAAAATCTGTATTAAAATTATTTGGAATTTAAATTTCTGTTTTTCATTATATGTTTTGAAATTTTACTTACTGTGTTTTGTTAACAATTTCATAGTGATTTCTTCCTATAACCTATCATTTATGTTTATTAAGTGAACAAATCAATTTTTTAATGTTAAAAATTATGTATGTTACATAGGGGGGGACATAAAAATTTTAGAAAGGTTAAGGTGGGGCATGGCACAAAATAGGTTGGGAAACACTGACATACACCAAAAGTCTCCCAAATGTCCCTGTCTTTAAGCCAGTGATTCAATTTCCAGGTATTCACCCTAAAGAAATAAACAAACATATGAACAACATTTATAACAAAAGCAAACACCAAGACAGTATTTATTGTGAACCTGATTCTGCTAAGGTTTTACAAATCGTAATCCTCAAACTAACCCTACAAAGTAGGTTCCATTAGTTTCCCTCACTTACAGATTAAAACAAAAAATACTAAAGCACTGAGAGAATAAATAACTTGAATAATGCAAAGTTTGTAAATAATTCAGCCAGGATTTGAACACAGGCACTTTATCTCCACAGCTGACACTCTTTAAACTTAATACTACCTTGGGCCTCTCTGCAAAGACGCCCAGTATAGTGATACTTCCCTGAGTGAAAAAAAACTGGAAACAAACACTAACAGTAGAATGATGGCTGACTAAATTGATATATCCATTCATAAGATTAAGCAACATTAACATATTTTTAAAGAACTACTAACATTGACAAATACTTCTGATATATTATTACATGGGAGAAGAGCAGGTTTCAAACAGTATATATTTTATAATCACAAATAAAAAGTAAATATTAATATGCACAATAAAACAGCTACATGGGGCACAGGCACATACAAATCTCAATTTTCACAAAAATAAAATTTTAAGTGCGCGGCACACAAAATTTATTAAATACAATATAAATAAACTTAAAAGTAAAATACTTTACTACTGAATATATAGTATAACTAATGATCTTCCAGATATGGAATTTAAGTTCCCTCACAGGATTTTTAGAATATAAAATTATAATAACATTACTTACTCTTTTTATCTGAGGAACTACTAAAATCTATACCACCAAGGCCTTCGTTGCCTGCAGTTGAAGTAGCTGCTGTGGTTCCCAAAGTCAAGCTTAAAGCATTCTGCCCAAGACCTACAAATAAGCCAAACATCATTTATAAAGTTCCCTGGATGTCTTTATAATGATTTCTTCTGACCAAAGGACTCAAATGCTTTTAAGTTGGATCCCAGGTTTTATTCATACTTGATTCAGAAAAATAAGAAAAAATAAGTCCAGAGCACACTCTGCACAAAGACTGATAGTCTTGCTTGGATTCAATGGTATATATAGTTTGCATAATGTGATTTCTCTTAATGAAAAGGGTCAGAATATATCTGTTAATTCAATACTGTATATGTAAACACTTAATTTTATTTTGTTTATAAGCCCTTCCTACAAAAGCAGTTTCAGTTTGTATGTTTTCAGGTGAATATGTCCTGTCTTCCAGCCATAGTTTGGAATTACACACTTTTAAAGTACTCTGTTATTGAATGTGTTAACTCAATAGGTGGAGTTAATGTATAGCTTTACAACGTCTACACTGATCAAATTATACATAATTTTAAAAACTTACAATTTTATTTGTCAACTATACCTCAATAAACCTGGAGGAAAATAAATATCTAGAATGAATTCATATGAGTTTAGTATAATATAAAGCAGTTTTACTATTAATGAAATTTAAGGAATAATTGGAAGTCTTATAGTTCAAACATCATCAAAATTTCATACTTTCATAAAACTTAAAATAAAAATGGAGACTTAAAAAGAAAAATAGACTTTTCTCTAGATCCCACCTCACTGACAAAAGAAATGAAAGGGACTAGACTACAGTTAATTTTTAATCATTATTATATGCCCTATTCCCATATGTATAAGATGCTCCCATGTATAAGGCACACTTTAATTTAGGCGCCCGAAATTTGAAAATAAATGTAATACTTAAAGTTTTTGAACTCACGTTTTATTCATCATAAAATTCATACAACCCACATCTGCACGAAAAAGTGGGAAATGCAAGTAAAAAAATCTACCACCACTGTATAAGACGCACCAGTTTTTATACCCCAAATTTTTCAAAAAAGAGTGCATCTTATACATGGGGAAATACAGTACTTGTGGATCAAATAGCAAAATTTCAAAGATCTTGCTTTTTAAATCATATAAGTCAACACAATCCCAAGATGACAAAATGGTGGGAATTTTAGACAGGATGCTATCTATCTACTTTAAAAACAGAGAAAACATAGTGATGCCTTCTCATTTCATCTCTACTTTTGGTAATTTGTGTGTATTTAAATAAAATTTTGATAATTTGTGTCTATTTGGTAAAATCTCAAAAAAGAAATAAATAAAAAGGAAAAACAGCCTCAGAGAAAACAGTGAGATGTGCTGGTAAGAGCATGAGATAACTGAAAACGGAATTTAAATCCTGGCAATGTATGAAAAAACTTAGCTAAATAAGTAACTTCTTATGTTTTAAAAAGATCAATGGCACCTTTAGGTTAATGTATCCATATATTAAGCATGGAATATTGTGTCAAGAGCCTAGGAAAAATCGTAATAGACCTAAAAACTCAATAAAAGACACACAAAAAACATATACCTCCCATATACTATTTTTGTCTTTCATTGGAATCTTCGGGAGATATCTAAATATTTATCCTACAAAGAAATGTATGTTACAGTCATCTAGTAATTTGGTTATTAGAAGACATTTTGAATACCTACAAAGTTAAACAATAAGGACAAAAATATTTGAAAGATGAATAAAATTTGCCTTGGCCAATTGTGCAGTGTGCATAGAGCAGCATCCTGGATAGTGGATGTTGTCAGCTCAACCCCGAGGTCCCCAGTTCAAGCCCTGGTCAGGGCACATCTGAGAAGCAATCAATGGAACAACTAAGTAAAACAATTTATTGATGCTTCTCTCTCTCTCTCTCTATTCCCCTCCTTCCACTCTCTCTTTCAAAGAAAAATCAATGAAATCTGAATATTACAAATTTCTACAGGTTACCTTGACCAACTCTTTTTGCCCCTTCCACTGCCTTGGAATTACTCCATTAAATTTAGTATTTAAATTGAGAACACAAAAGAACTATAGCTTTAAAAGAAATCATCAAGTTATATTCTGTCATGTCTCCCACATAACCAAGTAAAATACTAGACACATATTAGGGTCTCAGGGAAAATACTGAAATAGCCATTATAAATTAATGTAAGCATTACTGAAAATTCTGTGATTTCAACATGTTATCAACTATTCCTAATATATAAACTGTTAAACAGAAATTTTCTGTCAGATGAACTGATCACTTGAGTATTGTCTGGCTATAATAAAATTATTTAATATTGTATTTTAAAATTTTGCCTTCATACTGTGCTAATAGCCTTTTCCTGATGTCTATAATAGAAAGCCATTCCTAGAACCAAGGCTTAAAAGATCAAGATATTTTACAATAACTCGTCCACCTTAGAATTTTACCTACTACAGAGAGAATGGCCAGGGGAGGACTTTCCATGTCGATTACTTTTGAGCAAACACTGGAAAAAAATGAGAGACTGAGCTCTATAAAGGTGATTAATAAAAAATTAAAGTACATATGGGATTGGCCTTTTTGACACTACATTTCTAGTGGCCCATACTATGATAGATACTGAACAAATGCTTTAAAACTATGCTGAAAATAAGCACTTTGAGCATTCGTATTTTACCAATGAGAAAACTGAGGTTCCAAGAGGTTAACGAACACCCTCCAGTTCACACAGTCTAGATATGGTAAGGCAAAGTGAAGAACGGAGCCACAGAGCAGATTCACAGGAATACAACCTGTGCTGTCAGTTAGGAGCACTCAATGTTGGGTTTAAAGCTTCACTGTCACCATTCTGAGATTCTTAATAATTTTGTCTTAGAACTCAGGTTTGTAAGAGAAATCAAGAAGACAACGGAGCACGCGCATGAGCAGAGGTGAGGTGCACCATGTGAGTATCTGCCGTTCCTTAGCAAACCCTGCACATACAGCATTTGGGAATCCCATGACACAGAATTTGAGCGGACCAATGATGGAGAGAGTGCAGTATGAGTACAAGGTAAGCAGGCTATATCTACGACTCAGTAATCAGGGGTGCTGACACCCTTTCCATTTCAGCCAGATGCCTTTTGAGGATCCCGAAAACAGCTGTGCCCATGTGGCTCATCCCAGAGATAGTGATCAGGAGGGGAGTGAGAGGCCTGAACACTGTTCCTAGGAAACTGAAAATGTATGGGACTCCTAAACTAATGACTTACCTCCGATGAGCCTCCTCAAGTAGCAGCACATTATGCAAGTGGAGCTTTTGAAAACGCCCCCTTTTGGAAACAATATAACCACATGCAGCAGGAAATTTGGGACCAGACTTCTGTGTGGTGATGTACCTCAGCTGGGAACATGTCATGGGGTTCTATGGGGATCTCACTGTAGCAAACACGGCCTCTATGGCCGCCTGCAATGTCCCTGGGAGTGCTTTTTTATGAGCTAGGGGTTAGGTATGTAAAATATGTGAGATGTATTCTTGGGAGGAGTGATACTTTACATTTTTTTTAAAAACTTTTTTTGACCAATCCCACAATTCCCCTCTCCTCCCTGACTCCTTCCATTTTTCTGTGGCCCCACAATCCTCCTCTACCCCCCTCCTACACCTTTGGTGTTTCCCAATCCAAAAATGCCCCTCTCTCTTTCATAACTGCTCTCATTTCTCTCATCTCCCACTATGCTCCTCTCTGCTCCTCCCTGCCCCCTACCACCACAGCTTGGTGATTCTCCACTGCTTTACCCCAAAAATACCCCTCTGGCCTTAGACCTCTCCTTTTACTCTCCGACAAAAAAAAAAAGTTTTTCTAAGACTATTTATTTATTTTAGGGGGCGGAGGAGCAGGAAGCATCAACTCCCATATGTGCCTTGACCAGGGAAGCCCAGGGTTTCAACTCAGCGACCTCAACGTTCCAGTTCCATGCTTTATCCATTGAGTCATCACACATCAGGCTATTATAAACTTTTATTGTTCACTTATAACTTACTGAGAAAATTAAAATTTGATATTTAACATTCACAAATACTATAGATCTTAAAGAATACCAAGTTCTGTAAGCGGTTTCCGTTACCTGGATTTGAGGACATGAATGGTCCTAAGTTAAATGTTTGGGTACAAACAAAATTTCTAGGCAGGATTTCAGACTTGCAAGGTAGTGGATGTGGTGAGACAGACATTAAGGTCTTCAAACATTAATGGAGAACCCAGGTAATATCTGAGTTACAGATGAAACAAGCAAAGAAGCCCTGGCTGGTTTGCTCAGTGATAGAGCATCAGCCTGGTGTGTGGATGTACCTGGTTTGATTCCCAGTCAGGGCACACAAGAGGTGACCATCTGCCTTTCCACCCCTCCCCCTTCCCCTACTCTCTCTCTCTCTCTTCCCCTTCTACAGCCCAAATGACTCTATTGGTTTGATGGCATGGGCCCCAGGCACTGAGGATGGCTCTGTGGAGCCTCCACCTCAAGTGCTAAAAATAGCCTGGTTGTGAGCATAGCCCTAGATGGGCAGAGCATCGGCCCCAGACAAGGGTGCTGGGTGGATCCCAGTCGAGATGCATTCAGGAGTTTGTCTATCTCCTCTTCTCTCACTTGGAAAAGAAGTAAACAAAAATGACAAGTAGAGCATTCATTAAGGTAAATATGTGATATGTTAAAAAGTTGATTGGAAAGTGGGATAGCAGAGTAGAACAGAAGGACCTAGAGGCCCAAGAGGGGTGGAGGGACTCGGCTGAGCTGACAGGAGGGGTTGGGGGGACTGTGGACACACGCTCATGAAGGTGTGCCTGCCCCACCTCAGAAACCCTTTGTGACTCCTCACTGTTCTGTGAGGCGGGCTGGCTATATATATAAATCAGGGGCCTGCCCTCTCAGACCTCAGTTGCCTCGAGCAGCTTTGCCAATCAGAAAATGAAAGACAATCTATTCCTGTATGGAGTACTGGAGCTTTACCTGAGCTTCTTCTCAAAATTTTTAGATAGAATCAACAACCTAATTTACATCTGTGTGCTGCTTCTTTTTCTTGATATTTTGCTGCTGGGATTGGTATCAGCTCTAGCCCTCAGGAACAGTGAACACACACAGAAGGTAAGGAACCCTGAACCAGCCCCAACAGAGAGGTTTTGTTGTTGCCTCCATTTCCGTTCCCACATTTCTATGTGAGATTGGTTGAGTAGGAAAGACAGCAAAGATGGGACATCTGAGGAGAGAACAGAACATCACTCTTGTAAGGGAGGAGACCAGGCAGAGCTAGGGGTTCAAGGAGGACTCAGGTTACTATTTGAAGTTCTCTGACCATCTTGGTGTGGTGGCAGGTTTCTGACCAAAATTCCGAACACAGTGATTCCCTAGGTCTGGATCGAGGTATTTAGAGACTTTGGAATCTCGGCAGGACCTCAGAGTTAAGGAGCACTTTGTCATGAGTCATGGTCCCCTGTCAGGCATCGCTAGACCGAGGCTTTGTTTGGGGCTGATCAGGAGAGCAGTGCTGAGCTTCAGAGAGCCACAGAGCAGAGGACACGGCCTGAGATCCATCCAGGTTCCAGGGTCCTCTCTGGGGGAACGGAGGTGTGACCTTGGCCTCACATTATATGCCCTCATTGAGCAGAGAACCTCTGGGAATATCAAGTGTGGGCCTCATAGTCAAAATCTTTGTTTTTTTTTAACAAGAAAAAAAATCAAACACATTTTATACCTTTGAAAATTGTTGTAAGAAAGGAACACAAAGTTCTATTAATTAAAATGGGTTTGATTGGCTCAGAGAGACTAAATTATTCTTAGATAATAAATGAGTTTTCTAGGGAGAGGGGTGAGAGAATGAGTGCCCACTTCTCAGTCTTTTCTTTTTGTTCTCAGCATTGGAGCAGAGCCAAGCGGAGAAGAAAAGGTGGGACCCGGGAAGGTAAGGTTCTGCCTATTCCCCACACGCTCCCCAAAGGTGACCCTTTTTCTCTCCTCTCCATGAGGTACCTGGTTCATGGTTTCTATGATGTCAGTTGCTAGACACAGTCCTCAGAACACAGAGCCCTCAGAGGGGAGGCCCATGGAAAGACAGACCCTGAGACGCTTCTCAGACTCTGCTCTGCTGGCCCTGGGGATGCAGCAGTGAGGGGCCTGAGCATGGCTGTTGCCCAAGAGATACTGCTTCTGTTTTCTAACTTTGTCAAAGTACTTTAGTTTCAAGATAATCAAATCAATCTTTGTTGTAACCATGGACCACTCTGCTTCACAGAGTGGTTTTGAGCATCAAATGAGATAATGTATATACAAGTACTTTATAAAACAACATACACGGGGACCTTATAATGTCATCACTAACCATTTGACCTTATCTAAGAATTATTGGGGCTTACATATTATCCTAATGGTCCCCTACAAAGGGTCTCCTGTGTAATCCCTATGCATCTACTTTCATTGAATATAGCCCATTCTCCTGGTTTCTCAGATTGGAGGAATTACAACAGGGAAGAAGAGGAGAAAAGGGAGCTGATTTCGATCATAAAAAGGTGACTAGTCTTTCCCCTTTTTCCAGACCTGCTTTAGCATGTTTTATGAAATTCCAGGCTTTCATGCAGCATTCCATAGGCATGGGAGGGGGTTGCCACAGAAACAAGAATAGGAGTGAATGCCTTGGGGTGAGTGCTCCTGATGCATTGTGATGTCATGGATGTGTAGCGATGTGAAGGGGCAGCAGGCTTCAGGTGGTCCCACCCCCACCAGGCCAGTAGGTCCTCCTTTCCTTGTTCTGGTCCTGGCTGCAGCTCTGTACCTCCTCTTTCCTCAGCCCCCTGGGTCAGCACCATGATACCGTCCATTTCCATCAGCTTCTATGCCCAGGCCCCTCCTGGGAGGTGTGCAATAACACAACTGCTTACATTAACCATCTACCATCCTCAGAGGCCCTGGAAGATTCTACTCCCTCAGTGTCCCCTGTGGCTTCCACAGCACCCAAGTCTGAGCGATCATCCAGTCAGTCCTCTGCTTTCTCAGCTGTTCCTTCAACAGATATAATAGCACCTCCTCTGCCCAAGCCTTTCCCATCACCTCCCTCCAATCCTACCCCTAACCCAGCGACCACCTTGGGTAATTTTCAGTCACCCTCACGACCAGGTCACACTCTGCCTCCAGAGACTTTTTTTCCCTCAGAGTGCAAACTCCCTGTGCACCATTCCCCACCCCAAACCAAAGTCCCATTCTCTTCAAACCTGGATCAATATAATTTTCATCAAGAGTCTCCTGCCCAACATTCTACACAGACCTCTTTTGGGGGAGACCCTGAAGCCAAACTCATAGATCCTGGACATCTTTTCTTTCTCAGCCCTGACGAGCAGGACTCGGAACAGCACTGCACAAACCCCAGGACTGGGGAAGACGATATAGAACAAGAATCCGTTCAGTTATCCTGGGGTCTTCCTTCACCGCACAGCGAGTCCTTAACATCACCTGTACAGTCCTCAGATGACTACTCCTCAATCTTTGCTTTCAGTAGCCCTGCCAATGCCTCCACAGGCCCAGAATCCCCAATATTTCCTTATGTCTTACCTCCATCCTTGCCTGAGGCCCAACCTCAACCTTTGCCTCAAACCATGCCCCAATCCCGGTCCCTACCTCTCACTCAGATCCAACCCCAGGCCCCCCTTCAATCCCCACTCCCAGTCCTACCATCTGGTCCCATACCTCAGATTGGGGCCTATGGAGTATGCTTCGATGACCTCCAGAATAAATCCGAACTTCTCACCTCATCTAAAATATATCACCTAGAACAGCATATAATGAAGAAACAATGGGAATCTGTGTGGGGTCTAACCTCTGTGGCACAACATTCTCAGAAGGACTTCTGTCTTTCAGCTCCCACCGTTCCTTACTGCCGGCCCTCTGTGGCTGATGTTTCAATTTCCATTTATCCTATGGAATTTTATCTCAGCTGTCAAATTCAAAAGACACTTGAGCATCACATTAGAAAGAGGCTCATCCAACACCGGTGGGGCCTGCCCCTCAGGATCCTCGAGATTCTGTCCCTGATGAGGCCTCTGAGGAATTCCTTGGCCGTATCTGAGTCAAAGAGCTGTTATGGCCACTCACAGATCTCCATGTATAAAAGCCCAAGTAGAAACAATCTAAATGTTGGATTGAGAAAACTGGGAAGCTTCTACAAAAAGGGCTCAGAAATGTTTCACGTAGAAGAGAACAAAGGGACAGAAGAGAGAGACAGCCAAGAGAATGATGCAAAAGATCATCTGTCCAGTCACTCACACAGCTCTCCAGATAAGGATGTGGGGTATGACTCCCTCACAAACCTAGACATTAGCAGAGAACATTCTGTGGTGTCAGGGCCGACAGCAAGTCAGACAAAACAGGCAAATGGCATGAAAGTACACTTGAACAAGAAGTTTAAGGAGATTAGTAAGGGTCAGCTCCCTGGGACTGTGTATAGTTCAATGCATGCTATGAAGCAAACACTTTCTATAAAATCCCAGACCGGAATAAAACAAACAAGTTTGCCACCATCAATGGACCTGAACTGCTGCCTGAATGTGTCCCAAAAGCTTTCTTTCCTTGAGTCCACTACTGAGCAGATATTGGAGTCCCATATTAACAGGTTTCATACAAGGAAGTTGTGGGGACACCCAGCCAAAGTCCTTGAATCAGTAAAGCTCTTTAATACTTCATCCCATTCCTCGATCAATTCTAACTCTTCCTCCTCAACCAGCCTGATTTCTAAGATAAAGTCCCAACCTGGGGGCTTTATACCCCTTAGAGGAGGCTCTAAAAGCCTTCATGAAGAGAAAGAATATTCAGCCACCATCTTGAATCTTCCTGTTTCTGCTGACTCGTTTGTGGGCAAGGAAGAACAGGGGACCCTGACACAGTCACCCTCTGACATCACTCACAGGCCTGCAGAGGAGGGTCAGACAATACCGGATGCCACACAGACTGTCACAAACAACATCACTGGCAAAGCCAGTCAGAGACATTCCACAATGGACAGCATCCACCCCCCACTGCAGCCTGCAAGGCAAGTCAGGGCCAGAACTGTGAACACCAGCGTTGGAGCAGAACTGCAACAACGGAAGAAGAGATCAGAACCTGGCTCCATACCCAGTGTGTCCAGGGCTGTGGAGCTCGGTGCCCCTCAATCCAAACTTGATGTCTTGAAAACCACAGAGTCGGGAATCTCTCAGATGATAACTGCAAAGACTGCTGAAAAGCCCCCAGCAAGAGCACCAGCTATCCAGAATCCTGTAACATCAGACAGCATGGAGCAACTGATGGCTGAGTTACAGTCTAAACAGGAGAAGAGAAGCCGTAGACAGGCCCAAGGCCAGCCCACCGACATGTCCCATAACCCATTCAGCTCGACTGACAAAGCCTCCCGGACTCACGCTCAGGGTGTGTCTAGTGCGGACACAGGAGTGTCCCAGATGCTGCATGTCCACTTGGAGGAGAGAAGAATTAGAATGGAGCAGCAGCTACAGCCTCGGGTCCCTGAGGATGACTTAAACTTGTGCCAGGATAAGAAATTGCCACAAGCTACAAAAAAAGTGAGCCCCATAGACTCCCAGTCAGAGAAGTTCAGTGGAGGAGACACAGGGTTCAAAGCATCTGAACTCAAAAGAAAGACATTTCTTACCCAGGACACTGCGTTAGGGGAGATGCTGGGGGGCAAGTTCCCCCAGACCCTATCACAGAAGGACCAGTCTTCCGACAGCCTCTTCACAAAGAGAATGAAGAGATTTTTTGAAAGGCTTATTCCTCGGTTACCCCAGGTAATTTCCCAGGGAAATGGCAGCCCCGTACCAGTGCAGAGCAGGGGCCCAGTTAAAAGGAGAGCTGCCTTTACTGGGGTATCAGACATTGGAAAGTCACTGCAGGGGAAAGCAGGGCGTCCAGATGCACTCGGCGCCAGTGACCCTCGCAAGCCACCTCCCTCCACAGTGAAGTTTGGGAAAGCTGAACAGAAGGCTGCAGTGCGGGCCTGCCCACAGCCTGTCCAGGGGCTTCCTCCCAACTCCAGAACCGCCTCCTCTAAAGCAACAATTACCAAGTCCTGCAGCCACGCAGCCCTCTTTGCTGGCCAGAGCTCTACAACTTGTAGACATACCAGAAATGAGGACAGACATGCCCAGATAGTTGTAAAATTAAAGGACCAACAATTACGTCAGAAGCAACCCCAATCTGTGCCCTACAGAGGAACTGTGCCCCATCCCAGCCCCACCTGCAGGCCTCTAGGGGCCCAGGGGCCTCCTGCTGGTCTCAGAACTGCTAAGGGCTCTGAGCTTAGAGCTCAGAATTTCCAGGGGAAAAATATTCCCACCCCAAAGTAATCCCTAATAAATATTCCACCCATTATCGCGATGTCTTTCTGTGTACTGTGAAGGGGGCATGGGTTTGGGGTATCTTGTGCTTTGGGAAAGCAAGGAGTTAGTGCAGCTCCTACTGATTGCTTCCTTTGGTTTCCAAAAGTGACCAAGGTGACTGGTGCCTGGGAGCTCTTGGTTTGAAATAGATGTCATGTGCCCTCCACCTAAGCCCACTGCCTCCCAGATGGGGTTTGAGGAGATGGGCTCTGTCTCTCATGTCCAGCTTAGCCTTAATGAACAGGTGAAGCTGCCCACACCTCCCTCAGGGAAAGCTTCCTATCCCTTAGGCAGGGGTCCCCAAACTACAGCCCCCAGGCCACATGCAGCCCCCTGAGGCCATTTATCCAGCCCCATCGCACTTCCGGAAGGGGCACCTCTTTCATAGGTGGTCAGTGAGAGAAGCACAGGATGTGGATGCTCCTGGAGTACTGTATGTGGCGGTGCCGCAAAGTGCGGTGTCACTCCCGTACTACTTCCAGTGACGTGGGACGCATGCCTCACAGCTCCGGAAGCGCATCATATCACTTGGAACCGGACATTGACCATCTCATTAGCCAAAAGCAGGCCCACAGTTTCCATTGAAATACTGGTCAGTTTGTTGATTTAAATTTACTTGTTCTTTATTTTAAATATTGTATTTGTTCCCGTTTTGTTTTTTTACTTTAAAATAAGATATGTACAGTGTGCATAGGGATTTGTTCATAGTTTTTTTATAGCCCGGCCCTCCAACTGTCTGAGGGACAGTGAACTGGCCCCCTGTGTAAAAAGTTTGGGGACCCCTGCCTTAGGGCAATAGGGCAGACAGCCATCTGTGACTGAAGAAGTTATCGACGGGTATATTTTTCAGTGAGTATCAGTGAAGACGAGAGAGTGGCTTACTCATTATTTAGCAGTCAGTAATCAGAGGAGCCCACAAGTGGGTGGACCCCAAATAAGAGTGTTTGGGGGTATCTGTGCAGTGGATCGTGGGCTGCTTGGGGTAAGGTCTAGGAACAGCATGGATGCTGTTTAAAAATCTTTCTTGTGGGCCATGTTAATATGTTGGGAAAGCATAACTTAACCTTGACTCTGAGGTATGTCTACTGGGAAGTAACGTTGGGGAAGTAGTTCCTGACTGTGGGTAGTTCTTTGGGCTGTGGGATTGATGACATTTTTTTTTTTCCTGAGTAAAAGCATCACTTAACTATCAGTGCAAATAACGTTAACCAGAAAGCCACTTACAACCCTGGGTAAAAATACAGATGAATGTGAGGAAAAGATCTTTAGTTTGAGTGAGGAAGTAAGAATAAATTAAACAAGAAGAGTGACCTGGCTGGTGGAGCAAAGGTTTATGTCTCATCATGCCCTCACTGTGACCCTGTCTTGCTCCCAGCGTTCTCAATCTGACCCAACCTCCACCTGCCAAGGCTGATCAGAGCACTGCTGCATGAGGCCTTACACGGGCGGCTGCTCGAGAACTAAAGCGGTATTTGCACATGTCATCAGGCAGGGCAACCTGTTGGGGGGAAGGGGATCTCAGTACCTCCTTCCATCTATGCTTGATGGAAATATATAGGATAAGACCTTGCTCTTAGTGTGTACAGTTCACCAATCAGGATGGAGATGACACCTTTGATATCCATGGCTTTGGTGGAGCTACAGTACATCTCCCAGAATACCTGCAGCTTATGAGTGACCGGGGAGTTCTAGACTATGAACCAGGGCTGCAGATATTTGAGGGTTCACCATGGATGTCCATGGAATGCTTGTGTGTGTGTGTGTGTGCCAAACCTGCCCACACACCTACCCTTACTCTAGTGGTCTGGAGGGAAGGCAACTCCACTTGCACAGACAGAAACACAAAAATGTGTATAATGAGTGTCCTCGTAGCACTTCAGGTAGCTTTTCCAGTAAGCCTTATGGATCCTGGGTGTACAGAGAGAAAAAAGAAAAAAAGGGGTCAACACAGCCCAGCCCTCTCTCTTGCAGCACTTGCATCTTCTTGTCCAGGGTTATGCCATTGACCCTACAATGTTGGAAGCTTGGAGTCACAGAAAAAATACAGACTTTGTGAAAGTCCTACTAGGGACAGAAAGGTGCAATGGGGCCTCAGGCAGGGAACCTGAAGAGGTGAGCAGCCAGAGGACGGCTCTAATAACATGTGGACCAAGCAACCAATATCCAGCCTCCCAGTTCCTACATCATCTCATCTCAGGTAATTTATTTCCACTGCTGTGCAGTTACTGCCACACTGCAGAGCTTCTTACCAGGAACACCTCTGCCATCTGGAATAATACAGTCTGACCTTCCACCCTTCAGCCTCATCTGTCCTTCCAGCATAGATGCCCTGTGTTAACTTTTCAACTCCAACTCATTCATTTTTCCACTATGTCTTCCTCCCGTACCAAGGTAGACTCAATGGTCTATCAGGTAATTAACATTTAAAGAGCTTCACTATGAATGGCCCTTACCAGTCCCCTTTAATTTTTTCTCTCTGGCAAAATTTCAACTCTGGTTTTTTTCCCCAAAAATGTCTTCCTGTAAGTAATTGATCACCACTGGATTAAATCTCACAATCAACTCTGTTGGTTCCCTCGAACTATCTGGAAATCATTCATTCAACAAATAATTAATTATCCCATGCTTCCTAACATGTGAACAAATCAAATGGAGCTTGGGTACCTGTTTCCTTAGTCTGTTCTCTCTCCAAAGGTCCTCAAATCTATGTCCTACCTCACTTTCCTCTCACTGAGGCCATCTCCGCTTGCTCAACAGATGTGCTGGACCACGGTTCACAGGGGAGCTAGAAGCCATGACATGGGAACTTCTCAAAAATATACTTTCAAAAACTATCACATTTATCCTTTCCCTTTCCCTGCCTGTTATACCGAAAGAGGTTTCGTTCCCAACCTCAAAGTAATGACACTTCCTGAAATCACCCTATAGACAGATAGCTAAATTCCCTTCTTGATGTACAGATGCACATTTGCTTGGTGCCCCATCCTCTCCTTATCAGGTATCCAACATCTTTTACTTTTTAAAAACTTGTGCGCTTGACCTGTGGTGGCGCAGTGGATAAAGCGTCGACCTGGAAATGCTGAGGTCGCTGGTTCGAAACCCTGAGCTTGCCTGGTCAAGGCACATATGGGAGTTGATGCTTCCAACTCCTCCCCACATTCTCTCTCTGTCTCTCTCTCCTCTCTAAAATGAATAAAATAAAATAAAAAAATATAAAAAAAATGAAGTGAAAAATTAAAAAAAACAAAAACTGTGCAACACAGAAATATTTAAACATGCACAGCAGCAGATAGAACCCTTGATCTTTTCATGTACTCTCACCCAACTTTCACAGTTGTCATTTGGCATATGTAATACGTGCCATTTTACAATAAAGTGAAAAAGCTCATCCAAACACCTTGCTATCCATCTCTCAGTCTTATACTATGTGCCCATGTCCCAGCCCTCATTTTTCTTTGATTTTCATCACTAATGCACCGCAGATGTAAACATTATTGAAAGGCTTTGGGAATCCGTTCTGCTCTGCCTTTTAGTTAACCCTGAGGAGTCATTTCAGTGAATTCTTCTCTCAAATCCATACAAAAAGTAATCTTACAGAGTAAGCCCAGTGCACAGTATTGCTGCTCTTTAATCCCACGGTAACTACACTAACATGATAAATATATAGAAGTACAGAGCTAGAGAGTTGGCATTGCTATATGTGTATTCAAATATTTAGAAGAAACTTTTCTCCTCTTACATGCTAAAATGACTTAAATGCATTTGCTTATCTTTTCTTTTCCAAAATGCCATTAAGAGTAAAAGATTAGATCAAAAGATAATGATCATCATTAGCATCAGAAAATATGCAAATTAAAAACACTGTGAGACAGACACACAAAAACATGGTTAGAATAAAAACAGGTAATTGTCACTGAGAATATTAAGAAAAGATTCCATAAGACTTTAAAGATCTAGATATATACTCATGATGTATTGCAAAGTGACATATTATGTTTATAAAATAATATGTTCACTAAAATGCATTGTCTGCACTACAATTTTAACCGAGGTATCATTCTAATCGGTTATTGACTGTCAAAACCCAGAAAAACCAGTACTGTCATTAAGGCTTGATAACTATAATTTTTCCAAGAAGCAACATACCAAGTGATATTTATTCATGCAACACTATGAATAAAAAACAAGGAAAAACTGATTAACTGAAATAAAATTATCACAAGAGAATGTACCAATGATTCCTGCTAAGGTAAAATAGGCCAGAGAAACACAGTTTGGTCCTTTGTTACAAGAAGTAAAATTTGGGGATAAAAATCTTCTGGTGATTTTCCTTTTATGGAAGAAAAGGGAAATGAGACTTTGTTTTAGGTTTTACAATACATTTTTGAGAACAAAATATCAATTATGTATATTCACTACAAGAAGTTTATACTTACACTAAATAAACAAAACCATATTTTCAAAGTTGTTCCCACATGATCACAAATGGAAACTCATCAGCCCTGATTTTCAACTCACCTGCAATGGACTGAAATAGGTCCGTCTTGGCCAAACTGCTCTTTTGTTTTATGGACTTGGCCAATGAAGTCAATAAATCCTTCTCCAGACTTTGGCACTCCTTGCTCTGGCCAGTCAGTGAACTGGAACTGTCTCACTGTTAGGACTGACCGTCCTGCCGGGAGAAAGCCAAGGACACCAGGAGGATTCCGCCGGGGCACAGACCACACCAGCAAACATGATGGTTTTTCCAAAAAGAAAAAAATGGATAAAAAGCAGCATATTATGCTTATTTACATGCATGTTTTATCTGCTGTGAATACTGTCTCCATTCATATATCCTGACACTGCGAATTAGTTTGCTATTGTAATGTCCAGTCACAAACCTCATAAAGTACAGAGCAGTGCAGTTCCTATATGAGTGCATGTTTTAGAGACCCAGAGTTTGCCTTCAAAACCAAGGTGGAACCTATACACTACATTTTAAAAATTGTAGAATCCAGTGACTTCTTATTGAAAGGAGCATTCAGGCGTGTCATCTAGAACAGAGGGTTTGCTATTGATACAACTTTACATCTGCTGTGCTTGCTTATTTATAGCATTGTCAAATGACAGATACTGAAAATATCTAACACAAATTAGGTAGCTGCTGTTAACTTGGAGGCATACGATCTCTAGACATTGGCAGAACATACAACATACATCATGTGACTGACTATGCTGCTGAGTAGGCAGTGAGGCATCAAGTAGATCAAAGAGATTATAAGCAAATAAATGCTCTTATTCTGTTTTTTTTTAATTTTTTTTTATTTATTCATTTTTAGAGAGGAGAGAGAGAGACAGAGAGGGAGAGAGAGGAGAGAGAGACAGAGAGAGAGAAGGGGGAGGAGCTGGAAGTATCAACTCCCATATGTGCCTTGACTAGGCAAGCCCAGGGTTTCGAACCGGCGACCTCAGCATTTCCAGGTCGATGCTTTATCCACTGCGCCACCACAGGTCAGGCAAATGCTCTTATTCTTGAAAAGGACTCTTCCTGGCTGACCACAGGAATTAAGGTGTCAATGGGGGTTTTGACTCAGACAAATCAAAACACAGAAAGAAAATAAGATGCAAAAGGAGACTCTTTCCTATAGTGATTAGGCAACACTGCTCTGAATCATGAAGTATAAATTGTGTTAAAAGAAAATACTAAGGCCCTTCTGATTCCTTCTGGAATCCTGCAAAATAAAAAAATTTAAAAAAGCAGAAGGGCCTTCTGTTTACAGAAGCAGGAATAACAATTATGAGCATCACCTTTCTCCCCAGAATAAATAGAGATAATCCAAATTATAAACTTAGAGGGACAGGGCCCAATTGAAGAGGCCCAGCTCCCAACCTTGTATTTTGTATCACCTCTTTTCCCATTTAAATGTTTTTCTGGATACAGGTGAGCATGTACCCAAGATTCTGGGTGAGTCTACAGAGCAAGACTCAGTCTTCCTCGTTCAGTCATACTGAGGAGAGGGGCTGACTCACGATGAGACGGGCCGGCATCAGCCAGACTGGCGGTGTCCACTAGAACAGGGCTATTTCTGACTGGCACCATTTGGGGATGGTTATAAAATAGGAAGATCACATCAACTTTCTGAGAATTTTGTGTGCTTTGCCCCATAACTAACTGGGTTACCATGGAAGCATGATTTACTCCCCTGTTTGTGGAAAAGGTTTGAAAAGCACAGGAAGGAAGCCAGAGCCCAGGCAATGCAGACTTGTACTCTTCCGGACATTTAGAAGATTTCATTTCTGACCACAGTTGCCGGAGAGAAGAGGCCACCAACCTGTGACTCCATTTAGAGGTCACCTGCTCAACAATACAGTATTCTCAACTGCCAACTGGCTTCTAAACTGGGAAGTTGAGATTAGAAACACACTAGGAGCACAAATGGCAAATGTTATGGCAGCCAGGATAATTATTCAATCATAGGAAGCCTTTAAAATGAAAACATACACATGAATAAGTCTCTGCTTCGCTGTTCCTTTTGAATATTATGATCAGATGAAATCTGGGCACATGAGGAGTAGTAAAGAAGGTATCTCCTGCATTTACAGAGCCTGGCTTCAACTCTTTACCATTAGAAGTGGTGGGCTGTATTTGCTTAGAATGCATGTAACATTCACATTCACTTATCTTGCTTCAAATTCTGAAAGGGAATTATTATTATTATTATTATTATTATTATTATTATTATTATTTAACAAGGCATGCTTAGTTGAGCAGCTCAAAAAAGAGACCTAGGAACTTAACTGTTGCCTTGTGTACAGTCACTTTCAGAGCAGTTAAGACTTCAGATTTTCTGGCATTAACAGGTCTGTCACCTCGGCCTACCAGCCTGCTAACCAATTTCTGGTCCACTTTAGGTCAACAGCCAGGACTCCGGCTTTGGAGATTAGCAGACAATCTCTAAACACGAGTATTGGTTAAGAAAGCAGCTTTCCAGAAAAAAACAATGGATCAAGTAAATAGCTTTACACTGGAGTTGTACTTGACCCACCCACTGTGACAGCTCCAAAAACAAAGCAGAGCTTTGGACTGACCCCTCTATCCTAAGATATATTTATAGTCACGGTTTGAGAATGGCTAAAGGCAAGGATATTAAAGTTTACACACAGAACATCTTACATCAGAGCTGAACCTTGGACTCAGCAATCTAGATAAGAAATGTAAAATGAAAATTAGCCACCCAGGGTCGTGGGTGCACAGCTCTGGTGCACAGACACATTAGCACACCAAGGAATAAACCATGCCAGCAATCAAATTAAAATGTGCAAAGCTTGTTTGATTCTTCTAAAAAATGCCATTTGCTCTGCAGTTTTAAAATCATACCAAATTAACATCCAAGCCCACATGACCTAAAGGGTTTTGCAAAACAACATATTTACAGCCTCAAGTAATGAAGAAGTCAAGAAAGTTCCAAAGAGAATGAGTTGAGAAGGTGATTGTAAGAACAGTCAGCCAATCAGTAAATGCTTTCCAGCACACATACTCACCAAATGCAGTCCTAAAGTTGAGCTGCCAGATGTTATATTTGAAAGGAAGCCAACCTGGGTTTGTGAGAACACTTGCCAGACAGAAGAAAAGTTACTTTTATATTTAAAAAAAAAATTCCTCCCAGCTGGGTGGGTTCTTTTTGCTTTGGGAAGAAAGTCACTGGCAAATGTTTCTCCCAGAAGTGCATTTTAGACTACTTGTCAGCTAATAGTTAAGAGCGTAAGACTGTGCCAACTTACCCTGGCATCTGTGACCTTGAATTCTCTAAGGATATACTGTGGCATGTTGTACTCAGCCATGGGATCTACAACAAAGTACTGGAATCTTGCAGATCGTTCTGCTGGCCAGTATTGATGACATTTCTCCTGAAAGGAGAGAGGGTTTATGTAAACCATACAAACGGGAAATAAAGTTTTGTCTGTCTTCTAGTTATCTCTCTATATATTTTTTTCATTAGTAAAATTTCAAAATGCAAGCCCATTCCAACTGCATGCAAGTTATTTTTTTTCTTTGAATCTGCAAGTTTCCTGAGAATAGCAAAATCCTGTGGTTCAATTCTTGCCCATAGTATGAAGGACAGGACATGGAATATATTAGGTGCCAATACATAATCATTGGATTGAATACTTTGATAGGGTAACATCTTCATATCTATATGTTAACCAAATAATTCCATCTGTCCTTGGACGTAATACTGGCCATGTTAATTGTGCATTGCAGCACCTCAGTAGACTTGCACCATGGTGGACTGGAATGAAGAGGACCATCAAGTGTGAATGCGGAAAGAAACCTCCGAATTGATCTGGTCCAATCTCCCTTCTCAGCTGAGGGAACTGAAGCCCAGGCAGTTTTAATGACTTGGCTCAGTGTCACAGTGTCAATGACCACATCAGAATAGTCAACTCAGTTTTCTAGATCTTTCCCCTCCACCCCCGTGGGCCCTAAAAGCTGGGTTTTACATAAATCTCTATCATTTGATTTATACTAAAAGACAGAGATAATATCTCAAGCAAATATGGCACAATGCTTGCTTGCATATATTAAATTTAAGAGGGAAGTCCTTCTGTGTCTCTAATACTATTTTATGTATATTTTCTGAATAATCATTTTTCCCCCCTACAGAGACTGAGAGTCAGAGAGAGGGATGGACAAAGACAGACAGACAGGAATGGAGAGATGAGAAGCATCCATCATTAGTTTTTTGTTGCACATTGCAACACCTTAATTGTTCATTGATTGCCTTCTCATACTTGCCTTGATTGCGGGCCTTCAGCAGACCGAGTAACCCCTTGCTCGAGCCAGTGACCTTGGTCTTAAGCTGGTGAGCTTTTGCTCAAACCCTTGCTCAAGCTGGCGACATTGCTCAAGCTGGCGACCTTAAGGTCTCGAACCTGCGTCTTCCGCATTCCAGTCCAACGCTCTATCCACTGCACCACCGCCTGGTAAGGCAATAATCATTTTTTAAAAGTAGATTTGAGATTACCTTTGAGTTACCTATGTAACTTTATAATACTTTATGCAATGGGAGTGGATGGTGAGCAAGTAAGAATTGGCCTCAGATATGAAACAACGTCAAGTTCCCTCCTAAAGAGAAATAATGGCACGTTTGTTCATAAAACTTCAGCTTGTCCAGAATGAAAGGAAATAAAAATATGTTGACGACAGGACATAAGTCAAACAGGGTCATTTGCTTACTTATTTCTCTCTATAATTGTGTTTCACTGAAAACAAAATACTAGATCTTTCTTCAAAGCACACAAATGAAAGAACTCGATGTGGCTTTGTGAGTTAAAACCCACCCAGAGTAATGAATGGCCCCAATGTTTCTGGAGTACTCTGACTTCCCAATGGCACTGGCTCTTGAGTTATTAAAATTGAATCCTCATGTCTACATGAATTAATGTCTTAGGAGGAGACACTCACTCTGCCCATCTCATGCAGCTTGGTGAGCATAACAACGATGGTGGAATTGTGTTCCCACAGCATCCGCCAGAAGTCCTCGGTGGTCTCTGCCAACGGCCCCTGGGTAGCAATGTAGGCTTTCTGTTGTCTGAATTACAGAGAATGGAAATAGCATGTTAAAAATATCAGAGAACATGCAAAAGTTTGCATTTGCTATGAGAACATCAAACTTGGTAATAAAAACTAAAAATATATCATTAATACAATGGCAGTACATTTCTGTTAATATTCTATAATCAAATAAGGACATTTAATACATTTTGGGGACTCTGCAAAAGAAATTGCTTTGTTAATATTATGATGTATGTCTATCATTTTTTAAATTTTAGTGCAATACTAATTAGCTCAATTTCATGTGTCACACAAATCATTTAAGCAATAGTTGTGCGGTGTCATTTTAAAGAAATGACTCTTACACAATCTATTAAATTTATGAAATATGGTGCAAAACAGCTTTTTTATTAACTCCTTCCATGTACAAATGGCTTCTGAAAGAGTGCAGAAAGCCAGATTAAAAACTCCATGACTGCTTCTTCTATTCAGAATTATATAAAACAAATGCTGATCTGTGCAGAAAGAAAATGCTTTGAATTGAGATAAAATTCATTCCTGCTAAGAAAATAGGACACATGTAAATATCAAGGCTTTGGATTGTGAGGGGAACAAGAGTGTATACCTGTATCCATCCATAAAACTGGCATTGATGTAATCAGATCCTTCTACTCTCGGATAGGCTGCAGGCATACCCTTGTGGATTCATATGGCATAATATTAACAAGGCGATTTTTGAATTTATTACATGGAAGATGGGCACTGACGAATCTTGAGGTGTGAGCTTTAGAGCTGGCTAGACGCTGTTGAATAGAAAAAAGGAAAAATCCAAACAAGATAAGTTAGCTTTTGGTGTGAATGCAAGGTACCCAAGATTTCCTCCTTAGATAGACAGCTTTTGTTTACTTTGAAGCAAATGACTCTTCAAACTGTATACTGCTTTTCACTTCTAACTAGTGAACTCCATATAGCCTATTGAATTTTTAAATATTATGTTCTGAGAGTATGATCTCTCAGTTTAAATTCGGGTACAAAGAGCTCAAGGTATTGTTGGGAAGCACAGAATAGAAAAGAAATAGAGGAAGCAAGTGTTTATAGTCAGATACCCGAGGACAAGGTCAAATGAATCTTGTAACTTGGCAAACTTGAAAGGTTAAGATAGTGAAGCAACTACTCAAAGATGACCCCAGAGTGACCTGCTCCTAAATGACCACATCATGTCCAATATCATACCTTAAATTCTAGCTCCATTCCTGTGACATTCTCTCCTGTCTCTATTTGTGTCAGCTTCTGAATGTAGGCATACAAGTTTCTCGCGGACACTTCAGTATTTCCACAAGTCACTGCTTCTAGCAGTGCATCGTGGATAAAGATGTACTGGTCTTCTGTTTGAACCATGTAATTCCTCTGGGCTCTCATTAAAGTTACATGGCCATAAATATCTAGAGTTTTTTCATGATTTATTCTCTCTAACATGCATCTATTACAATGAAACAGCCAGTCCGGCCGACTCTCGCACTACAAGAAAAACAGAGAGAAAAGTCTACATAAATACATCAGGAAACTAACATATATAATAATAACATTATTTTCTTTATTATTAACTGGGTTTTAAAACTCATTAATTCTACTCCAATGGCTATTGTGATAATTTTGGAGCACTCTAAAACCAAAAGTATTATCAAGTCACCATAACCAATGTGTAGGGAACAATATACCAAGTCAAACTAGTTTGGTTTCAGTGTGTAAAATATCAAATCTATAGTTACTATGCTTCTTGATCACATAATACAAAGTAGACATTATTTTGAAACCATTATGAAAAAACATACATTCAGGCTGTTTATAACAGGAAATATTTTTTAATAGTAAAGATCTAACTAGGCTATTTTATATTGTAGACCATTCTCAGTCTATTTGAGTTCAATTTAGCAAAAAAAACTAGTAAATCACTGGACTTGAAATATTTCATATTTTAAGTCAGCACGGAATTTCTAAAACCAACCTAGTGGGAAGTACATAATTAAAATAATAAAGTGTTGCACGCTAAAAATAGTGCAAGGTATTCTCAGTGGGAAAAAATTCTTAATAAAAAGCTATCACTATAGAGTGTGGGTGTGTTCTAGTTTTTACTCCCTTTAATTTCAGATTTGAATATATTATGAAATTCCAGGTGAAATTCATGTATTCCCGATGGGAAAATAAAAGCCTCACTCTGTTGGAAGAAGCTCTGAGGCATTTTTTAAACTTCATCACTTGTGGACTTATGGGTCATTTTCCAATTGGTGGAATCTGGCTCAAAGAGGAGGAGGTAGAGAGTCTGCAAAGCGAGAAGACAAGATGTGCCGTTCCAAAGAGACAGTCTAACTTACTGAACGGATCACAGGGTCAGGTTGTTGAAACACTGGAATTTAATTCAGTGTTGAAAAGAAAGATATTAACAAAATAACACATTTGTGTTCTTAAATCTCAAGGTAAGCCTGTTTGTCTCTTATTTTATCAACTCTTTTAGGCTATTTATGTGTCAAGTATGCTAGAATCCAAAATTCTTGGTCATGGATATTTATCTGGCTGGGAAACATGCAATCAGCAGGTACAGGTAATATATCACCACCTTATATACCAAGCAACAGGAAGCCTCCTTTATTTGCTACATGCCACTGTCTCCTGCATTTGTATATCTGTGTGTTCTTTCATTTGTCCACCTGTCCATCTCTTCATTCAATGAATAACGAAGTACTTTGCTAAGTAACATACAGTAACTTTGCTACAGCATTACAGACTACTTAGATTCCACCTTAAATATCTCAGAGTCTATCATGAAGATACTTTACAGAACTATTTATAATACAAGAAAGGTTATATTAATTTTTTTTTGTGTGTGATGTGACATTTGTACCAAGACTTGAAGAAAAGAAAGGATGATGAATTTTAAATGATAGAGGGGTTTCTTAGCTTGACGCGAGACCTAAGGTTCAAGATAGTTTTTCCAGCCTGACCTGTGGTGGCACAGTGGATAAAGCGTCGGCCTGGAATGCTGAGGTTGCCGGTTCAAAACCCTGGGCTTGCCTGGTCAAGGCACATATGGGAGCTGAAGCTTCCTGCTCCTCCCCCCTTCTTTCTCTCTCTCTCTCTCTCTCTCTCCTCTAAAATGAATAAATTAAAAAAAAAACAAAACTTTAAGATAGTTTTTCCAGATACCAACAGTTGGGTGTCCTTCAGAAAGATATTTAACATTTTTCACATTTTCTTGCATTTCTTAAAACATGGTTATGATAATTAACCTAAAGGAAGAGGCAGTTGCTTGGTAGGTATAGACTTCAACCTCTGATGCTGACAACAAGGAATAGGCAATGTTAACTCTGGGGAATTATGACAATCTCTGCTGGATAATTTAAGATTAGGCTTTCAAAATCTTGCTTTAATCTATCCCCTAAAGCTGTGTCCTCATTTCTCTTGTTATTTCCAATAAAAAATATCTAATGTTGGGGGGGAACTTTGTGCTTTCCCATATACTGGTACGGTAAATAAAATGGTAGTAATGTGATTTCCCACAACAGGGTTTGGTGCCTGGGAGGCATTCTGCAAATATGGCAGCTTCTTTTACCCTTCCATAACTCATAATATTTGGGAACTGCCCTGAACTTAGTGCTAATGGCAAAGGGCCAAACAAGGACTCAGATGCAGACTCTCTGAGATGCTGAACTTTAGCACATTTCACAATACCACCACTGCTTCACATGGCTTTCTGTCATTTGGGTTAGCAGCAACTGCCACAATGGTGACTTTCTTATGGCTCACCCAGTACCATTCCTTTAGTAGTGTCTATTCCTAGTGCAGTTTCCTTTAGAAGTCTTTTTTTCTTGGTTCCTATGACACTTATTGAGGGAGTATGGGAAATATCAGAGGTTATCCCTTTGGGGTTGATGGTAGGAAGGGAGAAAATTTTATAATGATCTCAAACACAAAATAACCTGAAATATGTAGCACTAAACATTAACCAAAAAGAAATGTGAGTCATGTAATGGTTCCTTGGATGTCATGACAGGATAGAAGTTCTATGAAGTTGCAATCCGAAATGAAAGATGAACCCTAACTCTCATCTTCAGAAATCTACCAACATCCCTTTAAACTGTCCATCAGAAAAAATATTTTCCCCTTTGATCCCTGTACTGATTGTTCTCTTGTCTCTCTGGATTTTTCCATCTGTATCTCTTTTCCTAACTTACAGACCTTTTCCAGCCCTCCAAATGAAGATGAGATCCCCAAAGTACTATCTTTTCTCTCATTCCTCTTCATGGTTCAGCAAAACAACAGATTCCTAAAGAGATAGGCCCTTCTCTGAACGTAGGGAAGATCTCAATTTCAAACTCCCCTTGAATTTCTCTAGAAATAAAAAGATTCCAAGATTGATCAGTATTTTCTCTGCTCAAATCTGCTCTTCTCTCATTCTTTCAGCGACATTCAGCTGTAAAATTTAAGAATCAGCTAAGCTTGCTTTTGCCTTGTGCCCTGCACAGTAATAAATTATGAATTTCTATGCATTCAACCTCAACCATTTTATTCTACTATTCATCAGTGGTGTGTTGGAGCTGCAAAAGTCAATTCTCAGAAATTCTGCTTAAGGAAATGTATTAAAAGTTGGGGTAATACTCAAAACCTATTGCTGCTTAAATATTTTACATTTATGCTCTTCAGGTGGAAAGATATTATATAACAGGGTGCTACTGCGTAGCATTCAGTGCTGTCACATTTGAGCTTGAAATCAGCCCTGGCAGGAGTACTTACACCAAGTTAATTGGCTAATACTACTCCTCTAGGGGGCAGTTCATCATTATGCTTTATCAGCACACGCTGACTGTCCTAATTCATTCATTCCCACCATCAGGGACACACAGGAAGGTGCCCGTTATTTTGTTCTTCCAGCCACATTTGTGATAGGCTCTTTCATAAGACTCTGCAGACTATCACCCCACAAACACTTACTGAGTGCCCATGATGTGCTAAGACTTAGGGAAGTGGTAAGCAAAACAGTCAGGACCTTTCCTCAGGAAAGTTACTGTTTAGTGGGGAGATTAGATACTAAATAATCATGTAAACAAAGATATAATTGTAAATCTCAACAACTTCTGCTGTGAGTAGGTAAATGTGCAGGGTGTTGGTATAGCACCTTTGAAGAAACGTCATTTAAATTGATACCTGTTATGGACTGAGTAGTGCACTCTAAAAATTCACATTGAAGTCCTAACCACCAATGTGACTATATTTAGAGGTAGGGCCTTTAGGCAGGTAATTAAGGATAAATGAAGTCATAAAGGTGGGGCCCTAAGCCAGTAGGACCTTTCACAAATAGGAGGATGCACCGGAGATCTGTCTCTGTGTACATGCGCAGAGGAAAGCCCATGTGAGGACATGGCTAGCAGGTGGCCATCTTCAGCCAAGAGTGGTCTCCCCAGAAACCAACCCTGATGGCACCTTCAGCCTGGACTTATAGCCCCCTGAACTGTGAGAAAATACATCTTCATTGCCCAAGGTCCCTAGTGGGTGGTGTTTCGTTATGGTAGCCCTAGCAGACTACTACGATAAGGCAAGGATCACTGTGCTGAGTAAAAAGGGTCAGAAAGGAAGAGAGAATATTGCACAGAAAGATCCCAGAATGAAAACAGGTTAGCATATTTGAATAACTAAAAGAAAGCCAGGGTGGTTGAAAGATAGTGAGGGAAAAGGGCATGTTCCATGTACTTATTTTCCATTTTAAGTACTGTTTATAACATGGGTCCCCAAACTTTTTACACAGGGAGCAGTTCACTGTCCCTCAGACCGTTGGAGGGCCGGACTATAAAAAAAACTATGAACAAATCCCTATGCACACTGCACATACCTTATTTTAAAGTAAAAAAACAAAACGGGAACAAATACAATATTTAAAATAAAAAACAAGTAAATTTAAATCAAGAAACTGACCAGTATTTCAATGGGAACTATGGGCCTGCTTTTGGCTAATGAGATGCTCAATGTGCTCCTTTCATTGACCACCAATGAAAGAGGTGCCCCTTCCGGAAGTGCAGCGGGGCGGATAAACGGCCTGAGGGGGCCGCATGTGGCCCGCAGGCCATAGTTTGGGGACCCCTGGTTTATAACATTAAACAAATAACAGAATAACTATACTGAGAACAGCTATTAAAGTAACTGCATGTTTATAAATAGGCAATAAGATTACTACAAGAATCAAGACTTTTCCTCAGCTCCAGGCAAATTAAATGTATTTTAAGCTTTCCCACTTCTGGGCCTTGTGGACACAGGTCCCGCATCCTCCTCCTCATGTCTACCTGTTGGCGTCTCCCTTTCTTGTGGACTTGTCTCGTCTGCCACATAGAAGGAGCAGGACTCTCCCCTCGGTGTATTTCTCCTTGGATCCACAGGACAATTTATACCCCTTTATTAGCAACTGCCTCCCCTTTTTTTCCCCCTGGTTATCATGTTTATACCAGTTAATATTCTCCTTGAGGGGAATCACAAGAGCTTTCTTGTCGATACTGCGTTAGATAATTTCTTAGGGTGATTGCCACGCCAGGAAAATCGAAGGTGCTCAACCTGAGTTGCAAAATTTAAAAAATGTTAAGTTTATATATTTCTTAACATATGAATGAACTCTGAAGCTCTCTCTGGAATCAATGATTTATACAGAAACATTCCCCAAAGCCCCCAGCAGGGGAGTATTTTTTGACACCTGTTTACAAAGATAAAGGGAGATCTTATAATTTTATGAGATGAAAACAAGCCATGCTTATGCTTTACTCCAGTTGCTCAGAAATAAACCCCAGGCATTACTTTTTTTTCTTAAGAAACTGAACAATGCAAATTCAGAGCTTTGGAAAGAATGCCAGCCTCCTTTCGTTTGAATTTCCAAATTCCCATAGCAGCACACATTTTACTTCCTTCTCCAGTTTACTCTCTTTTTCACCCATCGTCAGGATCTGAATGCAGTGCACCGTTCAAAATGAAGGACTGTAGTTCCAAAAGCAAATGCATTTTTCTTTGATCCTGAAAAATTCCGCTCCCCGTAGCAGCCTTAATGACGGAACCCTGTTCAGTGTTGTTTGTTTTGCATCATTTCAACAGCCTTCAACCTGAAACATGGTAAGAACAGCAAAACTGATAAACCACCCTTATTTTTATCTGTTTTCTGTCGGAGTAGTTGCCAAGCACAGAGACAGATTTTTCTAAATTACTTAAAAAAAATCCAAAAGAGTGCATAACCCCATGCTTCAGGCTGAGGCCAGCACAACTCATTACATTTACTGTGTTACAGAAAATTCCAGCAAAAGGGGAATTGGACTGTATTTTTAAATCAAACCTAGCATTAGGCTGGTCCCTGTAACCCCTGCAGTAAAACCACCTTTCCAAGTTTTCTTCCAATAAGGACAATAATTCAATTAAAGCAGACCAAATTATTGCCAAACTTTTGCCTTAAAAACAAGCCAAACCAATCCAAAACAAAATAGTTTCAACGAGTGATAGACTGTGCAATCCATTAAACAAGTGTGCCTACTAGGAAATGGTTATTACTTCAATATTATCATTTTCTAAACACATGATTGAGTTAGTCCCACAAGTTGAAATATGCTTAATGTCCCGTGATGCGCTACAGTAGTAATGTACAAAAGGAAAACATTGAGAGGCATAAGGGGGGCATTCTGCACTAAAATTGTTCTGGGGATGTGCTTAAGAATTGGCTTTCCTGATTAATCTGGTGGAGTTTTAATGCTGACCCTTTTCGGATACTTCACTAATCTAGCAAAGAAGACAATAGAATTAGGAGATTTTACAGTACATTTAGTTAGGTGCAAAGACAGTAAAATGGACCAAAAATCATAGAGAGTATTCTGTACATATATATCAGCTCATAATTTGATTGGACATTCCAGTTCAGCCATAACAAGAATGGCATTCATGAACTGCAAGAACATTAAAAAGGAACATCTATGAAAATGGGTTGAGTTTTAGGACTAGGACACAAGTCATCCGATGATTATCCTGATAAAAGTATGAAGTGATCTTGATGTGGCTGCCATTTCAACTCTTTCATTTTTGTTCAAAATTAACATTTAACTTATTATGCATCTGTACTGGTCATCTCTAGACTATTTAGGGCTCTCTACCAAAATCTGACTCATAAGTATTTTAGTATTATATCTTTTGTCATTTCTTTTATCTAAAATGGTCAAAGAAATTATAGATTTATTGGATATAAACATTTACTTGCCTAATTTACTTTTATATGTTATTGTAAAATAAAGATTTTATACAACATCGACTACAGTGTCACTGAAATGCCGAATTTATCCATGTTATTTACCCTGGGATATATGCTGTGTAAAATGGTTGTTTGGGAGAGCAATTTTACAATGTCTGTTAAGACTTTAAATGGATGCATTCTTTGATGCACCATCAATTCTAGAATTCTGTCACAGAGGTATGTGTACATATGTACATATGTGCAGTCTTAGAAAGGGGGTTCCATTATAGTAGCATTAGAAAGAGAAAATACAGTAAAACAATTATTACGACTAAGGAAATGGATAAACTATGGTATACAAATACAGATAATACGATGTAGAAGTTAAAAGAGTAACTAAATCCATGTATTAACAAAAAAGGTTTCCACGAGCCAACCTAAATATGCCCAGAGAAATATACACACCACAATGCCACTCATATTTTTAAAAATTCCACAGAACAAGATTATGCATTTTTATATGCACACATATTGATGTATAGAACTTGATCTGCAAAGGCACTCAAATTAGAACAGCAGTTACCTCTTAGTGGGGAATGGGACTGGTGAGGTTGGGCTTTCACTTTATTTGAAGTGTTTTTATTATTTTTGCAAGGATAACATAATCATATAATAGAATTAAAAAGAAATATAGAATAATGGATAAAAAGTTACTATTATAAAAACAAAGAATCCATAAACACTTGAGGCCCCAGAGAGGAAGAGACAGAAGCTGGACCTGCATTCACCAGCTCAGGAATATTGCCCAGAGATGCGAGATGGATTCTCAGCAGCTCCTTGCCGCTCAGACTTGGTCCTGCCATCTGCTGCCAGATTTTTGGGAGTGGGTTTTTGAAAACATAGAAGATATCATGTGAAGGAGAATGTTTATGAGACCACCCAGAACCTTGATCACCCTAGGAAGAAAAAGCGCACTGCACTCTTGTGTGGCATCTTCTGAGGATGCAAAGTTCACTCTTCACTGACAGGGAAGAGGAGGCAGAGACTAAGCACAGAGGAACCAACCTGACAGGAATCCTAGTCTAAATATTGAGGGGTCGGGGAGACCTACCCACACCATATTTCCTTGGAGAATTTTATTTTTCCTCGATTGATGGAGGGGGATTTCTTAAAAAGAAGAAGCCTGCAAAATAAACAAACAACAACAACAAAAAGAATCCACATAGGTCTAATTTTATTTTTCCCAAGCACATTGCTCAAGTGCAAATGCTCCAGAGAGTTTTGTATGATGTTGGCTCAGTTCTCGTGTTATTTGTGTCCCAAACATATTCCTCATTATTCTTAAAATGTGATGCTCAAGCTAAACTAGGAGGCTAACATATTTATATAAAGAACACCTGAATAGGCCACAGCAGGTCTGATTTTACTGAGGGACAGAGGAGGCCATGAGGCATAGAAGAAACAGACTCAGCTGGACCAGATGATTGGTAGGTGACTTGAATCTGAATGAGGTCAAGGGAATGATGCTACAGGAGTATAAGGAATGACATCACTTTCAGAGGTTTTCTCTGTAAAAGGCCACATCAGTTTAGTTCATATTCTATAGTGTTTAGAATGAAACAAAGTTATTGGGAATTTGAAAGTGTAGCCCTGATTGGCTCAGGGTAGATCCCTCACTCCATTCAGTTACCCAAAGAGAAATGAATCAAGCGGCTAAAACGCTGTCATAAAACATTGTCCAGGGTTGATTCCCAGATAGGTGCACAGTAGGTGGAAGATACACTCACCTCCTTCCTAGTGCCAAACTGATGTACAGCTCAATGACAGAGCAATAAACCTGAATGACCAACTGAAGGACCACTGAACAGGAGGATTATAATCAAGGATTTTCAGAAGCCACATAGCCACAGAGACTTGTAAGTGGGCACAGATGTGGAAAGGGCTGGCCCCTGCACTCTTGTGCAGCAGGTGAGAAGCCAGAGGGATTTCTCAGCTGCAAAACTCCCTCCCCCAGGAGCGTAGGTTCTCAACCCCATGTCTGGATCTCCAACCCAGAGCACTAGGGCTTGGAAGAGGAAGCTGCATAGCATCTAGCAGTGAAAATCAGCAGGGACTTTGCCTGCCTGGAAGAGAAGGGGGTTCTGCTGGCAACCCAGGTGCTCTCTTAAAGGGCCAACACAGGGGAGCTTGTGCTCGGGCACTCACCTGGGGCTCCAGTAGAAGAAAGGCAAGTGACAGCATACAGGAGTCATAAAGAGAAAATCTGGGAGGTGTGGCCCCAAGGAGAGAGCTGGAGGGTCAGCTACTGAGGTCCCTGTCCTGAGTCCCTATCCTACACTGCCCTCAGGTGCGATCCTCGCAGGGCTAAGTGCTCCTGTTCTTACAGCCCAGCCTGGGGAGAGCACTAACCCAGCCCTCCAAGTACAGGTGACACCACCCTGCCAAACTCGAGTCCTGCAGGAAGGTCTGCTGGCCGCATCTAATGGGACCTTGGGTGTGCGCACTTTTTCTCAAGAAGCCTGAGACACAGACTCAGACAGTCACTGAACTGTGTGGCTTTGGAACAGGAGCCAGTCTTACCCTCCCCTTCCAGGCTTGGCTGGCACTGCCTCCAATGTGACAGTTTTGATTTGTCCTCCTGGGTCACAGTGACCTGACACAATGAGTTCCGAGGGAGGGAGTGTTGCTCGGAGCTGGGACCTCTGGAGCATGTTTTCCTCAGACCATCTTGTCTGGCATTCAGACAGGCACTGGGTTGTGAGGCTGACTATGGAGGGGAGGGGCGCAAAGTGTGTGCCACCCTCCTGCAACCTCAGCTGCCCCCCCATGGGAGACTGTTTTAATCTGTCCTCCCGAGTCCCTAGGGCCCCACCCTGCTGAGCTCAGCCCCACAGAAGGACCAGAGCGCTGCACACAGCTGGGATCTTTGGTGTGCTACCCCCTGGAGCCTCTAGTTGGGGACTCAGGTGCTGGGTTGTGGGGCACTGAGCAGGGGGACCATCCTTCCCCACCCTGAGAGTGCCACCAGCACCACCGCCACCAATGGGAGACTCTCTTGCCCTGCCCTCCCAACCTTCTGTGGTCCCCCAACCCCTGCTGAGCTTGCTCCTAAAGAGGGGCCAGATGGCTACACCAACTGGAACCTGCAGTGAGCTGCTTCTGTGTGAACTAGGATCAAAGACTGCGGCAGAGACGGAGCTGTATGGCTCTGGAATAGAGGCCACTTTCCCACACTGAGTGCCTGACCACACTGCCCCCAGCAGGCACCCAATAGCCACATACTCCCAGTCCGGTCACTCCACCCTACCGGGCTCACACCGTGTGGAAGAGACTGTGGTTGTACGCAGACTGGGTCCACTCTAGTCTTTCTCTGGTAAAAGATCAGAGAATCTCCGGGGGTGGCAGAGTAGGTAACAGGAGGAGCAGATCTCAGGGAGCCTTAGCATGTTATTGATTTGCCCCTTGCTCAGACCTGGAGGAAGCCAAACTTCGTGCATAGTTTGCCGCTCCCACACACACCCAGGCCCAGAAGATGCATCCACAGACACTGAGTAGTGAGGTGGCTCCAGATAGGTAGCCCAAGGCTGGTTACAGGCAGCTACCTAGCACCAGAACTCTCCCAAATGGATCCAGAAATAACACAAACAGTAGTGAGTTTCAGACCACACCAAAGCTTGACCCAAATAGCCACACAATTGGCATACCCAAACGGGGATTTCAACAGGCACCAGACCCTGTTGGGAACACGTCTGCCTCTGGGGACAGCATCTGCACATTGATTCATACACTGTGATCAAGGTCTATTCTTGTAGCTGGCCAGCGTGAGAGTTACCTCCACCCCATAAATGGGCCAACAGCATTCAAGACTCAACTACAACAGGAGGACACACATAACCTGTGCAAGAAGCATTCCTGAAGCATCTAGCTCTGGTGATCTAAAGGCTTGCACCACTGAGCCCCACAAGACAGTATAAAGGCATTATAACAAGTTTGATGGTCATAGCTGAGCTGCCTAATAAGCAGAGACAAATACAAAAAAGGCAGAGGAGACAAAGAAATAAATATGCCCTGAGAAGCCCGCTCCCCCGCCCCCCGCCAAAAAAAAAAAAAAGAAACTAAGTAAGATGGAGGTAGAGTTCACAACAGTGGTTAAGCAGATGCTCAAGGACCTTAGGGGAAAAATGGATGGTCTCTCTGTAAACCTAAAGAGATAATAAGTACAAAAAGAACATAGAAACCATGAAAAAGAACCAGTCAGAAATGAAGAATATACTCGCTAGATTCAACAGCAAATAGCAGGTTAGATGAAGCAGAAGATCAAGTCAGTGATTTAGAGAACAAGATGAACAGAAAATACCCAAGCTGAGCAACAATAACAAAGTTAAAAAAGGAACAGTCTAAGGGACCTCTGGAACAACACCAAGCATAAAAACATCCACATCATAAGGGAAAAGAGAGTGAGCAAATGATAGAGAACCTTTTTGAAGAAATAATGACTGAAAACTCGCCTAGTCTGGGGAAGGAAAGAGATACACAAGTCCAGGAAGCACAGGGAGTCCCAAACAAGAACTGATAGAGGCACACAACAAAACACATCCTAATTAAAATGGCAAAGTTTTAAGATAGAGAATCTTAAGAGCAGCAAGAGAAATTTATCTACATGGGACCTCCCATAAGATTGTCAAAACTGATTTCTCAACAGAAACACTTCAAGCCAGAAGGGATGAAATATTCAAAGTGATAAAAAGCAAGGACCTACAATCAAGACCACTCTGTTCAGCAAGGCTGTCATTTAAAATGGTGAAATAAAAGAGCTTCCCAGACCAAAAAGAAAAAAAAAAAGCTAAAGGAGTTCATTACCACCAGACCAATACTACAAGAAATGATGAAAGTCCTTCTTTAAGAAGAAAGAAATAGACAAAGAGGAATATAGGTATAAAAAATAAAATGGCAATAAATAAGTACCTATAAATCTTAATGTTTTCAACAGCATGAATGGACCTGCAGATTATGCTAAGTAAAATAAGCAAGTCAGAGAAAAACAAATACCACATTATTCACTTATGTGGAATCTAATAAACAAAATAAACAAACAAAATAGAAATAGACTTAAACATACATAGACCAGACCAATAGCTGTCATATGGAAGGAAGTAGGGGCTGGGTGAAAGAGGGGAAGGAATTAAAAAAAAAAAGAATGGACATAGACAGCCAAATGGTGATCACCAGAGGGAAAGGGGCGTGGATGGAGGTGGAAGAGGGCAGAGGGGGGTAAACCGTGGTGGAAAGAGACTTGACTTCAGGTGGTGAGTGCACAATGTAGTGTGCAGATGATGTTACACAGTAGTGCACTTGAACCCTGTATGGTTTTATAAAGCAATGCACCCCAAGAAATTCAATTTCAAAAATCATTCATTATATTGATGTCAGCTCTATTTCAGACAGATGAATAACTTTCATCAGTGCAGTATTCATAGATGATGATTAATGAAAACTAGTATTAAGTGTATTTAGAATGACATACTGGCCATATTAGAGGATGGAAGTAGAGAGAATAGGGTTTGCCTCCCACACAGGGTAAGAGCAGAAGATAGAAAACATGCTCACAAGACTGAAACACAAGAAAGAGAAAATTTAATATTCAATAATTCAATTCCATAAATATGAAATGAGAGATTCCTCTTCTATGCCACCAAGCATTATGCATTATGTGTCCATGCAAGTGATCTGTACACAGTCCCAGGCAGTGTTACCATTCAGATTCCTGGGCTCTGCCCCAGACATTCCAATTCAGTAGCTCTGGCATGGAACCCAAGGTTGTACATTTCCAACAAGCTGTAAATGATGCCAATACTGCTGGTTCCAAGGCTATACTCTGGCTAACAAGGATACAGAGACACCTCTTTTCTAATATTTTTATAAGTAAATGAGAGCAAAGTGATGTATCAGATATACTCCTAACTATCTATGCATGTATATATGTATGTCTATATATAAATTTAAAAAGATCTGGATGTGACTTAAAACTACAATGCAGAGGCAGACTGCAAAGGCTGTTTTCAAAAATGCAAGATTTGCCTTTCCTGGCCAGTTGGCTCCAGCGGTAGAGCATCAGCCCGGCGTGTGGAAGTCCCAGGTTCAATTCCTGGTCAGGGACCAAAGGAGAAGTGCCCATCTGCGTCTCCACCTTTCCCCCTCTCCTTTCTCTCTATCTCTCTCTTTCCCTCCTGCAGCTAAGGCTCCATTGGAGTAAAGATGGCTCTATGGCCTCCGCATCAGGCGCTAGAGTGGCTCTGGTCACAACAGAGCGATGCTCCAGATGGGCAGAGCATCGCCCCCTGGTGGGCATGCCAGGTGGATCCCAGTCAGGCGCATGCAGGAGTCTGTCTGACTGCCTACCCCTCGCTTCGCACTTCGGAAAAATACAAAAAAAAAAAAAAAAAAAAAGACCCAGTAGCTTACTATATGCAGATCCCATCAAATATATAGAATTCTTTTAATAAAACTCAGATGCCAGAAGCCTATCTTGCAAGTATTTTTCACAAGAAACAACCCCAATAAACAAATCAGATACCATGTAATAAGACCAAAAGTATTTTCCCCAAAACAGAAAGAAAACTACCCAAGCAATAGGACCCTGATTGGAAAGACACAATGCAAAGATAACAGAAAGATAACAGAATTACTTTTTTTTTTTTGTATTTTTCTGAAGCTAGAAACTGGGAGAGACAGTCAGACAGACTCCACATGCAGCCAACCGGGATCCACCGGGCACGCCCACCAAGGGGCTACGCTCTGCCCACCAGGGAGCGATGCTCTGCCCCTCTGGGGCACCACTCTGCTGTGACCAGAGCCACTCTAGCGCCTGGGGCAGAGGCCAAGGAGCCATCCCCAGCGCCCGGGCCATCTTTGCTCCAATGGAGCCTCGGCTGCTGGAGGGGAAGAGAGAGACAGAGAGGAAGGAGAGGGGAAGGGGTGGAGAAGCAAATGGGCGCTTCTCCTGTGTGCACTGGCAGGGAATCGAACCCAGGACTTCTACACACCAGGCCAACGCTCTACCACTGAGCCAACCGGCCAGGGCCAACAGAATTATTTTTAAGCTTCATTATATATGACCAGGGGCACAGCAAAATACAGTGAAATAGGAAGATTTCATACTGATTACATGAAATCAAAATCCCTTTTCAAAGGCAGCAACATTAAAAAAAATGTGGCCTCGTTTATACAATGAATTTCACTGTTTAGTCTGGGCATATTGCAAAATACATTGCAGGCACAGCTGGGAAAACTCAGTGATACTGTGTCCAGATCTCAGCTATTAGGTTATAAAAATATTTTCACATTTCCTGCAGATGTCTAGAGCCCTTTCTTTGCTCTTAATTTTAATTCAGAACTCATTATTGACAGCTGTTTGTTCTGCTAGAAAATAATTGCTCTTTTTCCAGACTCAGCTGCAGGCAGGCTGACTTCCTTACCCTTATAGAGTATATGACATACAAACACAGGCAGGGGGAAAAATTAACCAATTAACCAAATATGTGTGCCTAAAATCATTCATTGAGAGCGCTGATCAAGTAATGTATCTAACTAAAACATAGGTCAAAGGAAATTATAGTGCTTATAGCTTACAGTATTAAATATAATTATATTAAAATATTCATAAGCATTCAAATATATAGATGATGAGCACCTGACAATTTACCCTTTTATTAACAAAACTTTCAGAAGAACTGCATTTGAGTAATCAACAGGGTATTTAATCGACCGAAGAATCAACTCAAGGATTTCTATCTGACACACTCTTCTAGACATATAATCTGAGATGCCTGCCATAACTGACTTCAGCCAGGAGGAACGTAACATAATGTGGGATCATTTTGCTGTGCAGATAATCTTTTCTCTGGAGGAGAGAGTTTCTGGGGATGCACCAAGTCTTTTTCTGTGCAATCCAATCACTGTTGTGAGCGGCTTTCTCTAACTTTCCGGAAGAAGAATACACATTTGCTGAAGTCAAAGCTATTTCCTCTGGAAGATTCTCTTCAAAGGCAATGCCTCATTTTAGCAACTCCCCAAGAGATGCAGGAACAGCTTGGCAATGCTCATTCTATCAAATGCCTTGGCAGCCTCGCTCACTGAGTCTGCACCGATTCGGGGACCCCAAGCTGCCTTTCTTAGTTGACGGAAACCCCCAAAGAGGGTTAAACCAAGGGCTGGATTCAACAGAAACCATCTAGTAGCAAATATACTGCCTTTGAGAAGAGCAATAGCTTGTTTTATTTCCTCTCTGTCTGTTCTGGAGATGGAGGGAATGTGGTGATCTGGGCTGAGCAAACTGCTCCTTAGAAAGGAACCCATTCAAGGAAAATGAGCTTTTTCTTAACACCAGGGACTCTCTATGGTGCTTCCCTTTCTGGAAGCACTAAATGCTTCTCTTTGCAGACTTAATCTACCTCATATAGGGAGGATGATATTGGGAAAGGGAAGTTATTGCCCTGATAATTCTCAGGGATGCAGCCTACATTTCCATTAACACTGGACATAATGCTAATTAGAATACAAGCCCCAGACTCAACATTCATAAAGCCTTATATAATGAATGTAAAGTATCCTATGGGGCTTGGGCCCCACAAAATCTGGCCCATAGCCAGTATTCTCCAAGCCTCTCCTCCAACCAAGTAACAATGGAAACAATTTTTTTTACCTATACAGTACAGATTATACTATCTATTTAGAATTCTTGTCTGGCTTTCTCCCGGTATTGTTCTGGAAAGTGTCACTTTCTCTCAAGGTTCATTATTCATCAAATATGTATTGAGTGGCTAATCCGTGTGTGGCACAGATCCAGGAGCAAGGGATGCAATGGTAAACTCCTAGACACCATTTCTGAACTCTTTTCTCTAGTGGTTGGACATTACAGACCAGGGAAGAAATTCCATTTTTGCCCATGAAATAGTCACCATATTTTTAAAGGCACCCCTGTCCCACTTTTTCTCGAAGTTTCCATTTTTACTTATTAAAATAATTTAAAGATTAAAGTATTGACTGAGTTGATGAAATGAACTATGTATTTTTTTCACATAAGTAGGACAGGGAAAGTAGTCTCTGATATATTTGTTTTATGAGTCCATTTGACAAATGGTAAGAGTATGGCTCTATAGGTTCAGAAGCGGTCTCTTCGCCTGCAAGCCGTGTGATGTTAGGTCATTCATGTATCCTCCCTGAGCTCCCATTTTCTCCTCTGTAACATGGAAACACATTGCTCCAGGTCGCTATAAGGCTATTGCTGGTGAAACGCCTTTTAATTAATAGCTTCTTAATAAATATTCATTTTCTTACTCTCCTTTTTCCTATGAATTGAGGACGTAGACTTGAGTATTTTACTCCAGTTGGCTTAATGGCAGAGTAGATATGCAGCCTTCATATTCTTGCATGGTTTATATTAAAGATATACTAATGAATTTGTGAAACTAATATTCCATTTTATTTCCTGGTTTCTCCCTTCTCAGAAAAATAAAAATCTACAATTGAATCAGATTTTAAATGTGGAAGTGACTGAGAGATGAGCTAATCCAGTAATTCACAAAGTACAGCCACAAGACCAGCACCATATCCTTATCTTATGCTATCTTTACTGACCTCCATTTAACCATTTTAACAACCCAAACTTTTCCTTTCATGGAAAAGCCCTAGGCTGTCAGTAACTGCACCAGCTCTGCTCAAGGTTAGCACGCTATTCTGTAGGAGGACTACTTTCATTTGTGGTGTCACAGTATTCATTCCAAAAAAGAAAACACCCCCTCAAAAAAACCCAGCAGTAATTTCAGTTAAGTAATTTAATTAAGTATTAAATAAACTGTTAAGCTATGCTTACAAAATAAAAGAGTGTTTCTGTTAGCCCTGGCCGGTTGGCTCAGTGGTAGAGTGTCGGCCTGGCGTGCAGAAGTCACGGGTTCGATTCCCGGCCAGGGCACACAGGAGAAGCGCCCATCTGCTTCTCCACCCCTCCCCCTCTCCTTCCTCTCTGTCTCTCTCTTACCCTCCCGCAGCCAGGGCTCCACTGGAGCAGGGTTGGCCTGGCCGCTGAGGATATCTCTGTGGCCTCTGCCTCAGGCACTGGAATGGCTCTGGTTGCAGCACAGCAAAGCCCCAGGTGGGCAGAGCATTGCCCCCTGGTGGGCATGCCAGGTGGGTCCCGGTCAGGCGCATGCGGGAGTCTGTCTGACTGCCTCCCTGTTTCCAACTTCAGAAAAGTACAAAAAATAAAAATTAAAAACAAACAAAAAAACAAATTAAAAAAAAAAAGAGTGTTGTTTCGGAAAAAGCAAAGCTAACTGTTTTGGGAAAACTTACTAAAAGTGATTTTGACACATGACCACCCAAAAAAGTATTGTTGAATTTCTGCAAATAAATGGAAAATAATTCATAAAAATCTAGGATTCATACTTATTTCAAAACCATTAAATTCATTCTCTATATTAAATGCATTCAATCTTCTAACCTTAGGTGACAAAGAACATTTCTTAATCCTAAACTGAAAAACAAGTGAGTTAATATAATATACACTTACATATTTGAAGTTAATATCATGTAATTTTGTAGGGTTCTTTGCACGAACTGAAGTTTTTTCTTTCTTTCTCTCACTTTCTCTCTCTCTGTTTCTTTTAATTAAGAGTCAGGGAGGCAGAGAGACAGACTCCTGCATGTGCCCTGACCAGCATCCATCCTGCAAACCCCCTACAGGGTAACACTCTACCCATCTATGACCGTTGCTCAGCAGCTGAGCTATTTTAGCACCTGAAGTAAGGTCAGGGAGCTATTCTCAATGCCTGGGCCAACTGGCTCAAACCATGACAACTGTGAGAGGGGAAGCAAGGGATAGAAAGAGAAAAGGAGAGGGAGGGGTGGAGGAGCAGATGATCACTTCTCCTGTGTGCCCTGACCAGGAATCAAATCTGGGACATCCACACGCTGAGTCGACAGTCAACCACTGAACCAACTGGCCAGGGCCTGAAGTTTTCTTTAAATGACCCTTTTAACTAAATACATATATCAAGGTTTCTGTTGAATAGTCTTGACTATTTTAGATATCTTTTTTTTTTTTTTTTTTTTTTTTTTCCAAAGCTTGAAACGGGGAGGCAGTCAGACAGACTCCCGCATGCACCCGACCAGGACCCACCCGGCATGCCCACCAGGGGGCAATGCTCTGCCCATCTGGGGCTGTTGTTTCATTGCTCATCAATGGAGCAATTTTTTTGGCACCTTAAGCAGAGGTCAGGGAGCCATCCTGGGCACCTGAGGCCAACTCGCTCAAACCAATCAAGCCATGGCTGCAGGAAGGGGGGAGAGAGAGACAGACAGGGAGAGAGAGAAAGGGGAGGGGTAGAGAAGCAGGTAGTCACTTCTCCTGTGTGCCCTGACCAGGAATTGAACCCAGGATATCCACACACTGGGCCGACCAGCCAGGGTCTCATTGCTTTTCTAAATCATATAGTTAATCATTACTGAATCCATCTCTACTTTCAAAGATGAAAAGAAGAAAGCTTCAGCCTGGGGAATGTGAAGCACCAGATATTAAATAACTGTTGAGGGGCCTAGGATAAATTGAGACTTAACAAAAACAAAACTGAATATAAAAATAAAAGTGCTCAATTAAAACAAACAAACAAACAAAAAAAAACATTGTGTGCAAGCCCAAATTTGCTAAGGACAGTTTTGGGTACAAGCTCTCCAGAGAAGGAGGTCAAACTTAACGCTGTAAGACTTTAGACTTAGGACAGCAGTGTAAGTTACAGGTTACAGTGGCACAGGGGATACAGTCTGGCAATACTTGACCTGGAGCAGAGAAAGTGCTAGGTCCATGGAAATGGAACAGTTACCTGGCTGTCCAGGTTATTAAAATCTCAGATGATGAATGCAGTTATGTAATGGGTTTCTTTCAAAAAACAGAAAATGAACTGTTTAGTAAATACTGCCTGAAATGCTGATAACTGAAGCTGGGTGATGGGTGCTCGGGGTTGTATATATTCTATTTTGGGGTATGCTTGAAAATGCCCAAGTTCAAAGTTTAGGAAAAACAACCTCATTTTTCCCTAGAAGACAAAGCTTTTTGTTCCCCCAAATATCCGTCTGTAAGGGAGAGAAAAAACAAAGATGTTGTTCAGAACCATTAACCTAGTTTCAACAGCTAGAATTGGATGCTGAGTTTCTTGTTATAGCCAAACTGTAATATGATGCAGCTTTAAAAAGGAACTGTAGACATTAGTGATAATTGCAGAACAGCTACTTGCTAAGATTGTCTATATGGAAACATAAGCAGAGAATTTAGCAAAAGGCGTGATGACCACCTTAGAAATTGTATCTTTATACATTATGTATGCCACAAAGTTTCACTCGAAAATGACTTCCATGCAGAATTATCTCATATTTTTTTTAAATGTGTTTATTCCTAAGCCTTTAGGGAATATAAACACAACAACAAAGGCATACATACATAACTCTTATAATTGGGTACATTCCCAGAGCTTCTTATTGAATTCTGGAAAAGGTTTTGCTAAGCTTGTGGCTTTACACTTGTGCCCTACAAACCACTATGTTTGAGTTTAATTGAACCAAGATAACGAGTGAATTTCAGGTTGTAGCACATCAGAGAAAACAGACTGAAGCCAGGTCAATCATTTCCAGATGCACAAAAGAAAGATGAAATGTTAACTCTAGGTTATAAAGGATTTTTATGGTTTGCAACATAATTGGTTATGGTTTTTCAAATGTAAATGGAGAGCATGAGTCCAGACTGAGCAAGACTCTCTGCCCAATTGATGAGAATTAAAATTGGGTGAAGGTTGACAAAGTGAAACTTAAAAAAAAATTTTTCATAATCTTTGACCCTCTTTACCTATTTCTTTCCTGTACTCTCTCCACCCCCAACACACACGCTTCTGGCAACCACCAAATTGTTTTCTGTATTGTTAAGCTTGTTTTTTTTCTTTTTAAAAAAATGTTTTTGGAGTCTACATATAAGAGAGATCATAAAGTATTTGTCTTTTTCTAGAATGAGTGATCACCTGTGAACTGAGTTGGGACTGAATTTGAAGGCAGTCAGAGAAAATTTCTTATTATAACTTCCATAAAACCAGAATTTCTAATTATCATCCTCATCGTCAGTAAGCATTTACTCTATCAACTTTTATAAATTTTTTCCTGTAGAGAAGATGCCTTTGGCAAATAAACACGTTATTTTTCACTTTCCTAGGGAAACGTCAGGCAAGTGATTTGCACAAGATCTCCTAGTTTTACGAATGTCCAATATCTCTTATATTTCTATATACACAATTTCTATTTCTTAGTCTGTAAGTCGAATATGTACTAAAAGTCATAATTCAGTTTTCTTATTAGCACACTTACAATAAACCCATTGAGAACCAGGAACCTCATTTATTGCTTTGCATTTTAAAATTTTCTACTATGCATAAACTACTTTAGGAAGAGATTGCTTTTCACTAGGTTTCTAGGACACGTGCGAAACACACCTCATATGCTGAGATGATCCATGGCAAATTCTCCTCTGTCCTGGCTAACAATCCTGGCTCTTTTTAAATTTTTATTTATTTATTTATTTTGGTAATTTATCATTTTTAATGTATTGATTTATTTCTTTTATTATTATTATTATTAAATTTAATGTAGCCTGACCTGTGGTGGCGCAGTGGATAAAGCGTTGACCTGGAAATGCTGAGGTCGCCGGTTCGAAACCCTGGGCTTGCCGGGTCAAGGCACATATGGGAGTTGATGCTTCCAGCTCCTCCCCCCTTCTCTTTCTCTGTCTCTCTCTCCTCTCTTTCTCTCTGTCTCTCTCTTCTCTAAAAATGAATAAAATAAAATAAAAAATTAAAAAAAAAATTTAATGCAGTGACATTGATAAATCAGGGTACATATGTTCAGAGAAAACATCTCCAGATTATTTTGACATTTGATTATGCTGCATACCCCTCACCCAAAGTCAAATTGTCTTCCGTCACCTTCTATCTGGTTTTCTTTGTGTCCCTCCCCTACCACTACCCCCTACTTCTCCTTCCTCGCCCCATCTCTCCCCCACCCCCCACCCCCGTTACCATCACATTCTTGTCCATGTCTCTGAGTCTCATTTTTATGTCCCATCTATGTATGGATTCATATAGTTCTTAGTTTTTTCTGATCTACTTATTTCACTCCGTATAATGTTATCAAGGTCCATCCATGTTGTTGTAAATGACCCGATGTCATCATTTCTTATGGCTGAGTAGTATTCCATAGTATTTATGTACCAAAGCTTTTTAATCCACTTGTCCTCTGACGGACACTTGGGCTGTTTCCAGATCTTCGCCATTGTGAACAATGTTGCCATAAACATGGGGGTGCATTTCTCCTTTTGGAATAGTTCTATGGTGTTCTTAGGGTATATTCCTAAAAGTGGGATAGCTGGGTCAAAAGGCAATCCTGGCTCCTGATAAAGTTTAGAGTTCTGTCACTGTGACCTACTGAGGTTGCATCTTTTGTATATTGATCCTCTATTCAACCTGAACTTAGTCTCAAAGGATAGCATAATAAAAAACTCAGCATCCCTAAATAATCTATATTCAAGCAACGGATCCAATCTCAGTAAAGGTCCTTCATCAGTAACAAGAGGGAACTCTGCTCACTTAGCCCTGCTCTTTACAGGCAGAGGACACAGCAGGGAGGTGAAAAATTGCATAGAACGAAAGTCACCCCAGCTTGCATTCCTTTCATACAAACCTGTGGGTAGTTATTGATCCAAAACAACAACAAATAAACAAAGAAAATCAAGAAACCAAGTGACAATGGCAATAGATTGTCATATGCCATACATTTATAAAGAAACCTGTATTTGGGGTTACCCTTGGGGTTTGCTCTTCTTATCCAGTCCTGTGAAGGAAATTCACATGGGACCTAGCTGAGCTAATCAGAGCACAGTAGTGAGATGCATTGAGCAGATAGATCTAAGGGGACTTTGCAGACTCATCAGTTTGAGATTCGGGCCGGAAGAAAGCTTTGATACAATTGCATGCAAGTCCAGTGGTCAGCATATGCTTCAGACTTTGTTCTCCCTTCCTCCCCACTCCCAGGTATGTTCTGTATCCCAAAAGAGCCTTTTTGTTTGTTTAATTTATCACCATGTAGTTTGTCGTTAGCACAGGCACTGTTTCTTTGTGTGTGCTTTAAATTCAAAAGCCATTCTCTTCTGATTCTGGTGTTGAGTCATACATTTATTCAACAAGGCATTCTCTCACCAGCTGTACTTACTTTACAAATGCAAATGAACCTTATTAATGGTATTCCTTAAGGCAAAGGGTTTAAAAATACTTGCTAAACACCCCCTGGTGGGCAGAGCGTCATCCCTGGTGGGCGTGCTGGGTGGATCCCGGTCGGGAGCATGCGGGAGTCTGTCTGACTGTCTCTCCGTTTCCAGCTTCAGAAAAATGAAAAAAAAAAAAAAAAAAACTTGCTAAACATTTGCTTATTTATATGAAAAATTTCAGAGTTTTTCACAGCTAGATTTAGGTCATATAACAAACACTGCGAGTGTATGAGAAAAATAGAAGTGATTCCAGCATATGGCATGGTCAGAGGGTTTGCAAATGCAAGAAACAGCACAAATCTAAATCAAGAAATCTGAATGGCTAGAACTGTACCCCATCCACAGCAGAAAGAAGGTCATTATGTGAAGAAATATAGAGGCAGATTCTTATCTTTAACAAGCATGCTACACAAAATGGGGCTCTGACACACAAGTTGCTACTGGACAATATACCACACAGTTTTTATTTCGGTTCCAGCAGAAAAACAATATTGACAGATTTCTTTCTCTCTGCTTCTAACTTTATTCGATAGAATAGGTAACAACAGCATCTGCTGCGCTTGGCTGGAGCCTGAAATGAGGAAATTGTGGAGGATGAGCCTCCCAGGTGTACGGTCACCTAAAAGCTCATGCAGCGGCTAATGGCACAGCCAGGCGAGAGCACCAGTGGGAGCGAAGCACAGCAGGGCTGCCAGCACAACACGCAAGTCACCTTCAGTAGCCTGCTGTGGTTTCCACCATTGCAGCTCTAGTATAGTTCCAGCCACCCCCACAGAGCAAGAAGGAGCCCATCTCTGACATTCTCCCCTCCTTCCTCTGGGTCACATGACCATTCTCTGCTGCCCCAGCCTAACCAACCGCTTGGGGGTCTGGCTCCTCCAGGTTGCACCCTGGCTACTTGTCAGCCCTTCTGACAACCAGTCTCCAAGATCTGTGATACTTAATTGGCTCTAATGTATCAAAATTACCTACTCTGACCACCTTAGTATCAAACACGATGTCTCCTGTCATTACACTGGTGCTTTTTGATTACTTTCCTAATTTACCTAGTAAATATTAAGGGACACTTTAATAAAGTTAAGGTGAACAAAATTAAAAGGACCATAATGTAGTGGGAACCATATTCGACCAGCAGTCTAAAGGCTTGAGGCCAGCAGGAGCCCACGGGAAATCTATAGATCTTGTTGAACTTCATTTCATTTTTTTATTTCTAAAATTAAATGGATGGAGAGGGATGGAGACATAGAGAAGAGGAGAAGGAAGAGGACAGAAAAGAGATGGGAAAGGGGCAGCAGAGGGAGAGGGGAGACAGGAAGACTAGGAGGGAGGGAAGGAGAGAAGTAAGTGGAAGGGAGAAAGCAAGAGAGCTGTACGGGTCTGTCCCAGGGGTGCTGGACACGTCCTTCTAGGTCTGTGGTTCACTCAGTCACTGTGAGCAAAACATACTCCTGGAGTCTATCAACCCCAATAAATCCTAAATTGCAGGAAGATCTAAAGGAAATATTCTCAAGACAGGATGAAAGGGAAGTAAAGAGTACAAGATCTCCCACCACACAAGCTGGTATTTCAGCACAAACAACTGGTTAGTAGTTATGAAACAAATTAAATTGGTTTTCCTCCGCTTTTTAAAAGTTACCTATTTCAAATATTAACAAGAAAACTATTTTGGGATGGGCCCAGGGGCTTTTGATCTTCCCATGCAGCCTCAGGAGGAGAATCCCCAGTGACTTAGACAAGCTGTTAAGAGTGGAAAGAAACTCCCCTCAGTCTGGCGACCAGGCTTCAGTAACACAGCCTTCAGGGCTGGAGTAAATAAGGGCACTATGATTTCTTGCTTCTTGCATCAAGAGTGGAGTCTGTTCATCACCCCTGCATCAGGCTAGCTCCTGCTTTGCTTTGAGGAAAGAATGTGGTGGTAGAAGTGATGATGTGTGACTTCCAAGCCTGGCTGTCAAGAGGCCTGGTCAGCTTCCCTTCTGATTCCCCAGAACCCTGAGATCTGCAGACCAAGGTGAGAGGCCTTGGGAGGCAGAGACCAGCTTTCCGGCCCTTCTGGCTGACGGCACAGGCGTTCGCAGGAGAGACCCGCAGCAGACCCCTGGCCCACCCAACCGCACCGCCCCATCTTAACCCATGGAGAAGGGAGACTCCACACTTCGTGGCATTTTAGCCAGTAAATCAGGGTTAGTAACTGGAGGCAACAATGCCTAAATAATTGATATATCCTCCATTTCAAAATCCTGCCAACTCTGAAGGCACATAGTTGTATCAGAAACTGAAATATGGTTACACTGAAAAAAAAAAAAAAAAAAAGATTCAATGTTCAAAACTAACCGAAATGAAAACAAATGGACAAAAACAGAGAGAGCAGGCATAGCTTTTCATAAATAATCACAATTCTCATAGTCTTCTCCTTTCAAATGTTAAAGTAAATTGAAGGGAATAGCTGTTTAATCTTTAGCATCAGAATTGCAGAGCATGGTTAATCCTGCCCCACCCCCATCTATTCATCTCTTTTCTGTGCCCAGATACACTGTTTAAGCAACACTGTGGACAGAGGAAAGTCTTCACTGCTGAGTGTGGGTGCACTGAAAGGTGGAGAAAGATTTGGGGGAGGCTGGGAGAGGTATGGAGGGAGGCGGGGTGGAAAGAGAGGAAAACAGAAAGACTGCTCAAGGCCCTTGGGAAAAGGTGTAGAAAAAAGTAAATGAATATACCTAATAATTTCATAAGAAATTGATCTTTAGCAAAGTTTGTGATTTAAAAATAGAGTGTACTACCCCAGAAATCTATACCTCCAAAATTAAAGAGCAAAGGATTATAGGACCTGCAGACTTGGGCAGGGGGTCTGACATTATGACCCATTTTTCTTCCATTCATCTGATCTTTTATCTACGACCTCCACTAAAAACTGAAAAGGGAGGGACTCACTAAGTCATATACCACTTACGAGCATTCCTATGGCTTATATTTTGAACTTCCAGGGTGCTGGACATTCATACCAAGCATGAAGAGAAAGCAATGTAACTGATACCCAAGCAAAAGACTAGCATTTATGAGCTCAAAGAGCATGGCCCTTAAAAGCTGCCACCTTGGGAGACTGAAGATTTATTGCAACAAGGCTGCCACAGCACAGAAATGTTGAGACTCCTGTTTGGCAGAAGTTAAGAGCTGGTGGCCAGCTCTTCTAAATTTCCTAATGGTGGCACATCTTTCCTCCTGAAGGTAGATTTATTTATGTATTTTCTTTAACGCTAAGAGACATCTGGAGTTAAGTCTTTGTACACTTGGTGACTAAGATAGGGGATATTTTGGGTGATTTTTCAATAATGTGCCAAGTTCTCTACATGCCTTAAAAAGTAATTCTTAAGGTAAGTCAGTCTGATAGAGAAGTTCTCCAAATGTTTTTTAAAAGTATGCCACCCAAAGAAGTATTTTTTAAGTTTAAAACTATGAGGTGGGCTCTTATTTGGATTTACACATTCTGCCACAATCAAAAATCAGTTTTGCACTGGCCAGTTGGCTTAGCCGTCACGTGTCGGCTCAGCATGTAGAAGTCCCTGGTTCAATTCCTGGCCAGGGCACACAGGAGAAGTGCCCATCTGCTTCTCTACCCTTCCCCCTCTCCTTTTTCTCTATCTCTCTCTTTCCCTCCCGCAGCCAAGGCTCCATTGGAGCAAGTTGACTGGGACACTGAGGATGGCTCCATGGCCTCTGCCTCAGGCGCTAGAATGACTCCTTTTGCAACAGAGCAACACTCCAGATGGGCAGAGCATCGCCCCCTGGTGGGCATGCTAGGTGGATCCTGGTTGGGCGCATGTGGGACCTTCCCACTTCCCCACATCTCACTAAAGAAAAAATACAAAAAAAGAGAAAAGAATGCAGTTTTGTTGCCATATAGCAGTGGTTCCCAAATGGTGTGATTTTGCCCCTTTGAAGACATTTGACAATGTCTAAAGATATTTTTGTTTGTCATACTGTTGGGCAGGGAGGGGATGCTACTGATATCTAGTGGACAGAAGCCAGGGATGCTGCTAAACAACCTAAACTGCACAGGACCGCTCCCCACAACAAAAATTACATGCCCAAATGTCAATACTGCTCAGGTTGAGACATCTTGACCTATAGTAAGAATTCGTTCTAATAAGTAAATAATTTTTAATGCAATAAAATAATTATTATAGTACATATGCATTATTAAAGTGTTAATTATTGTACACCCTGGCCCTGCAGCTCAGTTAGTTAGAGAGTCATCCCAATATGCCAAGATTATGGGTTCCATCTCAATCAAGGTACATACAAGAATACTGAATGCATAAGTGGAATGGCATATGGATGCTTCTCTCTCTCTCTCTCTCTAAAAGTTAATACATAAAAAAGTGTTATTTATTCTAATTTCCACTCACTTTCTTGGTTAATATACATACTATACATACATTTTTGACTCTTTAAATCACAAATTACATAGAAGTCAAGCTCACATTTCAGAAACTGTGACAGTATTATCTGTTTATTGATAGTAATAAAGCCAATTTAAATACCACCTACTTTATGTAGGGTACAACACAATGAAAAATATAATAAATCATAAGCTATAAAAATAAAAACAACCAATAACTACAAACATTTATTGACTTCTATGTAGTAGTTACCTTGCTAATTACTACTTTTTACATATCATCTTATTTAATCTTTATAAACAATTCTATGAAGGTTATACTGCTATTATCCTCACTTTACTGATCAGGGAGTTGAAGGTGAATAGAGGCTAAATAATTTGTCCAAGGTCAAAGATGTGGTAAATAGTGCAGCTGGGATTTGAACTCCAGCAAGCTGATTTCACATACACAGTCTTCACTACCATGCAATGCTGACCCCAAACGGTCCTTTACATTTGCTAAGAGCCATCTCTGTTGTGGGCTTGGACAGTTCTTCTCTGATTTGTGTAACATAAATTAAGCAAAATAGAAAATGTTGGTATGGTATGGACAAAGAATAGAAGACCCTGAATCATAAAACATGGGTTCTTATGCAGACTTTCTACTTACTAGTTGGGTGAGTGGTCTTCAGCAAGCCACTTAACTTTTAGTGTCTCAGTTTCCTTAACTATAGAATGAAGATGGTAATAATGCACACCAATCATTGTTGTTGTAAAGGCTGAATCAAATAAGTGATGGGAAGATACTCTGTAAATAGTTTCATTCCTATACAAAAGCGATTCAGTTGCTATTTCTGGGCATGTAATGACAAAGTGATAATTTCTCAGCTGCCCTTGAGGAGATATTTTTCCTTCCTTCCTTCTTTCCTTCTTTCCTTTCCTTCCTTCCTTCCTTCCTTCCTCCCTCCCTCCCTCCCTCTCTCCTTCCCTCCCTCCCAGCAAGTCCCCCTCCATCCCTCCCTCCCTCCCTCCCTCCCTCCCTCCCAGCAAGCCCACTAGAGGGTAATGCTCTGCCCATCTGGGGTCATAGCTTCACTGTAACCGAAACCATTTTTTAGCACCTGAGGTGGAGGCCACAGAGCCATCATCAGTGCCTGAGGCCAACTCCCTCAAACTAATCAAGCCATGGCTGTGGGAGGAGAAGAAAGAAAGAGAGAGAGAGAGAGAGAGAGAGAGAGAGAGAGAGAGAGAAAGGGGAGGGATGAGAAGCAGATGGTTGCTTCATCTGTGTGCCCTCACTGGGAATTGAACCTGGGACATCCACATGCTGAGCCAATGCTCTACCATTGACCAACTGGCCAGAGCCGAAGGGATTTTCATGATATAGCCCTGATGTATGGCTTTCAAATGAGATAGCATTAGCTAGCCTCATTCTCCTCTATTGCCTTAAGATCTATAATGCTTCTTTTTCAAACAAATATTCCATTTCATCAGGCACCAAAGTATTCTTCCCAGAATTCCAAACGCTTTCTTCATTTTGAAGTTCTTATTTAATACCTAGTGGGGCTATTGTGCAATTCTTTTTGATATTTATTTTGGTTCAATTACTTTTGAACTATTTCAGTGGAATTAAGATATTTTTCTCTTATGAGATTTTGCCATACAAATACTGCAGGCCTGGCATCCTGTTTTATATCACTATGTTGTTCATAAATTAAGATTTTCTTATGCAGAATTATTGGTATATAAGAACAGAACCTGGCATAACATTTTCCATATGGTATAAGTTATTTCTCCTCACTATAAAATGTTTCCATAAATAAGGACATAATTTATATATTACACCCATTTTCTTATGCAGAAATCTTCGTATTTTTAGCAATCTAATATTTCAACTAAGAAATGTAGCTTCCAGGTTTAAGAAAAATGTGGGTTAATGGTTCGTACTTGTCAGCATCTCAAAACTATCACATGCTTTGGCAATACTTGTGGTCTTTGATTTGAAGAGATATTTGAATGGAACAAGAATAAAGGATGGGATTTAGAATGAATGATTAAAAATGCATTATACAATTTTCCATACCACTTTTAGCTCCTTTGGATCACAAGGTGTTTTATTTTTATGTTCAAGTACAATGCTTTCCAAAATCTTTTGACCTTCGAAAGGCTGTTTTTGTCAATACTGGGATGATATTAAGAATAAATGGTTATGTTACAAATATGATCTAAGTACAATAGTTTCTTGGTTGTGCTTTTCCATATAAAGTCAAAAAGTATTATGAAGATTGAATCTTAGGAATCTTTCCAACCTCAAGTTGTTACTTGATTTTATTGGGCCTTGCTCAGTGGCCCACTGATGTTTACAGGGTACTATTGATCTAGAGCTGATCCAAAGTTCCTGTTCCTGCTAGTTTTGAAGACTGATTTGATTTCATGATGTGAAATATTTAAATTATCTTTAGGAAGTCTAGTTTACTCTCCTTGAAATTGTTTCATTTAGAAGACAGATTCAGGGAGATCTTGCTTTATCCCTTTTCCATATTCATTTGTAAATGAATACCTTTCTCCTATGAAGAAAATGTATTCCCTTGCTCCTAAAAAAGATCTAACATGACTCAGAATTTGTATGTGGGTCAAGGGTTGTAATTGACTCAGTGAAATGATAGCTTCATCCCTACTATTCATTATTAACAAGAACCACATACTTGGAGAAAAATCAATTGTCATATCCCTTTGGTTCTAGTAGCATATAAACCACAGGTTCTTCCATAAAACAACTGAAAGCATAATGCTCAAAAAAAAAAAAAAAATAGAGGAAACAAAATTTTATTTTCTAAGAGGAAGGGTGAAATAATACGGGAAAATATAATATATGACCTCTATAAAATCTAAGCTTAAAAATAACTTGAAAGTTCTTCCCTTTCCTCTTTCAAAATCAAATTTTATAAAAAAGAAGAAAAAATATTGCAGGTGTGTAGTCATGAATTACTTATATATGTGTGAATAGGTCATGAATCGCACATATCCAGCGGATAACCATTCAGTGAACAACTGTGTAATAAGAAACTGGGTGGCCTCTGCAACAAGAATCAGAATTGGACATAAAGGTGAGTGAACAAGTTATGGCCTTTGGAACAGGCCTAAATTTATGAGCCATTTGACCTTGAGCAAATCTCCTATAACCTCCCTATGCTTAATTGCTCCTCACAAAAATATATTGTTTTGTGGATAAAATGAGTGTAACAGAAAGTGTTTAGTGCTACTTAAAAAACAGTAATGGTTCAGTAATTGGTAGCTATTGTGATTATGTTAAAATGATTAAGGGGTCAAAGAGACACATGATAGCAATGACCTCTGATACAGAAAGAGTGAACAGAGGCTGGAGTGTGGCAATGTGATGAGGGGTCAGAGAGGAAGGGGTGGCTCCTTCTGATCAGGTCATCCATCAGGGCAGTCTGAAAAGTGAAATGCCCTCTACAAAGGCCAGCCAACCTGGGGCACATGAGGACTTTGTCATCACTAGTGGCATCAGCTCAGGCAATTAAGCTGACCTTTCTTGACCTCTGTTTCTTTGTGTGTGTGTAAAATGGGAGCTAAGGTTCCTTTGTCTGAAGATAGCTGGTGGAAAAACCAGTAACACCTATAAAACACTTACAGGAGGGCCTCCCCAGTTGAGAAGAGAGTATATCTGATGTTGATTAAGGGTTCAACACCCTTAACTATTATTATGGCTAAAAAACAGGGCACTATAGCTATACTTAATCATGGAATTGAGGACAAGTGGGAAAGGACATAAACGAGAAGTAGAAAAAGGGATTCAAAAATAGGTATAAAAAAGATAAGGACAATCAGAGGTAGATTAAGGTCGATTGAGTCCCTGGGCACAGAAGAAAATATTGGGCCCTTTAAAAAAGAGAGAAAGGGAGAGACAGGGAAAATAAAAATACATGATAACTATATTTTTAAATAAGTAAAAAATATTATGTACTATTAAAGTTAAAATTGCACATATAAAACCAAACTTGGCGTCATTAGAAAAGAGTGTAAAGTTGGGGTTTTGCGGGGCCCTTCAGAAGTTGGGGCCCAGGGCGTGCACCCAGTGTGCCTGCCATTAAATCCGCCTCTGAGAACAATATTGTTGGGCAGATAAAATGTATTATGCTCACTTTGTTAAGATGGCGCTGCCCACATGGAGGCCTTCACCCCGGTGATATTAATATGTTGGGGGTGGGCTGTGGGCAGGCAGAATCCTTGTAGCCTGGGGCTTGGTTTTGGGATTAAGCCTTTCCCACCTTCTTTGATGTGGGGTGGTACAATCCCATCATGCCTCAGGTAAGTGACTTTGTATTAGAGACTTCCCCTATTTTGTATACTGGATTAAAGGTTATGAATCTACACCAGGGGTCCCCAAACTTTTTACACAGGGGGTCAGTTCACTGTCCCTCAGACCATTGGAGGGCCAGACTATAAAAAAACTATGAACAAATCCCTATGCACACTGTACATATCTTATTTTAAAGTAAAAAAACAAAACGGGAACAAATACAATATTTAAAATAAAGAACAAGTAAATTTAAATCAACAAACTGACCAGTATTTCAATGAGAACTACGGGCCTGCTTTTGGCTAATGAGATGGTCATTGTGCTCCTCTCACTGACCACCAATGAAAGAGGTGCCCCTTCCGGAAGTGCGGTGGGGGCCGGATAAATGGCCTCAGGGGGCTGCATGTGGTCCACGGGCCGTAGTTTGGGGACCCCTGATCTAAGGGAAAAGAGGTCAGTTCCCTGTTTTAAAAATACTTGTGGTACACCAGTTGAAAAATCACTGTTCTAAGATAGGCAGTAACATTTCCGTCTTATAGATTAGGATACAGATCATGGAATGGTTAAGTGACTTTCCCCAGAGTCATACCACCTTAGCAGAACCTGTGTTTGAACCCAAGCAGTCTGACTGTAGCCCAGACAACAAACTATCTCCTCACAATGTATGAAATTATGGTACTTGCATTGGTACCTACAATTAACTACAAATGTCATTTTGCTGCCTCCCTCTGTCAGATGTTGTATTGTTAGAGATGGAATTAAGCAAGGCTCGTGGAGACAAAATACCTTGACAAGGCAATTTTAATACCTTCTGCAGAAGGGTGTGCTACCGCTAGTGAAAGCCAGCCAGCCCAGCGCACAGGCAGAGGGCAAATTCTGTGTTTATCCCTAACACTGGCCCTAGGCTACTGGGTCTTGCTCCATTGGCTGGAGTGTTTACTGTACAATCTTATTCTTTCTTGATTGACTAGTTCAAATGGCTGCACAAAATGGGAAGGGAGAGATGAGGATATCATTGACTAGATAAGGGGGTTTGGGAATGGTTGGAAAAAAATGGATGACCGGATGAAGGGGACTGGGGGGACGGTAAACAAGTTAGTTGTTTCTTCTTCCACTCCCTGGTCTGAGGAATCCAGATGCAGGGGGTTGAGAAATGGTTGAAGAAAAGAACATGAGGTAAACATTTCCTTCAGTACTGAACCACTTCCTCAAACTTGAAATTGTAGTTTATCTTCCTACAAAAATGTAACTTGAATAACCAAAAGTGGCTGAAATAGGAAAGGGGAGAGAAAGGCAAGTAGGAATTGGGGCTATGATTAAAGGCTGCTACTAGTAATAGTGCCTGTTGCTATAGGATGTACTGGGAGGAGGAGTTATCTTCTCTTTGTTCTAGGAGATACTGGAGAAGGGATAGTATTGGTAGGAAGGTTGCTTAGAGTGGGAATAAGATGCTAATGAGTCAAGGCCAGAGTCAGAAGTGGATTGCTTATCTCTCTAGAAAGTGAGCTACTTTCTAAGCTTTCCTGAGGAGAAAGAATTGGTATCACTTGGTAAGTGAAGAATTAGTTGAGCTCTAGTGTTGATGACCTTTTAGACGATAGAAAAATTGAGAAATGGTTTATTTATTGCCATTTACTGCTGGGGTCCAGCCCCGGGGGGAATCCAGGGGTCCCACAGGAGGAGACGGCGTCAGCGCGAATCGAGTGAGAGAGCCGAATTCTTTTTTTTTTTTTTTCTCCGAATTCTTTTCTTTCTCTTTATTCTCTGGTTAGCATTTACTGTCAGGCATCTCTGCCAAATGCTAGTATAGCTCCCTTTTTATACACACACACTGAGTTACAATTACATGGTATTAATCATTGCTTCTGTTTCACTATGTTTACATGTTTCCAGATAACAGTTAATTTATATCTATAAACTACAAATCAGGTAGCAAGTCATTCAAAGTACAAAATAACTTGAATAGCGATAACAACATCAGTAAAAGCTTTTAAGGTATTAGTACTAATAGTTAACTAACTTTACTGCTGTTGTGAGTCAAGGGGCAGAGAGAGATTAGCAGACGAAATCATTAAGGTCTAACAATGGACCACCGCTTGCTCAGGTAAATGGCCTTGAGTTCATGCAGTGTCCTACTTTTTCTCACAAGATTCTAAAAGGCTTGCCTATAAAGAAATTGACATAACATTAAGAGTAACTTTCACCCAAAGATATACATAGTGCACTTGCAAGATAGCCTAGTAGCAACATAATTTCAGAAGACATTAACTGTTATTACTTCTATGGATTCCCCTACATTCCTCTCATTATCAAAAAATCTTGGAAAGTATATAAATCTCATGAGAACATCTCACTGAGAAAGCCTAGCAATTGCCTTTAGTCAAAAGACAATTCTCTTAGTAAAACATTCTTTTCTTGCCGACTGCGCTCTCATCCTAGGCCACACAATGGGCCATTCTACTATACCTTATCTAAGACACTATTGTCTAGTCAAATATTACTTATTTATTATATTTAAACACTAGTTAAGTTCTAACTCTATTCTTCTCAGAGTGTACCACTATCTGCAGATCAAATAAGCAAGAAGAAAGGAATGTTTCTCTACTCTATCACATGAAAAGGCTAGGGAGGAAAAATGTTGAATTAAGTGAAAGTCGAAAGGCGCTCTGTGCACAGCCACTGCCTCCTACCTATTCACAAGTCACAATCTATTCTTTCTAACATGATTAAGAGGGAATTCTCCTACAGACTTAACCCTTTACGAGGGATATCATAGCCAGCCTCTTATGTCTATGAGCCCAGCTCAAGGGTCCCACAGGCTTTTCTGTGGAACTCACACCCTCTGTCTCATTTTCAAAGAAATTACTACGAATCTACAGGAAAAGCATGGTACTATTATCCCTGTGCCATAAATAATAGGACACACCCAGAAAAGGGAGGATATAAGGCCAGATTAATTCAAAAAGTCAAAGGGGAAAGTATCATTGTGTCTCTCCTTTGGGTGACTTCGTCAACCCGCAGCCATTGGTCTTCTCTGCTGTGACTTTGTCAATCAGCAGTTTTTGATCTTCTTCTGCTGTGACCTTGTCAGCCAGCAGTTGTGGGTCTTCTTCTGCTGTGACCTTGTCAGCCAGCAGTTGTGGGTCTTCTCCTGCTGTGACCTTGTCAGCCAGCAGTCGTTGATCGGCTCCCGACAATTTACTATTACTCCTTTTCAGGAAGAGATACTCTTTATAAATTATAGAATTAGAGAATTAGTTTAAGCAATCCATGTGAGACTTGGGGATCCAGAAACTAAAGACCTTCATTTATTCAATATTTATTGGCATTGGGCAGGGTGGAATTTCCTGTTTCTTCTAAAAGCTTCCTATTGCTGCTGAAAAGTTTAGCTGTTTGATTAAAGACTGTATGCTAGGTTTACTAGCACTGCAGGTACAGATAACCTCTAGAGCAGGCTTCCCTAAACTACAGCCCACAGGCTGCATGCGGCCCCCTGAAGTCATTTATCTGCCCCTGCAGCACTTCCGGGAGGGGTACCTGTTTCATTGGTGGTCAGTGAGAGAAGCATTGTATGTGGCGGCCCTCCAATGGTCTGAGGGACAGTGAACTGGCCCCCTGTGTAAAAAGTTTGGGGACCCTTGCCTTAGATTGTCAAATTAAAAATAAAAATGACACAGCCAACACAGCAGTAACCAACCACTATGAATGAATCAAAATTATACCTATTTTTTTTATCAGATTAGCAAAAAGTCTATCTTTTGGTGTGCCGGAGAATTATAGTAGTCACTTTCTGAGTGCCATGAAATGAAAAAGGTTGAAAATCACTGCCTTAGAGAGTTGTTGTGAAAAATCAAACGATATACTAACATGGAAAGATAGAAGCACTATGTCAGCTGTTCCTAGTACCAAGCACATGTTTTAAATGAATGAGGAAATCCTATATGTATTGATTTGGAATAAAGCCCACGACATAGTGTTCTATGGAAATGCGACTGAATAACTCACTTAGTAATGGGTCTGTTCAGCAAAGAAAGAAGAATGCATGACACATATTTATAGGTGCATCCAAACAAGCCTAGAAAGGTGCACATGCACCAAGCATTGACTTTGTCATTACCTCGGGGAGGCTGAGAAAGGGTTTACATTTGTATACTGGTATTTGCTTGAATTAACAAGTGTATACTATTTTTATAATTTTTTAAATTAGACATTCTACAGTGGGATTTTTTTAACCTTCCAGTTTAATGTCTCTCATGTCCTGGTTTAAGAAAAGATAAGCTTCTTAAAGATGAGGAAACTAAAGTCCAGCTAGGAAAAGTTCACACCCTGTAAGTACTAGCTCTCCTACATGTCTCGTTTCAGATTCCTTTATAATCTTTACAGTCCTTGGCATGCCATGTGCCTGCCATAGGACCCCAACACAAACTGCTGGTTCTCCCCCTTTCCCTTACTGTCCTGATTATCTGAGGCACTCCTTTTATTGTGTCCAAGTACCTTCCACATTTCCTATCTTAACAGCTTCTTTCCTCCCTTTCATATCTTTCTCTCCCTTTGCCTGCTTGTCTTTCCGCCCCTCAGACAGGTGCCCTTGCCCAGGAAAACCCACTGGAGTGACAACCCCGCCCTACACATTCAGGTTTCAGCCAGGCACAAGGGACTCTAAATTGCAGAACAGATTATGTCTCTGTTGGGCAGATAAAATGTATTATGCTCACTTTGTTAAAAATAGGTGCTGCCCACGTGAGGCTGTCACCCAGGTGATATTAATGTGTGTTGAGAATCCTTGTAGCCTGGGGCTTGGTTTTGGGATTAAGCCTTTCCCACCCTTTTTGATGTGGGGCGGTACAATCCAATCATGCCTCAGAGAAGTGACTTTGTATTAGAGACTTCCCTATTTTGTATATTGGATTAGAGGTTGTGACGCTACACTATAAAATGGGGACAGAGCCAGAGCTTGGGCTCTTGGTTCCTGAGATTATCATTAGAGGAGGGAGCAGAGCAGAGAGCAGAAAGAGGCCATGTGGCCAAGAGAAGCAGCCAAGATGGCGGAGTGCTGAGTGAGATGCCAGTTTGTGCAGTTTGATGCTGGAGAAGGAAGGAGATGGGGAACAGAGGTGAATAAGTCTGGTGAGCTAGAGACCTTTGATTCTAGGAAACTCGGATAAGTCAGTAGCTTTGTGAGCACTGAATGTGAGTGGGTTTTGGAGCCTAGTGTATGTTTTTACTTGCCTGCCGGGTGCAAGCTAGGATTAAAGAAAATGGCCTATCAGTTTTTGGCTCCGTTGTTCCTTTACCGACTGTCCGAATCCAATGCGAACCTGCATGGGCCGGGCTGCTGTGATAGTGGCCCTGGCCATGGCTTCTGGCTTTACAGCCTCCAAGCTGCCTTTTGTCTAGCAAAGAGTCCAAACTGACTTGACTTCTGAACATGTTTTCTTATTCCAGTTAAGAAACAGTGCTTGGTATGTTTTGGCAGGCAGTTTTTCCTTTAGGTCTTTCCTTACACAGGTGTTTTATTTTTCCTTTGGCTTTCTCCTACAAGTTACAAAGCTATTTTGTACCCCCTCAACCCAAACATTCTCTACCTCGTTTACCCTTTATCGTGTTCATTTTTATTGTTTTAGCACCCAGCACTTTCACTTCTGCTTCCTCACTCTCTCACACTCCAGCCCTCTTAGCCCCAATTTTCTATTTCAGTCCACATAGAAGCTGTTACATGTTGAACGGGGAAGGAAAAAAGAATTCCAGGCTCTAAGCAGGGAATCTTCCAGACCAACTCTCACAGGGGAACCCTAAGCTTCTGGAACCAAGTCTGCCCGGGGGTATACAGGCCACCAGAACAGGGTCAGCATCAAAGTGCTCTGGCGTCTGAAGAGCTGATTGGTTCCCAATAAACCAATCAGCGTGCGAGGCTGTGCAAGAACAAGGGAGGACCCAGATTACAGAGCAGACTGAGTTCAAGCTTAAAGGGGCAGGTGAGCCAGGTCCCAAGGTTTCACGTGCATTTTTGCATTTACCAGGTTACAATTAACCCTGGAACGCCGGTCTCCCTAAATTCCACCTTTGGAGGTTCCCAGTTTCATAATGCAAACAGAGAAACATTACTTAGCCAACCATTCATAAAATGGTCATTAATGGTCAATGGAGGAGTACCCTTAGAGTGGGACAGAGGCCATTAAAATCCTCCCTCCTTTCCCAGTTCCACTCCAGGTCCTCAACAAAAATCAATTGGTTCTTGAAATAGTAAATCACTCAAAAACGCTCGCCTACTCGCCAAAGCTGATTACCAAAATGCTATCAATAAACAATGGAATAAGTTTCCCCTTCCCGAACGGCTGGGGTAAATTGTGTTGGCATTTAATGAACGTGAAATGTTTTATTACCTGCTAACAAAAGAAGCAAATGAGCTATTAGGCTGAAGTCGGAGAAAGAAGACCTGAAACATGCAACCACGCAAGCTAAGGCAGCCGCCTCCCGGACTCGGACACCGCCCTCCGCCACACCTTCCCCCACCTCGTCGCCTGGACCGCTCCTCCAGGCTCTACCCCACACTCTTCATATGGAGGCACAAAGATTTGGGGCGGGGAGGGCGAAAATACCAGATTTCCCTGCTGTGTTTCAAACTTCAGCAGAACTGTTCTACGCACTCCAAGTGTCCCAGCCCCCTGGAATCACAGATCTGTCCAACCTTAGCTTTCCCACGGTGCAGCGCTTCACCCACCCATCTTCCACCCATTCCCGGGCTGGAGACGCCGCGTCCTTGGGGATGCGAGATGGGGGAAGGGGGCGTGGAGAAGACAGAAATGGCCAGTGTAAGTTAAGAGGTACCCACCCGCCGAGGCCAGGAAGCTGGCAGCCAGAGAACCCTGGGGCCAAGGAACTAGAGAGGGGGTCTGGAACCGTGAGCGGAAGGACTGGGAGGAAAGCGGGAGAGCCGCCGGCGTCGCTGCACTCACTCTGCATAGCCAGTAGCCCAGGGAAGCCGCCGGGTCTCCTTGGGGATGAGGATGGGGCGGGCGATGTGGTCGGCGCTGCACTCCTCCTCGTCCTGAGCCCCAGGAACTCCGCCGCCCGTAAGGGAAGCGCAGGGGCAGGTCCGAGCCTCCGCAGCCGCAGCCGTGCTCAGAGCCTGAGCTGCCAGCCATGATGCCGCCCATAAAATTGGCCACCGCAGATTTCACGGGAGTGAGCATATTACTGCGGCGCCCGGCAGCAGCGGTGCGAGCAGGAGGCGGAGGCTGGGGCCCGGCGAGGCGCAGCGCGGAGCATGCAGGCTGGGGCCGCCGCCCAGCGGTCGAGCAGTGGGGTCGCTAGTGTGCGCCGCCCGGTTCCGGGAGCCTAGTGCTGAGTGGTGCAGGTGCCGAGCCCTGGCTTCCCGCGCCCCGTGTCGCCGCCGCCTGCCCTCGTCATACTTCTGCAACGGCGAGGCAAGGAGCAGGCGGGCCTGGAGAGAGGCCGCGCGCCCCGGAGCGGTTGGGCCGTTGCAACCGCAGCAGGGCCCGTCCTCGCCCGCTGCGCTCGACTCCTGCGTGAGCGGAACTGAGCCCGCGAGATGATCCCGCGGAGCCAGCGCGGCTGCTGCCACTGCTACCGCTGTCAAGTCTTTTGATAATCAGATGCAAAGGCTCTAGCCACTGCTTTGGCCGGAGCTCAGCCCCTCCCCTGACGCCCTGGGGAGGCTCCACTAAGATCCCGATCTCTTGGCGGGGGAAGGAAGGGGGCAGGAAGGGTCTGTACCTGACGGAGGGGATAGGGACGCTGTAAGCTCCAGGCAGTACAGGCGTTAGGGGAAGTCACGTGGGGCCAGGCAGCCTAGAAAAGCCAGTGGAGAAATCAGCTCTGGGAGGAATGCCGCCTACACCTTTGGGAAAGGAAACGGGAGCAGGCGGGGAAAGGGAAGACGGGAGGAATCCTGGAGGGAGGTCACGTCCTGCAGTGGAAATGAGGAACACCTGGTGTAACCGACTTTCAGAGCTTTAAAACCAACCTACAACAGTTGCACAGAAATTATTCAAGTTTTGCCCTAGGCATTTCTAGAATTACTTCGCTTGTTCATTATCAGCAAACGCATCATTATCTGCGGAGCAAAACCTTTTTGAAACCCAAAATAAGCTTAATGGCAAAGAAAACAAGCTCTAAGAAATTTGAAGCAAGCTCTATTTTATCGAGGGCATTTCCTGGTCATGTTTACTTATTCTGTATCCTGCTCCTATGTTTACCTACCAATTAATTTGCCAGGATTCTGTGTTACTTGAGGAGTTAGGCACTGACACCACAATTGGAGTTCAGGAGGAAATACAGGCTCTGGTTCTTACAGAATAGGAGGAGGAAGAGCAGCCCTGGTGTTGGGGGGGGGGGGGGAGCTAATTCTCTGAAGAGGAATTGGAATCCTTGCTCTTCTGGGAAGCCTGGGTAAACCTCGTTTATTCCTTTTATAATATTTTTAAGGCATTTCATCCCCATTTACAGTTTACGTTCAGTATTGTTTGTATTAGTTTCAGGTGTACAGCATAGTGCTTAGGGAATCTATACAGTGTGTCCGTAAAGTCATGGTGCACTTTTGACCGGTCACAGGAAAGCAACAAAAGATGATAGAAATGGGAAATCTGCACCAAATAAAAGGAAAACCCTCCCAGTTTCTGTAGGAGGGTGTGGCAGCATGTGCGCATGCACAGATGATGATGTAACACCGTGTATACAGAGGAGCCGCCCTCAGCCATGCCAGTCGAGATGTGGACAGTACAGAGGAAAGTTTAGTGTGTTCTGTGGCTCGCTAAATTCGAATCCGTGATCAAAGTGCAACGTGGGCCACGACACTGAGGATGGCTCCAATTGCAACAGAGCAATGCCCCAGGTGGGCAGAGCATCTCCCCCTAGTGGGCATGCCGGGTGGATCCCTCTCAGGCGCATGTGGGAGTCTGTCTCTCTGCCTCCCCACTTCTCACTTCAGAAAACTACAAAAAAAACACATTCAGCCTTTAGTGAAATAACATTCTTGTTAATAAGTCTTTTTTCACTTTTCACAGAACAAAAATGTAATTTTATCTTGGTCCCTTTCTCTCATTTTAAATTTGGGGGCAGAATTCTAAGTGATGTAAATCTAAATGAGCAAAAATGGTCTTCACAACCTTTTCTTTCCTGAACTATATACTTCCAGTGGGAATCACTATATAGTGATCAACCATTCAACCAACACATGCTTGGATAAACTTACAATCCCTTTCTTAAATTTTTCTTGGTAGAATAATTAGCTTTTAACTATGTTTTTTTGGATAGTTCAGAAACTGATTTCAATAGAGAATATGTTCCTTTCTTATGTAGTGCCAGTGGGTGAGCCCACGCAAGTCCACATTGGATTCAGGAAGACAGCAAAGAAACTGTGAAGCTAGAAAGAATTGGGCCATTTCCATTTAATAGAGTCTCGCAATGGTGGATGAATAAACAGGGAGGGGAAAACCTCAGGGTAACGAACAGCGAAAATGGCTCCTCACAGTGGTGGGCAGGCAATCCGCAATCTGCCCTGAGGGCAAGCACCCATAACCTTACATAAACTATACACATGTGGTGCTGCCACACACTTGTGCACTAATTCATGCAAAGCACAAGCGAGCAAGCCTAACAGCTGTTTTCCCAACACACTGAAAACTTGTTCTACCAACAGCACGCAAACAGGGATTACATTACTTTGAATATTTCTATAGATCACAGCTGACTGATAAATCTACTATCTTATTTTTATACCCATCTCTAATTTCAGGGTCCCATCCCATGATTTTCCAGACAAATATTTTTCATGAAACTTATTCCTTAATTATGTAATTCATGAAAATTGGGGTTTCAGATGGGAGGTATATCCTGATTAAAATGAGGCAATCATCCCTTTTAGGAGAGCCCCTGAAGAAGTGTCTTGCACACCTATTGCAGGTACAAATTTGGGAATATCTATGCTACCAGATTTAGGATTAGTGATTCCCTAAATTCAAACATTACAGTAATCAGAAACGGAGAGACCCTCGATGTGTTTATTACAGACTGTATATATGTCTCAATCCTCAAGAGGTATGATTCAGTTTTGTCTCTTTGTGTTCTCTTTATCCCTGGAAAATGTAGGTTGAAGATTTTAATAGAACATTCATCTACAGGTTAGATACATTGACTTTATAGCTGGATGGTTTTTATATAAATTAATCTCATTACTAGACCTATAATGCTATGTTTTTGACTATTCAGACTCTGCCATCAATAAGACTGTTTTCAAGGAAAAAACTGGTCTGGATAATTTCTTCAGTCAAAACATTAGGATTCTCCTAAAAGAGTTATTAATTACAAAATAAAAATAATAACTTATACTGGAAAACCCTGGTGGACATGACCTGAAATAAGTGATCCACATTAGCACTCCCAGCAGTGAGACAGTAACATACTATAACCCTTAACATCATGTACTGAAAAGGACACAGCCCTTCTGTGGTGTTTGTCCCCCAAATCTTTAACCTTGGTGTAAACATGGAAAGTCATGAGTGAAACCCAAACAGCATATTCTACAAAATACCTGACCAGGTATCTTCAAAAGTGTCAAGGTCCTGAAAGACAAGGATAGTCTGAAGAATTATCACAGATTACAGACATAAAAAAGACACAGCCCACTAAAATGATGTACTGATGTTTATTTCTCAGTTCTGATGTCCACATTAAGGGAAGCTGGGTGAAGGGTATTGTTAAGGGAAGCTGGGTGAAGGGAAAACAGCTGTGTTAGGCTTGTTTGCACTTTGTGTGATTAGTGCATGATTACTTGGCAGAGCCGTGTGTGTATTTAGCCTATATATGCCTTTTTTTTTTTTTTTTTTTTTTTTTTACAGAGACAGAGTCAGAGAGAGGGATAGATAGGGACAGACAAACAGGAATGGAGAGAGATGAGAAGCATTAATCATCAGGTTTTCGCCCTGGCCGGTTGGCTCAGCGATGGAGCGTCGGCCTGGCGTGCGGAGGACCCGGGTTCGATTCCCGGCCAGGGCACACCGGAGAGGCGCTCATTTGCTTCTCCACCCCTCTGCCGCACCTTCCTCTCTGTCTCTCTCTTCCCCTCCCGCAGCCAAGGCTCCATTGGAGCAAAGATGGCCCGGGCGCTGGGGATGGCTCTGTGGCCTCTGCCTCAGGCGCTAGAGTGGCTCTGGTCACAACATGGCGACGCCCAGGATAGGCAGAGCGTCGCCCCATGGTGGGCGTGCCGGGTGGATCCCGGTCGGGCGCATGCGGGAGTCTGTCTGACTGTCTCTCCCCATTTCCAGCTTCAGAAAAATGCAAAATAAATAAATAAATAAATAAATAAAAACAAATAAAAAAAAATCATCAGTTTTTTGTTGTGACACCTTAGTTCATTGATTGGTATCTCATATGTGCCTTGACCGCAGGCCTTCAGCAGACTGAGTAACCCCTTGCTTGAGCCAGAGACCTTGGGTCCAAGCTGGTGAGCTTTTGCTCAAACCAGATGAGCCCGCGCTCAAGCTGACGACCTCGGGGTCTCGAACCTGGGTCCTTCAGCATCCCAGTCCGACGCTCTATCCACTGCGCCACCGCCTGGTCTGGCTATTTTCTTTTTTTTAAATGCAGTGAGAGGAAGGGAGGCAGAGAGAGAGAGACTTCCGCATGCACCCCAACCGGGATCCACTCAGCAAGCCCTTTAGGGGTGATACTCTGCTCTTCTGAGGTGTAGCTCCGTTGCTCAGCAACTGAGGTCTTCTTAGTGCCTGAGGTGGAGGCAATGGAGTCATCCTCAACATCCTGGGCCAAGTAGTTCCAATCAAATCATGGCTGAAGGAGAGGAAGAGAGAGAGAGAAGTGAGAGGAGGAGGGGAAGGGTGGAGAAGCAGAAGGTACTTCTCCTGTGTGCCACGGTGAATAATGCTGCAGTGAACATAGGAGTACGTGTATCTTTACAAATAAATGTTTTCAAATTTTTCGGGTAGGTACCCAAAAGAGGGGTTGTTGGGTCATATGGCAAGTAAGTCTGTTCTTCATTTTTTCAGAATTCTCCATACTGCTTTCCAGTTTACATTACCATCAGCAGTGAATGAGAGTTCCTTTTTCTCTACAACTTCTCCAACATAAAAGAAAATATATGCTCTAAATTTTTTTTTTTTGTATTTTTCCGAAGCTATCAATAGAAACGGGAGACAGTCAGACAGACTCCCGCATGCGCCCGACCGGGATCCACCCGGCATGCCCACCAGGGGGCAACGCTCTGCCCACCAGGTGGCGATGCTCTGCCCCTCCGGGGGGGTCGCTCTGTTGAGACCAGAGCCACTCTAGCGCCTGGGGCAGAGTCAAAGGAGCCATCCCCAGCGCCAGGGCCATCCCTGCTCCAATGGAGCCTTGGCTGCAGGAGGGGAAGAGAGAGACAGAGAGGAAGGAGAGGGGGAGGGGTGGAGAAGCAGACGGGCGCTTTTCCTGTGTGCCCTGGCCGGGAATCGAACCCAGAATCCCTGCACACCAGGCCAACGCTCTACCACTGAGCCAAACGGCCAGGGCATATGCTCTAAATTTAAGGACCCTGGTTAGCATTTTATGAATTTGACCTCAAAGGCAAGGAAGCGAAAGCAAAAATGACAAAATTTAAGGTACACATTCCCTTTTACCCAGTATAAATTTATCCTATCGCTATAGTGCACCAATGTGCAAAAACTCATCCATATGAGAAAATATTCATTACAGTTTTTGAAATAGCACAAATGGAAACAACCTAGAATTCCATCAACAGGAGGCTGTTCAAGTAAACTGTCACACAGTATAAAGGAATTCTGTGCAGCTGTTAAAAATACTAAACGAGAGTTATCTATGTTGATATAAAAAAATCCCCAAGAGATAATGTCAAATGAAAAAAGCCTATTTGAGCAAGGGGGAAAAGAATGAACTTAAATATGTACATATGTTATGGCAATGACAGATAAGAAACTATTAGCAGTGCTGAGCTCTTGGGAATGGGACAGAGGCAGGGGAAAATTACGTTTCATTTTATACCTTTCTGCATAGTTTGAAATTCTTAATGCATGTATGTAATTTACACATAATAGCTGTATTGTTTTTTTTAACTTAACATTTTCTTATTATTTTATTTATTCATTTGGAGGAGGGGGTGAGGAGCAGGAAGCATCAACTTTCAAATGTGCCTTGACCAGGCAAGCCTGGGGTTTCAAACCGGCAACCTCAGCATTCCAATTGGACGCTTTATCCACTGTGCCACCACAGGTCAGGCAAATACCTTTATTATTTTTAAAACCTAGTTTTAAAATAGTTTTTTTTAAATATGCTTGACCATAAATAAAGCATGGATATCTTAACATTTGAATTTACTTTTCCAAGAGAAAAGGGTGTTCTGTCATACCCGGTTTTGTTTTCTCATAGAGGAAGCTCCTCAGGAAGAAGAGGGCTCAGAGATAGGGCTACGAGCCAATTTGTCTTTGGCTCAAGGATAGGCTGACATCCAAGTAACAAACGAAAAAGGTCTGATACTTATACCCAAATGCTGGGTTCTTCTGTCCTAAGCCTGCTTACTAACTGGGTATGGTTGGTTGATGCTTTGCTACAGTGTTACTAATCTTACAACACCCCTGCAAAGAAAGTAATTAACATCTCCATTTTATAGTACTGGTGATACTCTTAAGAGAATCATATTCTTGGTAGACCTCCTGAGCTTTAATCCTCACAACAGTTCTTTAAAATAGGTATTGTTGGGTTAAGGAAACAGGCTCAGCAATGTTAAGAAACTTGCCCAAAGTTACACAGCTAGTAGATCTGACTGTACCTCATTGCTTGTCACTGGGGATTTTGATGTCTCTCGACTTCAACATTCCCACCCCTTCTGATGATTGTTCTTCCTCCACCCATCCCTAAATACTAGAGACTCTTTTGGTTCTCATTTCACTCATATACTCCCCCCCCCCCCCCAGCAATCTCACTCACTCTCACAGTTTTCAATTATCACTCATACACAGATTGGTTCCAAATTGAAATAAGTAGCCCAGATCTTTTCTGGGCTACATCCACTTGACAGTAACCTGTGTTATCTAGAGGGCAATATTGACCTCCCCAGACCTGGGTCTCCTCCTTTTCTCCCATTCTATTCTATGTGATTTTTTTTTAATCTGGAAATCTCAGGTTTCCCATTCATGAACACAGATCTTAGACTTACCCAGAGAATTCCAGGGAACTCCATCTCTCAACTCTGCCAGCTAGGTAGTGAGAAGAGACTAAGAACAATGGGGCAGTCACCACCAGTGTGGGACAACTGTCAGGTCCCTTTCCCCCTACTCACCTCAGAGACAGGCAGACAACTTCTGAAGACCTCCTAATAACATGCGCCTCTACTGCAGCTACACTGACCTGTATTTATACGGCTGTCCTAGATGAAAGCAGCACTTGCAGATTCCTTCATGATAATTATTTACACGGAGCATCCACTGATTGAATAAAATACCTACTGACAAAATGTTACCATGAATTCAGTAATGCTTTTAGATGATTTGGTATTTTAATTAATCACGTTTACATACTTGTGACAATGGTACAAAAGTGTAAGACATGGTGATTTAGTCTCAGGCACTGCTTGGTGTGGATTCAGACTCTCCCACAGGTTTGCAAAGCAGAGCCTGAGAACAATTTTCAATGAATTAACAGATTTTTTAAAATAAAAGTAGTAGAAGTTTTTAAAGAGTAATTAAAAGCAAAGAAACTGGGGGAAACATTTGTAGTATAGCTTTATTATACTAAAAGTTCTCACTAATTAATAAGAAAAAAAACCAACACCCTATTAGAAAAACTGACAAAGGACACCACTAGATGAATTAGAAAAGAAAAAAATCCAAATAACCAATAAGATTTAGTAAAAGATGTTATATTTCTTAAGATTATTAAAGACATACATTTAGCATTGAAAATGAAGTACCATTTGCCCATCAAATTAACAAATATACAGAGGGGGGGGGGAGTCCTGAAGAGAGTTTATTGGAAATAGGTACTCACATCCGTTGCTAGTATGAAGGTAAACTTGCTACAACTTTTCCAAAGGGCAATTTGACAACCTGTACCAACAGCTTTAAAAAGGCACAGATGTCAGCTTGACCTGTGGCAGTGCAGTGGATAAAGCCTCTACCTGGAACTCTGAGGTCCCCAGGCCTCCCTCCAACCCAGGGGTCCCAAACTACGGTCCCCTGAGGCCATTTATCCAGCCCCTGCCACACTTCCGGAAGGGGCACCTCTTTCATTGGTGGTCAGTGAGAGGATGCATCCTGTGCTCCTGGAGTACTGTATGTGGTGGTGCCTCAAAGCCCGGCGTCACTCACATACAGTACTACTTCCGGTGATGCCAGACGCATGCATCACGGCTCCAGGCGTCATATCACTTGTTATGGCTAGCAGTGACAAATATGGAACCAGACATTGACCATCTCATTAGCCAAAAGCAGGCAACTTTACCCCATTGGCTAGTACAGTTACGCAAGCAACCAATAAGCTATCTGCAACAAACAGACACTTAAGCCGCGTAAAATAAAGATTTTATTATTTTTTTTTATGCCAGGCACTAACTTGTTACACAATTACTTTGTATACTGCTCAATATTCTACAAGGCAGATACAGTTATCTGCAGCTGACAAATGAGGAACCAGACCAGTGGTGTTCCATGACTTGCCCAAAGCCACACAGTGAGTGGACACACTGGTCTTCCCATTTAGTCTACCCGCCTGGGGAGACCAGGCCACCCCACAGTGTAGCACTGCTTCTTGAGGTCCTCAGAATCCAAGTCCCTCTAATTATGTCTCTTCCTTCCTCCAAATGTGAATGGTCCCCTAAGGCTGTTAGTCTGTGTTTAATCCCTTGAGCTTTTCTAATAAGCATAGGTTGTGAATCATCACTTGGGTGAATGATTCCTAACACTTTGCCATTCCTTTGATATTTAGAATTTAACACATCAAAAACAGAATTCCGTATATAAGCAACAGTTTCCAAATTCCTCAATACCTATGATTATTTCCCAAGTACCAGGTAATTTGATGCCCTTCAGAAAGCATTTGCTGGTCTTTTTTTTTTTTTTTTTTTTTTTTTGAGAAATTGTCTTTGAGAAATCTCTTAGCATTCACTAATACCTGTTGGTACGATTTCACATTACCAACCTCTTTTGCCTTTCTTCTAGTGCCAAACACAGTGCTTACTTACTTCATAGCAGGTGCTCAAAAAGCCACAGCCTGAATGAAAATTAATGCCTCTATGTGAAATACTGAAACTGGGGGCCAGTCCACTGGGGAGGGGGGAAAGATTATTTTCAGTCCCCCTTGGCAACTGGCAGGCAGGTATAAACCCCGACTAGGTCAGACCCGGAGGGATGCAGCTGGACAGACTTACTGGGTACTGGAGAGCTGACAGACGGAACCTCTTCCCGGGTCTAAGGTTGGTCACTGGGGAGAGCTGAACTGAAAACACAAGGCTGGTATGTTCCAAAAGGGAAATTTATTTTAAAAGCCTGGGTGCAGGTCTTGGCTGGCTGGCTCAGTGGTAGAGCATCAGCCTGGTGTGTGGAAGTCCCAGGTTCGATTCCCGGCCAGGGCACACAGGAGAAGCGCCCATCTGCTTCTCCACCCTTCCCCCTCTCCTTCCTCTCCCTCTCTCTCTTCCCCTCCTGCAGCCAAGGCTCCACTGGAGCAAAGTTGGCCCCAGCACTGAGGATGGCTCCATGGCCTCCATCTGCCTCAGGGGATAGAATGGCTCAGTTGCAGTGGAGAAACAGCCCAGAGGGACTGAGCATCGTCCCCGGTGGACATGCCGAGTGGATCCTGGTCCAGCGAAGGCAGAAGTCTGTCTGCCTGCCTCCCTGCTTCTCACTTGGGGGCAGAGGGGGGGGGAGGAGCCTGGATGCGGGCTGGTTGAGACAGAGGAAACCCTGTAGGCCCACAGGGAGGGATGGAACCGGGTTTATATAGGTTGGTCAGGGGTCTTGGAAGAAGCAGCTGACGTCACTGCCCCTATAGGTACAAAGTAATATTTCTTCATATGTGGATTGGAGTGGCACCACAGCTCCTCCAAATTGTTTATCTCCCCGCTCAACTGCCTATTATCCACATCAGCTGTAAAAAGAAAGCCTGGGCTGGTTCAAAGATCCTGGGCAAGGACTTCAAGCAAGCCAGCCCCTCCTCCTGCAAGTTTGCACTGCCCTCACCATGGCAGGATGGCACCTGATCTATCAGAAGAGTCTGGACCTGTGGCTAGGCTTTTACAGAAAACTATTCTGGTTTCAAATCCCCTAATTGTCAGAGCCTTCCCCAGTGTAAGCTTTCCCAGACACTTCTGCAAAGGTAAACTTTTTGCTACATTTCAAAGTGAAGGCCAGGAAGCCCCTGAGAGAGAATAGCAAGCAAATTAACTATAACCTCACAGTGGGGGATGGGAATGTTCTGTTTTGAGCTCTAGTGGGAAGTTGGCTGAGGGGAATTTCAGTTTTAAAGAGGCTCTGGATTTAAAGGAGCCCTGAACCTAAACCTAACAATATGATCCCATGTAGAGACTGAGGGGAGATGCCTGCAATGACAAACTATTTATGTAATAACTTGTCAGTTATTGCGTGATTCAAGCATATGACAGAAAGGTAGCGCTAAGGTATAGGAGAGATACTACATCTGGTTTCAATAGTAGAAAGACACTCCTTTTACACCTAAATCTTCTTTGCTCCCCTTTACCCGATTCACCCCACTAACATAGCATGAGACAGTAGAAGCTCAGCAAACAAGTCTCCTGGAGTCCAAAGAAGTAGCTTCCAGGGCAGGCACCGACATCTGATCCAAATCATAACCTCTCATACCAGAAAATGCTTCAAACCAGTCTCCACACTCCATGCCTTCACCGCCCGTCTTCATGAGCATAACTTCTAGAAGAGTTTATTATTTAAATTTTATTTGATTGATTGATTTGAGAGAGAAATGTCGATTTGTTGTTCCACCTCTTTGTGCATTCTTTGGTTTATTCTTGGAAGTATCCTGACCAGAGATCAAACCCATAACCTTGGTGTATGGGGAATACGCTCTAATCAACTGACCACCCAGCCAGGGCCAGAACAGTTTAATCTGGCCATTCCACACCTCAAAATCATGAAGGCATCTACTCAGCATAATATTGAATTTAAGTTGCTTGACTCTGCATTTAGAGCCATCTGTCAACTGATGCCTCAATGCTTTTGTGAGCTTTGTAGTACAATGAAAAAAGCATGGGCTTTGGAGTCAGAATATTTTAATCCAAATCTCATCATGCATTTTACTAATATTTTATTCACATAGTATAAGAGGATAATACCACCTATATCTCCTAGTATTCTTGGGATAATAAAATGAGTAAATGCAAAAGGTGCTTTGTCAACTACATCATTATTAGTGATGAGCTCTGGACCTTCTCATGGAACCTCACTGTGCCCAAGGCCCCACCTCCTTACGCATTTGTGAGAGGAACAGAATACAGTTTAATTTTCTATCAGAAAAGATATTTTACTTCTATAAGTGTGGTCCTGGAATTCCAATAACTGGATTGTAATTCACTATAATGTTTTCTGAACATTCAGTGTATTTTAAAGAAATCTCTCATAAAAAATAACTTGGCGATGCTTTCACTTTTGCACTTAATAAAAAGTTTGGCCACTACGTGAGATGCACTTGCTTCAGTTGCTGCAAATACCTTCTACACGGAGTGCTGGGGACAGAGGCAGGACTCTCTAAATGCCTCTCATCCTGGCTCCCATCTTATCTGTCAAGCTATGCATGGACTATTATGACTATAAAAGTAGCAGCAATCAGTTCAAATTCTTAGGTTATGAGAACAGATTTTAACTCTGATCCCAGAGGGAGAGTTTTTTCAAATGTTATTGTCCACCAAAGCTTAGGAACAAAAAAATCTAAAGGCTTCTTTTTTAAAAAGCAAAGGCTGCATTACAAGATTTATTTATAAATGTAAATGATGCCACAAACCACCAAATTGCTTGCCAATACATACAATCCTATTTGCCCAAATTTTAAAAGGAAACACTGGAGAATGTGGATACCGTTCAAAAATTGTTAACCTGTCAGCCTACATTTTTGGTACTGTTCCTTTATCCCCCCCCCCCCTTCTGGGATCCTGAACAAAATTTTAAAAAGAAACATTTGCCTTATGCTCACAGAGCAAATGGACAAGTATGACTGAAAATGGGAGAAATAGGTATAATTGGTGCAACCCAATACCAATTCTTAGTTTTTGTGGGGTCATCAAAGACTCTTTGAAAGTCCTATGAAGGTATAGAACTACTACCTGGAAAAATGCTCCTACAAATAAACATAACATTTGAAGGGAAAATACGCATGTCAGGCACATAAGCATATTGTCATCAGATCCAAAGTGCCACATATGTATGTTAAGCTTTGAAGTCCCATTCTTGACACACAGCCTTCTGGCCTTGACCTGTCCTTCAGTTCACAGGCCTCTCACCCCTCCACCTGGCTCAGCTGCTCTCAGGCTGCCAGCGACACCACTCCCTCCCCAGCCAGGCAGGACAAGAGGGAATCAGACTCATCACCATCTCCTACTCCTGCCTCTGTTCCTACTGCCACTCAAATCGGCCAATTTCTGATCATGGAGCCTCTTCTACCCTAATCTGCTTCTTATTCTGTATTTTTTCCTAGCTTAGTAAATGGCAACACTGCTTTTGTCACTGTCACTCAAGCTGGAAACCAGGACATCTACAGAGCTTTCTCTCTTTCATCACCCACAGTCAGATACCGTTCCTTCCATTTTCCTCCTGTTGCTGCTATAAGTTACCACAAATTTAATGGTTTAAAGAGGACGCAGAATATGGTAAAGGGGAGGATAAATGGTGATGGAAAGAGACTTGACTCGCGGTGGTGAACATATAACACAATATACAAATAATGTATTACAGAATTGTGTCCCTGATACCTATAAAATCTTATTAACCAGTGTCACCCCGATAAATTCAATGAATAAAAACATTTACTGGCTTAAAGCAATATAGTGAATGACCTGAGTGCAACATAGTACTGAACACATACATACATACCTATGATAAAGTTTGAGTTATAAATTAGGCACAGTGAGAGATTAACAACAATCATAATATAAAACAATTGTAAAAAGATACTATAATACAAGTTCATGTGAATGGCTTTGGGGACATTATTAAGTAAAATAAGGGTTACTAGGACTCAAGCACTGCAATACCTTGACAGTTGATCTGATAACTTAGTCAGCTAGTGTCTAAGGGGTGGCGGTGGGGGTGGGGGCATCTACAGCGTGGACAGGCTGGACGAAGGGATTATTAACACCCCAGGCAGCACAATACAGGGCTCAGTGGGACACCTGCAAGATTTCACCATGCTCCTCTGATGGGGTGCAACTTAAAACTTAGGAAGTATCTCTGGAATTTTCCATTCAATATCCCCAACTGTGGTTGACCCCGGGTAACTGCGACCACAAAGTGTGGAACCCGAGATAAGCGGGGGAAGACTGCATGTACTGTACCGTGATTACGTGCTGAAATGGTCACATTTTAGCTACAATGAGTTCAATAAAAGATTTAGTTTTCACATGTTTCTTTTTACTTTTAGAATCACTATGTGCCTCACATATTTCTAACCAATAACACCACCTTACAGAATCTGGTAACAACTATGGACACTTCCAGAAAAACGAACCTCCACCATACCCGTCTCTCATAATGTTGTTTATAATTTCGGAAGTGCGTGAAATCCTTCCTGCAAACCCTCTGGGAACCCCTGGCTCCCAGGGTCTATATCCCAGGTCAAACACCTTTGCTGATGCTGCACTGGCTCCACCCTGAGGGGCCAGGGAGGCGGGGCATTCGTCCGCCTCAGTGAGGGCGGGGCCGCACGGTGGAGGCCTCGGGCGGCGCGGTCTCTAGGGCTCCGCCCAGGGCAGGAGGCCCCATAGGGTCGCGGGCGGGCCGGGGAGGAAGCGGCTGGCTGGGGCCTGCCGCTCGGAGCCCGGTCTTCCCGCTGGGCCCGCAGAGCCCGGGCATCGGCCTCACTCAGAGGCAGGGAGGGGCTGCGGCGACGGGGCGCAGAGCCCGGGCCGCGCGGTGGGGGCCCTTCTGGCCGCCGGCTCAGCCCCCGCACCGTCTCCGGGCGCGCAGCGAGGGGGCCCGCAGCTCGGAAGTCACTCGGGCGCAGCGTCGGCGGTGTCCCCGCCTCCCACGGCTGCTCGCCCGCGCCTCTCGGCCCCCCCGCATCCGGCTCCGGCTCGTCCGCCCGCCGGGCTGGGAGCACCGCCCGGAATCGCGCGGCCCCGCCCGCTCCTCACCTGCGCTCACCGTGCCTGCTCCGCCCGCAGCTGCCCTGTGCTGGCGCCGCCGCTCGGGCTCCGCCTCTGGGGCGCTCGCGGGGCTCCCGAGCTCTGGCTCCCGCGGCGGTCGAGTCCCGGGCCGGCGCGAGTCCGCACCTGGAACCGCTCGCCCGCTCACCCCTCGGCCGCTCTGGCCGCTCCCGCCCTCCCCTTCGTCCGACCTGGGCGTCTGCTGCCCCACGTTCTACACGCCGCGCTCCCCGCGCTCCCACCCTGCGTGTTTCGGCAGCCAACCCCAGCACCAGCGAGGGACAGCCCCACGCCTCCGGCCCGACTCACTGGGCTGATTTAATGCGTCTTTTAAAAAGTTTTTTCTTTTTAATTTGTGTTGCCATGGTTTTAAGAGTCCCACTCATTATAACACCCTCTATCCCCCCCCGCCGCCGCATCGTATCCCTCATGTCCCACGCAAAGTCTCTTTCCATTCCCATTTCATCTTCTTTCCCCACACCCCCCCCACCTCAATCTCCCCTTTCCCTCCCCAAATTGCTACCCTGTTGTTTGTATCTAACTTTTATGTGCATATAATTTGGTCAATCCCTTCACCTTTGATCCCATCCCCTCTCCCCCCTTCCCTCTGACAGCTGTCCATCTGTTCACAGCGACCCTGCCTCTTTTTACTTTGCTCCTCAGTTAATTTTCTTCATTACAGTCCACATATAAATGAGATACACACATTTGTCTTTCTCTGCTGAGCTCCCTGCCGCGTCTTCTGGCAGCCTGGCAGGCGGCTGTGGGAGCTGCGCCCTCCCCTGGGGCACTGCCCTTGCTCCTTTCCTGGCACCCCCTTCTCAGAGCTGAAATCCTCTCCTGCCTCTCCCTTTTCTCGCTGAAATGAGCTCTTACAGACCCTTCATTCACCCTTTAGTCAAAATCCAGAACGTTCCTCATTCCCAGCCCCCCGCCCGGTGCCCAGGGCTCTCGTGGGCGCAGGCTTCTGATTACTTCCCCTACTGCCATCTGGGGATGAGGCGCCACCTCTGACAAGCTGGGCAATGAAGTCGTTTAGAGCCTGAGCAGAGCCCATGTGCTGCTCCCGACCGCTGCCTCACTTCTCCACTCCGGGGCTGCCCCTACCCTGCCCTGCTCCACAGCGCTCCTTCCAGGTCCTGCCAGTCAGTGGCACCTCTCTTTCTCCGCCACCTGCGCAAACTCCAAGACACCTCTTCCCCTGACCTCAGCAATTACAGCAAGGGCCATTAGGCTCTCACAGGACTATTTTAGATACTCTGTCACCGAGACATTTTTTGCCCGTGTGAAAATATTCCTCCTTCCATCTGCAACATCTGCCCCTGTTGACTACACACACCTCTCTTCTCTCCCTGACCCCAGAGAAAGCGGCCTGGGTTCAATGGGCACCCTGCCCCATTGCCAGAGACCAGGGGAGCAGGGTGGGCTCTGGCTCAGAGAGGTTTGCATTCTGCACAGCCCCTGAATTAAAATGCACTGTCACTGGACGCTCAATTCTGCAATATATTTCTTTATTGATTTGTGTACTGCTGAACCTCAAAGTCTCAGGGAAGAGAAGGCAGGCTAGTGGAGGTGAGTGGAGCACAGACAGAGAGCGAGGGCCCCGCCCAGCACTTTCAGAAAGGCAGCCTCCCACTCCTTGATGGTCCAGGCACAGACCTGGGGTCCTCCTCCATGAGCCGGGGCCCTCCAAGGGTATTGGGGGCTGAGAGGTCTGTAAGACAAGGAGCCTGTCCCAGCTGTTTTCATGGGAGGAACCTCAGCCTGGGCTTAGGGAGAGGGAGCCACTGAGCACTAGGACTCCCAGTTGTCCTCATCCTCCTCACCAGGTGGCTGCTGTGGGGTGGCAGAGGTGGCATGGAGTCTGACACGCTGGAGAAGGCTCCTCCTGGCCCTGAGCTGGTCCTGGGCCCAGGTCCTTTCCCAGAGATGCCTGAGGGGAGGGGTGAGGTGGAAGGTGAGACGGGAGGTTTGGGGCCCAGTCCCTAGAGACTCAGGAAGAAAAAGGCAGAACGTGTATGAGGTGCAACATCCTGAGTCCCCACCCTGGACTGTGGCTCTCACTGCAACAGGAAAGCCACCCTGAGGGAGGAGGAAGGGACCAAGTATGAAACCTGCTCCTGGGTGACATCCTCAGGATTCAGCCCCATCTGTCCTTTTTCTTCACTACTGACACACCCCAGCCCTCCACAGCCACCTGTCACCACCTGCTCCTGGAGCTTCAGCCTGTCAGAGGACACAGCACCAGGGCAGTGGAAAGGACATGGCTGACATCTGAGAAACTCTGTCACAGCCACCCTGTGAGACAAAGGGGCGTGAATGAGCAGCCCCTGTGAATGGAGGAGGGAACCAGCCCAGAGAGGTTGCAGTCTGCCTAGGTCACAGTGCAAGCTCAGAAGCAAAGCTGGGACTGCAGCTCAGGACTGCTGACATCCAGGGCACTGTTGCTTTATGCCCAGGTGTTATATTTATGCCAGCGTCACAGCAGAAGGAACCTGCAGCCCCAAGAGGCTTAGAGAAGCAGAACCGAGCAACTCCTTCAGGTCCTCTGTTTCTAAAATATCTCCGGTCCTGACCATTTGCTTGGATAGCTGGCAGAGTGTGAGAAGATTCTCTCTTGTCGTTGGAGCTGGATGAGGCTCCGTGCTCTCCAGATTAGAGACGAAGGTCCCACTCAGCAGCCCCAGAAGCCAACAGGAATGCATTGCCCAGGCAGCAGAGACAGGATGCTAGGGAGGCCACCAGGGTTTCCAGCACACACCTGGGGAGAGCAGGGGCCTGGCCTTTGACACCTGGGTGACAAGGAGCCCCCTGTTGGCATGGTGGTGGTTAGAAGAGGTGGGCCTTTTCTTAGAGCCCTACTGGAGGGGGCATAGGGCTCCCACTGTGCTCCTGCTCCTTCTGTTTCTTCTCCTCTAGCTTGATCTCCTTGACACTGTGGAGCTTGGCCTTGCGGAGGCTCTCAGCTGGTGGTGGATGGACTCCAGCAGAGAGGCCCGGCTGCTGCAGGGCTCCACCACTTCCTTGGGAGCTCCCTGGACTGGAGCTGGGGGCGGGGAAGGAAGGCTGCTCAGACAGGGCCAGGCTGAGGGACAGACCTGCCTGGCCCAAGGTTCTGGGGGTCCAGAGGAGCCCTCAGCAGCCTGGCTGTGAGAAAGGCTCTTCCTGATGGATGCTGACTGCGTCCCCCTGAGCTCAGGAAGTCATGTCCAGACAACCCAGTTCCGCTCCAATCCCAGCCTAGGTGCCACCCTGCAGAGGGGGACCCTGGGGATCATTGATGTGCCCAGTACCTAAATGTGACATCATATCCAACAAGGAACTCTGTGCCACTTTTGGATGGTGATGGCTGGGAGACATATTAAAACTGAAATTCTACACTTTAAGGGACACGTGGATATTTTGTTGCTGTAGTTTCCAATTATTTTAGTAGCCCCCCCTTTTCCATTGGATTAAGGTGGACTGCGGAACCCCTGACTGTCTGTCCAGGTTCCCTCTACCCTGAAGGATTGAATTCTGGCTCTACCCAATGGAACAAGATTTAAAATCAGAACTATTCTAAAGCTCTAGAATTTATGACTGCTAAAGAAACTTACAGAAAATTCTTCAGGATCCAGAAACTAGAGGCGCTCACAAAGAGAACCCCCTACTTCCCACGTACGCCATGTCCCTAGAACATGTGTGCTCAGACCCTAGCAGAGGAAGGGCTGCCCGGTCAGCATCTGAGACAGAACTGGCTCACCCAGTGTGCTCAGGCCAGGGACGATAATCAGATGACACACATCTGCTCTCAAGCAGATACTGGTTTACTGGGGAGATAAATAAATACAATGTCCCATAGACCTGGGTGAACATCTATTTGGTAGCAGCATGACCTTGGGTACATCACCCAGTTGGCCTATGCCTCAGTCTTGTCAGCTGAGAAGTAGTAGTAGCTTCTATATCATGGAATTATAGTAAAGGCTAAAATGAACAAATGTATGTCTAGTGCTCCTGTACTAGCTGACATATGCTAAGTCCTTGGTTCACGTTTGCTATTCCTAGCCATTGAGGGAGGGAGGGATGAGGGACTCTAGGCATTCAGGGGAAAGCCAGAAGAGGCAGTGCTGGGCAGACAGAGAAGGAAGTCCCAGGCTGGGAACAAGCACTATGCAGGAGAACACCATGGAGTGCAGAGGGCAGAGCAACCATGAGCAGCTCTCAGCTGGGGTGGGAGGCATTCAGGAGGCGCCTAGGGACCACCCTTCTCCTCATATGACACAGGGAGGGGGACTGGTTGGCCAGGAGAGTGCTTGGGCTCCCTGCCCTGCCGCCTCTGAAGCTGACCCTCCCTCCCCTTCCCGGCCCCACAGGGCTGCGCTGCCTGGTTCCTCACCATCAGATCAGCAGGCCAGTCCGCACCCAGTCCTCAGAGGCTGCCTCAGGAGGACACACCTACTCCTGCCCCGTAACTGCTGCTTCTCCTCCCCTTGCCTGTCCCGTCCCCGGCACAGCAGACCCTGACCTGGGCTGTTCACCTTTATCCTCCACTCACAGGCCTAGTTCACAGGGATAATTAAGAATGATCCGCTAATTATGCAGGCAGCTGACTGGGTGCTTTCTAACCTTGGGAGAGAGACATCAGATGCCAGTCAGTAGAGAGAAAGAGGGAGAAAAGGGAAGGATAAAGGAAGGGCTGACAGAGAGGAAGAAGGAAGTGAGGAAAAGTGTGCGGAAGGTGAAAAGAAGGGAGGAATAAGAGAGGAGAGGAAGAGAAGGGAAGAGGTAAGAAATAGAAAGACAAAGAGAGAAAAGGAAAAATTTTTGCAGAGAAAATGGACCCTTTCCCAGGAGGTAGGATGGCGGCAGGAGCTGCAGCTTCCCTGGGGGGGCCGACGTGCCTCTGAGGGGAGTGGCAAGTGACAGCACCTCAAATTCCACATGCAGAATCTGTCCAGCTTCTCTTCCTTATGTCACCGCAACACCCTCTGCCTCATCCTCTAAGTGTTGTGAAGCAGGTGACATCTCTGGGCAGATATTTAGGGCGTGGCTGCTCCAGGTGAAGATGGGAGCAGGTGAGGGCCAGGGAGAGCCTTACTCAAGAAGAGAAGCCAGGGTCTGTGCTGGAAGAAGAAGGTTCGGCAGAGCCTGAGAGGTCCTGTCACTCTCTCCAATCTCTGCACGGCTCCCACTGCGGCAGAGCAAGAGCAAGGAACGCCAGCTTGGAACTCTAACTTTCTATGAGCTCACTTACCTGAAGACTGGGCACGGGCTCCAGTGGGGTCAGGGGCCCGGGCCTGAAGTGAGGGGAGAGATAGAAAGTGCCTCTTCTCTGCAAGGTTTACAAGTGGGAGGAGCACGTTTAAGGGGGAGATTTTCAAACTGGGATCACATTCCCATCACAGACGCCCATGAGAAATGAAAAGCCCCTTGCTTGTTCATTGCTCCAGGATGGGGAGGGGGCATGGAAGAAAGAGGCTACAGCCAATCCCCACCCTGGCCCCAGTCACCCCTGACTCCTCCCTTGCCCTCATGCTCTTCCCCATTCTGTCATGTTGTCTTTGTTCCCTTTGAAATGTCCCTTATCCAGTCCTCCCTGCCTGTACCTCCTGTGGACTGCAGCCTCATCCCTCCCATGCCCTGACTGTACAGACAGCTTCCAGGTCTCCCTGGAATCCATTCTCTCCCTTCTTGTCAACTCTGTGACCACTGCCTGACAGACCTTCCCAGAATTTTCTGTCCCATCACTCCCTGCTCAAGTGCCTATCCAGGCTCCCTACAACCCCTGGATCAAGCTGACAGTCCCGCCTTGTTCAGAGAAACCCCCATGGGCCCTGACTTACAATCCCACCGTCTCCCTCCCCAGCACCCCCAGTCCTCTGCCCTGGAGCACTCCCACAGCTCTGCAGAGCCTCAGCCAGAAGCAAGCTCCCAATGGGCGACCAGAGGGGAGAGTGAGATCCACAGACGCATGGCAGGTTCACTTTTCACACCCTGTCCTGTCCTGCGTGGCGGAGATGAATGTATGGGACAGGCAGCACTGTCTGTGCTCTGGGAGCTGGCACACACCGTGCTCCATGTTCCAGCCTCGGAGCCTTTGACACACATATCCAGACCCCACCAGATGGCCTGCAGGCCCACTGCCCTGTCCTGTCTCACCGCAGCCTTTCCCTGCTGTGGCCTAGTTCACACCCTTTCCTTCAGGAGGTCTTCTCTGACCACAAGTACAGGCAGGTGGTTCTCCTCACTACTGTCCACTATTTCCTTATTCAGGTAACAGCCCCGGTTTTCATGGCAGAATCCATCACTCCTATAGACTCATCCCTGGACGTCAGGTGGGGCTAGACCCAGGGCCCAGGGTAATGCAGGTGAGCAGCTCTGAGCCAGGCAGTGTGTCACGCCCCTCTCACCACAGCAGCTGGCTCTGGCACAGACAGGAGAACCAGGCTGATCCAATGGGCGAGTAGGACGTCCAATGAAATGCTGGACCTGAACTTCAATCTAGGAGCCTTGACCCTACTGCTGTGACTTTGCCACCGCGAGAGCAAGACCTACCTGGGGATGGGGCCTATGCACAGGCAGAGAGCAGGATGGAGTGAAAGCAGAGCCCGGTCCTGACGACATCATTTACACCAGTGGTCCCCAACCCCTGAGCTGTGGACCATTTGGTACCAGTCTGCAGAGAAAGAATAAATAACTTACATTATTTTCATTTTATTTATATTTAAGTCTGAACGATGTTTTATTTTTAAAAAATGACCAGATTCCCTCCATAACATCTGTCTAAGACTCACTCTTGATGTTTGTCTCGGTAATTGATATATTTATCTGTCCCACCCTAAACGCTGGTCCGTGAAAATATTTTCTGACATTAAACTGGTCCGTGGCCCAAAAAAGGTTGGGGACCACTGGCCTAGAGCACCAATGAAGGTCAAACAGAAGATCTTCATCAGGGGACATGTGGCGCTTAGTGGTGGGAAAAATCTATTGTAAAGAAGTTAATTTAGCCCAGGCCGTTTGGCTCAGTGGTAGAGCATTGGCCTGGCGTGCTGAAGTCCCAGGTTCAATTCCCATCCAGGGCACATAGGAGAGGCGCCCATCTGCTTCTCCACCCCTCCCCCTCTCCTTCCTCTCTGTCTCTCTCTTCCCCTCCCGCAGCCAAGGCTCCATTGCAGCAAAAGATGGCCTGGGCGCTGGGGATGGCTCTGTGGCCTCTGCCTCAGGCGCTAGAGTGGCTCTGGTCACAACAGAGCAAGGACCCAGATGGGCAGAGCATCGCCCCCTAGTGGTCGTGCTGGGTGGATCCCAGTCCGGCGCATGCGTGAGTTTGTCTGACTGCCTCCCCGTTTCTAGCTTCAGAAAAATACAAAAAATAATAATAATAATAATAATAAAAAAATAAAAAAAGAAGTTAATTTGTAAAAAAAAAACAACCAAACTAATTTGAGATACCACTTCACACCCACTGGCTAACATTAACAAAACTGACAGTGTCAGGTGTCTGGTGAGGATGTGGAACAATTGGAATTTTCATATATTGAAGGTGGGATATAAAATGTTACAGTAACTTTGAAAACAATTTAGGCAGTTTTCTATAAAATTAAACATATACTTACTTATTGACCCAGTAATTTCACCCTTGGGTATTTACTACTAAGAAATGAAAACATATGTCCACACGCGTACAGATTTGTTCAAGAATATTCATGGCAGCTTTACTCATACTAGACTAAAATGGAAAACAATCCATATGTCCGTTATAAGAGAAAGAATAAACAAATTATAGTGTGTTCAAATAACTATTCGGTAATAACAAGGAATGCAGTTCTGTGACCACAACACAACAACCTGGAATAAATCTCAGTCATTATGCTGAGCAAAGAAGCCAGTCACAGAAGATGACATATTATCTGATTTCATGTATGTGGCATTCAGGAATAAGCAAAACTGATCTATGGTGTCACAAATCAGAACAGTGGTTGCCTGTGCAGGGTGACAACTGACTGGGAAGAAGTAGGAGGGAATTTTTTGAGATGATGTATATCAGGGGTCGGGAACCTATGGCTCGTGAGCCAGATGTGGCTCTTTTGATGGCTGTATCTGGCTTGCAGATAAATCTTTAATAAAAAAATAATAACATTAAAAATATAAAACAGTCTCATGTATTACAATCTATTCATTTCCTACCACTCATGTTCATGGTTGCAGGTGACTGGAGCCAATCACAGCTGTCCTCCAGGACAACATCAAATTTTTATTGGATAATGTGTAACGTACACTGGTCATTGTGTGGCTTTCACGGAATTACATTTTAAAATATGAGGCGTTCATGGCTCTCTTAGCCAAACACTTTCCCGACCCCGATGTATATGTTCATATTTTGATTGTGATCAGGGATACTAGGTGTGAAAAAAACAACAACAAAAACAACAAAAAAATTTGGGCCTGACCAGGTGGTGGTGCAGTGGATAGAGCGTCGGACTGGGATGCGGAGGACCCAGGTTTGAGACCCCGAGGTTGTCAGTTTGAGTGTGGGTTCATCTGGTTTGAGCAAAGCTCACCAGCTTGGACCCAAGGTCACTGGCTCAAGCAAGAGGTTACTCGGTCTGCTGAAGGCCCACGGTCAAGGCACATGTGAGAAAGCAATCAATGAACAACTAAGGTGTCACAACGAAAAGCTGATGATTGATGCTTCTCATCTCTCTCTGTCTTTGTCTGTCCCTCCCTCTGTAAAAAAAAAGAAAAAGAAGTTAATTTGGTTCTATCAACTGAGCACAATTCCAATCCAAACCATGTCTCAGATTTTTGTGGAACTTGACAAGCTGTACCTAAATTTCACATGGAAGAAATAAGATGATAAACCTTTTTTTTTAAAATGAGGGGGGGGGGGGGGAGCAGAGAAACAGACTCTCACATATGCCAGACCAAGATCTATCTGGCAAGCCCACTAGGGGGTGATGCTCTGCCAATCTGGGGCTGTTGCTCCATTGCTCAGCAACCAAGCCTTTTTTTTTAGCATCTGAGGCAGAGGCCATGGGGAAACATCCTCAGTGCCTGGAGGCCAACTCACTCAAACCAATCGAGCCATGTCTGTGGGAGAAGAAGGGAAAGAGAGAGAGGTAAGCGTGCGGGGGAAGGGGGGAGGAGAAGCAGATGGTTATTTCTCCTGTGTGCCCTGAAGGGGAATTGAACCCAGGACATCCAGCTGACACTCTACCACTGAACCAACCAGCCAGGGCTAGATAAAACATTTTGAGATAACTTTGAACGACACAATGGAGATGTGAGTGACTCGCTGTCACATGAATCTAGAACCATGGTCTAGATGAAATAATGACTTAAAAATTTTCAACTCTGACAAAGGAAATAGACAAGTTCAGAAAGTATAGAGAACAGCACCCTCTGCTTCTGGGCTGCTGCCAGCTCTCCCGTCCCCCCCCCCCCCCCCACACACACACACACAGATACACGGCCCTCCACAACTCCCTTCCTCCTCGGCCCCTTCCCTGCAGTCTCCTTCCTCCTCACCCCCCCCCCCCTTTTAAGTGACTTCTCTGAAGACCTACAAACACCATTAGAATTTTTCATTTATTTAAACATTTTCTTTAGACATTTCATTGATGTGTTCATTTGAACATACTTCAACATTAGTCTTCAAAGTTTTAATAACTGAATAATTTTAAAAAGTCACTATTCTTAAATTAAAAATGAATTTACTGCCTAACCAGGCGGTGGCGCAGTGGATGGAGCATCAGACTGGGATGCGGAGGACCCAGGTTCGAGACCCTGAGGTCACCAGCTTGAGCGCGGGTTCACCTGGTTTGAGCAAAAAGCTCACCAGCTTGGACCCAGGGTCACTGGCTCGAGCAGGATGTTGCTCAGTCTGCTGAAGGCCCGCGGTCAGGGCACATATGAGAAAGCAATCAATGAACAACTGGGGTCTCGCAGAGAAGGGCTGATGATTGATGCTTCTCATCTCTCTCTGTTCCTGTCTGTCCCTGCCTATCCCTCTCTCTGACTCTCTCTGTCCCTGTAAAAAAAAAAAATTAAAAAATTAAAAAAAATGAATTTACTAGTATATCACTTTCTGAAGGGTTGCTGAGGCAAGAGCAAATTACAATAAAGAAAATTATAGGCTTACATTGGCATACCACTGCTCCGAACAAAACTTTGTCATATTGGCCCTGGCCGGTTGGCTCAGCAGTAGAGCGTCGGCCTGGCGTGCAGGGGACCCGGGTTCGATTCCCGGCCAGGGCACATAGGAGAAGCGCACATTTGCTTCTCCACCCCCCCCTCCTTCCTCTCTGTCTCTCTCTTCCTCTCCCGCAGCCAAGGCTCCATTGGAGCAGAGATGGCCCGGGCGCTGGGGATGGCTACTTGGCCTCTGCCCCAGGCGCTGGAGGGGTTCTGGTCTCAGCAGAGTGACGCCCCAGAGGGGCAGAGCATCGCCCCCTGGTGGGCAGAGCGTCGCCCCTGGTGGGCGTGCCGGGTGGATCCCAGTCGGGCGCATGCGGGAGTCTGTCTGACTGTCTCTCCCCGTTTCCAGCTTCAGTAACAAAAAAAAAAAAAAGGAATAAAAAAAACAACTTTGTCATATTGGCAACACAAGGTAAGCCAGTCTCAAGAGCACTGACTCTATAAACACAGCATGGTCACTAAAAGGTAATGTCTCTATATAAACCCAAATCCCATCCTTTCAGAATCTCTCTCCTGATCCATGGAAGAAATATGGCATCATTGCAGTTTAGAACTAGAAGAACCTTAGAAGTGGTCTAGTTTATCCTCCTTGTTTTATAGATTGGGAAATGGAGCCAGAGAGGATGTAGTGATCTAAGGTTACACACCCAGCAGTTTTGAAGCTGCTCAGTGTAACTCCCCCTTCCACGTGTCAGCCTGGGATCACACACCAGGCTGACTGTTCAGATGACAATAGTTACCTTTTGAGTTATCTTTCTCTACCACATTTTAAAACATGTTTGGAAACATTGGTTAGACTACATTTTAAGCTTTTGACTTTTTTTTCCAGTCCAGAGTATTTAAAATTGTTAAATATTAGTGATATGCTAACAATAGTTCAGACATTATCTTTACTCTTCCTTAATGAACGAAAACTTTTCAGTCTTATAACTATGGTATTTTATTCCTCTATTTATATTCCTGACACAAATCACATCTGTCAAAATGTTTTCTGTGTTTGCAGAAATAACACTTTCTACAGTATACATATAATTTAACTTTTCTTATTCAACTCTATTTCTATTAGTATATAACCTTGTAATCTCTTGTACAGTAATCTCTTGTACATCCTATGATAAAAAATTCATTTTTTGCCTCATCAGGTGGTGGCGCAGTGGATAGAGCGTCGGACTGGGATGCAGAGGACCCAGGTTCGAGACCCCGAGGTCGCCAGCTTGAGCACGGGTTCACCTGGCTTGAGCAAAAAGCTCACCAGCTTGGACCTAAGGTCGCTGGCTCAAGCAAGGGGTTACTCGGTCTGCTGAAGGCCCGTGGTCAAGGCACATGTGAGAAAGCAATCAATGAACAACTAAGGTGTTGCAACACTCAACGGAAAACTATTGATTGATGCTTCTCATCTCTCCGTTCCTGTCTGTCTATCCCTCTCTCTGACTCTCTCTCTGTAAAAAAAAAATCAAAAATCATTTTAAAGTCTATAGGAAATTGAGTCTTATGAATAAATGAGCAATAAATTATGGGAATAATTAGGCAGACTGAATGAAAAACAGTAAGTGATTTTTACATATAGCCTCACTAGTTTGTTAACAGCAAATTTAAAGCAAACCACTAAGTTTTCAAATTAAAGAAATTATAAGAGTGAAGAAACTGTTGACATTAACCACTGCCAAGTTACACCTTTGAAGATGCAGAGATTTTACAAAAAAAGCAGTAGAGTACTAACTTAGTAATCATGATGAAGAATTTCCCACCACTGTAAGAATGTAAATTAAGATTAAATTTTATCATAATTTTATTGAAATTGCAAAAACATACTGTTTTTAGAGACACGTGTATGCTGTGTACGGTCACATGTATTGGATATCTTTCCCTCTTTTTTTTTTTTTTTTTTTTTTTGGTATTTTTCCAAAGCTGGAAATGGGGAGGCAGTCAGACAGACTCCCGCATGCGCCCGACTGGAATCCACCCGGCATGCCCACCAGGGGGCAATGCTCTGCCCATCTTGGGGCATCGCTCTGCCGCAATCAGAGCCATTCTAGCGCTTGAGGCAGAGGCCACAGAGCCATCCTCAGGGCCCTGGCAAACTTCGCTCCAGTGGAGCCTTGGCTGCAGGAAGGGAAGAGAGAGACAGAGATGAAGGAGAGGGGGAGGGGTGGAGAAGCAGATGGGCGCTTCTCCTGTGTGTCCTGGCCGGGAATCGAACCCGGGACTCCTGCACGCCAGGCCGACGCTCTACCACTGAGCAAACCGGCCAGGGCCATCTTTCCCTCTTGAACTGGGGAAACATTAATCAAACACCTATGTCTGTGGCACTGTTGATACCAAAGTAACTAGGATATGGTGCTTACCCTCAGGAGGTTTTGTTCACAATCTTGGGGAGAGGCAGACTTGTAAAAAACGGATCAAAATCAAAATAACATGACAAGTGCTACACAGTGTTGGTAATAGCTATGATCTAGTGGAGGGGGGAGGGATGAAAGAGACTCTACAGTAATCAAGTTAGACCCGGAATTTTGGTACAGTGCAAATGTTTCTCAGAGGCCTTTCCACTGTTTAGAATGCTCTGATGATATTGCTCTGGCCAGGTAACTCAGTCGTTCAGAATGTTGTCCGGATACAGCAAGGTCGTGGGCTCCATCTCCAGTCAGGGCACAGACAAGAATCAGCCAGTGAAAGCCTAAGTAGGTAGAATAACAAGTCAACGTTTCTCTCCTTTCTTCTCTCTCTAAAATCAATAAATTAAAATATTAAAAAGTATATATTAGTACATTACACAAGCTATGTGTTTACTAAAGTACTTATGTGCAATACTGATGTAAAATCCTAAAAATTCTATGTTCTATTTCATCTCTCTTAGGTGCATTTCAAGAATAGTAATATCCTAAACACTAATTATTGGTTAAATTCTTTGAGTGAATGAGGTTTTATAAAATGGCTGTGATAAATACAGAGAATTAATTTTAAGTTTCAAATGTACAGTGTAAAGTTATTTTCGTTAAGAAAATGAACACCAATATTGTGATAAGTATATATGGTGTGAAATGAATAATTAGATTTATTGAGATGATCACTTCATAAGTTACATAAGTGTCTAATAACTGGATGGTACACCAGAAACTAATATAATATTGTACATCAACTTTAATTGAAGACTAGAAAAAATTATTTAAAAAAAATGAATACCACTTAAAATATAAGTAATATTCAAGGAAACTGGGTCAAAATTCACTTTCTCATTAGCAAAACATAAATTTTATTTAATACCATTTAAGACAGCTTTGAGCCAGTTAACCTTTGCTGGCTACCTTATGCAGCACAGTCTGGTAGTTAAAAGAGTGAAGCAGAAATAACTCTTTTTTTTTTTTTGTATTTTTCTGAAGCTGGAAACGGGGAGAGACAGTCAGACAGACTCCCGCATGCGCCCCACCAGGATCCACCCGGCACGCCCACCAGGGGTGATGCTCTGCCCACCAGGGGGTGATGCTCTGCCCCTCGGGGGCCCTTGCTCTGCCTTGACCAGAGCCACTCTAGCGCCTGGGGCAGAGGCCAAGGAGCCATCCCCAGGGCCCTGGCCATCTTTGATCCAATGGAGCCTTGGCTCCGGAAGGGGAAGAGAGAGACAGAGAGGAAGGAGGGAGTGGGGGGGTGGAGAAGCAAATGGGCGCTTCTCCTATGTGCCCTGGCTGGGAATCGAACCTGGGTCCCCCGCACACCAGGCCGACGCTCTACAGCTGAGCCAACCAGCCAGGGCCGAAATAACACTTTCTTAACATGAACTAACTGCTGCGCCCATACAATATGGTTGCCTGAACAAACTGACTTGAGGGAAAGCAATCCCCCTTTTCCTCTCTAATCTTTAATATCTGTTTTGCAACATTCCCCATCGCACAGGGATGGACTACCAGTGAAGCGACACACACATTGTGTCATTATCATTTTAAATCCTTGCCGCCTGGAAACCAACGCATAATTCATGTCTCAGCTGTTTGCATTTAACCATTTTTAAAGGGCATGTTTTGGCGATATCTTGATAAGATAAAAACTGCGAACTCCACTTGTCTCTCAAGCCCAGGTCACAAAAATTCATACCCAGGATCTCTACATCTTAGGATGAGTTCTGTCCAGAGCGCCCACCGCAAAGCAAGTAGTGCGCATCCCTGCCACTTACAGTCAGGACAGCCTCTGAAAGAAGGGATCACTGTCAAGTCAGGCAAGTTTCCCACTTTTGAATGCAAAGTAACCAGCATATAGTCAAGAATCAGGTTCTGGCACTCTTGCTAAAGGGTTACTTTTAAAACATTCCTTAAAGGGATGTAGGAGGCAACATCCTTGCTAATAAAGCCGAGAAATGTGCAGAGAGCCTGGCGCTGCTAGACCAGGCTGGGGTGTCCTCCCACCCTCCCCGCGGGCCTGTGTCCCCTGAGCCTGCCGGGTTCAAAACGTCCAAGTCCTGCTCCCCGACCCACCAGGGAGACCCCCCCCCCCGTCCCCCAGAGAGCATTTCCCCCAGCATCCGGCCACCCCCTAGGAAACCCTTGACTCAGTTGAGAACCCGGCTCTGCAGGGACCTCTGGCAGCACAGGAATCTCAGTTATCCCAAAGGGACCTCAGAAAGTCCGGAGCCCCGCTCTCCAGCCCTGCTGCGCCCTCAACTTCCCAAGTAGAATTCCCAGAGGCAGGTTCCATTCAGCCGGCCAGGGTCCACGTCCCGCCCATGCCCTGCGCGTATTGCTTACCGCCTCCTCTGGCCCGAGCTCCACAAAGCAGCTCTCCAGGACTCCGGACCTCTACCAGCTCGCTGCGGCTTCACGGTGCGCCTCGCGCTAGAGTACCGCCTTCTCCGTCCCCCAACCCCCACCCGGCCATCCCCGTGGTTTACAAGCCCCCTCCCGGCCCCCTCTCCTCCCCTTGCCTTCTCGTGCTGCGCCCTTCCCTAGTCTCCAATAGTCCAGCCTCCACCCTAGTTCACGCTGGGTGGCTCCAGGGAACCGTGGGCCCCAATATGGGCCAGACAGGGCACCCACCGCTCCTCGCCTCCGGCTCTCCTTGTATGCACCCCTGGCACAGAATTCCACATCCTTACCTCCAACCCACTCCCGCGCCCAACCTGCATCCCTACCTGTGCCCACTTCTCCTCCGGCATCACCTCCCACCCCGCCCAGTTTGGGAATAGCCCCAATCTTCCATCCCACCCACCCCTACCTCCTTCTCACTTGGCAGGGCAGGGCTGCTGTCCCCTGACAGGGTAGGCGGAGAAGGGGCACGCGCCCAGCGAGAGTGGTGGGCCCCTGGGCAGGGCGCTAGGGACACAGCCCCGGGATTTTATTTTACTTTTTACAGAGAGAGAGAGAGAGAGAGAGAGAGAGAGAGTCAGAGAGAGGGATAGACAGACAGAAAAGGAGAGATGAGAAGCATCAATCATCAATTTTTCGTTGCGACACCTTAGTTGTTCATTGATTGCTTTCTCATATGTGCCTTGACTGTGGGCCTTCAGCAGACTGAGTAAACCCTTGCTCAAGCCAGCGACCTTGGGTCCAAGCTGGTGAGCTTTGCTCAAACCAGATGAGCCCACACTTAAACTGGCGACCTCGGGGTCTTGAACCTGGGTTCTCCGCATCCCAGTCCGACGCTCCATCCACTGGGCCACCGCCTGGTCAGACAGCCCTGGGATTTTAAAGAGCTCAGCCAGCCTGGCTCCCCTCAAGCATACTCACTATAGCCCTGGTCACAGGGGCCTCTGTGCTTTTAAGAACTTTGCCTATGTGCCTGAGGCCTGGCCCCGCCCAGAGGAAAGGGAGGTCTGGGCTGTCACTCCTTGCCACTGGTCCTGGTGACCCTGCAGGAGCATGGCCTAAACTGCTGACCTCTGGATGGAGGTTTAACGTCTGTTTTCTTTCCTCCTCAGAGTTGACATCCCTGCACTTGACAGGGAACCTGCCACACAAGCCCAGAGCAAGGAGGAGCACAAGCCCAGAGCAAGGACAGACAGGCTGTGACTGTGCCAGCTGGTCTGGCATGGCTCTGGTCCCTCTCTGCATTGCTTTGCTCTGTAGGGTCCTGCAGGGGCCTGGCCCACAGGGACCTTTTATAGGTATCAAGGGACCCAACTTCATTGGCCTTCCTGAAAGCTGAAAATGAGCTCAGCTCCCTTTATGAGTGATGGATTCATTGCAAGAATGGGGCAAAAGTGGAGTTCTGGTTGTTTCCCCGTGGAGCAGCTTTCCTGGGCTGCCTTCATCAGGGCTGAATCTGTCTGAATAGCAGTCTGCCTGCCCTGGAGTGTTTACCTGTCCAGGTGTCCCAAGGAGAAAAAGCTAAGCGTCCACAGGCACATCAGGAATCTCTTCCCCTTGTGGAACTCGGAGGTGTGTGTGTGTTGTAGGGTAGTTTTGTAGACTCTGTCTTATTTTTTTCTTAGTTGAGAAATATTACTCGAGATCTTCATATCTTTTTTATTTTCTCTGAGAAGTATAAGAGTAATTTCTATTTATTTAGTTTTTTCATCACAAAAGAACTAAAGTTCGTAATACTTGTTCTCTTACAACTAATGCTGGGGTAATAAATGTAAATAGAATATTGACATTATTTTAAACTTCTTGTTAAATAAATATAGTTAAAATGATTTGCATTGAAAAGTTAATACAGGAGTATATAAAGTCAAAGGTGGAAGTCCCATTTCTCAGCCCTGTTCCAAAGTGTGAGCACGAACATCCCAGAGTATTTCTGTCCATTTCTTTCTATGCCATTGAAATCGTTTCTCCCAAGGGTTGTCAGAAACATAAAGCTAAACCATGAAAGATGGCAAGTCTTGCCAGGATAAGATAGGCACTAGTGGTTAGTTTGGCCTCTTCTATTTCTTTGAGAAACAAAATAATCCATCAAGGGTTCTATACCACTTGGTCATTGGACTGGGTGACCCGTTTCTCAGATCCAAGGTCCAGACTAGAACTGCAATGCTGGGGAGCTGCTCACTGCTGCCCCTTGCTGTCTGCAAGGCTCACTGCAGGGTGCTGCCTCCTTCCAGGACCTTGGGACTCCCTCAGGATGGTAGGGCCCAGCCAGCACCAGCCTCCTTAAGACCCTCCTGTACCTGCACAGGTGCACCCTCCTCCGTAAAACCTCACGGCTCCATTGCTCTGGAGTTTGTATATCCAATTGCTATTGTTGCTTTGTTAGGGTAACCATGAAAATAAAAAACAAAAAGACACATAAATGTACACTACTTCCTCTCGTAAGTGGTATAATGAGCAGTATTAGCAAATCGTCTCATTAGCAAAATATTGCTATCATGTCATGGTTATAGTGAGTGGCTTGTCACAAGGTTCTCAGGTAGGTTTTCCTTCGAGGTTCCATAAGTACTCTGTCGCCTGGATTTTGGCATCTCACCATCTAGACCTGTAAATGCCACAGTCCAATGATTTCCACTCATCTGTGGGGTGCGGGGTGATCACTTATTTTAAAAAGTATTTTAAATCGTCACCTCACATTAGCACAGCAACTGCTTAAAGATTCAACGTTATTTGGCTTTCCTTTTCTTATATTGTTAGGGGAAAATCACCTAACATAGTTCATTCAAAATTTCCAGTCCCCTTATTGTGATATCTACTTTTCCAAACCAAAAATATAGGTTTAGGATTTTGAATTACAATAACTCCAGAAAACATGAATTTTCCCATTTCCATTGCTCTTTTTCAAAGAGAGAGATTGCAACTGGAACAGATATTAGCACACCCATGGTCATCTGCAGCATTACTCACAATAGTCAAAAGGTGGGAACAAGCCGTGTCCATCCACAGATGAGTGGCTAAAGAAAGTGTACCTAGATGTACAATGGGACATTATTTATTCTGAAGAAGTTAAGAAATCATGTCATGTGCTACAACACAGATGAGCCTTGAGGACATTATGCTTGGTGAAATAAGCCAGTTACAAAAGGATCAATACTGTGTAGTTCCACTTATGTGAGGCATTCAGAGCAATTGGATTTATAGAGACAGAGAGTAGGTGGTTGATGCCAGGGCTGGGCGGGGAGGGGGGTAGTTAGTGTTTAATGGATACAGAGTTTCAGTTTGGGAAAGTAAAAAGTTTTGCACAATAACGTGAATGTACTTGAAAATGTACATTTAGGCCCTGGCCAGTTGGCTCAGTGAATAGAGTGTTGACCTAGGGTACAAACATTCCGAGTTCGATCCCCAGTCAGAGCACACATGAGAAGCAACGAGCTGTTTCTCTTTTCCTCCCTCTCCCCTTTTCTCTCTTTTCCCTCTGCAGCCAGTGGCTCAACTGGTTCCAGTGTCAGCCTCAGGCGCTGAGGAGAGATAGGTTTATTCTGGCATCAGACCCAGATGGGGGCTGCTAGGTGGATCCAGGTCGGGGTGCATGCAGGAGTCTATCTCACTACCTACCCTCATTCCACTTAAAATAAAAGACATAAAAATTCTAGTATTGAAAAAAGCAATAAAAATATCAATAACTCCATAGCAGACAATGCATATAAAGCACTTGGCCCAAAGCTTGGCACACAGTAAAAGCTTAATAAAGGTTGCCTGCTAAATTATTACATCCATACACAGGATGTTTGAGGAAAAACACCAAACCCCATCCATAAACACAAGGCAACATCCAAAAACACAAACCCCATCCAAAACTATAAGGCAACTTAAGACTAAAGCTTTCTCCCTTCCAAAAAAGTCCTAGAATTTGCTTTCCCCCCTAAAATATATAAATTCAAACGCATAGAAAACCTAACACCCCTATGCAAATATCCAATTCCATCAATCGTGCTACAAAAAGCTTCATGTTAAGAAGGGAAACACTATAGACACAAAGGAAGTGTTCTATATGCTTACCTGACACTAAATGGCTTCTACCCTAAAAGGGTGAAAACTCTTGTGGCATTCGCAACAGAGTTGGTTGAGGTAAACCTAAAGAGGAATTTGTCTTTTTCAAATCCAAGTTTCTATGTACTCGGGCTCCCACTTTTTAATTTAAGTAGCCCGTTCCCTTCCGCTGTACCTCACTTTTGCCCAACCTCTGCCCTGAGGTCTTCAGCTCCTCTAGTGCTCAGTCACTTTTCCCTCCTCTCTGAACCTCATTTTCCTTACCTGTAAAATCAATGTCCTGCTCGTACTTTCCCTATCATTGTGTCACCTACCCAATAAGGTACATAAAGTACTGTAGTAAGAGTCTTTTGAGGGAAGGAGCCATTAAGATTTCACTCATGGTGCGGGCGAACCCTAGACTTTCTCTTTTGGCCCTGGTCCACCCACCCCTGCTTTTTCTTTTTCCACTATTTCCCCATGTGAACGTCACGTTACTTGCACTTATCAATCAATACATGTGGTTTCTAGGCTTTGTGCATGTCCTGTGCACACTTTCTCCCTGTCTTACTAGGTGAACTCCTATTCATCCTTTCAAATCCTGCTTGGACAGCCCCCAGCTCACAAGGCCAGCCATCCCCTCCTGTGTTATTTCTGTGCCACGCCCATTCTATGGGTGCCACTGCATAATCACCAAAGCACACTGTGACTGAGTCACTCCTGACAGTATCCATGTCTTGAGGACGAGTTTTATGTCTTGTTCCTTGTATCCTAGTGTCTTGGAATGTTTGAATCCAATCCACTGCTTTTATTCTGGCAAGAGAAGGAAAGCACTTTTAGTTTAGTTTAAAACTGTGTTTATGCTCAGGTCTAGTAAGCGGCTAGTGTGAAAAGTCATGTGCTCAGTCAGGTCTGAACACACCTCTCCCTTTAGCCTGAAATGCAGAGGGGCTCCAACTCTATTGCTCATAGAAGTTCATAGACCAGGTATAGATTGTTACAAAATGAAGGGCACCTACCCAGAGATGAGAGAAAACTCCTTACCCGAGCCTACTGTTCTCGTTCTGAAATGAAGGTCTATGGTGTCCAGAGTCTGATTGTTCAGGAAAATCTGAAAATGCACACTGTGAAGTCTTCCCAATACAAACATGCTGACAACTAATCCAAGTAAGGAGGGAACCTTCTTAGCCAGAAGTCTTTTACTGGCTCATCTGTAAAGTCAATTCTTTCTCCTTACTGCCCCACCTTGTGGACAGACAGTGGAAATTTCCTAGCATCAATCCCAAACTTGTTCAAAATACACCAGCCGAAAAATGGTTACAGAAAGTCCCAATGTACACATGAACTGCAGTTCATCTAGTAATCTGACATTTGGTCCAATAGAGCTACCAAACCCAATAGAACCAGGACGTGGGTCAGCAGCCTCGGGAGGTCATGGGGACTGTCCAGTCAGCTCAATTCATTTACTGAGCATCTGTCCATTACGTGCCTGGAATGGAGGATGGCAAGATGAATGAGACAGTGTTCAGTCCCGCTCCATTCGGAGACACAGTCTTCCTCCACTTCTCATCTGCGCCGGCCCCACCTCCCCCATGTCCCACACACTTTACTCACCTGACTAGTCCCAGAAACGCACCGCACATAAGCACTCTCTTATCTGGTCTGACAGTCTTTACAATGAAGATAGGCATATTTTTGTTCCAAAAACTACAAAAAAAGTAGATTTTATTATCTAGAGAAATAAAGCCAGATCCTTCTTTGCTTGTGACTGTATGGAAAATACAAAAAGCCTTTTTAATCTCATTCACAGCTGTTCTCAAGTTTCCTATATTAATTTAGGGTCTCATCTCTGGGATTCTTCTCCCTGTCTTTCATATGTTTGTCAATCCACTTCCCACAGTGCCACCAGCACAGTCTCCCCAAAACAAAATTCTGGTCACATTTTGGTCTGCACATGCTTAAAGCTGGCACTGAATTTCATCAAAATGCTATAAAACACAGAGGCCATGTAAAATACACGTTTTCACAACTTCCCGTTGTTGTTGTGAGTCGGGGGCGCAGAGAGAGAGATCAGCAGACAGAATCATCAAGGACTAGCAAAGGACCACCGCTCGCACAGGCAAATGGCCCTGAGTTCATGCAGTGTCCTAATTTTATTCACAAGACTTCAAAAAGCTTGTTTACTGAGAAATTGGCATAACATCAAGAGTAACTTTTGCTTAAAGATACATAGAGTGCACCTGCAAGATAGCTTAATAACAACATAATATCAGAAGGCATTAATTGCTATTGCTTCTATGCATTCCACAACATTCCTCTCCTTATCTTAAACCTTAAAGGATAACCTTGGAAAGTACAGAAATCTTATGAGAATGTTTTACTGAGAAAAGCCCAGCAACTGCCTTCAGCCACATAGACTTGTTTCAGTGACCCGCCTTCAACTCACAAAACAATTTTCTTGGCAAAACATTCTTTTCTTGTTGGCTGTGTTCCCATCCAAGGCCATGCAATGGGTTATTCTGCTACATTTCCCCCTTTTTGTTTAGGCTGAATGTTATGAAGCACCACAGAAAACACAGCCTTCTGTCGTTCATTCCTTATTTCTCTTGATTTGATTTGTTGACAGACTACATATAAAAGAAAGCATAGAATTAATACTATTATAAAAAGTCCTACAGTGGATTCCCAAAATTCTTTAATATATTCAATAGGATTTAATTGCGATAAATTATTCATTAATCCCTTCAATATAGGTTGACCTGTCAGAATTTCTAATTTTTTTTAAAAACCTTCATGAATATCTTTGTAATTTAATGATTTCTTAAGTTACATTATCATGATTTAACAAATGCTTTTTAACATTTTCCTAAGGGAAATAAGTATGATTTTAAGAAATAGGGCTAACACAAAAAGTAGTTACATTCTAATCACATCTTAGCTTAATTTGTTTTTGCAGGCTAACAATTTGATCTCTTAACACTATCATAGTCTGTTCTAAATTATTAACTTTAGTATTAATGTTACTATTTATACGTTATTGAGAAGTCCACAGTTGTTCAGAATTTTCATGCCATTTTTGTACAAAGTCCACAGTCTGAATACTTTGATGTAATCCAACTCCAGATATAGCAGCCATGGTGGTTACAGCTATTAGTCCTATAATGATGGTGATGATCAGTCCAACCAGTCTCTTGGTTCACTTCAAGGACTTAATAAGATGTTGTAACAGCATCATGGAAGGGGAACCCTGCCACATCCGATGCATCTGTACTGGAATGTAGACTCCTGTTCAGGTTCTTAAAATGTAAAGACTTTGACTATTTTATTAAAAAGAATAGAAGAGTTAATACATGTATAAAAAGCACACTTATTGCAAGTTATTGAATAATTTTCAGCTGTCTATTTGGTTTTACCTATAACAAATATATAAAGCAATCTAATACAAGCAGATATGAAATGTGTTTCATTCTTCTTAAAGATTAACATAATATGATTAGAAGGATAATTTTTCCAGATTTTCCCTTTCTACACTGACATATGTTTAAGTGCCATGGCTACTTTCTACAAATGATATTGTATAGGATCAAATTTTATATGAGGAGCTTGAGGTGACATCCCTCCTCTATGCTATATGATAGTATGATTACTTTGATTACCAGCTACAATTAAACCATTGTTCTTATGCCACCTTAAATTAGTACCCTGCCCTTTAACTCGGGTGGAGCTATGAGGGCTTTAATCTATAATGTTTTATGTACAGATATATTACTTTTAAAATCTATATCCTTGCAACAAACTTTTTTTTTAATCTCCTTTACTGTTATCTTTGACAATAGAGAGCCAAGCTTGAGCTTCTATGTTTAAACAATGTGGCTCATGTCCTATACATATAGGTAATCCCTCAACTCCTGTTGTATCATTTTCTAATTTCATGCCTTCTTTCAAAAGTGCTAAGGGACCTCTATCATTCAAAGGTCCTAGAAGCCAATTAGAGTCATTAACAAAAATAGGAAAGGCACCATTTTCCTAATGAATAGCTCCACTTAATGGAGGATTAGGAACATATGCCTAATAACTAAAATTTTCAGCTCTACTTACCGGAATTGTTACCAAAGCAATCATTGCTAAAAACAGGTTAGTAGCATTTTTTTTCTAGTACCTTGTAGCATATTTTTTACCATTAAAGATCAGCTTTTTAAGTTGAACCCAACTTGGTATTTTAGCCTTTTCAATACCAAGCACTAGTACCTTTAAGATTATTATTATTATTATTTTTTTTGTATTTTTCTGAAGCTGGAAACGGGGAGAGACAGTCAGACAGACTCCCGCATGCGCCCGACCGGGATCCACCCGGCACACCCACCAGGGGCGACGCTCTGCCCACCAGGAGGCGATGCTCTGCCCCTCTGGGGCATCACTCTGCCGCGACCAGAGCCACTCTAGCGCCTGGGGCAGAGGCCAAGGAGCCATCCCCAGCGCCCAGGCCATCTTTGCTCCAATGGAGCCTTGGCTGCGGGAGGGGAAGAGAGAGACAGAGAGGAAGGAGGGGGGTGGGTGGAGAAGCAAATGGGCGCTTCTCCTATGTGCCCTGGCCAGGAATCGAACCCGGGTCCCCCACACGCCAGGCCGATGCTCTACTGCTGAGCCAACCGGCCAGGGCCCCTTTCAGATTCTTTTTTTGAAATTCATTTCTTTCATCTCAGCAATGGGTGGATGTGGAAAGAATCTATTGTTCTTATTCATGTTGTTAGTTTAATTCTGTGAGCAGGACACCGAAGGATTTCACCGGATTCTGCAATGACACAAGAAAACCCTCTTCCCCAATGTCGCACTACACTAGGTACCTATTGATTCAACTCACTTTTATAATGCATTGGTTGCTTTAATTTTAGAACTGTTATTTTTTGTCCAATGTCTGTAGCAGTCTAATTATCTTCTCCTGTATTTAAGAAATTTAAAGTAAATAAAGCTTTGCGTAACATAATTCTAGGGAATAATCTCCTTTCTTCTCCCCCCTTTTGTTTAAGTAACATATTTTTCAGAGTGCAATTACTGCATTCAATAATTGCTTGTTCTTGTGGATTATATGGAATTCTAGTAGTATGTTTAATATTCTAAAATGCTAAGAATTGTTGAAATTTAGTAGATGTATAGGCAGGACTATTGTCAGTTTTAATTGCTTTAGGAATGCCTATAACATTAAAAGCTTTAATAAGATGTTGAAGGACACAGTTAGCCTTTTCTTTAGGCAAAGGTGTGGCCTATCAAAAGGAAGAATAAATATAAATAAAACCATACATAAGATAGTTTTTTTTAAAAGAAGAAATATGAGCAATATTTATTTGCTACAGGTTATTACTGTGTTGCCCTCTAGGATTCATTCCTCTGGGTAATGGAGGAGCATTTATAATACTATACTGAGGACAGTTTCTAACAATATTCCAAGCTTCTCACCAGGTTATTTAAATTTTTTGCATTAAATCTTTTTTATTTGTATGAGTCTTTGTATAAAACTTAGTAGCTATTTTTATTGATCTAATGAGTACTTGATTAAATTCATTATTTGTAGTAGACATAGGTCCTGGTAAAGCTGTATGAGAACAAATGTGAGTTATATAGATAGGCAAATTTCATTCCTACAATAAAAGTTGTAACTCTTGAAACAATTTGTGCAATTTAGAACTATTATTTGAAATATAAAGTTTCTATAAGTTTAATTGTATGTTCTACATATTGTGAATTAGTTAACAATGTTAATAGGACAGGATGTTTGAATTTTGTTTTTAACTACAACCAAACTACACTGATTTAAGGTTTCAGAAGCATTTTTAAGGATGACTGAAAGTTCAGCATTATTTTTATAAGCTATTAATGTCACTTATATAATGCATTATTAAAGATTGAGGACATTTTTAACAATTTTTTTCTAAAGGTTGATTTACATAATGTTGATACAGTGTCTGACTATTCAACATTGCTTATTTAAGTAATATAAACTTAGTAAGAATAGTTAGTTATGCTTATTGTTATAGACACAACAGCTAGCATTGCTAGAAACAGAGTCAATGATGTTTTTTGAAGTCTTAGTCTTAATTAAAAAATTTTTTGCCTCCTAGGTAAGTTTATTTAATTGTCAAATTTCCCTTTTTCTATTTCCAACTTATGCTGAGGCTTCAATTTTCTGGAAGGTATCTACTAGTCCCGTATCTGTGGAGATAAGAGTAAATCCTCACCCCTACATTTTGTCTACATTGCTGTTGTAAATTAGAAAACTGTTTATTTAAAAAGTTCATCTTGTGTAATATTAATAAGACGGTTAGCATTAGCATTTTGATTAGCTTGAATACAAGCTTGATCTTCCTAAGTTATAAATTGTAACTCTCGCTTTTGAAAGAACAGTCCAAGCTAACATTTCTAAATTTTTCGAAATAAAGCATCCAGAGTCCATGAAGGAGGATAGCAGTTCCTGCATATAAAGATAGTTAGTTTTATACTGGGAGCAACCTGTTTTTAACTCTTTAAGAGCTTTGACAGAAATTTGGTCATAGTGAGTATAAAAAACTCCTTATCAGAAAGTTTAGACTGTAATTTAAAATGTTGCTTTTTTAATTATTTATAACATAAATGTTTTTCTTTATTAGAGGCCAAATGACTTTTGTTATTTTCTTATTGTAAAAGAAATTTTAGCGCTTTGTTAGAGACTTTTTCTAAGCTATGCAGCTTAGTGACTACTGCCTAAGTGGGCTAAAAAGAAAACTAATGTTGCTTAGTAATAAGAAATGTATTAGCTTCTATATTTAAAAGTCTTTTGTATTGTTAAGTCTATTATAGGGCATTAGAGGAACTAAATTCCCGCTTTCCTCGTTGCCTCCTTTTTCAGGATGTTGCCTTACAAGCAGCCAACTGTCTGAAGCAGCTTGAGATAAACTCTTAAAATGACTTAATTTTGTTTAATTCCTTAGTTTTACAAATTTGAGCATATTTTACACACAAATAAGACAATTTTCAACACAGAAACACAAGTATAACATATAACTTTAATCCTAATACTTGAATTCTTATTTGATTTCAAACTTTGAATATACCTTACAATGTATTAACTAAATTAGCAAGTCTTAAGGATCCATATTCTATTCAATTTATTTATTTATTTAATTTATTTTTTTTATTTTTTCTGAAGCTGGAAATGTGGAGAGACAGTCAGACAGACTCCCGCATGCGCCCGACCGGGACCCACCCGGCACGCCCACCAGGGGGTGACGCTCTGCCCACCAGGGGGCGATGCTCTACCCCTCCAGGGCGTCGCTTTGCTGCGACCAGAGCCACTCTAGCGCCTGGGGCAGAGGCCAAGGAGCCATCCTCAGCTCCCAGGCCATCTTTGCTCCAATGGAGCCTCGCTGAGGGAGGGGAAGAGAGAGACAGAGAGGAAGGAGAGGGGGAGGGGTGGAGAAGCAGATGGGCACCTCTCCTGTGTGCCCTGGCCGGGAATCGAACCCGGGACCTCTGCACGCCAGGCCGACACTCTACCACCAAGCCAACCAGCCAGGGCCTATTCTATTCAATTTAAATTTAAATGAGTGTTCCTTATAATTTCTCATTTTTAAAGCAAAAATATATGGATGAAACTATTTTTTCAATATAAAAGAAAGCCGGCATTTTTAATTTTTATATGTAAACACAGTTTAGGCCCTAAAAATCACATTTTAGACAACATTAAACAAAAACTAAACAGAACTTAGAATCAGACAAACCAGACTAGACAAACTAAAGAGAACCCGGGATTTCAGAGCACAGTCAGACTAGAAAGATGCCTGCCTGATTTTAATTAGGGTATGTTCTGATAGAAGGACTGACGATGGATGAGACTGAACAAAATTTCCCCAAGAAAATTGTCTTGGCAGCTGCTGGGATATTTTCTATAGTTAGATCCAACACATGTCCCCTGCCTCAGTTTCCAGGCAAAGAATAAGAAAGAAACAAAATGATGGCTCAGAGGATTGTAGCTAAAACACCAAAGAAAATTAGTATTTATTTATTTTATTATTACAAAGACTAGAGAATTCTAAGGACTTCATGATTCTTCTATATGTCCTAATTCTAATTGAATTTGTACCAACTGAGGTAAAGCTTAAAGCTTTTCTTCCTTGTCTCCAACTTCATGAATTTGCATCCAGGCTTTAAGACAAGCGATCTAATCTGAGCTATAACAGCATCAGTATAACTAGTTTGTTGTCCCACAGCTGCATAAGCGCCAGCGCCTATGAGCATTTCAAAAGTAACTTCCGGGCCCTGGCCGGTTGGCTCAGCGGTAGAGCGTCGGCCTGGCGTGCAGGGGACCCGGGTTCGATTCCCAGCCAGGGCACATAGGAGAAGCGCCCATTTGCTTCTCCACCCCCCCCTCCTTCCTCTCTGTCTCTCTCTTCCCCTCCCACAGCCAAGGCTCCATTGGAGCAAAGATGGCCTGGGCGCTGGGGATGGCTCCTTGGCCTCTGCCCCAGGCGCTAGGGTGGCTCTGGTCCCGGCAGAGTGACGCCCCGGAGGGGCAGAGCATCGCCCCCTGGTGGGCAGAGCGTTGCCCCTGGTGGGCGTGCCGGGTGGATCCCGGTCGGGCGCATGTGGGAGTCTGTCTGACTGTCTCTCCTCGTTTCCAGCTTCAGAAAAATACAAAAAAAAAAAAAAAAAGTAACTTCCGGGGGATTATTTCTGGCATTGCGAGATATTTGAAGAGCCTCCTCTCTCCACCAAGATTTGAACTGTAAATATTGTCCGGGTTCCAAAACCATACTAGCAAGTAAATCCCAATTCAAAGGAATCATCAAATGATCATTACAATAGGAAGAGATAAGACCTTGAACATATGGGGACTGAGGTCCATACGTAGCAACAGATTGTTTGACTAGCTTTAAGAAAGTAAATTCAAATTGGTCAAATTGGATATTATGCCCTCCCCCAGGATCTGGAGCATTAAGAGCAGGGGTCTCAAACTCAACTCAGCATGTGGGCCGCAGAGCAAGATCACAGCCCTTCGGCGGGCCGCACTAGGTCTACAAAAGGCAACTGTTACACAACACTTTTCTCACTGCACGCTTAGGTAGAGATTTGCAGTTGATGAGACTGTACGGTGATGTCATATATTAGGCTTCAGTCTCGGTAGTCAAGGCTTGTTAGCGTTTGCAGGCTCCGATGATGAGAAAGTCCGTTTTCCCGGAGCCTCTCTCCTAGTCTCTCCTTCCATTAATTAGCAGCCTGATGATCCAGCTATGAGGCTGCTGCTGCCTCTGCCTGGGGAGTAAGAGCTGCCAAATCCCCACTCTATCCCCACTCAACGCAGGGCTCTGGGTAAGGCTCTGGCAGTCAGAGCTACCAGCGTATTCAGGCGGGGCTGGGAGCCAATTGCTCTCAAGGTGACTTTCTATGAGCCTCCAGGCCTGTTCAGCACACCTAGCACTCTGTGGAACCACTCTCCCCAGGCTTTCCGCACTTTGTAACCTGTTTTGGCTGGGAAGAAGATGCCCTAGTCGCTGCCTGCAGTACAGGAGGTCTTAACATCTTCCAAGTCCCTCTTTTTAGCGTATATCCCTGAGTATGAAAGCTCTGTCAATCAGAAGTTGCCCCCATCCCTTTAGCAAGAAGCACTAAAAAATATCACGCCTCTTGTCTTAAATCGCTGAACTGAGAGAGATCTTGTCAATTAGAGCCGCGTAGGTCAGTTGGGAGGTGAGCAGCCTGTTGGTTAAGCTGATTTCAGTGATTGGATCCACCGATCTGCTCCAGAAAGGACTGCAAGCTGCCTGCGTGCCCCTCCCCCAATGCTTGATTGTTTGCTTGAATGGCTGGGTGAGGCGCCCCGCCTGCCCAGAGAAGCTCGGGTGAGGGGAAGTTCACTTTGGTGCACTCCCCGCGCGCCACTGGCAGCTGCTGCTCGCGGTACGGGCGTTTGCTCGCGTGGGCTGATTCACCACAGGCACACTCTTTCCTCGGCTTGAACGAACGTTCGTGCTGCAGTTAGCTTCCTCCACACCCTTAGCCCCCCCCCACTCTCAGTTCCAAGTGAAAGCAGCCTTTGCTCAGGTTAGTGAGGAAGGCAGAGTGTTCCTTTGTCCTTATTTCCTTCAGGGTTGATTATATATTTAGTCAATTTTTTGCTTGATCCTACCTTCGCCTTCAGTGTATGAAACTCCCAGATGCTCCAAGGATAGATTTTTCTGTCTCTGGTTGATGAACTTGTTGGAATTTTGGGGAGATTTGTCGGTCGTGCTCCTCACGGCACCATTTCTCTGACGTCACTAAAAAGTGTGTCTTATGGAGTAAAAAATACAGTATGTTTTTCAGCTTTAACATAAGTGCGTCCCTGTCCCCAATATTGTTTTCCTTAACAATACATTTCTTTTTTTTTTTTTTTTTGTATTTTTCTGAAGCTGGAAACGGGGAGAGACAGTCAGATAGACTCCCGCATGCGCCCGACTGGGATCCACCCGGCACGCCCACCAGGGGCGACGCTCTGCCCACCAGGGGGCGATGCTCTGCCCCTCCGGGGCGTCGCTCTGTTGCAACCAGAGCCACTCCAGCGCCTGTGGCAGAGGCCAAGGAGCCATCCCCAGCGCACGGGCCATCTTTGCTCCAATGGAGCCTTGGCTGTGGGAGGGGAAGAGAGAGACAGAGAGAAAGGAGAGGGGGAGGGGTGGAGAAGCAGATGGGCACTTCTCCTGTGTGCCCTGGCCGGGAATCGAACCCAGGACTTCTGCATGCCAGGCCGATGCTTTACCACTGAGCCAACTGGCCAGGGCCAACAATACATTTCTCTATAGCTAAATAACACCCCATTTCATAGGCATATCATTTTTATTTATGCATTTAGTAAAAGTTTAATGTTAAAACTGCAATGAAACAGCACTACATTCTCACCAGAATGGCTGAAATGTAAAGGACTGACAGTATCAAGTGTTGGCAAGGATGTGAAGCAACCGAAATGCCCATGTATTCCTAGTGAGAATGTAATTGAAAACAACTGTTTTACAGAACTATTTTGTAGTATGTACCAAATATACATATACCCTGTGACCCAGAAATTCTTCTCCTGGGTAAACATTCAACAGGAAACACTGCATGTGTCCATAAGAGACAGGTACGAGAATCTTTACAGCCACTTTATTTATAAACAAGGAGCAATCCAAATGTCTGTCCACGGTAGAATGGACTTATTTATTTATTTATTTATTTTACTTTTTTTTTTTTTTTTTTGTATTTTTCTGAAGCTGGAAACGGGGAGAGACAGTCAGACAGACTCCCGCATGCGCCCGACCGGGATCCACCCGGCACACCCACCAGGGGCGACGCTCTGCCCACCAGGGGGCGATGCTCTGCCCCTCCGGGGAATCGCTCTGCCGTGACCAGAGCCACTCTAGCACCTGGGGCAGAGGCCAAGGAGCCATCCCCAGCGCCCGGGCCATCTTTGCTCCAATGGAGCCTTGGCTACGGGAGGGGAAGAGAGAGACAGAGAAGAAGGGGGGGGGTGGAGAAGCAAATGGGTGCTTCTCCTATGTGCCCTGGCCGGGAATCGAACCCGGGTCCCCCACACGCCAGGCCGACGCTCTACTGCTGAGCCAACCGGCCAGGGCCATAGAATGGACTTAAAGATTGTGCAACAATGAATACATACTGTGTGAGCTCATTGAAATTAAATTCACAGACAGGTAAAACTAGTCTATTGTGACAGTGTCAGAATAACGGTCCTTTTGGTGGGTAGGGGTGCTATTAATGAGGTGAGAGACAAGGCACCTTCTGGGGTGCTGAAAATGTTTTTTATCTTGAAATGCATAAGAGTTACATGGATGTATACATGCACACATAAATATTAATCAAGCTGTTCAGTTCGGATCTGTATATTTTATTGTATGTGATTTCTGGGTATAAGTCAGATGTCAGGAAAAACAAAGAAGTATTTCATGTGCCAGGAAATATGCCACCTACTAGAGATATAATGGCAGTAGCCCAGGCCCCCTCTGAGCTCCCTGTATTTCACCCATTCACCTAATGCCGACACCCTGATTTCTAACTTTTCCTGAAATGTTTACAGTTTTCCAACCCAGGGTCTGCCTTCTCACAAACCATCATTTCACAGACTCCATGCTCCTGTCTCCTTCAGGTGCAGAAGTCCCTCTCCAGCCCGAGTCCTGACTTCTAAGACCAGGAGGTTGCCACTTTTGTCACGTCTTCCTTGTCCTTTCTTTTACCTGATGTGTCCCCTTCATTCATGTGATCTGCCAGGCCTGGTTGGCATATGAACTCATGATGCGTCTGATGGAACCGTTTTTATACCTTTAGAACAATGGCTCACTCTGAAAGTAGCCCTCTGCCTACCTGGCCACATAGCAACACATGTGGTCACTGAACAGAGAGCTGCAGCTGCAGGCTTGTCACCTCCAGCCGTGCAGAGCTCTGCAGTACCACAGAATGAAACATGTAACACGTGGAGAGAAACACCTGTTCTGTACTGTCATCATTGTCCTAAAAGATACGCCCGTGTCCAACCAGGGAGGAAGGACAGCTCCTCTTTCCCTGCGGGAGCTGCTCTACTGTGGTTCACGTGGGGACCTCCTCCCCACACAAGGACAACACCTGTGTGAGAATGTGAACACCACAAGGCCAGGTGTGTGAGCACGAGTGTCTCTACCCTTGTGTGATGATCTTCTTCCTGACTTCTCAACAGGCCAGGTCAGGAACGTATCTTCAGGCTAGACATAGGGGAAAGTCTTCAGGGGTTTTAAAAATATGTCTATTACAAGCCCATGTGTGGAGTGCATTGTAGCCAAATTATGTAGCTTTATAAGGTTGTTTTGTTTCTACTGTCATGTGAGAAATTCCAGGATCTCCAGATATGCGGTTGTAGGTTTACATAAAGGAGGGAATTTTGGAAGCCCTCATAAACTGTAAGAATTTGGAAGATACTATATTAACCAACTACTTCAAGCTATTAAACCACACAAAGGAAGATTGATTTACCTTCTGCTTTGCCTCAGGCTCTGTGCCTCTCTCTTCCAGGAGATCATGGCCCTCGGGAAGGCGTGAGGCTTGCATTTGATGGCAATGTCTCCATCAACTTGAACAACTAAACTATTTTTAATGGGATTTTTGGAGTAATCAGGAGCTGAATCTAAAAAAAATATATATTTAAAAATATCGCAAAATTACTCATATAACTGGCTATAGTAGTGAAAGAAGTTACTTGGTGTGCAAGTGAGACTCTAGTATTAGCACCCTGAACCCTTTCCCATGCTGCTTAGCTCTGGGGGTCCCAGGGTCAGTGACTGACTGCTGCTCTGGAGCCTCTGGTTCCATTTGTCAACTGCAGATGGCAGTAGATATTATCAGAAATCTAGTGTGGGGATTAAATGAGACTTCATCTCTACAGAACTGTAGTGTCTGCCTGGCACAAAGTTGGTACTCAGTAAATATAATTTATCTTGGTTGTGGTGCTGATCACTGCAGTGCCAAAAGCCAGGGGGCAAGGGAGAGAGCCAGTTAGAAAAGGCCATGTTCTGTACAGCACTTCCAGTGGGCAGGGAGGGTGGTTCCCAGGAGACAGAGTGGGAATTTTCATCCTGATGCACAAAATCATTAAATCTATTCCAGCTGATAGCTTTATATATCTATATCATCTATATCTAGCCATCTGTATTTATCTATCATCTCTCTGTCTGTCTAAAAGGATAGACCATATGTTAGGACACAAAACAAGTCTCAATAAACTTAAGAAGACTGAGATCATATCAAGTGTCTTCTCTGATCACAATGGCATGAAACTAGAAATCAACTACAATAGAAAAACTGAAAAAGATTCAAACACTTGAGGCTAAATATCATGTTATTAAATAATGAATGGGTTAACAATGAGCTCAAGGAAGAAATAAAAAATTTTCTTGAAACAAATGAAAGTGAACATACAACAACTCAAAATTTATGGGACACAGCAAAAGCAGTCCTGAGAGGGAAGTTCATTGCATTACAGGCATACCTTAAGAAGCAAGACAAAGCTAAAATAGACAACTTAACCCTGTACCTAAAAGAACTAGAAAAAGAATTACAAATAAAGCTAAGAGAAAGTAGAAGGAGGGAAATAATAAAGATCAGAGTGGAAATAAATGACATAGAGACTATAAAAAAATAAGACAAAAGATCAATGAGACTAAGAGCTGGTTCTTTGAAAAGGTAAACAAGGTTGGCAAACCTTTAACTAGACTTATCAGGTTAAAAGAGAGAGGACTCAAATAAATAAAAGTAAAAATGAGAGTGGAGAAGTAACAACTGACATTAATCACATAAATATAAAAGATTGTAAGAAAATACTATGAAGATCTATATATACCAAAAAATTGAACAACCTAGGTGAAATGAATAAATTACTAGAAACATAAAATCCTCCAAAACTCAATCTGGAAGCATCAGAAAACCTAAACAAACCAATTACAAAACTGAAATTGAAGCAGTTATCAAAAAACTCCCAGCAAACAAAAGTCCTGGACCAGATGGCTTCATAGGCAAATTTTATCAAACAAAGAAGAACTAGGACCTATCCTTCTCAAGCTATTTGAAAAAAATTCAAGAGGAGGGAAGACTTCCAAGCTCCTTTTATGAGGCAAGCATTATCCTCATTTCAAAACCAGGTAAAGACACTACAAAGAAAGAAAACCAAAGACCAATTTCCCTGATGAATATAGATGCTAAAATTCTCAAGAAAATATTAGCAACATAGATCCAGCAATATATCAAAAAGACCATATATTGTAATCAATTGGAATTTAATCTGGGGAGACAAGGCTGGTAAAATATTTGCAAATTAATAAATGTGATTCCTCACATAAACAAAAGAAAGGATAAAAATCATATGATTATCTCAATAGATGCAGAAAAAGTATTTGATAAAATCCAGCACCCCTTTATGATCAAGACTCTCAGCAAAGTAGGAATGCAGAAAACATACCTTACCATAATAAAGGGCATCTATGACAAACCCACAGCCAGCATCATACTCAATGGGCAAAAATTAAAAGCAGTTCCCTTAGGACCAGGAACAAGACAGGGGTGCTTCCCTTCCACCACTCTTATTCAACATAGTTCTGGAAGTCCTAGCCACAGCAATCAGACAAGAAGAAGAAATAAAAGACATCCAAATTGGAAAAGAAGAAGTAAAACTGTCATGTTTCTTGACGACATAACACTGCACATAGAAAATTCTAAGGTCTCAGTCAAAAAAATTCTAGACCTGATAAATGAATATGGTAAGGTGGTAGGATATAAAATTAATATTCAGAAATCAATGGCATTTTTATATACCAACAATAAGCTGTCAGAAAGAGAAATTAAGGAAACAATCCCCTTCTCTATTGCAACAACAACAAAATAACGTACCCAGAAATAAAATGAACCAAGTAGGTAAATGCCTTGTACCTGGAAAATTATAAGGCATTGAAAAGAGAAATCAAGGAAAATACAAACAAGTGGAAGCATATACTGTATTCATTGATAAGAAGAATAAACATCATTAAAATGTCTGTACTACCCAAAGCAATCTATAAATTCAATACAATTCCTATTAAAATACCTATGGCATACTTCAAAGATATAGAACAAACATTCCAAAAATTTATATGGGATCAAAAGGGAACACGAACAGCCTCAGCAATCTTGAAAATGAAGAATAAAGTGGGAAGTATCATACTTCCCGACATCAAGTTATACTACAAGGCCATTGTAATCAAAACATCTTGGTACTGGCATAAGAACAAGCATACAGATCAATGGAATAGAACAGAGAGCTCAGAAATAAAAACATGCCCTTATGGTCAATTGATATTTGTCAAAAGAGGTAAGAGCATACAGTGGAGTAAAGACAGTCTTTTTAATAAATGGTGTTGGGAATATTGGACTGGCACGTGCAAAAAAAATGAAACTAGACTATCAATTTACATCATTCTCAAAAATAAACTCAAAGTGGATAAAATACTTAAATGTAAGTTGCAAAACCATAAACTTCTTAGAAGAAAACACAGGCAGTAAACTCTCTAATAGCAATATTTTTGCCAATATATCTCCATGAGAAAGTGAAATAAGGGACAAAATAAACAAATGAGACTATATCAAACTAAAAAGCTTTTGCACAGCAAAAGACACCATTGACAAAATAAAAAGACAACCCACACAATCGGAGGACAGATTCACCAACACATCTGAGAAGGGGTTAATGACCAAAATTAATAAAGTATTTCTAAAACTCAGCACCAGGAAGGTAAACAATCCAATTAAAAATGGGCAAAGGAAATGAATAGACACTTCTCCAAAGAGGACATACACTTGGCAAATAGGCAGATGAAAAAATGTTCAATGTCACTAATTATCAGAGAAATGCAAATTAAAACCACAACGAGATACCACCTCACACCTGTTTAATGGCACTCATTAACAAAGCAACACACAATAAGTGCTGGTGAGGGTGTGGAGAAAAGAGAACCCTCCTGCACTGCTGGTGGTAATGCAGACTTGTGCAACAACTGTGGAAAACTGTATGGCGTTTCCTCAAAAAATTAAAAATGAAACTGCCTTTTGACTCAGCTATCCCATTTTTAGGAATATATCCTAAGAATCTCAAAACACTGATCCAAAAGTAGACATGCACCTCATGTTTATGGCAGCATTGTTTACAAGCGACAAGATCTAGAAACAGCCCAAGTGTCCTTCAGTGAACAAGTGGATTAAAAATCTGTGGTACATATATACAATAGAATATTATGCGGCTGTGAAAAAAGGAAATCTTACCATTTACAATGGCATGGATGGACCTGGTGATTATGCTAAGTGAAATAAGCCAGGCAGAGAAAGACAAATATCATATGATCTCACTTATTATCTGTAATCTAATAAACAAGGTGAACTGAGGAACAGAATTGAGGCAGAGGCAGGGTAATGGGGAGCAGAGGGACAGCTGTCAGAGGAAAGGGGGATGAGGGGATGAGATCAGAGAAGGTGAAGGGATTAGTGAAATTATATATACATAACAGAGATACAGATAACAGGATGGCAAATCCAAGAGGGAAGGGGGGAGGGGGTTAGGAGGAGGGGACAAAAGGGGGTTAATGGGGGAGGGGGGGAAGGGAGCTATATTGAGAGGGACAATTGAATCCATGTTAATACAATATATTAAAATTAATAAAAAAATTAAAGTTGCATAAAAACATAAAAATAAAAAGGAACAGCATCACTATGAGAAGGGCCATGTAGGGCAGGGCCTGGGGGGAAGTGAGGGACTGCATGAAGCTGGTGGAGACGGCTGGCTGCCTCTCTTCCCAGCACAGCATCTGCAGCCACCAGCTGTGGCCTGGCTTCAGGGGCAGCCCCAAGAACCCCACAGCCGTTCTGGGCACCTGGGAGAAGACCCGAGCGATGGCACTGATCCTGCATCTTACTTGGTTTTGATCACCTGAGAAGCAGTACAGTATTTGAAAAAAGCAGGTTGCAGAGCAAAGAAAATAGAGCAACATTACTTAGTAAAAATAATCAGCAGTGAGCAAAACGTCCTTGGACCAGACGTGTATCTCTCTGTACAGTGAGGAGGAAGTCAGGGAGGACGCACACACCCAGGCTTCCCGGGCGGGAGCAGGTGGAGGCAGGCTGTGCCCCTTGCACTCCACTAGTGGCAATAGAAATATTTAGTAAGGAAAATGTAAATAAAAGAAAGATCATGGGCTCAAAGCCCATTTCTGCCACCTTCCAGCTCTGACAGCTTGGGCATATTAGTTAACCTCTCTGGAACTTAATTTCTTCATCCGAGAAATGGGAAGAGTAACAGTGACCTCCCAGGGCCTTTGTGGAGTTCAAACGATTTGGGGTTTACAAAATGCCCTGTGCACTGCCTTACACATTGCTGGGTCCCTCAGTTTATTCACTCTAGTTATTATCAGCCCAGCAGCTCAGACAGCTGAATTGTCCAGAGCCCCTGCTGTTTCTCCTGGGGAGAAGCCCCTGGGGCTCGCTGCTGGTGAAGGGTCAGGAGAGCCACACGTGCCACTTGTGCCAAGAGAAGCCTGGCCAGGTGCACGTTTACCACTAGATGGCACTGTGAAACCACACAGACGCTCTGTCTATTGGAGCTTAGCTCCCCCAGTCAAGTGCTGTTCCTCCAGGCACCTGTCTGTGGCCTCCTCCTAGCCCAGGAAATGGTGGAGGGTGGGGGAGTATGTTGGGGTCCTATACGGTCACTCACAGTTGTTGAGACTCCAGGGGTCCAGCCTCGGACAAGGTCAGCCCAGAGCTGCTCCCAGCAGGATCCTCAGATTCCCAGGGACTAAGCAGGACTTGGGATGGAGTAGGGGTGGTGGGGAGGGGCCCTGGCTCATGGTGAAGCAGGGAGTCGCCTGGCCTGGTGGGAGGAAGGCCAGCTGTGAGTGCAGCAGGCGGAGCCTTCTCCTGCTGGTTCCATCACAGGGCTCCTGTGAGGTCCAGGGCCTGCGGCTGTCTGAAGAAGTATGTGCCTTTGGGGTGGGGTTCCAGAGCGAGCAGGCGCCCAACAGCAGCGCCCCACCTCTGGCTGTAACTTCATTCACAGCAGGGTTGGATCAGGGACCCACTCCACGCCCTTCACTGGCTCCCTCACCGGCCAGGGCCAGGGACACAAATGGATTCTTTAGTGCACCTGAGTCTCTTTGTCCTGGGAAGCCCAGGAACTGGCTCCAACCAGGAGGAGAAACTAACTGCCTTCAGTGTCAGGCCAGGGAAGCCTGGAGACAGAGGCAGGGTCCCCGCCCCAAGCAGCTTCAGGGAATTCAAGAGATCTGACAGAGCTTTGCTTCTCACTCACTTCAAACTAACGTGATGCTTCTCAGAGATGGCCAAAGGCAATCATTATTTTGCTTTTACAGATGACTGAGCAAAGAGAATCAATCCCACAGTTGCGCTACCCCTTGCCCACTCGTAGGGAGCACCTCTCCTCGAGTGGCGTGCTGAAGAGTCGGGCTACGTCCAGCAGTAGGCGTAAACAGCAGTCACGGCTGCAAGGCCAGAATTGGAAGAGGTCACAAGGTCACGGTTTTCAGATTTCTTCCACCACAAAACTCCTTTGTGCCATCACCTCTCGCACAACACACAAATGGGAGAAGAAAGCAGAGCCACTCGGCCTCCTCCTGAGCGCCCAGCCCTCCCTACCTGACTTCCGGGAGACTTGGGGATCCAGAAACCTGCTTTTGAGAACTACAGATTGAACAACTGACTCATTTCAGACAGGAGGAAAGCAAGGTGCAGACAGGGGAGGTTGCTGTCACACAGTAGTCAGTGGCGGAAGAAGCCCTGTCCTGACTCCTGGATGCCGCTCAGTCCTTGACCGCGTCACCTCCTATTCAGGGGCCTGGGGGAAGCTGGGGTGGGGGTGCCCCATGCAGCCCTGCAGCCAGGAGGTGAGGGGCTCTTCTCCTTCCGTCAGTGCTTAGGGCAGGGGTGGCTACCTGGAAAGAGTTGATGAAGGTCCACAGCAGCGTCCGGATGCCCTCCCCACGGCTCAGCAGCTTGACCAGGCGCATGACCCGGAAGAGGCGGAAGAAGGCCATGGAGATGCGGGAGTTCTCCTCTGCGCCCTGGAATCCACTGGCAACTGGAGGTGGTAGTTAACACAGCAACAGAGACGGATGGGGCGAGAGCGGGGTGGGCCCTGCTCGAGCCACACAGCCCTCGGCTGGGACGGAGCCAGCTCAGGGTGGGGTTGGCTGCACCAGGTTCTCTTCTCTGGCCACAGGTAGGAGCCAGCGCCCACCTTTTCCAGGTGGGCCACTCAACCCTGAGGTTTCTGCAGAGCCAACTTGTGCCCAGGCCCCTGAGTTCATGTCTCTTTTTCTATTCTCCCCACTTCCCCTTATTTCCTAGTTCTTGAGCTCCTGGGTGGAGCAACAGAGGATTCCAGAAACTTCTGTATGCCCTGAGGTCCAGGCTGGGAGCCAGCCTGTGAGGGTGCACCCTGCCTGGACCACGGGCTGGACCACAGGCTGAGAAAGCAGCCGGGATTCCCTGCCTGACTGGCTGAGGGTACTGCATCCTGCATGGGGTCCGGTTCTCTGTGGGGTGGCTGGGTGGGTTGTGGCTGTCCCGGCTGTTGGGGTGATTGCACTGGGTGTCCCGGAGGGCGGGTCGACTGCCCACTGAAGGATCTTGTGTGCGAGCTGCTCCAGGCTCCAGCGCTCCTGTTGTGTCAACCCCTCCTTCCCACGGCCCTTGCCCCACGTGGCTTCAGAGAGCAGGGAATGGGGTGCTGCTTAGTGCGGGGCGAGAGTCTGGTTTGCAGCCCCTGCCTTCTCTGGGGCTCTGAAGCTGTCCCCTTCTCCTCCCTCTGCCCCGTGGGCACTAGCAGGCACCCCCTCTGCAGGTGGCATGAGACCCGGGAGTGGGGCGGGGTGGGGGAAGGCTGTCAGGTGGAGGGAGAGGACCAAGGGGTCCTGCTCACAGCTGACCATCTCCTCAGAGGCGTCTTTGAGGGTGGGGGGAAGAGGGATGGGATCATGGCCGCAGCAAGCTGAGGAGGGAAAATGGCACTGGGCTGCCAGGGGCCTGCTGGTCTGGGGCCACCTGGGCATGTTGGACCTGAAGGGTCCTGGGGCTTGGTCACTGACCTGGCCAGGGCTCAGGGAGCAGGAAAGGTTTTCCTGTTACCGTCTGACCCAGACCATAGGAAAATGTGGACTGACCTCCTTGACTCTCCTCCTGGCACACTGGCCAAAAAGCTGGAGGTGGTGGCCCCGGGATGCCTCCGGTCTGCTCCCCAGAGCTCGTGCAGCTCACCCAGCCCCGTCAGCACTGCACCGGAGAGAAGGGACCTCTGGACTGGCTTCCTGTTTTGTTCCCGTTGCTGACTCCTCCTGGGTCATTGTTGGGACCCTGGGTTGACCCTCCCCACTTCTGGAGGCACATCTCTGGCTTTGGTTTTAAGCATTTTCAGGTCAGTAGCTCCCTGACACTAGTGATCCCGAACCTCCCACTAGCAATGAAAGCCCTGGAAGGCTCCCGTCCCACAGATCCTTTTCCTTGACCCACTGAGTGTCATTGATGTGGCCAGTGGTGCCAGAGGCCCCTCTTCTCACTCCGATTCTGAATGGGAGGCCGGGGAGGAGGTGGGAAAGTCCAGAGGCCTCGGGAGCTGGGGAAGCAAGGGTGGACGGCTGTGCTCGGGCCGCCCTGGGCCTTGCTCTGCCCTGCTGTCGATTTTGAAGTCTTTGATGCCTTTAACCTCTTCATTTCTATCACTTGTGTATCTGTTTAAAATTCTCTTTTCTTCCCTTAAAAGAAGACTGTGTAGGCCCTGGCTAGTTGGCTCGGTGGTAGAGCATCGCCACGTAATGTGGAAGTCTCGGGTTCAATTCCCAGTCAGGTCATACAGGAGAAGTGCCCATGTGCATCTCCACCCTCCCCTCTCACTTCTTTCTTTTTCTCTCCTTCTCTCTCTCTCTCTTCCCTTACTGCAGCCATGGCTTGCTTGGAGCAAGTTGGCCCGGGCACTGAGGATGGCCTCCGCCTCAGAAGCTAAGAAGAGCTCAGTTGCTGAGCAATGGAGCAACGCCCCAGATGGGCAGAGCATCACCCCCTAGTGGCCTTCCCAGGTGGATCCCGGGGTCGGGGGGGGGGGGGCGCATGCAAGGAGCCAGTCTCTGCCTCCCCTTCCTCACTGAATTAAAAAAATAAAAAGGAGACTTTGTACCCCCCAGAGCAGTACACAACAGAGACTCAGGGTTTTATCACTCAGCTGTCAGTTTCACCATGTTCGGGAAAGGAGAAAAAAGGAGAGAAAACATGCTTACACAGGGAACATCAGCTGTGGGTGTCAAGAATTTGTGAGTTGTGCCACAGGGGCATCTGGGTGTGATGAGTTAAAAAAAATATGTCAAGCTTGCAGCATGAATTCCATTCTGGGTTCAACCCTCCCTGGCTGCTGCAACTTCCTAATGTTCTAGAAGGAGAATAAACACCTTTTTGTTTGGACACGACCATTTCCTCTAATGAAACCAAATGACAATGCAACCAAGAAGACCCCAGCAGCCGTCCCTGCATCCTGGAGAGCGTCCCAGGCTTAGCCTTTCCTGCGGCAGCCTGAGCAGCCTGGGACCCGTAGGGCAGGAAACAGCACCAACCCACCTGACCTTGTCTCATCTGCCCGCTCTTGAGGCTCGGGGAGTCATCATACTCAGCGTGTGACAGCAGCCTTCTGGTGAAAGCTGTGCCAATGAGACCTCAAGGTCATAGCAAGTGGCATCTCTATCACTTTAGCCAAAGTGAGTCATTAAAAGTGGTCCAAGCAAACAACTGAGTTTTTCTGCTTGCAGTAGAGTAGTGGGTATAGCCTAATTTTAATGAACTCAGGAGTTTAGAGAAAATTCACAGGTAACATTGTTGGAGTGACTGGAAATTCAAGCACACTCTCAGGAACAAATCCCAGCTTAAAAGCCTTTCACTGAAGCCTTGAACTCTGCAGAGCACAATGGAGGCCCAACCCTTACAGACACTTGGTGAAGGAAGAAAGTTGCAATCTGCCTTTCTGCCTCCTCTTTACCCAGGGGGCCTCACCGTGGCTTTGCAGGTGCCCTATGCACATTTTTCACATCAGGTTAAAGTTAGAGACTGAGTCAGTGGAGTCTTCAGATGTTTAAAGGAAAATGCCCTTAGGTCCAGTTTTCTCTTAGTGGCTCATGAGATCGCCAAGAGCACAGTGAATGATCACTCGAAGGAAAGTTCAGGAAGGGGAAGGAACACCAGGACACAGACAGCACATCATAGCCCACAGGAGATCAGGCAGGCAAGGCGCAGAACGGACATGGTGGAGACATGCATCGGAAGCCAGGCTGGGCTCTGGGAGGCCCTGGGGCTCAGGTAGGTCAGAGTGGAGGATGTTAGAGGAGGTCACAGAAGCTCAGAGCGTGGTTGGGAGGGTTGGTCTTACCATAAAGGGAGAGCATTGGGTATGGTCAGCTGGCTTTAAAGAAAGGCAGATAGAGAAAAGCTGTGATGAGTCTCCAGGGAAGACGTCGGTATTCTAGGTCTTGGCTGACACAGGAGCAAACAGTGTGTTTGCAAAAGGACACAAGTGACAGAAACACAAACCAGAGGCCTGGCGGGTTCTGCACCAGGAGTGTGGGCTCTCACATCTACCGAGGACCCATCTCTGGACACAAATTAGATAATTCACACCCATTCTGACCGAGGTCTTCTGGACTTGGCTGGTGGAGGTTTTGTTTTGTTTCCTAAAATCTGCCCTGTGTTCTAAGATAACCTCTGGGCGCTGGCACCTGATTCGCTTTAGCTTTGCCCCAGTGGTGCCAGCCGGAGGAGTGCTCAGGCAGTGCCCCTCGGGTTTAGGGGAGACTGAGTGTTCATTCTCACCGAGGAGAATCTAAAGAAGTGGCCTCCACCTCCCTCCATCGCAGGGGTTAGTCCTCAAGCTGAGGCTCCGGTGGGAGGTGCCCGGTGTCACCAAAGGCTACAGGTGTGCGGAACCTTGGCCCTGGCATGAAAAACGAGCGTGCAGTTGTTTTTTAACTTCGAAAGTTCTGCACACAATGCCAGATATGATCATTAACACCCCAAGCAGCTGTTCTCATGGGTCTCACTGCCATGCTCTTTTTGGGGTGGGCGCAGCGCAGAACAACCGCAGGGGAGTGCGCACACCGCGGCGGCTCTCTGCCCGGCGCCCGCAGGGGAGTGCGCACACCGCGGCGGCTCTCTGCCCCGGCACCCGCAGGGGAGTGCGCACACCGCAGCGGCTCTCTGCCCCGGGCCCGCAGGGGAGTGCGCACACCGCAGTGGCTCTCTGCCCGGCGCCCGCAGGGGAGTGCGCACACCGCGGCGGCTCTCTGCCCCGGCATCCGCAGGGGAGTGTGCACACCGCAGCGGCTCTCTGCCCCGGGCCCGCAGGGGAGTGCGCACACCGCAGCGGCTCTCTGCCCCGGCACCCGCAGGGGAGTGCGCACACCGCAGCGGCTCTCTGCCCCGGCGCCCGCAGGGGAGTGCGCACACCGCAGCGGCTCTCTGCCCCGGGCCCGCAGGGGAGTGCGCACACCGCAGCGGCTCTCTGCCCCGGCACCCGCAGGGGAGTGCGCACACCGCGGCGGCTCTCAGTGCGCACACCGCAGCGGCTCTCTGCCCCGGCACCCGCAGGGGAGTGCGCACACCGCGGCGGCTCTCTGCCCCGGCACCCGCAGGGGAGTGCGCACACCGCGGCGGTTCTCTGCCCGGGGCCCGCAGGGGAGTGCGCACACCGCGGCGGCTCTCTGCCCCAGCACCCGCAGGGGAGTGTGCACACCGCGGCGGCTCTCTGCCCGGCGCCCGCAGGGGAGTGCGCACACCGCGGCGGCTCTCTGCCCCGGCACCCGCAGGGGAGTGTGCACACCGCAGCGGCTCTCTGCCCCGGGCCCGCAGGGGAGTGCGCACACCGCGGCGGCTCTCTGCCCCGGCACCCGCAGGGGAGTGCGCACACCGCGGCGGTTCTCTGCCCGGGGCCCGCAGGGGAGTGCGCACACCGCGGCGGCTCTCTGCCCGGCGCCCGCAGGGGAGTGCGCACACCGCGGCGGCTCTCTGCCCGGCGCCCGCAGGGGAGTGTGCACACCGCGGCGGCTCTCTGCCCGGCGCCCGCAGGGGAGTGCGCACACCGCAGCGGCTCTCTGCCCCGGCGCCCGCAGGGGAGTGTGCACACCGCAGCGGCTCTCTGCCCGAGGCCCGCAGGGGAGTGTGCACACCGCGGCGGCTCTCTGCCCGGTGCCCTGAGCCTGACTGGTCCTGCCCTTCTGAGATGCCTTTGCTTTTATTTATTATAATTATTATTTATTATCACTACTATTGTTGTTATTTATTTAGAAAGTAAATTTAATGGTATGATATTGGTCAATAACAGTACATAAGTTTCAGGCAAATACCTCTAATGTATTTGAATTGTTGATTACGCACCCATCACCCCAAAGTCAGTCATTTCCCGTCACTGTATCAAACCTCTGCTTTTACCTTCCACTTTCAGATGTTTGCTCTTGTGTTTCTATTTTTAAGGTGCAAACAAAGAAGTGCTGTAATGGAATTTTTGAAGGATGGAAATGTGCACAACTAGACATTTGTTTGCAGACTTAAAATACTCTTTTGACAACAGATTTCTCAGCAAATTTCTTTTTTTTTTTTCTCCTAAAGCAAATTGGTAGGAGGTCTTTTTTGTAGGAAGGGTGAGGATAGAGGGTAAGGTGAGGGAAGTAAAGGGAAGGGGCACCTTTCCAGTCATTTATGGAACACCGTCCGGATTGCCCCTTCTGCTGCTTGTGGAACACTAGAGCCAGTCCCATGCCCAGAGGATGGACTCACTAGAACTTGATCGGCAGGCTGAAAGAAAACATGGACACACATACATACACACACGCGCGGAGGAAATTTCAGGATGGTCAAGTGCTGTGCTCCTGTGTTGATGGATAAGGAGTTCTGCGGGCCTGAAGCTTTACTGAGGGAGGAGTGAGTGTGAGGGTCAGACAGAGGTCTACAGGGTACACTATGCCCATGTATTAGGCAGAGGTCCCACCAGTCTTGGCTCCACCTTGAAAATTCCCAGAGCCACCCTATTACTGCTAAAAACCCTGGGCAAATGCTTGAAGGTATCCTGGGTCAATCCTATCCCAAATACGACCAGAATGAAGACAAGTTAGAGAACCCACCTGAGTCACCTGCTCCAACTGAATAATCCCCAGCCACTGAAAAAATTTAAACTATTTTTTTAGTTTTATTTTACTTTTTAAGCATTCAGAATCCTCTACTTTGGGTTTTTAAATGTCTTAACTATCTTTTCTCTTATTGACTTTTAGCCTTTTATAGCTCCCATTTAAGATCTCATCTATTTAAGTCATATTTCCTTCAAAACTTAGCTTTAGGTCTATTCTAATCATCTTGAATGTATCTTATTATTTTAATCATATGCATTATTATTTTTAACATTTTATTTTATTTATTTTTTAATTATTTTTTAAAAATTTATTCACTTTAGAGAGGAGAGACAGAGAGAGAGAGAGAGAGAGAGAGAGAGAGAAAGAGAGAGAGAGAGAGAAAGGGGGGGAGGAGCAGAAAGCATCAACTCTCATATGTGCCTTGACTAGGCAAGTCCCGGGTTTCAAATCAGGGACCTTAGCATTCCAGGTCGACACTTTGTCCACTGTGCCACCACAGGTCAGGCCATATGCATTAATTTAAGAATCCTCCTGCTACAGCTCTATGACAGGAGACAAGAAGCAGTCAGGGGGAGCTGTGAGGGCAGCGGTGAGTGAGCAGATGGGGCTCTGGGCTCCTGTGTTGGGTCCCCAGCCTGGGCAATGACTATGCTCCAGAGACTCTCCCTGTGGGAGAATTAGGAGATGCAGATCAAATTTTATTCTCAGGCTTTAAGCCATGCCTTTCAGAGGGCACTTTTGACTTGCTGTGTTGCCTATCAACCTCTCACACAAGCCTGTTCTATGTGAGGGGAGCTATGTCTACAAAACTCATGGTATCAAAAATAACCACTTTTAATAAAATGAGAAAGCAATCATGGCATGATTTCTAAGTGGAGCCAATGGGAAGAAGCCTAACACAGAGACCTTGAAGGGCAGTGCTTGATGACCTGGTATAGTCGCTCCTGTCTCTGGTTCTCTTGCCAGCTGCAGATGGAACCCCCACCCTGCTTCCCAGTGAGCTCAAAGGGGAGACTGGCCTGGCTGGTCTTGGGCACCTGCACTTTCAGCCCAGGGATGTGTTTGTGGTGCTGGTCACTCTCTGTGACTCCCTAGAACACCTTGAAAAACTACCTGGCGTCAGTTCTACTTTTTGAGCTAAACCCAGAATCTGCAGCCTGGAATACTTGTGCGTCCATCACTGACCCTTTTCCAGATTTGCTCCCAGTCCCCTGAGTTAGTTATACTTTCTCCTTTCACGGTCTTCTCAGGGAAGAGGGGAGGTAGGACGCCCTGAACACTTATAGTCTGTTAGACTGGAGACCCCCCGGGGCTCCCCTTCCCCAGGAGCCAAAGGAGCTGCTCACCTGCCCCCAACCTTCTGGCGGAGCTTTAATACTGTGCTGTGTCCTCCAGTGGTAGGTAGGTTTGTAGTAAATGTCTGAGCAACCAATTCTTTCGTCTTTGTTTTGTAACGGTCCGGGAACTTCCAAGGTGTTAACGATATCAGGTCAATTAACTTAATTTGTTCGTGTAATTTGTATATATGAAATAAGGTGATTACTCTTTACCTGAGGCAGAGGTGAAACATTTTCAGAAAGAGTCCTGGCTAGTGGTTCCAGCAAACAGGCTAAGTGCAAATAGAAAGGAAAAGACAATTAACTTACTGCAATATAGTTATGCAGATTAGCTTGGTTTGGTACAGCTGGCAAGGGCAATATGAGTGGCCCTGGGCAACTGGTAGGAAGAGTCTCTGAATGAAGTTGAGGATCAAGTCAGAAGTGTCACCTCATGGATGAGTCTTGGTTTCTGGAACACACTCACTGTCCTTGTTCACTGGGGCACTATCTTTAGACTGTACGTAGGGTGCTCAGGGCAACTCAGAGAATACAGGAGGCTGCAGAGAGGGGCCTCTCCTAGATGGAGGGGTTTCCCAAGACGATGGATGTGACAATCAGTGGGATGTGTTTCCCATTTGCTAACAGTGCCTATCTCTCTGCAGAACTAAAAGTTGTTGGAAATCTTTTTTATTTTTCTTTTTTTCTTTTTTAGTACAGCCAGGAAGAGAAGATTACTAGGGATTCAGGTGCTAGATAGCAGATATCTAGGCTGGAATTTCCAACCAAGTTGTCTTTCAACATATTCTCCTGAGGTCAGTTGGGTAGAGAGACGTTTGAAGAGCTCACAGTCACTTGGACATGTGGATTTTGGAAGGTGCACACCCCCGCTGACTCCCTCCATGGAAAGCCAGCTCCCGGCGGAGTCAGGAACAGGACCCACAGATGGGCTGCCCAGTCCCAACGCCTGTCATTGAGGCTGTAGCTATGACACCATGGTCACTAAAATTCCTCTAAAATAGGACTCACAGGCAATGTCATGGGAGTATGTGAGTCCTCCTGGTTTCCTTGCTGAAGAACCGTGCCTCTCTTTTTTTAACCTTTTATAGAAAACTCAGGGAGTAGATGTGATAGAAATTCCATTCCATACACCTGAAGGTCAGGTTCCCATGGGCATTACCTCCCCCACCCCTGACCCCGAGGGCTGCTTCTGCTCCTTCTCTTCTCTATCCCTGCTCTCATCTCAGCTGCATGTGCAGGACAGGACGGCCGGTTCAGCTGAGAGAGAACCATGGTATGGTGGGAGGCTGAGCGGCTGGGGCTCTGTTGGTGAGACCTCAGGTTCTCTAGGGTGAGAGGCCAATGATCAGGCTGGGACACACAGACTGAATGGGGAATGGCAGGAACAAGCGACTTCCAGGAACATTTGACACTACCTTCGTGGCCAGGGCCAGCAAGCGTCTGTTACTGGGGGCCCAGGAAAGTGCCCGGGGCCCCTCCTACTGTCCTCATTATCCTTTTAGCACCTCTTCCAACCAGGAGAAATGAACACCCAGGAACCGAAGTGGCCTATGGATTGTGAAGGAGCTGGGAGACGCTGCATCTCAGAGCCAGAGATGGCAGGAGGGAAAGGCATTGTAACTTTGTATCAAGGACTTCCTTGATTTGCATATGGCTATATAATAAAGCAGACTGGGGCTATGGGGCACTCGGATACTGCCATCAGCATTGAAGAGGCCTCCGGATCCCATCCTTTTTTCTTAATGAGTCTATTTTCTTAATTCCGCACCATTCTCACGCAAGAACCAGAATTACGAACCGTGCTGCTCCGCGGCATAAACCCATCTGTGGAGGAGGAGTGGAAAAAAGAGGAAGGTGAGAGAGTTTGTGAGGGAGGCAAAAGCACTGGGTGGAAAGGGCAGGGAACAAATGAAGACAAGACCAAAGATAACAAGGTCGAAGGTGGAAAGAGTAACATCCTCTGCCCCCATGTCCACCATGTTGCAAACCCCCTGTGTGGCATCTGTTTCTCTGAGGAAACATTTTAGTCAGAAGGAGAGGAGCCCTCTTGAAGCTCTGTGGTACAGGCCCTTAGAGGGAATGCCCCTTCCAAGCGGACCGGTGGAGAGGTGTAGAGCCTGGGCATGACAGTCCCGGGCTCACCTGTGCTCCTCCTGGGTTTGTGTGCTAAACTGCGCAGGGTGGACGGTGGTGATCAGCCTGTAGTGTTAGTTGCCCGATGGCTGGCTCATGTGTCTAGAAGCAGCTTAAGCTGTAGGATTCACTGTGTTATTCACCTGCAGGCTGATGTCTCCCCAGGTGCTGTTTACCTGCCAGAGACTCATGCTAAACAAGACTGATTAGCAACCTGCCAGGGTAGTTTTATCTTCCTTTGGGAAGGACAGCTGGTGTCCAGTCATTCAAACAAAGGAGAGCCATGAAGAATAAATGGATGAAATTAGTTGTGAGCAGTGCTAACAACATGAAAGAATTCCGTGTGTGTGTGTGTGTGTGTGTGTGTGTGTGAGAGAGAGAGAGAGAGAGAGAGAGAGAGAGAGAGAGGGCCTGGAAGGACAGAGAACAAGAGTTAAGATAGAAACAGAAACTGAAAAAGGAAGCAAAGGAAAGCAGACGATTCCCAGTGTGGGGCACAGACAGTAGCAGCAAATGGGTGTTTATAGAAGTGCTGATGCTTTCGGGGGCACTTGTGGGCATTTCTGAGCCTGCCTGAGGCGTAGCTCTCTCACTGTCTACTAGATCGTGGAATATTCTAGGCCCCTTTGTGTTAGAAGCTTCCTGGCAAACGCAGCCGACAGGAGCTTGCTCAGCCATGAGAACCAAAGGAACAGACCTGGCTAGACCAGAGGGCTGTCTGGTCACAGGGCGTGTGTTGTGGCAGCCCCTCCCACTCTTGTTTTAGGTGAGAGGGGAGGGTTGTACGTGGAGAGAAAAGGTGAGGATAGAGAAGGAAAGGAAAGCAAATTAGAGGAAAACAAAAGCGCAGGGGTCTTGGTCAGAAGGCAGAGGGCAACGGGAAGCCTTGGCGGGTGGTAGCTGTCAGATAATCTAACAGCCAAATTAAGAACCCAAATCAGGATGTTCACTGAAAAACAAAAAACAAGTTTCCATGGACCTTTTAGGTCAAACCTGCAGAATGCATCTCAAGGCAACAGCTTTGGGAAAACTTGCCTGTACGAGGCCAGTTTATCACGATGTTGGTCTTACCATGTCTGACCTCACAGTGCTCCTTTGCTGCCCACACAGAAAGTCTGGTCCTTCAGAGGCCTATGGGCTTGTCCCAGTAGAGCCCAAGCTCTAGTTGATCAGGCGTCCCTGATTCAACTTCCCCGTGCAGTGGGACACTCCTGCTTATTAGCAGGGCTGGCAGCCTCTTCGAGATTACTCTTGAGGCAGCTATGAGGACGCTACTGTTAAATGCCACCGGAGGAAAGACACAACCAACACACAAATTAGTTGCAATAATCACACAGGCAATTTATTACTCACAAATCCTTTTGGCATAACTGGGTACAGCTCAAGGGGGCCCCATCAGCGTGCTCCTCTCGGCTGGCTTTGGTCAGAGCTTAGAGCAGCGTGGAGACAGTCCACATCAACGTTGGAGTCTGGGTGACTACCGCAGCAGGGGGCCCCTCAGCTTTAGTACTCTTTCTGGCCTATGCCTTCTAACAGGTGTCAATCTACAGGATTATCACCTCAAACCACCTTTTTGGGAATTCCTTGCAGGGAACTCACTTTATGTCAATCTACTGAAATGTTTACATTAAACCACTTTTAAAGATGTTCTTATTTTCATTAATTTACAAAGTTAATGTAAATAACACCAAGCCACTTCTTATCTATGTATAATTTCACACACACATACTAACTGGGCTCTGCTTGAAAGTCAGAGTCTGTTTATCACATTACAGAGTTATGGCACCAAGTTACTTCTTATCTATGTATAATTTCACACACATACTAATTGGGCTCTGCTTGTAAGTCAGAGTCTGTTTATCACATTACAGAGTTATGGCACTAAGCCACTATATTAATTCCTTTGGCATAACTTAATTTTAATAATTATTTTTAATATCCTTTTAATTACTTTTATATATCTTCCGTATTTTTATATTTCTATATATTTAATTACTATAACCTTATATTACTACAACCGGGCTTTTAAAATGGCCCTTCCATTTCCAGTTGGACTGCCTGGACCTATGGTTACATGCTGTCTTCCTGAGAGGAATGAGAGTGGGTGGGGGGTTCTGCTACATCCCTCGAGGGCCAACTATTTCCAAACAGGAGAAAACTGCTCGTGTAAAATGGGGGAGGTGGGGCATATCTTCCTCATTCGGGTGTCATGTTCCTGAAAGTCTTATATTAGACACACTAGATATTCAATCTTTAGTTTGAGCATTACCCTTTCCTCATTAAAGGTAATGTTACTTTTCGGAGGGGTAGCTTATTAAGTCAGTCACTACCACATTAGTATTAGTGTATTAGAAACAGGGCACCTTGGTCATGTTCGTTTTGTTGTGTGATGGTGGTGAAGGAGGGACCCAGCCAAGGGAAAATAGAGGCATAGGGAGTTGCCAGGGGGAAAGTCTGCCCCACCCAGCTTGGCCTGACACCACCAATGTTGCTTTAATTTACCTTAGGACCAGCCCAGGCCACACTGACCACTGTCATTTAGGCAATGTCTGACAATGTCACCATGTGAGCCCCCTGCACTAAACAAGCAGGACTGAGAGTCAGGGGCCAGATTCTGGTTTGACCTTGATGTTAAGAAGCTGTGAGCACAAAGAAAACTAGATAGAGGGTGATGGAGGACAATCGGACTTTGGGTGATGGGTATGCAACATAATTGAATGACAAGATAATCTGGACATGTTTTCTTTGAGTATATGTACCCTGATTTATTGATGTCACCCCATTAACATTAATAAAAATTTATCTATAAAAAAAAAAAGAAGCTGTGAGAATGAGCCAGTGGTCTCCTGCCTTCACCTCCAGTGTCCTCATCTGTAAGAACAGTACATCCGGGTGTTACCCAGCCGGTGTAGGCATGTGCTCATGGAATCAGTGCAGATGGGTTTGGGCGAGAAGTCTCCAAAGTTGCATCTCCTCTAAAATTTTTGGAGGAATCCATTTTCTGCCTGCATCTCTCTGCTTTTACCCCTCAGCCCTGCTCTGGGGCGGGGGTGGGGACAACTGGCCTTATTGTTCTTGTGCTGTTCTGGCCCCTTCCCTGTTAGGATAGGGGCAGGAAAAAGCAGACCAAGAGAGCCAGGTCGAGGGCCTGCATAGGCAGTGTGGGTTGAAATATGGAGAGAGGGTTGGAGTGTGCGAGATGAGCTCTCTCACTCAACCCTGTGCGGTGGATGTGCAGCCACACTCTGTGACTCAGAAGGCTGCTTCCCCACCATCCCAGGCCCCGAAACCAGAGCAGAAGCCAAAATTGCATTATTACTTTTACAAGAGCCAGGAAGGGACAATTATTTAGAAGTTGTGCTGGTGGGTGGGTCTGTGGTGGGAAGGCACCACTGGCTTCAGGAGCTGGGGTAAGGAGGATCTGGGGCCAGCACCTGGAGGCCTCGAGGTGCACACCTGGGTGCTTCATGCAGCTGAGCCCCACCCCGTCTCATTCCTACTCTCCCTCTCTTGCTCTCCCCTCCCATTTTCTTCCCAAGTTCCAGATGTCAGGTGGGCCTGCTTTACAATCGCTTTGCCATTTTCTCTGAACCCCATTAATTAGGTGCATGAACTTGGGGTGCGCACAAGCTTTCTGTCCGAGCATTCCCACGCTAGCCTGGGCTGGGCCGGCACTGGCAGCATCCGCAGGCACAGGGAAGTTAGGTTAAGGCTCTCTGTCCCAGGCCACATTGCTGGGAGCACACTGAAAGAGGACCTGGGAATGGCAGCGGCCCTGGGCGATGCCATGCTCAGACCAGCCTGGCCCAGGGAGTGAGCCAATGGGCTCTGTGTAAATGCAAGACTCAACTCTCCCACAGAAGTGGATTTAAATCACGTTCTTGCTACCTATTAGCTGTAGGCAAACTGCTCATCCTGCCTGCGCCTTGGTTTCCTCCTCAGACTGTAAGCACTCCGAGACGTTAATCGAACTGAGTGTGTGATGTCCTGGTGGCATACTGGCACCTAAGAGCATCCACCATTTCCTCTTCCCTCCTCCACTGTCTCCTCTCTGCCTTGCCTTGCTCTAATCAGCCGAGGTCACAGCCAGGAGCATTGTTACTGTATTGTTGTGCTCCGGTCACTCTGTGGACTAGCGCTCTGGCTCCTAAGTAAGTCCTCCAGCGCTCTCCTCCCTGGAAACCTTTCCCGGGAGCTCCCCAGGCCTCACACAGTCTCTGTCCTGTTCCTCAGCCTGAAGGTTCCCACAGTGCCTTCCCTCGGGAGGATTGCCGCAGGGCCCATCCCAAAGCCAGGGGAGCGGGTTCCAGCAAGGGCTTGGGAGCTTCATGGAAGGAACCCCACCTCAGGTCTGGAATCTGGCACGGTGGAGGAGAGCAATGAAAATCTGTCTCACACAACCAGAACATGCCCCACTCAGAACCAAGGGGTGCTAGAGTCACCAAGGCTCTGGGAGCAGTCTCAATCTGCCCCCACCCCCATCTGCACTCAAGGAAGCTGAGACTCACAGAATGCGGTTAATTACTCTAGGTCACATGGCTTAATAGTGCTGGAGCTAGAAACAGAACACAGGTTTCTTAGTTTGCAACTTGGGAATATTTCTGTCTTTACAATGCAAGACTCTAGGCCTCTCAGAACTCTTTATTTGCAACAAACTTTAAAATACAGAGTGATAAAAAAGAGTGTTGGGAATGGCAGTTGACCAGACACAAGCTGATTGTAATTTGGGATGTCAGGGAGCATTTTCTGATGCTCTAAGAACTTCCATTAAAAACCACAGGGGTTATGTCTCTGGATTTTCTCTTTGAAAGATATAATTTCAGACCCAAGAAATACAGGAAGGCCGGAAGGCTTCCTTAAAGGGACAAGATGCTGGACTTTGCCCTCCCAGGGGACACAGAGGAAGGGAAGCCTCCACCTGAGAACTGGGTAACGCCTCAGGGAGAAGGGCAGCGGAGGCAGAACCCAGCACAGCTGTACAACGAGGGGAACTTACTGTGACAGTGACGGACGGCCCTGGAGTCACACACCACAGGGTTCAAAAGTATCTCCCCCTACTAATCGGAAAGTGAACCACAGACTAGCACTGAGCACGAGAGGCCCCGCCCCACTCCGCTCCGTCCTTGTCTCTCTCCTGTCTGTCTTTCCTCCCTTGGGGCTCTTCACCATGGTCACGGCCTTGAATTCTACCTCTAAGCAGAGGACTCCATGTCCTAACCTCAGACTGTGTGTCCGCGGTCCACCTGCCATCCTCACTGGGAAGTGAGATGGACAGGTCCCAGCTGAGCTCCTCGTGCAAGCGTGCCCCTCCTCCTCTCTTCCGCGGTTCTTACCAGCTCCCTCCACCCACCGCTCAGGCCCAAACCTCACAGCCGTCCTGGACTCCTCTTTCCCATTCCCACTCCCACAACCAGGCTGTCAAGAGAGGTTGTTAGTTCTATTTTCAAAACAGACTGAGAATCTGACCCTTTTCTTTACCACTTCTACTGGGGCTGCTTTGTTGCAGGCTACCATCCCCTCCCACCTGGGTGGCCATCCTCATCTTCTACATCGTGTTCTGGTTTCCACCCTGACTCCTATAGACAGCAAAGTCGTCTTTTGCAAATGTAAGTCAGATCACAGGACGCCTTTTCTCAAAGGCACCAGTGTCTCCCCTTCTCCCTTAGCCTAAGAGCCAAAGCCTGGTCCCCTCTCTGACCCACTCCTTTCTCCCTCTCCCCCCTGTTCATTCTGCACAGGCCACAGTGGCTGCTCCTCCTGCCCCAGAAGCTCCCCTCCTAGATATCTGCAGGGTAACTCCTCACTGCCAGCTTATTTGAAACAGCACCTTCCTTCGCTGGTCTTTGGCATCTCTGACCCCCCTCACTCGACACTATTTCTTTCCAAAGCAGTTACCAGCTTTCAGCAGACTGCAATTTCCTTCTTTTCTGTACCCAATGCATGGCTCACCGTCTGATCGTTCCCCTGACCCTGGAATGCCAGCTCATGAGGAAGGGGCTTTCGTTTTATGAACTGATGTATTCCAGGTATCTCAAATCGCACAGGTGGTGAGACGATGAAGATGGTGGGATGAATGAATGAACTCTGGTTCCTGAGGTTGGTGGGAAAGCCATCTCCCAGAGGGAGAGGAGCAGCCAGGAGGAAGGCGAAGGCCTTCCAGGGTAGTTGGGTTTAAATGTGAGGGACACTGAAAGCCGTGAGAATGAAGACGGCAGTGAAGTGAGGGAAGTAAGAGTTGATTTCTGTTGGTTTAAAAGAGTCAAAGGCGATGAGTTACAGGTGAAAAGCCCTCACAATTCCCCAGAGGCTAAAACTGGAGATTCCTGCCGAAATAGAGCATATGTCTGAGAATGATTATCTTGTTATGACAGTGAGACTAGAAAATTCTGGGAAGGCTGGAATGCCCTCCAGGGAAAACATCCTGCAGCTGTTAACGCCCTTGCCCAGGGAGCATCCAGCCCCAAGAGCTGCCTGTGGCCTGCAGGCAGGACCACAGAGGCAGAAGACTCACCCCTGTGGCCACGCACTGTTGCTCATATAACTTGTCATCACAACACTGGTTGCGACTGGAGTACAGAGTTGCTCCAGCACTGTGCTTTGGGACAGCCCTGTTGAGGCCTGGGTTCTGGGCAGCGGTCAGTATAAGCTGTGCTGGCTTTGACCTGGCTGTACCTGTCAATCAACTCCCAGAGTAATTTCTCCTGGGAAACGAGAGCTCTACCAGTGTCTCTGGGCAGTAAGTTATAATGAAATATAATTGGTTAAATAAAAGGCCCTCCTAGCTATTCCAGCAGGGATTGTGGGGGAAAAATGTCATTTGCTTGGGGACCTCAGTCTCCTTCATGAAATAGCGCTTTCCGGTTTACAAAGAATTTTAAAATAGATGCTCTTACTTGAGCTTCAAAACCCAGTGCCGTAAATCTCACTGTATTCCTTGGATAGGTGAAGAAACTAAGTCTTCTTTTACAAGGAGAAGAAGCAGAGTCAGCAATGTGACTGCACGCGCAGCCCCACACTACCCTCCTGCCTTGGGGGACATGATGTTTGTCCTTCTGGCTCACAAGCCATTCGTTGTGTGGGAGGGAAAGAAGTGTTGGGTCCCAGGACACCTCCCCTCGCTGTCCATCACGCACATTGTCCCCATTTAGTCTCCAGACGGCCCTTCCGTGTGACCCTTCACCAGCTCCTCAGTCTAGAGGAGTGAAGAGCGCCTCCGCCTGGGACAGCGGGCGGCTGGGAGAGGCAGAAGGGCAGGCTGATCAATCTTTTATGTTTATTTGTTTGTTTAGAATATTGGAAAGAAGTCATGGTTATTTAAAATATAAATGACAGAACCTTAAGGGCTGAACAAAGCCTGGCTGGTTGAAGTACAGAAAGGGGGACATGTGGGACGTACGTGCTCCTCACGAAAGGGCATCACGGATCAGAGGCAGAAGGCGCTGCAGCCAGGGGCCCAGTGCACTGAGCTGGCACGCCGGGAGGCCGGGTCCCCACGGGGCCACACAGAAAGGCACTTCCCCTCCCTGCCAGCATCTCCAGCATAGGCAGAGTGGGGGTGATTGTTCTCGCCTGACACACTCACAGGGTAGTTCAGAGTGCATGAGACAAATGCCAGGGCGACTGTCACTAGAAAACCAGGCACACATGGAAGGGTCTGCATGGTGACCTCATGCTCCGTTCTTGTCCCGCACCCTCCCTGCCTACCCCCAACATAGCGACCTTCTTCTGTAAAAATTTCATACCCTAAAAAGTTCCCTTTGTATTGTCTTTGTTTTTCTTTGAAAAACACCAATAGTTTGGGGGAAAATGGTAGGCTGCACGTTGATGGGGCTTTGCCAACAGTGAGAACCCCAGGGGCACCCCGGGGACAGCAGGGGTCCTCTCTGTGTGCAGGGGAGCAGCGTGCTGTTGCCTCCCTGCGTTTTCCTGCTACCCATCAGGCTCCAGGCTCCCGGCCCAGGTTTCATATGAATGTGCACTGCTGTCTGAAAACCACCCCCTCAGAAGGCAGGGCCCACTGTGCTTTCTGCTCCCTGCTCCTGTCCCCGAGGACACTGTCCATTCAGAGTGTGGCACAGTGCCCGTCCATGTACTGGGTCTGCCCTTTCACACGCACATGCAGCTCATGGCCCTGACTGACACTTTGGATACAGCGAGGGCTCGTCCAGCCTGCAAACTGGAAAACTGCTCAGGAAAGGTGAGACAGCTGGGGGGGGGGGGGGGGGCATGTGTAGGAAGACTCCTTTCTTTTTAATAATCTGCCATTTACTGGAAGAAGTCAAGGGGAAGCGCGCACGCGCACGCACACACACACACACACACACACACGCACGCACGCCATGAGACAAAGACAGCTTGGGACATCTGGGACACAAGGAGACAACCGAGTCTGGAGCTAGAGGGGGAGCAGGGCAGGGGGCGTACAAGAGGCTGGGGGTGGGTGGGAAGCATGACCGCCGCCTCCAGTGTCCATCTGCTGGCAGGGAGCAGGGCAGGGGGGGTACAAGAGGCGGGGGGGGGGGGGGGATGGGAAGCATGACCGCTGCCTCCAGTGTCCATCTGCTGGCGGGGAGCAGGCAGGGGCTTTTAACCAGGGGGATCAGGCAGATAAAATAACCTGTCAGGCCAACTGAATGGGGGCACAATACGGAGTGCAGAGGGGATGGCGGGGTGCAGTGGAGAGATGGTGGGGGCAGTTTCAAACATTTTTGATCAAAACTGTACAGCATCTGCTCCGTGTTCGGTGCAACAAAGGTTTGTGCAAACATTACCAAGTCTCTTAATTAAGGAAAGATTATGACACAGAGATGAACACATGTGACAGACTAACTGCCAAGGGCTTGCTATAGATAAAGAGAGAAGGTTCCAACGTGCCAGGTAACAGAGGATGTGCAGGAGCTGGTAGAAACTGTACAGGAGGCGGCGGCTCCCGGAGGAAGCTGGCGGGGGCCTCGGAGCACGGGGCTGGGGTCTGTCTGAGGCCAGGGAGCCAGGGCAGGCGTGAGGGGGACGGGGGTGGGAGAGAACCAGGAGGGTGCAGGAGTCAGCTCTCTGGGCAGGTTCATGTGGGAGGGGGGTGCCGCTGCCCCAGCAAGGGGAGAAGAGCTCTCTCTCGGGGGGTCACCCAGCCACCTGGCTCTTTGGCCACTCCAGAGAAAAGGGGGTAGAAGCAGGACTCAGAAGATGACTGGTTCTCTGCTTCTTTCCCAAACAAGCCCCGAGGGGCCAGTCTGCCTGCATGGGCTGCTGACGTTAGTTAAATCGGATGGAGCCCTTCTGATGCAAAGGCACTAGGCATGGTCTTTGGCTGACAACGCAGGGAAAGACCGAGCTCAACTCTCCAAAGTTTCTGCTTGGAGAGAGCTCTCCCTTCCAAGACCCTGTGGCTGGAGAGGCAAGGAGGGGGCAGGCCGCGTCCCGAGGTGTGCTGGGGTGAAGAGAGGCCTGAGTCTCCACCCAGCAGCTGTCCAGAAGCTGTAAGTGTCCCCACTCCGTGACCCCCCTAGCAGCCTCCTCCTGCACAGTGTGAGTCAGGCCAGGTGGATGGGAAAGGGGGAGAGAGAGAAAAAAATCAGCAATCAAAACGTAAAGGAAAGGTGGAGGCCTAACTCATTACAGATTAAAAAAAAAAAAAGAAAAGAATAAAAATATTTCCAAAATAAAGTAATAAGAAAAAAAATCCTTAAACCAATTTAAACAAACAAAAACATAAAAAAAAACTTAATGAAAATAAGGATGTGGAAAGGAGAAAATATAATGAAGGCAAACAGTAAAGCAGGGAAAGACGATGGGTGCTAGAGCAGCCTCAGACAACTGGGTCCAATGCCATGTTTACCTCGGTGATTGCTCTGTCAGCAATGCTACCCACAACAACCAGGGTGTCAGACATACTCCATGCATCACAGAAAGTGTTGCATGAGGCAGAGAAGTCAAGGAAAGGAGAGAGAGAAGCAAGAGAGAGAGAGAGAGAAATAAACCAACAGAGAAGAAAAAAAACAAAAATGAAGAAGAAAAAAATAAAAGCATGAAAGAAAAGAGAGAAGAAAAAATAAATGAGAAAAGAAAGAGGTTACGTGGGCATATTGAATACTCTCTTAATACTCTACAGACCCGGTGGCTCAAACCTGGGTAGCCTGGCGTTGGCAGGGTGGAGAGGCCTGACGGAAGCTGGGCTGGTTCATAGCTTACGTTGGCAGCGGCCACCCTAGGAGTGTAGCCGGGGGCCTCCGGGCACCTGCTCCCTCCGCTCGGCTCTGAGCTCCTGGGCCCGGCACAGAGGGCCGAGCTGGGACGAGTGGAAGAAAAGAAGTAGAAGCTCCCACGTTTTCTCCCCCTCATAGGACGACGGCAGGTTTAATAAAAAGCATGACTGGTGGTGATGGTGGTTAAAAATAGGAAATTAAAAAAATAAATAAAAGGGGGTAGAGAGAGCAAGAGAGTGAAAGAGAAACTGGAGGCAGAGGAAGAAGGAAGGAAGAGTTTTTTCCTGGGGAGGGCAGAGCCATACTCACATCAGTCTCACTGAGAATGACGTCAACTATGCTGCCAATTACGACGACGAGCCAAAAACATTCCAGCGGTCACTTAAGTAACCCTACATAAGGGAGGGGCAGGCAGGCTGGGGATTAAAAAGGAATATTAGACAGACAAGAACAGAGCAACAGTCACGATCAGAAGCACCTTCCGGGGACCTCAGTGTTGCTGCAGGAGTTTCAGACACCTCTCTGTACCGGGAGCCCAGGAGCTGAGGGGGAAGGGGTGGCCAGGAGGCAACTACTCCATTCCTGCCCTGACTTCGTGCAGCCCCACGGCTCCCCGGCCTCCGGATCCGTCCCACCCCCCGCCCCCCTGCACCGAGGCCCTGCTCCTTCCCAGCAGGGCGGGAGTGGGCGCAGGCGTTGCAAGCTGCAAGGGGGCCGGGATATGGTGGGACTCTGTGCTCAGCACACATTCAGCGTCTCCTATGCCCCCAGTTCTCTTCATCAGAAAGGCCTGTCTGGAGGGAGGGAAGGGGCATAGCTGGACGACCCCTTAGAGGAGAACGGGCTGTGGTCCTGGGGGTGATCTGGGAACTACAGAGAAAAAATCAGTGTGGTCCAGAAGGGTGCCAGGCCATCTGGGCTCAGAGGGGACTCGTGTAAAGCTCAGCGGTAACCAGTGGACCACATCATTAAAACAACATCTATAAAAGCTGGACTTTGTGCAGCTAGAATGAGGGTCACCTTGTCCCAGCTCTGGACATGCTGCCGTATTTTCAGGAGCAGCTCTGTCCTGGAGAAGTCTTTCCTAACCGAAAGGGGAGAGTTCAGGTCCGTCTCGTGGTTTGGTAGTGCAGGACACCTGCCCCAGGTTACTCTCCCAACATCATCATTCTGAGTTAGGGTCCCACTGAAATGCAGGTGCCACCAAAGTGACCACAGTTACCAAAGCCTTCTCTGAGACTGGATTGATAGGGGGTAGTCTGGGTAGAGGGTATAGACTGGTACAGGCTCTTCAGGAAGAAGTGCTGTGCACCAGAGATTCTGGCACAGAAGGGGAAAGTGTATCCCGATGCCACCACTCTGCCCTGTACACATAGAATTTGTTTCATTTTCTACCACATTTAGGAAATAAAAAAGATAAATGTTTTTGAAAGACTTTTTCTGAGGTGTGTGGACGACTGGTCAACCTAGGTATAGGCTATCCAAGATTCTGTAGAGGATCCCAGGAGTCCTGGGTGGGTGAGCTCTGTACGCAGAGTGGGCCATTGCCTCTCTGAGAGGCGTGAAGTCTAGAGACCACGTGGAATATCTGCTTGCGGCTCAGGAAACGCCAGGAACAGGACAGCCACATCTCCAATGCGTACAGTGGAAAGGATCTAGTCTTAAAGATACCTGTCTTCCTTCAGAAAGGACATTTGCTCTTTTAGTTTTTAAAGAAACGTCTGCAAAGGGAACAAAATAGGACTGGAATACATTTGTGCAGTAGGACTGAATTTTCCTGTTCTCTAGGCCACTCAGGGCTTCCAGAAGGAACCACAGAGATTGGCGAGTGGGCACGAGAGCATCAGCGTTCCTCTGAGAGTCCCCGGCTCTCTCAGACACTGCCAACTCCTCCTTTTTATTTTTTGCTCACACGAGCCCAGAGTCTGTGTTCTTCCATTTCCTCCTGGCTCTATCCAGTGCCCTTAACTTACCCACTTCCTAGCCATGCCTTCCTTCCAGAGCGATGGCAAGACACGCTGTCCTAGGGCTGTTACTCTGAGTGTGGGAGGTCAGGTCACAGGGAAAGGGGCCGCTTGGTTCCCACGCATTTCTGCCAAAAGAAAACAGAAGTGCCGTGCAGAGAGTCTGCACAGCCAGACCGGAAGCAGAGGTTGGCCCGGGCATGGGTTAGGTGAGGGTCAGCCTGAATACATGACTTTCTTGTTGGCTTCCCAGAATATTTTTCTGAACAGAGCAGAGCCTTTGAGCCCAAGAGTGACCTCTCTCTCCCCTTTAAATCAGATGTCATGAACAGGAAACAACCATTTCCCTCACAGGTTCACAGATACTATTCTCAGGGCAAATGGGCAGCACTGATTTTGAAGGGAGGACAGTCAAGAGTGAAGGCCCCAAATGAACTCTGAGCATGCTTGTGCTTATTTAATTTTATTATTTTATTTTTAGTTAGAGGAGGGGAGGCAGAGACAGACTCCTGCATGTGTTCTGATCGGGATCTATATGGCAAGCACACTAGGGGGCAATGCTCTGCCCATCTGGGACCCTTGCTCTGTTACAACTAGAACCATTTTGTAGCGCCTGAGGTAGAGGCCATGGAGTCATCCTCAGCACCTGGGGCCACCTCGCTCTAATAGAGCCATGGCTGCAGGAGGAGAGGAAAAGAGAGTGAGAGAGAGAAGTGGGAGGGGGAAGGGTGGAGAAGCAGATGGATGCTTCTCCTGTGTGCTCGGATGGATAATCGAACCCAGGACTTCCACACGACAGGCCGATGCTTTACCACTGAGCCAACCAGCCAGGACCTAAGCATACTTGTGTTGTAAAGTTGGATTCTAGAAACCACAGGGGGACGATCTCTAAATAGGAGCACCGTCTTTGTAGGTAGAGTTATTTCAAAAGGGAAAGATGGGGTAGGGTGGGGGGGTTGAGGAAGAGGAAGGAGAGAACAGGAACTAGGGAGAGTCCAGGATGTTCAGCGTCTCGCCTAGAAAACGTAACTGCTGCGGGCCGGCACGGCTTGTAATTCTGGGTCTTGAGTGAGAATAGTGCCGAAGGAAGAAAACAGACTCATTAAGAAAAAAGGATGGGATCGGGAGGCCTCTTCAATGCTGATGGCAATATCTCAGTGCCCCATAGCCCCAGTTTGCTTTATTATATAGCCATATGCAAATCAAGGAAGTCCTTGATACAAAGTTACACATCTGAGGCAAAAACAGGAACTCTCCCAAGACATAAACCTGAAATCCCCCACCATGCGTAAGTGAAATCAACCAACATCTGAACAAAGAGTAAGAGGAAGGGCATGTAAATTACTTCCAGCAACTTAAGCAAACAAGTGAAGTGGGTGCAAATACTCAGCATCATAGCCAATATGGAGGTGGTGGGGGGAGAACTTAGCCTTTTGCTAAGGCTTGAATCTACAAAGGCTTTTTGCCACTTGCGGTCTACAACAGGTAACAAAACACGATTTGGGTGGGAGGGCGGAAGGAGAGGTAGGAAGGTGGAAGGCTCAGAGCCCAAGAAAGGAGGATGAGTTGGATTCATTCATCCACCAGAGACCTGAAACAAAATGGGTGAGTTAGCCTTGGTCTGCAACACCTCTGAGAGGAAGAAAGGGAAAGAAGAGAGGCAGAGAGCAGGCAAAGGGGAGGTTCACACAGGTTAGTCAGCTGGCGAGCCCCCAGGGAGGGGCCGAGACCTAAAGGGACCCCGCCAACCCCCTGGTTGAGCATCATTGTCCCCCTTTCCTGTGGGTTTCTGAGTGTACTTGCAGACGGGAGGAAACAACACAGTCAAGTCCTCCCTGGCCACGGGCCTCTTTCATCCCTTCGTGGCCGCCTGCACTGGGTTGGCTGGGCTCTGTGGAGAGGAATGCCCCAGGCCTCGCCTTTGTCCTCAACAGGCTGTGCTCCTGGAGGCTTTTGATGGACTTCTCTGGTCTGTGGCAACCTCCTTGGTGGGCCCAGTGCCTGAACCTCCACTGGCTGCAGAAACTGGTCAGTGTCCTTGTTGCCAAGGGCTCCTGTGGACCCAGTCTTGAGGACATTTGCATGTAGCCAGAACGCAGGGGTGAGGAAGCATGTTTGTGTGTATGTGTGTGTGTGGGGGGTCGGTGACAGGATCCCTTTAAGCAGCAGCTCTTCATGCTGACCCACCTACCCACCCTCCCACCCCTCTGTCCCCCAGCCCAGCCGCCTTCCACCCTGGGTCATGAAGACAGGGTCAGGTCAGCTGCCTCCTCCTACGCTTTCCATAGCCCCTGCCTTCCAGCATGCCACACCCCCTCCCAGAAACAAGGCTGAGAGCCCCCCCCTGGTTAGCAGGTTGTCCAAGGGAGATACCTGGACAAACCCCTAAGCAGGCAGGGCCTGGAAGATTATATTTTCCCTAAATGCTCTGGAATGTAAGGACTTGGTGTTCTCTTATTCTCTCTCTCCCATTCTCTCCGCCCCCACCTCTGTTTTGCCCACCTCCTAATTTGCTAGAAATCACAGGTAATGTGGGTTTCAGGAGTATGATGGAGGAAGGAGGATGACAAAATATCATAGGTTTTTTTTCTCTTATACCTGTCACTCCTTCTTTCCCTGGTGACAAGTCCCCAACGATAGGGAAAACATCAGGATTAAGGAAGGGTTTTCCTGGCTCTCCCTGAAGTGGTAAACCAAACCTCTTCCTGCCCAACCCCTCAGAGCCATGCAGGCCTGATCGTCCAGAAGGGATGGTGCATCCAGGGTTCCCTTGTACCTCCTCAATCCTACAGAGTTTGTATATTTCTCCTTTCAAGAAGATGATCCTTGGCCCTGGCCGGTTGGCTCAGCGGTAGAGCGTCGGCCTGGCGTGCGGGGGACCCGGGTTCGATTCCCAGCCAGGGCACATAGGAGAGGCGCCCATTTGCTTCTCCACCCCCCCTCTCCTTCCTCTCTGTCTCTCTCTTTCCCTCCCGCATCCAAGGCTCCATTGGAGCAAAGATGGCCCGGGCGCTGGGGATGGCTCCTTGGCCTCTGCCTCAGGCGCTGGAGTGGCTCTGGTCGCGGCAGAGCGACGCCCCGGAGGGGCAGAGCATCACCCCCTGGTGGGCAGAGCGTCGCCCCTGGTGGGCATGCCGGGTGGATCCCGGTCGGGCTCATGCGGGAGTCTGTCTGGCTGTCTCTCCCCGTTTCCAGCTTCAGAAAAATACAAAAAAAAAAAAAAAAAAAAGAAGATGATCCTCTCCTCTGGCCATCCTCAGGGGGGTCCTGCGTCCTCACAGCCTGGGCTGAGCAGCAGCACCCCTGTGATCTGCTTATACACTGGGAGTACCCCATTCTCCCAAGTGTCGCTGGCCCTCCACTCATAGGCTCATGTGGGCTGAGATAATGAAGACCATACTGATAGCAGTTTAAGCAATCATGATTAGGAAGGAAGAATTATTGTCAAAGCATCAGCATCATATGATGCACTCTGCATGTACAACAATTTGGGGTTTTCCTCTCTTTTGGATGATCTGTGCCCTGATTCACCTCCATCACTGGGGCTATTCCAAGTGGAAAGAGGCAGTGTAGCTGTTTCAAGCATTATCTTCAGGAGGTAGGGTGTCTGGGTTCAAATCCTACTCCTGGCACTTATTAGTTGAGCAAATAACTTGAGCACGTAACATAACCTCTCCATGCCTCAGTTTCCCCACCTATAAAAGGAGACAACAATAGGGCCATGGTGAAAATTAAAAGAGAGTATCTGTAAAGCACTTAGACCTGCACCTGGTGAAGTCAGCTCTAAATAAGTGTTAGCTATTGTCATGATTAGTTGGAGGTGACCTGTTAAGGAGGAGTCACAGGTTTAGTTTTGGTGGGTGGGTTTGAACAGAGGGAAAGGCAAAGCCCAGGTATCTGCAGAAGGAGAAGAGATGTGGTTGAAGTTTCTAGAATCCTGAGCTCACCTTTCATCTGTCTAAGGCCTTTTGTGCCTGTCTTGAGTTACTACTGAGTAGTGTGACTGCCTTGAGACTTTAAAATCTGGCTGGTACTATTTTGAGATCATTGACAGTATGCAAGTTGTTGTGGCTAAATTTAGAGACTCAAGTTCATCTAGACCAGGGGTACCCAAACTTTTTACACAGGGGGCCAGTTCACTGTCCCTCAGACCGTTGGAGGGCTGGACTATAAAAAAAACTATGAACAAGTCCCTATGCACACTGCACATATCTTATTTTAAAGTAAAAAAACAAAATAGGAACAAATACAATATTTAAAATAAAGAACAAGTAAATTTAAATCAACAAAATGACCGTTTTTCAATGGGAACTATGGGCCTGCTTTTGGCTAATGAGATGGTCAATGTCCGGTTCCATATTTGTCACTGCTAGCCGTAACAAGTGATATGACACGCTTCCGGAGCCATGATGCGTGGGTCCCGTGTCACCGGAAGTAGTACTGTACGTGAGTGATGCCGCACTTTGCTGCGCTGCCACATACAGTACTCCACTGACCACCAATGAAAGAGGTGCCCCTTCCGAAATTGCGGTGGAGGCAGGATAAATGGCCTCAGGGGGCTGCATGTGGCCTGCGGGCCGTAGTTTGGGGACCCCTGATCTAGACAGTCAACTGCCATGTTCTTAGAAACCATCATTTCTAGTAGAAAGACTGGCTTCCTCTTCTCTGCTCAGGCAGCTGGGAAGAGAGGCGTGAGCTGCCTTGTGGGGCCAGTCTGGTCCTGGTGAGCAGGACTGCTTGGGGGAGGGGCTAGCCGCATGCCTTTGCCCTTGAATTCTGGGTTCTTAGCTCCTTCTCTCCTGCTGGTGTAGAGTCTGCCACTTTGATCTTCTCAGAGGCAACATAGTTTTAAAACATGTTGGTGGTCAGAAGGGACCCATGAGAAAATCTGTATACCTGGGATTGTGCTGTGTGTTCTTAGGAATTTTGAGGCAAAAGTTATTTTTGGCCATTACTTGTTTTCTCTCTTCTTTCTATCCCTCCTTGCCTGTTGTCAGTGTCTTCCTCGGAGGGTCCAGCAGAGAGAGGGTGAAGTGAAGGGGAGAGGATCCGGCCCTGACAGGCAAGTGGACTCCGGACTTTCTGTTTGCCTGGGGATCTCTCTCCGGAGTGTTTTCTCTTCCAGGGACAGGGGAGGGGCAGAGTGTCAAAGTGGGAGACTTGAGCTGAGATTACAAGTGGAGCTGCTGGAATTGAGACAGCAGAACAAACAGAGGATGCTGCTAAGAGACGGAAATGAACTGGAAGCGATGGGAGTACAGAAATCACATGTGGCCTGACTAGGTGGTGATGAAGTGGCTAGAGCATCAGACTGGGATGCAGAGGACCCAGGTTCGAAACCCCGAGGGAATTGGCTTAAGCGCGGGCTTATCTGGCTTGAGCGCTGGCTCACCAGCTTGAGTGAGGGATTGCCGGGTTGAGCATGGGATCATAGACATGACCTCATGGTCGCCAGCTTGAGCCCAAGGTTGCTGGCTTGAGCAAGGGGTCACTTACTCTGCTGTAGCCCCCAGTCAAGGCAAGTATGAGAAAGCAATCAATGAACAACTAAGGTGTCGCAGCACAGAATTAAGTTTCTCATCTCTCTCCCTTTCGGTCTGTCTGTCCCTATCTGTCTCTCTCTCAGTCTCTGTCACAAAAATAAAAGGAAAAAAATCATCTGTGAAGAGAAGGTGAGAAAGATATTGATGGGAAAGTTCCCTCAGGTAGAATGCAGGAGAAGAGACGGGGAGGAATAGAGGAAAGACCACACAGATGGTAGAAAATGGGGGAAAGCAGCGAGGGATTGGGAGAGAGAGAGAGAGAGAGAGAGATAGAGAGAGACAAGCAAAGAATAGAGGAGAAGAGAAGAGAAGAGGGGAAGGGAGGGGAGGGGAAGAGAGGAGAGGAGGGAAGGAGAGGGGAGGGAAAGGGAGAGGAGAAGTGAAGAGAGGAGAGGAGAGGAGAGGAGGGGATGGGAGGGAAGGGGAGGAGGGGAGGGGAGGGGAGGGAGTGGTGAGAAGGAGAGGGGAGGGGAGGGGAGGGGAGGGGAGGGGAGGGAGTGGCGAGAAGGGGAGGGGAGGGTGCCATTTCTCCATTCGCTGGGCAGTGGCAGGGGCTGTCATTTTGCAGTAACACCTCACAGCCTTCCTAGTTGTGGCTATGCTGGTTTTTGGAAGCTTCCTCCAGAGTAAACACTGAGACTATAGGGCTCGAGCCCAGCTCCAAATTGACAGTGGTAAACTCTGTAGGTGACAGAAACCCAATTAATAAACTGAACATACAAAAACAGTCTCTCAGCTCTGGACACAGGCCAGGTGGCGATGACAGAGACAAATGTGCTCTGTTTGCCCTCCTTTTGTTGGCTTTGCCCTGTACTAATAGCTTCCTTCTCACATGGCCACTCTTATTTTTCAAACAATGTTATTTGAATTCATACAGTGAGAGGTAGTTTTATAGGTTCGGGCATGACAGGAATACAAAGTTGTGGAGGTGGAAAGAATGTGGCTAACGAAATTTACTTTTTTTTTTTTTTTTTTTTGCATTTTTCTGAAGCTAGAAACAGGGAGAGACAGTCAGACAGACTCCCGCATGCGCCCGACCGGGATCCATCCGGCATGCCCACCATGGGGTGATGCTCTGCCCACCAGGGGGCGATGCTCTGCCCATCCTGGGCGTCGCCATGTTGTGACCAGAGCCACTCTAGCGCCTGAGGCAGAGGCCACAGAGCCATCCCCAGCGCCCGGGCCATCTTTGCTCCAATGGAGCCTCAGCTGCGGGAGGGGAAGAGAGAGACAGAGAGGAAGGAGAGGGGGAGGGGTGGAGAAGCAAATGGGCGCTTCTCCTGTGTGCCCTGGCTGGGAATCGAACCCGGGTCCTCCGCATGCTAGGCCGACGCTCTACCTCTGAGCCAACCGGCCAGGGCCTGAAATTTACTTTTTTGAAACAGATTATGTGAAACAATTTATTTGATAACCATTTGGTTTCGATGCTGTGTAACTAGAGATAAATGTGAGATTAGGAAGGTACATTTCCTATGTCACATGAAGGCTCTTGCCAGTCCTATTTAATACAGTTGACTCATGAACAACACAGATTTGAATTGTGTTGGGTTCCATTTCTCACAGAATTTTTTCAATAAATACTGTAAATTTATTTTGTTTTTCTCATAATTTTATTAATATTTTTTTTCTCCAGCTTACTTTATTGTATGAATAAGGAGGAATAAAATGTACAAAATATGTGTTAGTCACATGTTTATGCTATTGATAGGGCTTCTGGTCATAAGTAGGCTATCAGTAACTAAGTTTTCAGGAAGTCCAAGGTTACATGTGGACTTTTAAAAGTTTATTTTTTGAGAGAGAGAGAGAGAGAGAATAAGAATAAGAAGAAGAAGAAGAAGAAGAAGAAGAAGAAGAAGAGGAAGAAGGGAGAGAGAAAGAGGAAAAAGATGAGAAGCATCAACTTATAGTGGCTTCACTTTAGTTGTTCGTTGATTGTTTCTCATGCATGTCTTGATAGGGGAGGGGCTGCAGCCGAACAAGTGACCCCTTGCTTAAGCCAGTTTCTTTGGGCTCAAGCCAGTGACTATGGGATCATGTTGATGACATTATGCTCAAACTGGCAAGCCCACACTCAGGCCAATGAGCTCATGCTCAAGCTGGAGACTTTGGGATTTTGAACCAGGAACATCAGCATCCTGGGTCAATGCTCTATTCACAGCGCTACCACCAGTCAGGCTACATGTGAATTTTTTACTGCATGGGGGTCAGTGCTCCTTACTCCCACTCCTGCATTACTCAAGGGTCAACTATAGTTGTAATAGTAATAACAAAAGTGAAAATTTGTGAGTGCTTACCATATGCAGGCACTGTGCTAAACTTATATTTTTATGCCATCTTAATGAGGTAGTTATTATTACACTCACTTAAAGGTAGAGAAATTGAAATTTAGAGAGGTTAAGTGACACAAAGACAACACATAACAAAGTAGCAGAGTGGGAACTGAAAGCTAGGTCTGTTGGACTTGGAAATCTATGCCTTTAAGCAACACATCATTTGTCTGCCCTTCAATGGTAGGAGAGGGTAAGCCAAGCCTTCCTCCACCCCCGGGGGCTGAGTTGTTTATTTTCACATTCCAGGGCATTAGCAGAACCAGAAATGGAATCCAGATTTTAGAGGCTTGGTCCATTGGTCAATTGGCTGACTTTCCTCTTTGAAACACATTTTGTTTTTCACTGTTTCACAGTAAGATTTGAAATAAAACATATACCACTACAAATTATTTTTAAAACCTGCACACAGCCTGACCAGATGGTGGTGCAGTGGATAAAGCGTTGGACTGGATACAGAGGACCCAGGTTTTAAACCCCATGATTGCTGACTTGAGTGCAGGCTCAGCAGCTTGAGTGTGGGGTTGCTGGCTTGAGCGTGGAATCATAGACATGACCCCATGGTTGCTGGCTTGAGCCCAAAGGTCTCTGGCTTGAAACCTAAGGTCACTGGCTTGAAGCACAAGGTCGCTGGCTTGAGCCCAAGGTCGCTGGCTTGAGCAAGGGGTCACAGGCTCAGCTATAGCCCCCTGGTCAAGGCACATATGAGAAAGCAAACAATGAACAACTAAGGAGCTGCAACGAAAAACTGATGCTTCTTATCTCTCTTCCTTCCTGTCTGTCTGTCTCTGTTCCTCTCTTTGTCTCTCTTCTTGTTTCTGTCACACACAAAAAGAACAAAACAAAAACAAAAAAACAAAACTGCACACAAAAGGAAATTATTTTTTAAAACTGCATTTGGTTACTTGGTATTCCACTCTGGTGACCAGAAATGCAGAATGTCAAAACCTAGGGCCATGCCCACTTTAGAACATTTTGCCAGATGTCAATACCATGTCAACAGAGAAAGAGTAGCTCAGAGCCAAGAAGTCGATCAAAAGTGACTGATTTTATCACAAAGAGGCCTTAGTGGGAAGGCAGGTTCTCTTCAGTTTTAAACTACACCCATTTGCCTTCTGAATAATTTTTTTATTTTTATTTTGAGAATATGTTTATTAAAGCTAGAGACAGTGAAACAAGGAAGGGTTTAGGATAGAAGTATCAACAAGACAGGCTGGGCAGAGTTGCTTTGGCTTTCTGTAAATGTAATAGGAAAGAAATGAGCCAAGATGAGACTGCTTCAGCTCCCTGAGGAGTCAGAAAAAAGGGGGTCTTGGAGACAGGTTCAGGAGGTTAGCCCTGCAGGAGCTACTGCTGTCCATTGATCTGGGGGGGAGGGGATAGAGTTTAAGAGATGCACTCCTGTGGGGTCAAAGAGGGGGAAGGGACAGGTGTGGGCATGCTCTGGGCAGGAGAGCATACCTCTTCCTAGTAATCTTTCCTTTCCTCTCTCATTGCTACTCTAGGTGTGCATGCCTGCTGCTGCCTGTGAAGGCCCTTGATGCTAGCCTGAGCCTCAATAAACCAAATCCTATTAAAGTGTGCAACTGTCAGGCCTGCTCTTTCAAATAGCACTTAGCAACTATGATTGAGAGACATTAAACAATGTCACACACACACACACACACACACACACACACACACACATTGGTTATTATACTTGTTATAATTGGCTCTCAGGCTGTGAACAAAATGGTTGAAGAAAATAAACCATGGCTTCCTTAATGTTTACCATAACTGTTTATTGGCATTTCTGTCAGAATTCCTTCAGTTTCCGCTGCAATATTTTTTTATAAAAAATGATATTTTATCCATTTCTGGATTGTTTTAAAAGCATTTGAAACTTTCCAACACTCTGGTACCTAAAGGTCACTTTTTTTTCTTATTGACTTTTTATTTCTCTTTTTTTTTTTTTAGAGAGAGGAAGGGACAGAGAATAAGAGAAAACCATTGATTTGTTGTTCTACTTGTCTATGTATTTATTGGTTGACTCTTGTGTTCTGACTAGGGATTGAACCCCAAAGTTGTGTATCAGGACAGTGTTCTAACTAACTTAGCTAACTGGCCAAAGTCAAAAGTCACTTCTAAAACTGGGTGGCTTTCTTTCATATAAAAGCTAGGTTTAATCTGGATTCAAGTGCGTTTGACCTTGGCCTGGTTGCTCAATTGGTTAGAATGTTGTCTTGAAAGCTAAGGTTGCAAGTTCAATCCCCAGTCAGGGCACATACAAGAAGAGTCAACCAACGAATGAATAAATAAGTGGAACAACAAATGGATGTTTCTTTCTATCCCCCCCCTCAAATCAATGAAGAACAAAAAGAAAAACAAATGCATTTGAAAGAATTGTAAAATTTTTCTCCTGCTTCCCCAAACTGATGGGCTTTATGTTAAATTAACTCTCATTTCTGTGGCACGGTGACTTTTCTGAACTCTGAGCATGAATAAATGGCAGGAAAACTTCACACAAGTAGATGCTCAGTCTGATCCTCATCCTGTAATGACGATGGATCTCAACTCTGGAATAAATATGGACCTTATGGATCCAACCCTACACCCACGTGAATAGGAGTAGAAAGGTGAAAAAACTAATCAAAGATAATTTTGGTTATAAAAACCAAATAGGGCAGAGGCTTTGGGAAACATGGATTCTTCATTGGAAATTAGAGCCCTGTTTTCCTATTGCTGCTGTAGCAAATTATCATGGTTACAGTAGCTTACAACATTCATTTATGTTCTCCCAGTTTTGTAGGTCAGGAACCTGGTAAGCTCACTTTAGGGTTACATGGGCTGAAATCAAAGTGTTGGCAAGACTGTTTTTTTTTTTTTTTAATTTTTATTGATATTGAGAGGGGGAGAGAAAGAGAGAGAAATCCATTTGTTGTTCCACTTTTTTATGCACTCATTGGTTGTTCTTGTATGTGCCCTGACTGGGGGTCAAACCCGCAGCCTTGGTTTTTCAGGAGGAAGCTCTAACCAACTGAGTACTGGGCGAGGGCTAGGTCTGACTTCTTTACTGGGAGCTCTCAGGGGAGAATCTTCCCCTGCTTTCACCCCCAGGCTCAGTTGGGCTGTTGGTTGAACCCAGTTCTTTGCTGCTGAAGACTTGAGGTCCTCATGTTCTTGCTGGCTGCCCACAGGGCGCTCTCCTCAGCTCCTAGAAGCTACCTGTGTTCCCTGGCTCCTGGCTCCCTTCCTCCATCTTCAGAGCCAATGGAGGTGGGTCACATCGTATCACATGTTATGTCTCTCAGTCCTCCTGTCCTTCCTGCCTCATCTTTTCTTTGCCTTTTCCTGCTGCTGCCTCCCTCTGACTGCAGCCAGAGAAATATCTCTGCTTCAGGACTCCAGGGATTCGATTGGGCTCCTCCAGATAATCCAGGATTATCTCCCTATTTTAAGATCTATAACCTTAGTTACATTGGCTAACTTCCTTCACAGCAATATCTAGATCTGCGCTTGATTAAATAATCTTGGGACATCTTTAGAATTATGTCTACCACATTTCAATGACTACAGCAGAGGCCACCCATTAGGGACGCCTTGGCCTGACGTGGATGGATGGTGAGGTTTGATTTAGAATTCCACATCATTGCTGCTTCTAATGTTTTTAATTTGTGAGAAGAAGACCATCATATACAGTTAATTCTCACTTAATGTCGATAGGTTCTTGGAAACTGTGACTTTAAGCAGAAGACCCATAACAAAATCAATTTTACCATAGGCTAATTGATATAAATAAGAGTTAATTTCCTCTGGTATATTTTGGGGCACAAAAATATCACCAAACTTCTGAATAAAGACCTAAACAAATTTAATATTAAAAATGAAAATATATGTGAGCTATACATACATTTAAGAAAGATTAATAAACACAAGAGAGATAATTCTTTACTAATCTGCTTATTCTAGTTCAGGGGTTGTGGGTGGCTGGAGTCTCTCCCTGGCTCAGGGTGGGACCCTGGATAGGATACCCTTCCATCTCAGTACACTCACATCTACACCCACACTCACTCAGAATGGGACAATGTAGACAGGCCTGCTCGCCCCACACGCACACCTTTGGGATGTGGGAGGAAACTGGAGTCCCTGGAGAAAACCCATGCCGGCTTGGAAAGAATGTGCAAATTTCACACAGACAGTGGCTCCAACCAGGAAACAATTTTTCTTCCCTCATCAACATTATCATGAAATAAGTTTTTGAGTACCAGCTCTAATCAACAAACTATGTGGCCAGCACATAGAAATACATTTTTAATATTGTCACCAAATGGAATTGACGTATTTACTGGCATGAGGAATCACTTTTGTGTTTGCATAATCACTTGTTTCTGTTGAAGGAGGTCATGAAGGGATGTGACCACTGGTTGACCTTTGGGCTGAACCCCGGCACCTGGAGGCTTCTCACCTCCTCCCCATCCCTGGAGCATGTGTTCTCATCATTTCCTTAGTGGAAGCCATTTTCAGGGGTGCAGCCTTGAGGGAGCAATGTGTTGTGTCGCTGAGACCCTCTGGATGGCATACGTGACTAAACGTCTTCAAGGCCCCTACGTAAACTCAAGATTTGGGTGTGTGGGGGCAGAGGTCTCCTCATCTTGCAGTGGCCTGAGACGAGCCGCATAAATAGGTTCCCGTGCTTATTAAATCTGCCGCCTACCTATCGAGAGTGGCCTACCTCTTTCCCAGTCACTCCTTGTACTCTGTCTATGGGAAACAGGTTCAGATTTCACTCTGGAAGCCCCTGAGGTTTCAAACCAACAACACAGTTGGACCTTGAACAATGCAGGGGTTAGGGCGCCAACCTCTCATGTTGAAAAGCCGAGTATAACCACTGTCAGCCCTCTGTGCATGGATTCCCAACCACGGTGATGACCCTGGAGCAGCATGGGTTTGAATTGCATGGGTCATTTGAGACAGATCTGCATATAAGTGGATCCATGCAGTTCAAACCCATGTTGTTCAGGGTCAACTGTATATGATATAAGGGAAAACCCAAAGATAACCTTTGCCTGTTTAGTGATGCTGCCACACATGCCAAGACCCTAGAGGTATAAGCAGAAAATCAGCACACCCTAGCTCTAAGAGTATTGACTCTCTAATATGGCACAATCCAGGTAGATAGTCAGAACTGGAGATGGCTTCACTAAAGGCCTCACCTGGGGAAGTGGGCTTGAGAAAGTGATGACTCAGACCTCAAGTCTCCTGGCAAGTTGAAATTCACCCTCAAAAAAGGTGAAAGAAGAAGGTACTGAGGCTGTCTTGACCACTATGGCTTGCATGCCATTGCCAAGAAGAAAAGAAGAGCAGTTCTACAGGCCTTTGGACTCATGACCACCACCTGGCCCGGGGCTAACTCTCTAGGTACTGAGAGGTTAGAGTTCTACTGTGTGCTTGACTCTACTGTCTTATTCAACCCTTGCAATAACTCTAGGAAGCAGAGATACTGCTACAGTCTTTCTCCAGTTCACAGAAGAGGAAACTGAGGGTAAATACTTTTTATTGTCATAATTACATGATAATAAATGGTGGAGCTGGTATTCAAGTCCCAGTCTGAGTCCACTGTGAACATTGGCTTACCAAGGTATGCTATCTCAGACTGAGACCTGGACCCACCAGAAGTGTCCAGGAGTCATTTCTAAAGGCACTGAGAAAGTTAGGAACAAACCTCCCACAGGAGTACTATTCTGACCCAAAGACAAGTTCACCTGGAGGCCCATGGAGCAAGATTACTCAGGTCTTTAACCATTCATTGTAACAGCACCTGTCTTGTTCACTTAAGAAGAATAGTCAGATAAGTTCAAGACAAATAATTATTATAACAGGCACCATATATTGGCTGTATTCTAGACAGTATGATAAGCATCTCATACATATTTAATCTCTACAATGACCCACAATTTAGGTATTATTATCTTATTATATACAAGTGAAAAGACTAAGACAGGTTAAGTAATTTGCCCAAGGCACAGAGTAATGTGTAGGAATAAAAAATGCCAAGTATCCCTCAAATGTTAATATAAGACAATAGGAATCAGGTGATGATCAAAGAGCTAATTTGGGCCCTGGCCAGTTGGCTCAGTGGTAGATCATTGGCCTGGTGTGTGGATGACCCATGATCAATTTCTGCTCAGGGCTTCTCCACCCCTCACTCTCTCACTTCTCTCTCTTTCTCCTGCAATCAAGGTTCGTTTGAAGTGAGTGGTCACTGGGCACTGAGGATGGCTCCATGGCCTCCACCTCAGGCGCTAAGAAGAGCTTGGTTACTGAGCAATGGAGCAAGATGGGCAGAGCATTGCCCCCTAGGGGCTTGCCAGGTGGATCCCAGTGGGGGTGTATGCCAGAGTCTGTCTCTCTGCCTCACTTCCTCTCACTAAATAAACAACAACAACAAAACAAAATAGAACTAGCCATTGCTGGCAAATGAAAGTCACTTCTGTACCTCCAAATCCTGTGACTTCAGCCATGGGGACATTGGGAAACTAAAGGTTCTTCCTGTGCGGAGGTGTGGGGAGAGAGGAGGGCTTTTGGAAATCAGAGCCACAAAAGACCTGAGTAAAAGGTGCTCCATTAAGAAGAATTCAATGACAGTTGCTTATATTTATGGAATTCTTCTCTCTCACATTTGATGAACTATTTATGACATTTTCTCAGAAAAGCATGAGAAAGAAATACCTAGGGAGAAAAGAAAAACTGACTCGTTTAGGTTAGTTTGCAACTTGTCATCACAGAAATTATTTAAAAAAGTTTTTTTAGAGCTTGTCAATTGACAGAGAAAATTATGATGAAGAATGAGAGTGAGGTTGATAAGGACAGAGTGTAAACGCTGCTAGCCAGCGCGGTGCAGCTAGCCTCCCACATATTCTCTCTGGGTAGTTCTACTGACAGATCGACAGCATTTAAACCTTTATTTTTTAAAACCACTTAAAAAAAAAACGCTTACAAAACAGATTATATTAATGCAACATTTAAATTTTCACTACAGAAAATATATTAATGATCAAGCATTAAGGTGACTTAAAAAAAAACCCTCTAAAAATAATGATTGGTAGGAAGTGGGTGCTGGTTAGCAACCAGCCTTTGCCATAGAACTCCCTTTTGCGAGCTGAAGTAGCATCAGGAGGACACTGAAACGATGACATAGTGCCATTTACAACAACATGGATGAACCTGAGAACATTATACTGAGTGAAATAAGTAAATCAGGAAAAGCTAAGAACTATATGATTTCACACATAGGTGGGATAGAAGACTGAGACTCATGGACATAGATATAACTGAAGTGGTTACCAGGGAGATGGAGGCAGGGGAGAGAGGAGTTAGGGGGGACCAATATATGATGACGGAAAATGAGTTGAGTTTGAGTGATGGGCACACAACACAATCATCTGTGTAAATGTCATGGAGATATTAATCTGAAACTGTACTCTTATTGATCAATGCCACCCCATTAAATTTAATTTCAAAATAAAAAATGTACACAAATGATACATTAATACAACCTGTTGTAAAACAACAAGCAAAACAAAACCATGAAACAGAAATCTATACAATGAAAAACTGAGATTCCACTTTAATCCATTCCAACTCTACCTCCTTCCTGCTCCAGAGGCAACCTCTTATAATCGTTTTTTGTACCCATCCCACATTGTTTTGGGGGCATTTTTATATGTAGACAAATATTCATCTGTGTCTATTTTTAATCATATATGGGATAATATTTGACATAATTCAATATTTTTATTTTGACCGCTGTCCTACTAAATAAAATGTAGACTTATCATTGAAAACATTTTAATATCTACTTGCCCTTTCTTCCCCATCAACATCCTTTCAGGTGCCCCTTCTTCAGGAGAATTAACCTGAATGAGATCTGGTCACCACTATTTTTAGATTTGTTATTATGGGTTCTTAGCTTGGCATACTCTTTCCTAGTTTTCCACCATTCCAACACTATTTCTTTCTCTTAAAACTCCCGGAAGAAAGCATAGGCAATAAATTTTTGACACTGTTCTTAGCAATATGTTTTTAGATATGTCTCCTAGAGCAAGAAAAACAAAAGAAAAGTAAACAAATGGGACTACATCATGAATTGTTGGTGGGATTGTAAATTGGTACAACCACTATGGAAACAGTACGGAGAATCCTTAAAAATCTAAAAATATAGCTACCATATATGACCCAGGAATTCAACCTCTTTGTATTTATCCAAAGAATATGGGTATACTAATCTGAAAGGATATATCCACCCCTATGTTTATTGCAGCATGATTTACAATAGTCAAGATATAGAAACAATTTAAGTGTTCACTGATTGATGAATGGATGAATATGTGGTATATATATGCAATAAAATATTACTCAACAATAAAAAAGAATAAAATCTTGCCTTTTTTGTGATAAAAAAACCCTAGAGGGTATTATGAACCTAGAGGGTATTATGTTAAGTGAAAGAAGTCAGACAGTGAAAGATACATATCATATGATTTCATTTATATTTAGTGAAAACCAAAAAAGCAAAACAAACAAACAAGTAAAACAAAACAAAAGCAGACTCATAGAAATAGAGACCAAACTGTGGGGGCCAGAGCAGAAGGGTTGGTGGGGGGATGGGTGAAAAAAGTGAAGAGAAATGTACTCAATATTGTTGTGATAAGTTTGAATGTTGACAGGTGTTAACTAGACTTAGTGTGGTGATCACAGCGTAAATATTAAATCACTATTGCACACCTGAAACTAATATAACATTGTATGCCAATCCTGCTTAAATAAATTTTTAAAAATTGAGTTAGGTGGTTATGGCAAAGAAATTATATGATCAGTTATAAGATCACCATTTATGATTGAAAAGAAAAATGTTCATGAATTTCAGCTACCTTATGAATAATTGGGTCATATAATATAAGATCCAGTAAAGTTCAGTTGGGACAAAGCTAAAGCAGTATAACCAGTAAAGGGAAACAGCTGAATTATTTTAAATTATTATAAATTTTATTTACATTAAAGTATTTTTAGTTATTGAATGCCAGGCTAATTTACCAGTTGTGGCAAATTGCTGTTGATATTGAAAATTTAAATTTATTGGGAATACAATTGTTAGACTTAAGTGACTTAAAATAGGTTTACTAAGGAAAACCTTCAAGCAAGTGTGCTGTAGTCAGTTATTTGTACACGGTAGTCACATTTTGTAATCCTTTAAATCTTATCACAGTAATCTTGCTGGGGTGGGACTAAAATTTAGGTTTTTAATAAGTGTTTGCTAAACTGATGTTTGGAGCTCTTTTCTTTAAGGTAAAAATTTGAATCTGTGTAATTTTAAAACCTTTTTTCCCCTAAAATACTTAAATTTTTTTTCCTTTTTATATTACTTTTTGCAGATTCAATACTACATAATTTTTAAAATAACTACTTATATTTTTGGTTATATTATTCCATAATTAGAGACTCATACATTAATTGCTCACATTTATTATGTAAAGCATTCTTTGTAAACTGGTATTTCATTATAGAAATAAATTGATTATTGATGAATAGAACCTTCATAACCAGAATGTAGAAACACAACATAATTTTTTTCTCCTCAGCACATTTAAAAGCATTAAAATAAATGGCAAAGAACTCACCAAATGTTTATGACTTTGGTTTATGCATGTGGGCTAATGGGATGAAAGGCTCATTTGTTACTTGGCTCTCACAGTATTTAATTAGCCTGGACCACTTTATACTGTATTGGAAATATTTTATCTCCTTTTCTCTCTTTTCCCCAGGACAAAGTAAAATGGACAGGAAGAGGAAATAGGTAACTGAAAATCGGAGTTGATGCAAATAGAAAGAAAAATAAGCTTCCTGTAGAAAACAAAGAGCATCTACAGCCAGCAGCCACTCACAAAATAGGCCACTTCAACTTAGACTAGGGGTCGGGAACCTTTTTGGCTGAGAGAGCCATGAACGCCACATATTTTAAAATGTAATTCTGGGAGAGCCATACAACAACCCATGTATGTTACGCATTATCCAATAAAAATTTGGTGTTGTCCCAACCATGAACATGAGCGGTAGGAAATGAATGGATTGTAATACATGAGAATGTTTTATATATATATATAAACATATATATATGTTTTATATATATATGAGAATGTTTTATATATATATAAACATATATAAACATATATATAACATATATATTATATATGTTTTATAAATATATATATATATTTTTGTATTTTTCTGAAGTTGGAAACAGGGAGGCAGTCAGACAGACTCCCGCATGTGCCTGACCGGGATCCACCCGGCATGCCCACTAGGGGGTGATGCTCTGCCCATCTGGGGTGTTGCTCTGTTGCATCCAGAGCCATTCTAGCGCCTGAGGCAGAGGCCACAGAGCCATCCCCAGCGCCTGGGCCAACTTTGCTCCAATAGAGCCTTGACTGCGGGAGGGGAAGAGAGAGACAGAAAGGAAGAAGAGGGGGAGGGGTGGAGAAGCAGATGGGCGCTTCTCCTGTGTGCTCTGGCCGGGAATCAAACCCGGGACTCCTGCACGCCAGGCCAACGCTCTACCACTGAGCCAACCAGCCAGGGTGAGAATGTTTTATATTTTCAACGTTATTATTATTTTTATTAAAGATTTGTCTGCGAGCCAGATGCAGCTATCAAAAGAGCCACATCTGGTTCATGAGCCATAGGTTCCTGACCCCTGACTTAGCCCATGTTTTCTCCCTTGTGAAAGGAGTTGGTGCTCTGTTTTCCAGTGCCATTGCTTCAGTGAGGTCTTGAGTTAGACAGCTGTTACAGAGAGAGGTATGTTATGTTTAGGCAGCAAGATTCATGGATTCATGTTCTATAAATAGGAAATAACTCCATATTCTTAAATCTATATAACACAGCATTTTATATTTTTACAATACTTTGTAATCATTATTAGCTGTTCACGTTACAAATCTGACAACCAAAATATTGTACGAGGTAGGGAGGCATGGCTATAGATTATGTGGAATAGCAGGGTTTTTATAATGTAAAATTTCAGCTTTATTGACATATAAAGGTATAATTAACATATAAAATTGGAAGATGGTTAAAGTGTACATTGTGGTGATTTGATATATGTACACATTGTGAAAGAATTTCCCCCATCCACTTAATACATCCATTACTGCACGTTTATCTTCTAGCAAATTTTAATTAAGAATTAAGACAATTCAGTGTTTTCAATCGTAGTCACCATGTTTGCATTAGATCGTCAGAACTCATTCATCTTTGAGAGGAAAGTTTGTGTCCTTGTACCAGGATCTCCCTATTTCCCCACCCCTGAGCCCCTGGCAACCACTTTCTACTCTTTGTTTCTATGAGTTTCACTTTCTCTCTTTTTCTAAGATTCTACATATAAGTGATAGCATACAGTATTTGTATTTGCCTGGCTTGTTTCACTTAGCATAATATCCTCAGTATGGTTGAATAATATTCCATTCTGTGTGTGTGTGTGTGTGTGTGTGTGTGTGTGTGTGTGTGTACAGGTGTAGGCAAAAGTAGGTTTACGGTTATTCATATTAATTAATTAATTAATTAATAATACAAGGATAAACTGTATTTCATGTACTCACAATTGTAAACCGACTTTTGGCCCAACTTGTATGTATATGTGTGTGTATGTATATATATATACATCTTCTTTAGCCATTCATCTGTTGATGGACACTTAGGTTGCTTCTGTATTTTAATAAGAGAAACACCATTATTGTGATTTTGATAGGAATTATATATTTTTAACTGCTATATCAAATTATGTAATAAAAGATGACTTCGATCTTGGGCTACAAAAGCCTGCAGCAGATGATGTCTTTTTTCCCTAGATGTAAAATATTTGCTTTCTAGCATTTTCTGCTCTAGAAGAGACAGTTTGATGTTGTAGACAACCGTGTTTCAGTTCCAGGTTAACAACTAGCTGGTTGTGTTTAAGAAAGTAATTTAACTCTGGAGTCATTATTTTTTTTTTCTCTTTTTTTAATTGAATTTATTGGGGTGACTTTGGTTAATAAAATTACGTAGGTTTTAGTGAATTCACTTTTTTCTCTGCTATGAAATGAGAGAATCTTCAGATTAGTGGCTTCCAGACTGTCCTGAGTGAAGACTCCACACTTCTGCCCCTGACATTGCTGCCCAGGCGCTTTTAGCGAGGGAGCTGGGCAGGAGCAAGGAGTGGAGGAGGCCCCAGAGAAACGGGTCTCCGAGACCTTACCAAGAGACACCCTGCTCTTATTTATTTGTTAAACCTCTTTTTTTGGGGGGGGGAAGAAATTTCTCTGCTTAACAAAAGGATTGAAAAAACTCTAAGATGATTACTAGGGTTCCTTCTATCTTTTTATTCTATACTTTGAAGCAATAGAAATAATTTACAACATGATTAATGAATGCATATAATTTAAAGCATAAATGCCTAGAGGAACTGAGTACTTCTTGTCTGTATATTGGAGTTTTATATGTGGCCAGGATTGATGGTGCACACTGCAGAAAGGGAGTGGGCAATTTGATAGTGAAATCAACATTCTCATGGCTAATTGCCGTCTGAGATATTTATCTCTGTGAATCTAATGAAGCCAACCCAGCTATACTGGATGTGACTCATTGAATTTGGGGCATGTAAGTAGTCCTCTCAATTTAAAAATGTCCCTGTCTTGAATCAATTTCACGATCTCATTTAATTGTGAACACTTGATTTTGTTACAATTACTAATACATAGTGTTTTCTTAGCCTGAGAGATTTTTAAAAATTTAAAATTTCCTTCAAGATATTTTAAGGTATTGTTTAAAAAGAAAACCAAGTTTATAGAAATGGTGAAGGTGGAGGTGAAGATTTAGCAAAAAAGGAATTTAAAATATACCTATGTCCACTGAGTTGCTTGGTGGTTTATTCAGTTTGAGTATAAAGATTCCTGGAAATCAAGCAGGTTTGCAGAAGCCAGTTTGAGAATCACTTCTCTGGTTTAGAAATCTGTAGTGTTGTGACCTGGATGTGAAGCAGGCAGACACCAAAGGGGCAGGGGCGAGGCTAAGGGGAGTCCTGTGGTCTCACACCCTGCATCTGCCACCTTTTTCACACTGCAGAACTTCTGGGGTCCCAAGTCTACTTGAACTTATCTGCCTTGATTTTTATGAGAGGTGACAAGGCAGCTTATGTGTTTTTTTCATCATGCTGTCTCCTGTGCTCTCACTTTCTTCCAACAGATCTTGTCCTTTAAACCTATTAAGACTCTACCTCAAGAAACTTTCCGCTAGATAGAGAAGAATTCTCAGAGTCAGGATTTTCTGTGCTTGTGCTTAAAAGGGCCTCTGCAGCCAATAGTCAGAAAATGTCATTGCTGTTAAACAGGGGACAGTAAATCCCCAAGCCGCCAGTAATGCAATCTCTTTCAACATAGAGAAAGGTCAAACTTGAACTGTAAATAAATTCTTGTCATACAGCAGCATGTCTTTTCAGGTGAGATAGTAAATTTTCATAGAGATAAATAACCGTATGTACCATAACTCTTCCTACGGTCCTGAGCTACATTGGTTAATTTTTCTGCAGCTTATCTTGTACAATGCTTGGTTATTAATATTCCCTTGGTGTATAAAAACCTCCCTTCAGCCTGGCTGAAGCAGAGTGGGGGTTAAGTTCCAGATGGTTCTATAATCTATATAACATAAACAAAATATATAAAGTATAGGCTCTAATACTCTTGAAGAGAGGAAAATTTTGATTTACAACCTGTCTACCTTAAAGAAAGGATATAGTTGATGCTTTCTTTGGTTTATTAAATTCTGTGGAACTTTTATAACAAACTTCTTAGAATGCTGTATGTAAATGAAAAACTCTCCAATATATTACAAAATATAATATTTAATTTTCTTTATCTTAATCTTTAAAATTTTTTTTATTCATTTAAAGAAGAATGGAAGGGGAAAGAGAGAGAGAGAGAGAGAGAGAGAGAGAGTAACATTGATTTGTTGTTCTACTTATTTGTGCATTCATTGGTTGATTCTTGTATGTGCCCTGGCTGGGGATTGAACCTGCAACCCTGCATTTCAGGACAATGCTGTAACCAACTGAGGTACCCAGCCAAAACTAGTTTTTTTTTTTAATTTTTTTATTTAATTCTATTTAGAAAATTAAATTTAACAGGGTGACATTGATCAATAACAGTACACAGGTTTCAGGTAAACATTTCTATAGTATTTGATTGTTGATTATGTTGTATACTCATCACCCAAAGTCAAATATTCAATTAATGGTGCTGGGAAAATTGAAAAGCCACATTCAAAAGAATGAAGTTGATTACAGTTTGTCCCTCTGCACAAAAATTAATTCAAAATGGATCAAAGGTCTAAATATAAGATCTGAAATGATAAATTACATAAAAGAAAACAGGCCCTGGCCGGTTGGCTCAGTGGTAGAGCGTCGGCCTGGTGTGCAGGGATCCCAGGTTCGATTACCGGACAGGGCACACAAGAGAAGCGCCCATCTGCATCTCCACCCCTCCCCCTCTCCTTCCTTTCTGTCTCTCTCTTCCCCTCCCACAGCCAAGGCTCTATTGGAGCAAAGTTGGCCCGAGTGCTGAGGATGGCTCTATGGCCTCTGCCTCAGGCACTAGAATGGCTTTGATTGCAACAGAGCAACGCACCAGAGATGGGCAGAGCATCGCCCCCTGGTGGGCATGCCAGGTGGATCCCGGTCGGGCACATGCGGGAGTCTGTCTAACTGCCTCCCCGTTTCCAACTTCAGAAAAAAAGAAAAAAAAAAAGAAAACATAGGTGCTAAAGTCATTGACCCTGACTATAGAGAACAATTTATGAATTTGACCCCAAAGACAAGGTAAATAAAGGCAAAAATAAATGAATAGGAGTATATCAAACCAAAAATTAAAAATAAAAGATTTTATTTTATTGATTTTTTTGAGAGAGAAAAGAGAGACAAGAAAGGGGAAGGGAGAAGTGGGAAGCATCAGCTTGTAGTAGTTGCTTCTTGTATGTGCCTTGACCGGGCAAGCCCGGGAATTAGCACTGGCAACCTCAGCATTCAAGGTCGACACTCTATCCACTGTGCCACCACAGGTCAGTTTTCTTTGTTTTAATAGTCCAGAGTTGTTTAATACTTGGAGTCAAACACTTAAACTCTCAGTTCTGTTTCTTCAGTCAATCGATCAACAGTTATGAAGCTACTATGCTGTAAAGATACAAAAACGAATGAAGAACTCACAGCCTGATTGCAGGGGAAAAGACCCACAAACAAATAATTACTATATGGTATTCTAAGTGCTATCACTGTGGTTTCCCCAAAGCGCAATAGGAACATAGAGGAGCAGCCCACTAACTGGGAAATTTGGGAAGGCTTCCTCAAGGAAGTGCTACCTGATCCTATTCTTGGAGAATGCTTAGCTGTCCTCTAGGTAGAAAAGGAAGGGGAGTACAGGCAGATAGAGGAAAGGCTGGGTACAAAGACCCACAAATGTGAAAGAGCATGGCATGCATGAGGAACTGTGAAGATTTCAGTATGATGGGAGCTTAAAACATATGTTGAGAAAGGATAAGAGATGCAACTTGAAAGGTTGTCATAGTTCAGGTCAAGGCCAAAGGCATGCATCCCAAAGACGAAGTACAGTTCATCTAGCAGGTTTCTCCTTGTCTCTGACAACCGAGTGTAAGGCAAGTTCAGGTTTCTTTCTATGCAGATGACACACCCCTATCTTTGCAAAATAAAGTCTGGTCCTAGACAACCAGGTGAGCAGTACTACTTCATTAAGGTCTGCTGGCTTTGAACTCTAATCATGAAGGATTCTTCAAGTGGTTGTGCATTTTAGAGGAAACCTTTGTCTTGAACCTTCTCTGCTTTTGTCGTTTGACAGAAGTTAAGAACGATAGTGTTCAGAATATAAGGTCAGGTCCTTTGGATGATCCAAGAGCTACTGGAAGGAAGGAAGTCATTAAGGAAGCTATTCAAACTTCTCTTTGTTTCATATTTTGGCAACATTACTTTGTGTTTTTTGTAGAGTGATTGATTTTAAAATCTAAACTGTAAAGGAATTTTTATTGCTCGGCATTAGGCATTTCTTTTATAACTCTCATAAATAAATGCAAAGAGGAGAGGTCTCTAGGGAGTAAGCCTTCTGAGATATGTTGACAAAGCACTGCCACGCCAGAGCCTGTGTTCTCTCTGCTAGCAAGCAGGCTCATTCCTGACTCCTGGGCTTCACCCAGAAACCTGAGTGCAGGTCAATTATAATTAACTAAACTGTTTGCAAGGTCTCAGGAGAACTGCCAAAATTAGCCCTGAAAGGACACAAGCACACAAAGAACAGCTTTTTCTTTTCTTTTTTGAAAAATGGAATTCTGTTGGCTCTAAAATGGATGGAGGATGCTGGGATGGATTTCTAAGAATCACTTTCTCCCCTCTTGGATATTTTCCTTTGAATGCAGAAATGCATTCTTTTAATCTATCAACAGATACAGACTGAATTCTTTCTGTGTTATAAATGTTAGAAATACAGTATGGACAAGAATTCTCCACATCTACGGAATTGCATTCTAATTGTATTTGAGTGAACAAACAAGACAATCATAGGTTGAAGGTTGGCAGATGGTAAATAAATATATAAAGTAATGTGAGAGGTGATAACTCAGTTGGTGGTGGTCAGGGAAGGACTCTGAGGAGGTTATATATAAGCTGATACCTGAGGAATGAGCAATAGGAGAGATAGGAAGGAGTATTCTAGGCAGATGGCATAGTACATGCAAAGGCCATACAGCAGGAAAGAAGTTAGGTTGTTTGAGGAATAGAACTTCTGTTGCAGAATGAGCAAGAACAGGGGTGTAATGAGATGAGAATGTAGAAGTATCTGGGGTCATGTGTCAGGCGTCCCAACACCATGTTTAGTTTCAGTGATTTGTTAGTAGGACTCTCGGGACTCAGTACGTAATAGTCCTTGCGGCTATGGTTTGTCACAGCAAAAGAATTCAAGGCAAAATTGGCAAAGAGAAATGGCACATAGGGTGAAGTCTGAAAGAAACCAGGCACAAACTTCTGAGAGTCTTCTTCCAGTGGAACTGCACAGGATGTGTCTCATTCCTCTGGCAGTGAGCTGTGCTCAAGGATGCTCAGCACAGACTCAGTGTCCAGGGTTTTTACTGGGGACTGGTCACAGAGGCACATGTACCATAGCATACACCAAAATCTCAGACTCTTTTATTTGAAAATTGTTTTTTAGATTTTTATTTATTTATTCATTTTTATTAGAAAGAGAGAGGAGAGAGATAGAGAGAGAGAGGAAAGAGATAGAGAGAACAGGGGGAGGAGCAGGAAGCATCAACTCCCATATGTACCTTGACCAGGTAAGCCGAGGCTTCAAACTGGCGACCTTAGCATTCCAGGTTGATGCTTTATTCACTGCACCACCACAGGTTAGGCTAAAATCCCAGACTCTTAAAAAGTAAATAGGGGTTCAGCATAAACCACATGGTTTACACAAACAGCGAATGACTGTTTAGCACAGTGATCAGTCTGGGAATGGTGGGAAGTGTCCTGGAATCCAAGTTCCCAAGCGTCCATCAAAAGGCAACCTTACAAGTAGGCCTTTCTAAGGAGATGTGGTCTCAGGCCTGTTGTGTTAACTCCTTATGGCACAGGTAGGTTTGCAGAGTGGCAAAGGCACCTGTGGAAACTTTCTCACGCTTTGTGCAGTATCCTGAGGCTGGCCCATGCCAGCCCGGACCCAGGCCTTCAGCAAATTGATGGGGATAGCTGAAGAGAGTCCAGCTAGAATGGCCAGGCTGCAGGACTTCAGAAGGGGCTGTAAGGCATGGCAAGTTCCAGTCTTACCTCAGTGTGATAGTCAGGCTCCCTGTGGCCTAGATGACATCTATAATTGTGTCAGCTCTGACTTGATTTCCATCCATTGGCACATGAAACTTCACTAATCCTCACAGATAGAAATGGGCTCTAACTATTCTAGATGCACTTAGTACCTTCAAGGGCAGAAGGCCCTTATGCCACACGGCATCACAGTACAGCTGTACCGGAGGCAGTCTATTGTCTGTCTCCAGTATGTTGCTGTGTTAGTAAAAAGTCTTGTTGCCTTCCCATGGTCTCCCAGTAAAGGGGAAAACTGTTTGTTTGATGGAAGAGCTTCCATATCTGGATAATAGAGCTACAGAACCTCAAAAAACAAAACAAAACAAAACAAAACAAACACTCCCTCTCCAAAAACAAAAGCAAAAACACCCTCTTAACTGGTTAGAAAGGGCCTGGAGCTACTCTCGAAAGAACCAGTTTCATTTGGGATGCTAGACTGAGGTAAGAGGATAGAGAAAAAGAAAGAAAAACTCAACCCCCTGCTAGAATTGGAATAGGACAAAAGAGATTTGAAAGAAGCAGGTGCTCTGAAGAGTGGGGCTGTGAGAAAGGATTCATACGGTGGGGCCTGGGGTTGTACACTGTAACGTCTGGTAAGAACACCTCCGAAATATTTCAGTACATTTATACAATTCTTTTCAATACCTAAACATGTTCTTTGGTGGCATCTGGTGCATAAGTACAACATCATTCTGAAACATGAAGTAGTCTGGATTTGTTGCGTCACTGAGCTTTGTTTGTGTTCCATTAGCTTCTGGAAGACAGAATGTAAAGCATATTTTGCATAGAGTAGATAATAACAATAGGAACTAATGATTGAACACACTCTTACATTAATTTATAAAAGAAAAGAATAGCAATTTTAAAAAAATATATCCAGCAATGATGATCTACTTTGTGTCAGAAAGGAAAAAAAAACAACCCAGGGATTTTTCTTGCGAGAAGCAAGTAAGTTATATCAGCTGTCAAACCACGTTCTAGATGAACAAGGGTAAAGGTGAAAGAACTGTAGATAGGCAAAATTTTTAAGCATAATACTGAAGCTTTAAACAACATAGAGACAAGACTTTGAACAGCTCTAATCCATTATCAAAACCAAGTTGGATGTTTTTGAACAAAACAATAAAACCTTGTTTAAAGCAGTCATGACCAATTTGCTAACATAAACTTTAGCAACAACCAAAGAAATGGTCTATATAAAGACCCAAAAAACCCTGGCTGGATAGCTCAGTGGAAAGAGTATTATCCTGATACCAAGGTTGTGGTTCAATTCCTGGTCAGAGCACACACCAGAGTCAACCAATGAATGCATAAATAAGTGGAACAACAAATTGATATTTCTCTCTCTCTCTCTAAAATAAATAAATAAAAATGAAAAAAGAGCCAACAAAGTGATTTTAAAAATTTTTAGACAATTTTGTTGTGAGCTGGTATCAACATTTAATTTTACACTTGCTGAAAGCAAAGTAATCTCACAGATCAATTCAAAGATTTATTTTGGTAAGAAGTTTTATAGGAAAAGAGACTGGCTACATAATATTCATTTGACTGGATATAATAAACAGATTTCTGACAAACAGGCAGCCGAGAGGGTGGGGAGCAAATTCCTAGAAGTTGTCTTAAGCTAATTAAACTTTATTTGAAAATTGCTTAAGCATTTTTATTCAAGAATGGTAATCCCCCCCCCCCCCCCCGGAAGATTGTACAAAATCTAATGGAATGATTTTGTCCCAGAGCATATTTGGGGCATTTTTCACTCATATTAATGAAGAAAATAGTTGACTTTTTCAATTATATAGGTACTCATGGACACATAGTGTCTATAGATCTTTAACCACGAAGGAAACTGTCTCAGTCCCCTGCACTGTTCCAGTTGGAAAACGAATGACTTTAACCACCCTGGGAGCCATGGAACCTATTCTATCTTGATATGCCATTATCAAGTGTGAGTAGGCACATTAGGGAGACCACTTGGTGCAAGTTATATATTGAACTAGCTTGAAATTAACCGAATTAATTAAAGGAAGATGGGGGATTGAGGAAGCCAAGGGTGAGAATGCAGCTAGGCCTTAGAAAGGTAGCACTAGGCATCTGGAAACCCGTTGGGGATCTGGAGAGTGCTCCCTCTGGTCTCCTGCTAGACTTCTTTCTGTGCGTCTCCTGCATTCGTCTGGGGGAACAGCTTTCCCTGTTACTCAATCCAGGGGAAGATGATAGCGAACAGCTTCCAAGCTCACGAGATCTAGCCATATCAAAGGACTAACTCTCTTGCTCCCAGTTCCAGATTTCTTGGGGCTGGACTTCTGATTTTCTCAACTTGGAATATTCTATTATAATTTCACTGAACTGAGACCAGGGCATTGGGCTGTACCCCATAAAAATATCTGCCAGGTGTCTTCCCTATATTAGACTAGGAAATTTCTAGAGAGGGAGGAATTGTCAGCTGGACTAATATATATCAAAGTGTATGCCATTAAGTTTGATCAAGAACAGAGATTATTAAATAATAAAATTCAGTATAGCAAGAGAGAAATCTCTAACTGTTGATCACCTTCAGAAAACAAAAATTTAATCTTGGCTCTGAAAGGTACCATAAAGTACCTCTACAATGGCTTCCAAACCTGGCCAATCACCAGAAACAGATGGTTTTAAAAATAGATTTCCTGGCTGTCTCTCATAAGACTTTGATTCATTAAGTCTAGATTTTGCATTAAAACTTTTCCTCTTAATTCTGATAATCTAGCAGATTTGGGGACCACTGATCTACTGTATATACTGGCCCCTGGATAGCAAAGAAATGTTACTTAAAGGTTTTTCAAGGAAAGACACTCACAATCTGATTATTTTTCTCATTATTTTCTGAGAATGAAAAAATGTTTCTGAGAGTCAGAAACTTTTTCTTTATAACCAAATAAAATTTTCTCTGTTGATGACTGCAATATGCAAGGCATGTTTTACCTTGTGTGTATCCTATGCTTATTCTTTCCTTTGCTTCTATCCAGGTCTTTCTGGACCTTTATAGATCTACCATTCTGGAGCTATAATCAGTGGAGTTCTATCATAGATGCATTATTCCACTCCAACTATGTATACCTGGACAAAAATATTTTCTTTTAGAAAATGTACTGGAAATTCTGCCAGATTACTGTCCAATTCTCCTCTTTAGGCTTTGAGACCACCCCAGCAGTAACTTCAAACTCGCTGGCTAGTTCCAGGCTGGATTTTGTCTAGAGCAGTGGTCCCCAACCCCCAGGCCTGGTACTGGTCTGTGGGCCATTTGGTACTGGTCCGCAGAGAAAGAATAAATAACTTACATTATTTCCGTTTTATTTATATTTAAGTCTGAACGATGTTTTATTTTTAAGAAATGACCCGATTCCCTCTGTTACATCTGTCTAAGACTCACTCTTGACGCTTGTCTTGGTCACGTGATACATTTATTCGTCCCACCCTAAAGGCCGGTCGTGAAAATATTTTCTGACTTTAAACTGGTCCGTGGCCCAAAAAAGGTTGGGGACCACTGGTCTAGAGGATGTTCTAGACTATGCTAGGACATTCTCTGGAGCAGCTAAAGGAAACGCGTTTTTGAGACGTGAATGCAGTTTCATGGAACCAAGTGCAATATGACAGAAACAATCATATCAGGCATTGGATAGAGCAGGGAGGTTGGAGGCAGCAGCTGAGAAGACAAGAACTAGCATCATCAAAATAGGCTGGGGCTTGGCCGGACTGGATGGTCCAGCATGGGGCAGGATGTAAGGAGATACCGTGGGCTTTCCTCTTACTGAGGCTGTGTGATGTGGTGGGCAGGTTGGTCTGCTTAAAAGTGAGGGAATGACAATGGGACAGATGGTGGGTGTTAGAAACTTAGTATTTGAGTGCTCACTTTATGCACAGACAGGTTGACTTCCTACATTCATTACTGATTTCTGAATCACTTTCTATTCTATAACTCTACTTTAACTTCCCTTAGACTTTTCTAGTTTATTCTTTCAGTACTTTCACTCTGGCATGCTAATCAATCCTACTGTGCACTATGCAATGGTATACGAGTCTCTAGTGGAAAGGTTCGGCCATATTAATTGACTTGCTTATTAAATGCTTTCTCTTTGAGGGAGTACAGAGGCACAAATAAATGCTGGGTGTACAAATAAGAGGGTTATAAATTTTATAAATATAATGGTTGCAAATAAAAACCTTTTTAGTAGGATCTCATTGGAGTACTGCATTAAATTTTTGAGCATTATGCTTTATGGCTAGTGATAAGTTGGAATAGGCTTTGAAGGAAATTGATGGAAGAATTCAAAAAATTGAAGAGTTAGGACCTATGTCTAATGGGTTAAGAAACTGGAAATGGTTGACTTCAAAGTTGAAAAGCCTAAGGGGCAAGGTCATATGGAAGCCATAATCTGCTGAAATATGCTATTGAGGGTGGTCTTGGCAAAGACATGACACATCTTGTTGGAGCATTCATTTAATCAAGCATGGGGTGGGGATTATTTTCATATGAGTCAGTTATAGCAATAACACGGAGTGCAAAATTCTCGCAAATTGCTAACATAAAACAGAAGATTGAAAGATTTTTATGGTTTTGTCTGAGATGCTAGGTTTACTTTTCTGATCTCTGGAGAGATGTGTTTAATTTTGTCAGCCATCGGAAGGCATTCCAGTTTCGAATTACAACATGGAGGATGGTGACCAGCTTTCTGTTAGCCTGACAGAACCATTTTCATAGGCTGCACAGATGGTCTTAAGTTAAATACAAAAAAGGACTTTTACTGGGGGTGACTGAAAATAAATCAGATTATTCAAATGAATTTAGAAAGACTAGAAGTATGCTTGTTACCTTACAAAAATTTAACATGGAGAGGAACAAACATGTTGCCCCACAAAACCTTCGAATAGGCTGCTCTCTGAGATAGAGTCCTGGGTGTGTGCGTGCTGCTTTTCTGGGTGAGCTTTCTTCGCTGAAGTGGAAACATGGTCAGAGGACAGGAGCAAGGCAGATTTGTCCAGAATGTTGTTATATTTAGACCTATCTGGAAGCAAGGACTCCTTGAGTATTTTAATACCAAATTCTGATCCCAATTACAAAAAAACACACAACTATTTATTTAAGTGAAAAGTATTGTAAATGTCACACTCTTCAGTATCACCTTCCAAAAATAAGTACTGTTTTCTTATATATCCTTCCATAAATTTTGTATGCAAGGATAAGAAGATATATATGCCTGCACGCGCGCGCGCACACACACACACACACACAAGCATGTGATCTTATTATTTATATTTCTTCAACTTGCTTTATTCATTTAAAATGTCTAGGACATTTGGCATACAATTTCTTACTTCCCTCTTCCTGATAGCTGCAGACAGCTGCAGAGTATTCCATCCTGTGGCTGTACCATTCATTACTCAAATACTCTCATATTATAGGATAGTTAAGTTGTACAGCTGAAGCCGCAAGTTGCTTACGAATATCCATTCCCACTTCTTTCTGATGAAAAGAACTCTGATTTTGTTCAAGATAGCAATATCTTCAACTAAAACTATTAGTGTCCCCAGAACCCCTTTTAGGTAGGGTGGCATGTGATACAGTTTTGACTAAATGAAAATACAGTGTTTCATTGTGTGGTCACCATAATTTATCCAGCTAGTTCGAGGATGCTGAATGAGTTTGGACTTGGAGGTTCTTTTCGAATGATTGTTATTACAAATAAAGCTTCAATCATTGTGCATTTGCTTGATTGTTTTCTTAGACAAAGAAAGGGTGGCTTTGTAGGGTGGAAGTCGGAGCAGCACCAGTGGGTAGGGGAGGAGTTTGGGGTGGGGAGCCATCTTTCTAGCATGCATATTCTGCTGGCCCTGGCACTGTTGTTAATAATACAAGTTGACTCAGTGATACATTGTGCATTGCTAACATGATTCTTACAAATATCATACCTGCATTTTCTTTATGACATCTCCCCAGCCCCCTCCTTTCCTGTCTGCGTTCAGTGTCTTGTGGCCAGAGGTCAGCTTCCTGTTGGTGCCTTTGACAGTCTGGATATTGTTGCTACTTGCATTCTGCCAGGCTCTGCTCTGATTATTTCAGCGTGACGCAGTCAGAGAAGAGGAGTGAGTGAAGTCAGTCCCTCTCATGAAAAGCCAGTTCATCTAGACCACAGGCAAATTTATTTCTGTTGCATCTTGATATCCAAGGTAGAAATAATTGAGGTCATGCCTTCCAGACAAAAAAGAATCCTGAAATATTTCTAAACAATTTCACTTTATTGAAAATATAGTGCAGCCTATGTGTGGGAGGAGGTGATACTCAAGACGTGTAACCAGCAGCAGATGTGGATGTCACTTAGCAAAATGGACCCTGCACACTGCACTTATGTGTAGTATCTTAGTGTCAGCTGGGGACAGGGAAATGGGATCCTTCTTATCCCCTGGAGCTAAATTATGCAGCTCTTGCCAGCTGGACTTACTTTCAATAGGTTCTTATCTCTTCCAACCAATCTGTGAGAACCAGTCTTTCTAAAAAAAACTCTCTTTAAAAATAGTTCTTTGATGACATCATCAATGGGTATTTTTTTCAAGGTCCCCAAATTCTAACTGGAATGCAGTAGCGAGGACTCTCTGGGTTGCAAGTGGCAAAGCCCAGTTCAGACGATATTCAACATCAAGGGAAGTTTGGGGTTTATATCACTAGAGCATCTAGAGTGAAAGACTTCAGGCATGTTTGGATTCAGGCTTAATGGTATTGTTGACTAAGAATTATCTTGGTTCCTCTCTGCATACTGGCCTCATTCTCTTCTTTGGCAGATGGTCTTCTAAACCAGAAGGCAGAGCCAGCCTCATGAATAGGCAATCTCTGTACTGACAAAGGTCCCTGAGCATAGACAGCGAGCAAGTCCAGCTCAGACTCAGCTAAGCCAGACCTCAATCAGTAGAACCTCCCAGCTGGCTTGTGAACAATAATAAAAGCTTATTGTACTTGAGTTTGGAGGTGGTTTGTTATGTAGCATTATTACAACAATAGACGACAAACTCAGGTGACTATTATTACTTTCCTAATGCTCTACCATACATTGTGAGTGTTTTAAAATCATGCATCATACAGTATTTATCTTTCCATTCCCCAACAGTACCTGGCATAGTGCCTTGCATTTATCACTTGGCTAAGAAACATTTGTTCAGGGAAAAAATACCCTCCAGCTACTTCCTTATTACTCTGCTTCTTGTCTTGGTGGGATATCCTAAGTGATTTTTCTACAGTGATACACTTCATCTCGACTTCATGGCTTCTGACCCCACTCCTCCATTGAGACTGCTCTTCAATATCCTATTAGTGTCCTCTGTGCTGCTGACTAGCATGGTCACACGTCTTCCCCTCCCTTACCTGGCATATCCACAGCCTTCGGTGTAGTTGGCTACTCCTTTCTTCAGAAGAAGAACACTTTCTTCTCTGGCTTTTGTGACACCACACTTGCCTGGGGTTTCTCCTATTTTGCCAGCTGCTTCTTTGCAGGATTGCTTGATGGATCTTTCTTTCTGTTATTCTAAACAATGGACTATCCCAGGGCCTTTCTAGGACCTCTCTTTTACTTTTCTTCTGTCCTTTTGTTGCTTTTTGACACCTATCCTCATGGCATCAAATACCGTCTTATACTGATAACCCCTAAATACTATTTCCACCATGGGCGTCTCCAAATCTGTCTGCCCACCTGACGTCTCACTTAGGTTGTCCAAATGATATCACAAATCTAAAATGACAAAACAACCTTTATTCTGTGCTGGCCTCCCCACGCTGCTCCTATTCCATAGACTCCATTCACATCAGTGGCACTACTACGCCACCCAGTGCTCAAGCCAAAAATCTAAGTGTGCTTTGTTTCTCTATTTTCCTTACATTTACATCAATCCCTCAGCAAAGCACATCAACTCTACTTCAAAATCTATCTATCCTGAACTCTTCCCCTTCTCTCCATCTTCACTACCACCCTGATCTCACACCACCATTTCTTTTATCAAGGACTATAACTGTTTCTACACTGATTCATCATTCTTGATCCCTTCTTTCTGTGGCATTCTTCTATGGCAGCCAGAACACAGTACTGTATTAGGAATGTAGATCAGATTATGGTTATGTTATTCTCCCGACTTCAAACTCCTTTCTTATCTGACATACTGCAGCACTTAGAATAAAATCAAAAGTTCTTATATGCTTTCTTGAGAAGCCCTCATCATACAACCTTTACTTCCTTCTTGGCGTTCATCTCTTAGTGTTTCTACATTACCCATAAGGCTTTAGCCACACTGGGCCTCTTTCTGCTCCTTGAAGTTTGTTTTGACTATAGGTCTTTTGCAGTCACATTTTTCTGTCTGGAATGTGTTTTTCTTTCTTGATTTTTGCATGACTATTTCTTGTCATCCAGATCAACTTCTTTTTAAAATTTATTTTTAATTTATTGGGATGACATGGTTTGCCAAACCATACAGGTTTAACTGTACAACTTAATATAACACCATCTACACACTGCATCATGTACCCCCCCATCCCAGGCAACGTGTTTTTCCACCCCCATTTCCCTCCAACTTTGCCCCCTCCCCCTACCTCCACTCCCCCTTTCCCTCTGGCTGTTGCTACCCTGTTGTCTCTGTCTACGCGGTATGTGTGTGTGTGTGTGTGTGTGTGTGTGTGTGTGTGTGTATTTGGCTAAGCCCTTTAGCTTCATTCATCCAGTCCCCTCAGCCCCCACCCTCTGAGCTATTCATTAGTTCTATGTGTCCACGCCTCTGTTTCTATTTTGCTCATTAGTTTATTGTGTTCATTAGATTCCACGTAAAACTGAGATCATATGCTATTTGTCGTTCTCTGCCTGGTTTATTTCACATAGCATATTAATTCATCCATGCTGTTGCAAAAGCTAATAGTTCTTTCTTTGTATAGCCATGATATTCGATTTCTTATTCTTTGATGGCATTTGAGAGTGGTATTGTTAAGAACTCTAACAAAATACAAAACTTAAAAAATGAAAAATTAAAATAAAAACAATACAATAAAAATATTATAAATTAAAAAATCATGACAAGTAAAGAAAAACCACAAGAAAAAAGATCAAAAGCAAACAAAAAATCAAAAATTAAACACCTGCATAAAAGAATAAAAAATATAAAAATTAAAGAAAATAAAATTCAAAAGAGAAAAAAGAATAATAAGAAGAAAAAGAAAACAGGAAAAAAAAAGAAAAATTAAATTTTGGTGTTGAGAGATTTCCTTTAGTGGGTGTCGCTGTATTATAACTTTTAGCTCTGTGAAGTCCCTGGGCTGTCCTCTGCTGAGATGTTGCTGTGGCAATGATGTAGGTGGGGCTGCAGTCATGTTGTTGAGTGGGGTGTGTTGTGAGGGCTTTATGGCTTCAGCCTTACATCTTTGGCTTTATGGCTTAAGCTTTACAGCCTTAGGGTTCTAGCAATGGCAATCTCAGGCTTTCAGGTGCTCCTGCCCATGTCTGAACAGACATGAGGAGTGAACATGGGGCAACTATATTCTTTGTGGGAGAGAGTGGCTCTGGAGAGCTAGCTGTGGGGTTTGTCTCTGCCATTCTCTGTACCGTGAGGTGAGGGAGGTGGGATATAGGAGCCTGAGGGGCCACATTTTAGCTTTCTCTGTCTCCTGTGCTCTGGCAGCTTTGGTTTATCTGCCCCTCTGTCTCATCACTCTTCCTGGAAGAAGGAGACCCAGTCATTCTGAGTTTTCCTCTTTGTACCCCTCAGACAAAATCCAGACAGCCTGAGCTTCCCTCCTCCCCATAGTCCAGCAGAGAAAACACCCCAGTCACTCCAAATTTGTGTCCTCTCGTCTCTAAAGCCTACTGCAAATGCGTTTTATCTTTCACCCCTTCTTCACCTCGTCCCACCTTTAGTCCATTTGGTGCATAAATCTTTTAGGCATGCTTGTGAGCCCAGCTGGGGTTCCTTCACTGCATTTTAGTGATTCAATTTGTTAAAATTTCAAGAGGAGAGAGCAAGAGTATCTCTCATGCTGCCATTACTCTGACATAATCTAGGACATTTTCTCAAATATGGTGAACTCTCCATAAGTATCATTGAATGGAAATGAGAAAGAAATGTTGACTAAATAGTGTGAGAGTCTGAATACTTTTTTTTTCATTAAAAAATGATATTAATGATTCAAATCTGCAACTATCACTCTGATAATCTTCCACAAAATTCATTCTTTTGAAGACAAAATCCAACCTTGATGAAGAGTCTTCTTTCTTTTCAATTTCTTATTTATTTATTTTTAGATAGAAGGGAGAGAGAGAGAGAGAGAGAGAGAAAGAGAGAAAGGTAGAGGAGCAGGAAGCATCAACTCCCATATGTGCCTTGACTGGGCAAGTCCAGGGTTTTAAACTGGTGAACTCAGTATTCCAGGTCAATGCTTTATCCACTGCACCACCACAGGTCAAGCAAGAGTCTTTTATCCTTAATGACAATGAGTTGCTGAAACAAAAAAAGAGGAGATATAGATCCTAATTAAGTTCACTACTAGGCCCTGGCTATTTGGCTCAGTGGTAGAGCATCAGCCCAGTGTGTGGAAGTCTTGAGTTCTATTCCAGGTCAGGCCATACAGGAAAGTGACCATTTGCTTCTCCACTGCTCCCCTTCCCCCTTATTTCTCTCTCTTTTCCCCTCCTGCAAGCCATGGCTCTATTGATTTGAGCATGTTGGCCCCGGGTGCTGAGGATGATTCCACAGAGCCTCCACCTCAGGTGCTAAGCATGGTTTGGTTACAAGCATGGGTCCAGATGGGCAGATCATTTGCTCCAGGCGGGGGTTGTCAGGTGGATGCCAGTTGGGGTGCATGCAGGAGTCTGTATCTCTGTCTGTCTCTTGTCATCTCACCTAAATAAAACAAACAAACAAACAAACAAACAAATAAATAAAAATTTACTACTAACTTTGGATAAATAATTAGTATTGCATAAATATAAAATTTTAAGAAATAAAATTATTATTGGAGTTGGCAATCAACCAAAACTCATAATCATTAACCTCTTCTCTTTTTTTCTTTTCATCACCATGTTAGAGTAGATGTGATAGAATTTCAAAAGAAGAAAACTTATCAAAAATAAAAAAAGAAAACTATCTAAGTAAGTATGATATGTATGTATTATACTATACTACATAAAACTGTATAAATTAGGTAACTGACATAGACCCATCCTTCTAGTAGCAGCTAATAGGCTAAGAAACTCCATTGTGATGAAACATAAAACAGTTTATGACTATAAAAAAAAACACCCTGACAAACACCATACTACCCCCTTATCCACAAGGAATGGGTTCCAAGACCCTTATGTATGCCTGAAACCATGGATATTACTGAACCCAACTGCATACTGTTTTCTTCCTACATACATACCTTTTCACTTAAAGGAAGCCCTCTATGGCTCTCTTTAGCATATACAAATTGACCACATCATTACTCTTGTACTTTGGGGCCATTATTAAGTAAAATAAGGGTTATCTGAACACAAGCACTGTGCTAACTCGACAGTCGATCTGGTAACCCAGACAGCTACTAAGTGACTAATGGACAGGAAGTGTGTACAGCATGGATGCACTCGACAAAGGTGTTCAAGTCCTGGATGGGATGGAGCTGGAAGACAGGGCATTTAATCATGCTATTGAGAATGGCACACAATTTTGAATTTATGAACTATTTCTAAAATTTTCCATTCAATATTTTCAGACCTCAGTTGACCGAGTAACTAAAACTGTGGAAACCAGCACTGTGGCTTAGAGGGAACTACTGCACACCATCATCAAGCAAAAGCGTGTCTTTGTGATAGTCATTGGAACAATGAAATCCAGGAAAGTCATTTTGGAAAATGTAGATGAAATGTGAGTTAGGTAACCTTATGTTGTAACATTCATAGACCAGAGTCTCTAAGAACAATAAACAGTGACATTGTTTCTTTTAAAAACCATTTAGCAGCCCTGGTTGGTTGGTTCAGCAGTAGAGCATCCACCTGGCATGTGGAAGTCCCAGATTTGATTCCCAGTCAGGGCACACAGGAGAAACAACCATCTGCTTCTACACCCCTCTCCCTCTCCCTTTTCTCTCTCTCTATCTTTCTCTCTTCTCCTCCTGCAGCCATGGCTTGCTTGGAGCAAGTTGGCCCCGGTGCTGAGGATGGCTCCATGGCCTCGCCTCAGACACTAAAATAGCTTGGTTGCTGAGCAACAGAGCAACAGTCCCAGATGGGCAGAGCATCCCCGTAAAGGGGGCTTGAACCGTTTGGGTCTCTTCTGGCACATGAGAGTCTGTCTTTCTGCCGCCTCGCCTCTCACTTAAGGAAAAAAACACCCCACCTAGTTTAGAAAACAAAACACAACTTTCTTTTATATCTCTAACAAAAGCCAGCTAGATTCTCATGCTGCTGGCTGTGCTGGCCCTAAAGCTGGGAGTGAAGCTTTCTACTCAAGAGCTCCCAGCTGATCCCTGCGAATGCTCCACAGACCCCATACAGGAGTGGTCCCCAACCCCCGGGCCATGGACCAGTACTGGTCCGTGGGCCATTTGGTACCAGTCCGCAGAGAAAGAATAAATAACTTACATTATTTCTGTTTTATTTATATTTAAGTCTGAACGATGTTTTATTTTTAAAAAATGACCAGATTCCCTCTGTTACATCTGTCTAAGACTCACTCTTGACACTTGTCTCGTAAATTTGACAATTGTATTTAAAAATACCATAGTTTTTACGCCGGTTGCATAATTTTATTTTGTGCATTTATCTGTCCCACCCTAAAGGCCAGTCCGTGAAAATATTTTCTGACATTAAACCAGTCCGTGGCCCAAAAAAGGTTGGGGACCACTGCCATACAGCATAGATTTAGAGGAATTGCTGTTATGGGCTTTCAGCAGGCAGTGGTTCCAGAACCACTAATAAATTGATCAGCACCTTCTATAATTAAGCATTTGCTGAATCACAGGCCACGAAAAGGACTCCCAGTGGTGTCATTCCTCACTTTTCTCCCATATAGCAAGAATACCTGGGAAGGCAGGAGGACCTTTAGAAATATGTCTCTGTGGCCTGGCCTGTGGTGGCACAAGTGGATAAACCATTGACCTTCAATGCTGAGGTCACTATTTTGAAATCCTGGGCTTGCCTGATCAAGGCGCATATGATAAGCAATCAATGAACAGCTAAAATCAGGCAACTATGAATTAATACTTCTTGCTCTTCCCCCCTCCTCTCTCTGAATAATCAAGAAATAAAATCTTTAAAAAAAAGTGAAAAACATCTCAGTGGATGTGTGCATATTACTGGAAGGGAGAAATAAATTAGATGTGGTATTTATTGAAGGACAAAAATAACCCCCAGCTATCTGCTATAATCAAATATCTGTTATGGACAGTTGGAGAAACTGGTTATGATAATGCTGACACCGGGGAAGTGCCTTCTTGCTGAGCTTCTTGTGTGAAGAGTTTGCAATGAGTGGTTGAGAGGGGTGACCCACACCATTTGTTTTCCCATTCTATCTTGGGTCTTTGGACTAAGTAATTATGTAAGTCACCAGTAGTATTCTGAAAAAGCAAGTGTGATTTAATTAACATATCTTTATTTTTTATTCCTCAGCCCCATGACTTTTCTACTGACTCTTAGGTAATAAACAGGTCTATCTATTGTCTAAGCTGAAAATACAGTCTCACAAATGAAGTGTGTTCAGCTCAAGATTTCTGAATTGGACTTCATGTCAAAGATTCTCTGCTGCCCAGTTTTGTCTTCCTCTGGCTGGAAGCTTGCTGGGAGGACAGAGTGCTTGCCACTGCTTCTTTGTTTCTCCCCTTCTGGCTTCTCTCTCCCTTCCCTGCCCCCCCCCCCCCCCCAAGCTTGCTGGCCACTTTCTAACTTTTCTAGGGCAGGAGTAGAGTGAAGAAAGAGAACTGAGCAGCGAGGAAGGTTCTCAAGTGAATCAGTAGTCGTGTAAGCTGGCATAGCATTCTGCAGCTGTTGAAGTAGACTTGCCCTTCACAGACGTTTCCACACTGGGCTCTGTTTGCTCTCCTCCTTTGCCCCAGACAGTGTGTCTAGAGCACAGTTGGTAACGCATGGCTGTGGGCCACTTCCGCCCTGCTACCTGTTTTCGTTAATTAAGTTTTAGTGGAACACAGCCATACTTAGTTGTTTACATCTTGTTTATGGCTGCTTTGACACTATAACCAGTGAGTTGAGTAGTTGTAATACATAGCCTGTAGCCCTCAAAACCTAAAATATTTACTCTTTGGACCTTTCTAGAAAAAAGTTACTGACTGCCTTGTCTAAAACTTAATGTCATTTTTGACTCCCTCTGAAACCAGCAGACAAGCAAAATTTCTCTCCAACTTCTTGTTGCTAAGTTCCTTCCAGCCCTCTGGGAAGTCCTGTGACTGACCCAGCATTGGCTTTCTCCCTGGCCCTCGTCTGTCATTCACGCACCCTTCGTCTCCCACTGCAGAGACTCCGCAAGGCTCAGATAGAGTGCTGAGGGTAGAGGAGTGGCTGGAGACTCACCCTACAACAGTTCCCTACAGAAGAGTCTCTTCATAAATCCCTCATCTTGGCATTTCTTTCATGTGAGTGAGCATATAAATATCATGAACTGGTTTTAAATATTTTCTTTATAAATTTTGTGCACCTATACTGGCAACACCCAAAACTATAATATGGCATCCTATATCTATAATATGGGTACCTTAGTTGAAACTTTGGTTAAGATGCTAAAAAATATAACCTTGTCACTTGGCAAGTAGATATTTTCCTACGTAGTTAGATTAGAACGATTGGATAAACTGGTTCTACTGGCCCACAGTATCTTTCTATTATGGGTTGGACACTCTGTCATTGGGAATCATTTCTTTGGGGTTTTAGTCCAATGTAGCAAGCTCTTAAAGAGCTTATGCTCCATGTTATACAGGATGAGGGCAAACGTAGGTTTCCATTTGTTCATATGGAAAAATAATACATAATTAATAAATAATGATACAGGAACAAACTTTGTTTTGCATGCTCACAACTGTAGACCTACTTTTTCCTCATCTTGTATAAAGTTACATGAAAGCAGAATTAGCAAAATGTGTCCAAATTCCAAACTATTTTCAAATTAATTCATAATCTTAAGAACTTCCTTTTTTTTTTTTGTATTTTTCTGAAGTTAGAAGTGGGGAATCAGTCAGACTCCTGCCCGGGGTTCACCCGGAATGTCCACCAGGGGGCGATGCTCTGCCCATCTGGGGCATTGCTCCCTTGTTGCGGTAGCCATTCTAGCACCTGAGGCAGAGGCTATGGAGCCATTCTCAGCGCCTGGGCCAACTTTGCTCCAATGGAACCTTGGCTGTGGGAGGGGAAGAGAGAGACAGAAAAAAGAGGGGTAAGGGTGGAGAAGTAGATGGTTGCTTCTCCTCTGTGCCCTGACTGGGAATCGAACCCAGGATTTCCACACACTGAGCCGACAATCTGCCCCTGAGCCAACCAACCAGGGCCAAGAATTTCCTTTTAAAAATCCTCAGTGTAGCATAAGATAGAAAGTAATTTTTGAAAAAAACTCATTTAAAATATTTTGAAGTTAATTTTAAATGTCATAGTTCAACTATACAAATTTTATTTTTAATTCTAATATATTCAGTGATAAGTGGCACAGCTAATTTTCTTTCAATTTTATAAAATATGTTAAAATATTTTTTAAAGTGAATTATGTCTTGCTTGTGAAGTAAACATTAAAAAAATAGACTGAAATTTAAATTTCAACATGAAAATAGACATTTTTTTTCTCTAAAATCTGATGCTCAGACTCAACATTTGATTCTGTAAATATTAACTGGTTAATTTTAAAGTGAGTTCCCCTCCACCTTAATTATCTGATAAGACAGAAAGTCTTAGAGTGTTATTTCTAAGCACATCCTTGCAAATGACATACAGATCTTTATTCCCATTGAATTAAAAGCCAAATTGAGTGTACAAGTTGTTGTACTTTTAGCATTGATTAAAAAGAAACACTAGTGACATCTTTATATAGTATATAATATTTTACTCAGATGCAAATAACATATAAATTTGATGAAAAGAGTCTTCTGATATATTTGCTGAATTAATTTAGAACGTACAAAGTTACAGCTACACGTTAATTTTCATTTCAATGCTCTTTAATCTTTATTCAATGACCTATTATGGGTAAACGATAAACAATACACGACAAGAAATACACTGAAAACTGTGTGGAGGTGAAGTCCACCTTGGTGACTGGAGGATTCACCTTTCAGCTGACAAAGCATTTTGAGTGGTAGAGCTTTGAGCTCACTTATCTGACCTGAAAAAATAAACAAGAACTTAGCACATTTGCAGTTTTTTGATTGGTTCTTTAAAGGTAAAAAAATTCAATGAAGTATTCTATTGATTGATTTTTTTATATAATGGAAATTTACATGGAGATCATTACTGCCTTCAACAGTATGAACTCAGGAAAAATTTCATGAGCCCCAGGTTGGGGGTTCCCTTTCTGACAACAGGGGTGATGACCACGAGTAGTCTGGGTTGGGGAGGCTGGGAGGTGCCAGTAGTGGGGATGGGAGTACTGAGGCCACTGATGTGACGTGTGCCTGTGTCCCCCGGCGTGTGGTCCAGAGCCTGGAAAACAGAGAGTGACAACAGTATAGCAAGTATTTCTGAAACACCTCTTTTACTTGAAGGAAAAAACTTTTTTTAAAATTAAGAAATACAAATAAAGTAGAAGGCAACATCTCTATGAAATTTCAAAGTAGAAACATGACATCCTAGGTCTCCTACAGGTGGCCACCCGGTTCAGAGCACTCTAGTTGAAGAGGGAGACTCTGTGAGGAAGGGATTTAAGAGGAGGAGCAGATCTGGGTCCAAAGTGCATCCACTTTACTGGCCCAGTTGCCTGACCCAACTAGACTTCAGGTTCCTCATTTGTAAATGGAGATTGCCTCATTTTTCTCCAGGAAATGCTCCCCGCTCCATTCTGACCCATTTTTAGGTTTCAGGGCTGGCGTTTCCTGGGCCAGGGTCGAACTAGGAAAATTTTCACTTGAGTGTGGGATGATGACAGTGCTCGAGAGTGAGCTGAGCTTAGATCTGAGAAACACTGTCCAAGAGGATAAAAAGGAAGGGGGAGGAGAGGGATACTCATCTAAATGGAGGCTTCCCAAAGCCAACACGCTGATCCAAATGATCCGATGCTTAGAACTAGAAAGCAGTCAGTATGCACAGTTACAGCTTAGACTGTCCATGTGAGGGTCTGGGCACCACTGCCTCGAACCTGTCCACCCTGAGCTGTTATTTGAGGCTTCCGGAAAGCAGTAGGTAATTGGGTGGGCTGGGTCTAAGGCAGATGATGAAAAATAGCAGAGCAGGGGCCACATCCAGTCCACATATGGGCTGCTTTGGCCACAGAGCTGTTTGCTTTTAATGGACTCATTTGTCTTTATGTGACAATTTAAAGTACTGCCATAAAAACCAGACTTCATCATAGTCTCCACTATTCCCTCTGTCCTGTCTCCCACTAGTGAGGAGTCACCAGTTTTAGTTGTGTGTCCACTGGTTCACCCCGTTCACTTCACTTACTTATCTTACCTGGCTGGCCCCAAAGGCATTTAATGTTTTACCTTTAGTTTAAAAGGGCAGGAGAAAAATGGACAGAGCAAATAATTCCTTCGGTCTGTTGTCAAGATTGCCTAAGATCTTATACAAAATACCTGGGGAAAGCTTGGCAACCATGAAGTGTTCCCTAAAGGTGGGATCCACCCTTCTTTCCTTCTATAGAAGTCACCAGTTGGCCTCAGGCATATGTCAGGGATTTCAGGAAGCCTTAGGCTTGTATGTGGGAAAAAAGAGAGGCTCTTGTCCTCAAGCATAAACCACTCAGCACTTTACAGGACAGGCAGGCAATGTCCTTGTGTCTGGCCATCAAATGAGCTGCTGGAGTTATAGTGATTAAACACTTCTTGGTGGTAGGTCAGGATTCTAGTGACTTGGGATATGACATGCAGTGGAATGTGTTTGTGCCAGATAAGCTGTTCAAACAGAACCGTGCTTCGTCCAGCAGTCACTTGGAGATTGTCCCCCTTAGAGGGAATAGAAGGACAAATGTTAAGTGGAAACACAAACTTCCAGTCTCACAATTTCTGTCCTTGGATTTTGCACTTTGTTGGAGCCAGAGAGATGAAGGAATGATCACCCAGGGCTCTGTGTTTGCTCTCAAACATGAAATCATAACTGTGAGAAAGAAATAATGTGCTATATTAACTTCCACCTGAGGCACCATGGGGACGAAGGAACCTGGCTAGTATCTCCACAGGTGTGGGGTATGTTTCTTTTCAGTCTGAAATGTGGCGGTGAAGAGGATTTTATAAAGTTTAGAAGAAAAATTAACAACAATGGTCTCTGAATATTTTTACACCTCCAGAATTTTCCAGATTACTAAAACAATAGACCATCACAAAGCAACATCTATCAGCAAGGTCTTTACATGTCTCGATTTACAAAGTTTGTAAATGCAAAAATTTCCTCGTGATGCAAATCTGCTTACCTGATTATTTCTATTCCTAGATAATTCTGACTTAATTTTAATTTTATTTTCTCACAATATTCAAAAACATAGTAAAAGTAGTGATTAAAATTTAAACATAGTTGGCCCTGGCTGGTTTGCTCAGAGGTAGAGCATTAGCCCAGCATGTGGATGTCCCTGGTTTGATTCCTGGTCAGGGCATACAGGAGAAGTGACCATTTGCTTCTCCATCCCTTTCCCTTTCCCTTTCCCTTTCCCTTTCCCTTTCTCTCTCTCTCTCTCTCTCTCTCTCTCTCTCTCATACACATGCAAACACACACACACACACACACACACACACACACACACACTCTTTCTTTTACTCTCTCTTCCACTCCTACAGCCATGGCTCCATTGGTTTGGAGTAAGAAGGCCTGGGGCACTGAGAATGGCTCTGTGGCTTCTGCCTCAGGTGCTAAAAATGGCTCAGTTGCTAAGCAATGGAGCAGCGGCCCCAGATGGGCAGAGCATTGCCTCCTAGTGGGTTTGTCCGGGTAGATCCTGATTGGGACGTTTCAGGAGTCTGTCTCTCAGCTGCCCCTCCTCTCACTAAATAAAATAAAATAAAATAAAATAAAATAAATTTAAACATAATTTTAACACATAATATCTTCTGATAGTATTGCATTCTTGCATTATCAGTGGTTCTTAAACCGTGCCATACATAAAGATCACCAGAAGCAGAGTTTACAGATAAATGTCTCACAACCAGTAACCCAGGGGAACTGGTTGCATTTACTACTTTTCATGGTGTAAATATTTCCACCATGGCCAATTTCTATCTACCAATGTGAAGTCAATTGGCTCACAAATTGCTAAAATTCCTGGAATTTTAACACTCTGTTCTTGGAAATTGGTACTTACCAGCTCTGGTATACAAGGAGCTGTGAAACCTATTTCTGGGCTCTACTTCCCAAGATTCTAATTCAATAAATCTGAAGTGGGCCTGAAGAATTTGCCCTTTTTTAAGGAGCAACCTGCATCTAATAGGTCAGTGATGATTAGAGCAGCATTTCCCAAATATGCTTGGTGGAGCCCTTGTTTAGTAAATGTTAATAAATGCTTCCGAGGAAAAAAAAGGACTTCAGTGGTTAAATGTTGAGAAATGCTAAGCAAGCAGTCAGTAGCTTTTCCTCAGTGCAGGACGTGAGGCTCTGATGTGCTCACTGCAAGGTGACAGATCAGTGACAGTGAATTGGCACAGTATTTCAGAAATTGATTTGACCCTAGGGCCATTTATCCAGGCACATTGTTTTTTTTCCCATTTTTCCAAAGCTGGAAACGGGGAGGCAGTCAGACAGACTCCCGCATGCGCCCGACCGGGATCCTCCCAGCATGCCCACCAGGGGGCGATGTTCTGCCCCGCTGGGGCATCGCTCTGTTGCATCCAGAGCCACTCCAGCACCTGGGGCAGAGGCCAAGGAGCCATCCCCAGCGTCTGGGCCATCTTTGCTCCAATGGAGCCCTGGCTGCGGGAGGGGAAGAGAGAGACAGAGAGGAAGGAGAGGGGGAGGGGTGGAGAAGCAGATAGGCGCTTCTCCTGTGTGCCCTGGCCGGTAATCAAACCTGGGACTCCTGCACGCCAGGCCGACGCTCCACCGCTGAGCCAACCGGCCAGGGCCCCAGGCACATTGTTTAGGGGAATAATATTAGCACTATATACCCTTTGCATTTATGGAGTTAGAGTTAGAACTCCAAGTCATGGCATTTCATAAGCAAACTCATTTTGACAATACGAGGCATGCGGTAGATGTTGTACTGTAGACTTTTCAGGAGAAAGTTTAAGCTGAGTAGCCAAAGGGAAGCCTTTATGTAAGTCTAACTTTTGCAACCTCTCTCTATACTAAAGGGAAGGTAAGGAGCAGACACAGACTTCCTTAGCATTATTGAAGCTTATGAGCTAGAGAAATTGGAATCATTTAGTTCCAAAGTTTTAGAGCAAAAAGAAGCTTTAGAAATTCCAGTCAGAGGACCTCAGAGCGAGAAGGCATGGAAGAGGTGATCAGGTTAATCCTCTAGTTCAGGGTAGTCAACCTTTTTATATCTACCGCCCAGTTTTGTATCTCTGTTAGTAGTAAAATTTTCTAACCGTCCACCAGTTCCACAGTAATGGTGATTTATAAAGTAGGGAAGTAACTTTACTTTATAAAATTTATAAAGCAGAGTTACAGCAGGTTAAAGCATATAATAATAATTACTTACCAAGTACTTTATGTCGGATTTTTGCTAAGTTTGGCAGAATAAATCTTTATAAAATAACTTACTATAGTTAAATCTACCTTTTTATTTACACTTTGGTTGCTCCACTACCGCCCACCATGAAAGATGGAACACCCACTAGTGGGCAGTAGGGACCAGGTTGACCAGCACTGGTCTAGTTTAATACATGAGGAAGTAAAAGCCCAGAGAGATGAGGTCCCTTCTCACTACTGGGCTAAGAATTGGATGCCATCTGCTTCTCTTTCCAGGTGTTAAAATTTCTTTTCTTCCTTGCAAAAAGTTCAAGATTCCAGCTGCCTCTGAGGCCTGTTTGAGCTAACAGATAGGGGGACAAAAGTCCAAATGTCCTACTCAGAGCTTAAATTAAACCGGACATCTGCATCCTTTGAAATTCTGATTAGTCAGGGGTGTTTGATTCTGATGACCCACCAGGGAGGAAGTTACACGCTGAGGTCCAGCAGCTTCCAGAAGTCTAGCTGTCAGACCCGCCAGCACTGGCCCCCTCCTTCTCTGAATTTGATCAGCAAAGCAGTTGGGAACAAAGGTGTAGAGGGGGGAGCCAAGTGAGGAAATACAACACTGCAGAAAATTGGCATGTTCCCAGCTGTTCCTTTAAAGGCGATAATATTTTCTGATGTTGCTTACTTAGAGTAAAATATAAATATTACACAGACCACCCACGAGATGTGACAATAGAAAGTTATAGATCTGAGTTACTAAAGACAAAAAAACGTTCCTTTGTACTCTTTCAGACCACACTGTCCACAGTTCATTTTATATCCATTATGCCATTGCAATGAGGTCTGAAAGGGTCTGGTTAAGTTCATGAAATAGAATAATTATTCTCTTATCTCCCTCTCGTCCCCCCCATTCTCCCATCCTCATATATAAAGCCATAGGTGACCCAGTAAGCACTAAGAGTGATGTGATTTTGAGGTGACACAGTTAACATCAACAAGGCTCACTCTTCCCTCTTATTAATTAGACAATTTATTGAGAACCAACTGTGTGCCAGGCACTGTGCTGGGCTAAGAGGACCCAGCATTGAGCAGCAACAGCCTGGTGGCTGGCAGGAAGCGAGGAGTATGTGTGGCAGACAGACGATAAGGAAGTAGATCACAAAGACATATGTAAAATTACCAGTGGTGAGAAATGCTATGCAAGGAGGTCGCCCGGTGCTGTGAGAACATGCAGCACGGCAGTGTGTCCGAGGACAGTGCTTCTCACACTGCGTGTAGTAGAAGGACTACTTTTCCCTTCCAGTCTGTCACGGACTGATTCCAGTACTGCAGAGATTGGTGCCACGTGTGACTAACCCTGTGAGCCTGACAACACCTGGGCTGGTCTTTACCCTTTCAATGAGGTCAGTACACTGAGCACGTGCTTGAATGTCATGGTAATATGCTGTTCACAAAAATTAGGGGATATTTCAAAATGAATATGAAGCTATAAAATATCCCCTAATTTTTGTGAGCAGTGTATTAATATGTTTTCAAAATTTCTACCTGCTTATTTCTCCATTTCTGCACTTATGGAGAACAGCTTGGGAACAGGCGCTGGGTGGTGGGTTGTCCTTTGAGTAGCTCTGACCTAGGCTCTCTAATCGAGGAAGTCTTCCTGGAGGATTTTTATTTTTGTTTTCATAATGAACTGGAGGATTAATGGGCAAAACTTAGCTGGGAAGGAGAATTCCAGGTAGAGAGAATGCAGCAGAAGACCAGGATGGTAGGAGCATGAGAATGAGGGGGAGATTAGCAAAGATGAGTTAGCCAGGAAATGCCACGCCAGGCGATGTTGTCATCCGTTTACTTCCTGGCAAGGGGCAGCTCCTGGAAGGTTTGAAACAGTGTACTGCCATGTGGCCGATGTATCTGGGGCCAAAAGGGAAAGCAGGAGACCCATTAACAGACTATTGCAGTGCTCCAGGTGTTGACGTAAGACACTTCCAAACCTGCAAGAATTTTTATGAGTTTATTTGAGCCAAACTGACAGTTGCCAGGAAGCAAAGTCTCAATGGATGAAGACATTGCTCTGACAAATGGCAGTTTCACCACTTATTTTATACATCGGAACCTAAGGGGGTGTCATAGGGGGGTTACACGAAATCCGTTGCTGATAGACTAGGGAGGCAGGAGAGAGCAAAGTGGTGGGGGGATCTCTGGGATTGAATAAAATGTAAAATTAATAGACATATACTCCTTTTACATTGGCGGGTGTAGGGTAGTTAAATATGATATTAACATGATAATAGTAGTGAGGGGTTCTGTGGTCTTGTGTTCTGGTGGGAGGTTGAGCTGTGAGGGGTCTGGAAAAAGGCAATTATCCTGACATCCAGAGGTATGAAGGCATCTCATCTATTGTAGATGAGAAAAAGACAATAGCCAGGTTCAGTTAAGGTAAAGATCAACCTTTGTCAGGGAATATACAGGCCTAGGACATGACTACCCGCCACGGCTCACTTTTAGTTGGAAAGTTTTAATGTCAGATCATCCTGTGTGGTTACTTTCAGTCTCTGGGTCTGTAAGTCTCCCCTGAGCTAGTCAGGTTGAGTGTGTGTCCCCCTCTTTGTCCAAGCTGGTCACTTGAGCCAGGGTGGGAGCAGCGGACGTGTAAGAAGTGGGACCCTGAATGAGTAAAGTAGGACTGGTGGTAGAGTGGATATAGGGTTGACGGAATAGAGAAGATCGCACTCGACTCTTCTGCAAGCTTTCTAAACACCCCAGTTTTCCACTCTACCACAGACAAAGAACACTGCTCAATCCCTGGCGGGCCCCTGGCCAGGAGCAGGCCATCCCCCAAGTCCTACGGAGGCCCTGTCAGTGTTCTTTACTGTGTGTCAGAGCTGCGGTTTTCCTTTTAATTTTCCATTTGTCAAGCTGATTGAGTTCTTCCTTTGGTATAAATTCTCCCCTGTAGTGTTTCTTCAATTTTTTTCCTTGAAACATTAGTAGTTCTAGAAAATATTAGTTAAGGACTGGATTAAAAAAAAGGAGTCCATGAATATATTTGGGAAAGTCTGTTAGACAGGGGTCAGATTTTTTTTCTCTCCGGTGCAGGACATCTCAGAGCATTTCTTATACTAATATACATCTTCTGCTTTCAAGAGGAAAAATAGAAAATACAGTGTTTTCAACGCTTATTTAGTGATGGAATCCCTTTGTGCCAGGAGCGTCTACTAGGCTAGTGTCCTTTGGAACATTCTTTGGGAAAGGATGTTTAATGGTAAGAAGAAGCCTTGTGCTTAGCACTGGAAGTTCAGTTTCTGCTTCATGGATTTTGAGGCAAGAGCAGGGTTGTTGTTTTTTTGTACCTGACAAAGCCTGCAGTTCCAGCTCCATGGTGAAAATCGCTATGCCATCTCTGAGTGTTGATCCGGGGTGTGTCTGTCTGGGGGCAGATGTCTCACCCAGGCAGTAAGTCTAAGAGGGAGAACATCAAGCACTCCCCTGATGGACTTCAGTGACACTTGGTAATGGCAGTACATTTTCCATTGGAGCTGAATGGAGAGTAGCAGGAGTTATAAGTGATAGCTCAGTCTCCAAAGCCGCCCTTCTCTCCTTCCTTCCTTCCTTCCCTTGGCCTTTGAAGACAACCGGGGAGAACAGCAAAGAAAAGCATTTCCTTTTCTTCTTTTTTTTTATTTTATTGATTTTAGAGTGAGGGGCAGGGGAGAGAGAGAAAGAGGGAGGGAGAGAGAGAGAAAGAAACATTAATTGGTTGTCCCACTTATTTATGCATTCACGGGTTGATTCCTGTATGTGCTCTGACCACAGATGGACCCGCAACCTTTAGCATATTGGGATGATGCTCTAACCAGCTGAGTTACTGGCCAGGGTCAAAAAACCCTTTCCTTATTTGATAAATGAGTTTCATGCACCCATAACACCTGCACCTGTGAGCAGGTGATATGGATCGGGGCCTCTCAAACTTTAAGGTGCACAGGAATCACCTGGGGATTGCATTAAACTTGTAGGTTCAGATGTGGTCAGACTGTGGGGCCAGAGATTCTGCGTTTCTTCTTTTTAAAAAAATATTTAAGACTTCATTCATTTTAGAGAGAGAGGGAGGGAGGGAGAGAGAGAGAGAGAGAGAGAGAGAGAGAGAGAGAGAGATGGGAGGAAGGAGCAGGAAGCATCAACTCCCATATATGCCTTGACCCAGGCAAGTCCAGGGATTTGAACCGGCAACCTCAGCATTCCAGACTGACGCTTTATCCACGGAGCCACTACAGGTCAGAGATTCAGTGTTTCTAACAAGGTCCCAGGTGAGGCCAGAGCTGCAGTCAATGGAACACACTTTGAATAGCGATGACATATCTAGTTCAATGGTTCTTAAATCATAGTGTGCCAGAAACCCTCTGGCCTGTTTCCTACAAACGCCTCTTCCGGAGCTCCTACTTTTGTAGATCTGGAGTTTCATCTTCGCCTTTCCCCCTCCTATACTTCAGTGTGTTTTTCTGAAAACTGAGATGATCTTCTTTGTAATCACAGTACAGTGATCACAGTCAGCTTTTTTTTTTTTACACTACTAATTGTTCCAATAAATTCCTTCATAACACACATTAGCTCCCCCCCAGCCTCCCACCCAAAAGGCCAAGTGTTTTAACTTTATCAAATTACCTGAGGCCCAAGACCAGAAAATGTTACGGTATGATGGGAATCGTGGCAACCTGGGATGAGTGCCATGCCTGAAGGCATTTAAATGAAAATACCTTAAAACTGTAGTGCCAGCCTAAGCTGTAGGCACTCTCACTGTCTCCCACCCCGGCTTCTCTCTGCCTCATCTGGACCAGTTACCATGTTCTCGAAACTTGAGACCTCCCAGTGGGCAGCTCCCTCAGTTCCCCAACAAGACCCGAAACAGAACCGCAGTCAGTTATTACTCTCATGAGCTAATCCATTATCCATTCAGACAAATGGGTAAATGCTGGTTAAAAATGCCCAGTGAGCTTGTGAGCTTTTAAGCTCATTAGACACGAGACAAAATGTTGGCTTTCTAACTACTGGGTACGATGCTGGTTTGTGTCAGGGATCATGCTCAGAAAACTGGGCTGGTTTCTGCCGCTGTAGAGAAGCTGGCAGCATCCCGGGTTCAGTGTTCCCCAGGAGAGCAACAGCCAATGTCAACTCAGTCTAGTTTTGATTTAATGTGACCAAAAGAAACTGCCTTTCTTTAGAATGTGTTTCAGAATTTGGATTTTTTTGGCCTGACTGGTGGTGGCTCAGTGGATAAAGCATCGACACAGAACACTGAGGTCCCTGGTTCAAAACCGCAAGACTGCCCGCTTGAGTGCGGGATCACCTATACGATCTCAAGGTCGCTGGTTTGAGCCCATAAGGTTGCTGGGTTAAAGCCCAAGGCGGTTGCCTTGAGCAAGGGGTCATTGGGGTGGCTAGAGCCCCTTGGTCAAAGTACATACAAGAACCAATCAATGAACAACAAGAGTGAAGCAACTACGAGTTGATGCTTTTCTCCTCTCTCTTTCGCCTTTCTCTCTCTCTCAAATCAATAATAATAATAATAATAATAATAAAAATAAAAGAATGCAGACCTTTTGGATTTTAGCAAAGCAATGCAGACCATGCACCATGTGTTTTGCAACACTCCAGCAGAATCTGGGGCCGTACTTCATAAAGAAATGTATTAATATTTCTGTAGCAAAGCCATGAATATTCACAAGCAAAAGGGATAAATAAAGGCTAAAGGAGTTCCAGGGAGGATTTATAGCCAGTAATGTAGGTCAAGTCAGGTTCTACTTTCAAAACTATTTTGGAAAAAATCTTTCAAATTTATAAAGTTTTTTTGTGTGTTTTGAAATTGCAGATAAGGCATTATGGACCTGCTCAAATACCTGTTACTGTAGATTTTAGTCTGTAGTTCTTCATACAGAGTTTTTTAAAGAAAGAGTTGCAATTATGAAAATTAGAAAAACCAAACAAAAGTTGGAGAGTGTAATGAAATATGTAACACTGGCTTATTCTGTCCATGATAACAGACAACAGCAGGTGAAATGCTTTGTCCAGAATCATGCTAAGCACTTTTCATTGATCATATTATTTATTATTATACTAAACAGCCCTATGAGGATGGTATTATTATTATTATTATTATTATTTTGTATTTTTTCTGAAGCTGGAAACGGGGAGAGACAGTTAGACAGACTCCCGCATGCGCCCGACCGGGATCTACCCGGCACGCCCGCCAGGGGCGACGCTCTGCCCACCAGGGGGCGATGCTCTGCCCCTCCGGGGCGTCGCTTTGCCGAGACCAGAGCCACTCTAGCGCCTGGGGCAGAGGCCAAGGAGCCATCCCCAGCGCCCAGGCCATCTTTGCTCCAATGGAGCCTTGGCTGCGGGAGGGGAAGAGAGAGACAGAGAGGAAGGAGGGGGGGGGGGTGGAGAAGCAAATGGGCGCTTCTCCTATGTGCCCTGGCCGGGAATCGAACCCGGGTCCCCCACACGCCAGGCCGACGCTCTACCGCTGAGCCAACTGGCCAGGGCCAAGGATGGTATTATTATGATCCCATTTTATAGATGAGGAAACTGAGGACCAGCGAGGTTAAGTAGGTTACCCAAGGTCACCAAGCTAATAAATAATAGAGCTGGGACTGGAACCCAGATCTGTCTGACTCCAGGGAAGTTTAGGTCCTTAGTTATGATGCCAAGGTGGCAGGCAACAATTTTTATTGATTGTGCTTGTATGTGTAGTTAATCTAGGGAATCAGCTAATGTCTACAAATGTAATCAGCTATCCTAAAGTATAATCAGATTCCTTTTGTGTTCTTTATTTTTGTGTGTGTGTGTGAGAGAGAGAGACAGAGAGAGCGACAGATAGGGACAGGCAGACAGGAAGGGAGAGAGATGAGAAGCCTCAGTTCTTCGTTGCAGCACCTTAGTTGTTCATTGATTGCTTTCTCATATGTGCCTTGACCAGGGGCCTACAGCAGAGTGAGTGACCCCTTGCTCAAGCCAGCAACCTTGGGCTCAAGCCAGTGACCATGGGGTCATGTCTATGATGTCATGCTCCAGACAGCTGTACTCAAGCTGGTGAGCCCGTGCTCAAGCCAGTGACCTTGGAGTTTCAAACCTGGGTCCTCTGCATCCCAGTCCAACGTTCTATTCACTACACCATCTCCTGGTCAGACCCTTCTGTGTTCTTACTTTAATTTTTGACATTTTGGCCAATTCATTGATCCAAAATATGCTATCCCCATTATGTTTTATTACCATGTTCAAATAATGTGTTTTAAACTTGAGGAAGTGATTTATTGTGTTATTTGTACTTTTATTCTCAAAAGCTGTAGATTAAATTTCTTAAAAAAAATATGATTTACTGAGGGCTCTTAATGAAGTGAACAGCTATTGCCCAAGCATACAATAACCATTGAAATTATTGAGTTCCTAATATTAATACATTTTATTAATGAGCTTTTAGCTTGTGCTAGATACAGAAAAATAAGTGAAGCTTTTTCCTCTAAAGGCATTCATAATTGGAAAAAAGACAGGTAAATGGCCTGACCAGGTGGTGGCTCAGTGGATAAAGTGTCAGCCTGGGATGCTGAGGATGCAATATCAAAACCCTGAGGTCGCTGGCTTGAGCACAGGCTCACTAGCTTGAGTGCAGTATCACTGGCTTGAGCGTGGGATCATAGACATGAACCCATGGTCACTGGCTTGAGCCCAAAGGTCACTGGCTTGAAGCTCAAGGTTGCTGGCTTGAGCAAGGAGTTACTGGCTCGGCTGGACACCATCTCCCCTGGTCAAGGCACATATGAGAAAGCAATCAATGACTAAGGAGCCACAACTATGAGTTGATGCTTCTCATTTTTCTCCCTTTATGTCTGTCTGTCCTGGTCTGTCCCCCTCTCTCTCTCTCACTAAAAAAAAAAAAAAAAAAAAGAAGGCAGACAAGTGACAGGTAATTATATGACAGTGTGGAAAGAGTCATACCAGGGATATGAAGCAAGGAGCCACAGAGAAAAGACTGTCATCACATAGGCATGACATACACCTGCACATAGACATTTCTTCAGTGGGCTGTTCATAGTGTTAATTGTTACACTAAAAAGTAGTAACAAAAAGAGAGAGTGTGTATGTGTGTGTGTGGCAAAACCCAGGCTTGATTGTATCTGAGGAAAATCATTAGCACACACTTAATTTAGGTTTATATTTACATTTCTAAAATTCCTGGCTTGATCAAATTCCCACTTTCTACCTTACATATGTGACATTAGTTTCTCTACTCTGTCTCCCACACTCCTCTCCAGCCACACTGGGCTCTCTAGACATGCTTTTACCTTGGGGGCTTTTGAACTTACTATTGCTTTTGCTGGAATGGTCTTTTCCCAGGTATCCATGGCTGTAACCCAACTGTCACCGTCTCAGTGCAGCTTAACCTGGTCACTCCCATCACCTGCAATTCTGGTGCTCCTTCCTTGAATTGTTTTCTTCACTGCACTTATCGTGATGGAACACAATCTGTACTTCAGTTATGTGTTTATTAGTTATGTGTGTATAACCATAACTAGTAGCTCTCTGAAGGCGGAATTTTGGTCTCTTTAATTCATTGTTTTATCCCTAGGTTTGGGACAGTATCTGGCTGTAGCAAGTGCTCACTCAGTATTTGCTGGATGAGTGAAAGAAAGAAAGAATGAATGAATGAATGAATGGTCATCTGGACATTACTACTTAACTACTGGGTTTGGCAAGAGTTTATTAGAGTTCACCTCTGTTAACAACAAAGAAGCCCCGAAGAATACAAACATTTTCTAATCCTTGAGTATTTTTCTCCAGGAAAGCCCCTTAGCCAACATGGTCATGGAGGGCCTGCTCTTAGCAGTGCCTGAATTTTAGCTACACTGAAAAACAATCAGCTTTGACAACCAAATAAGATTTATGTTGGAAACCAAATTATGGAAGCCATGTATTTACAGGAGATGTTTCCAGGAACGAGCTCACAGCCTATTGAAAATGTCTTACAGACAGAACTGGTTTGGTGAACGTACCTCAACCCAGGATATGACCTTCCCTCAGTCTTACAGGGTGGGAACCCCAGTCTTGTCAATGCCCTAGAGTTCGTGAGTTTGGAGAAAGCAAACTCACTACCAAATTCAGAGGAGATAGAAGACAGTGCCAGCATGTGAGACATGAAGTTCAGAATGAGAAATGAGCTCATTATAAGGAACAGAACGCTCTTCAATGTGACTTGAGCGGTATTTTTCCTCCCTGTTGGCTGATGGACACAGGATTTAGATACCATTCAGAAGCCCCGTTGACAAGGATGATGTCTGATGAGGGCCCTAACTGAGGATTTATCTGCCCTTTCTATTGTATTTCTCATGACTGCCTCTCTCACTCTCCAGCTCCCCTTGGATAGCCAGCTAGCAAAAGTATTATTAATTTTCTTTTTTTAAAATTTTTATTTATTGATTTTAGCGAGAGAGGAGGTTGGGGGAAAAGAGAGAGAGAGAGGGAGAGAGAAAGGAACATCAAGTTGTTTTTGTATGTGCCCTGACCGGGGATCAAACCAGCAACCAAGTCTCGCTCTGACCCGTGAGCTGCTTTATCTCATTAAGGTAAGTGTACATTTCCTAACACCTCCACTGATTTGGTTGTTTTACATTGAGAGAATAACCTTATCCTCAGTTTCTTGGGCTGTACTTTCCCTGTGGTTTCCAAGTATCCGCTATGGTTCCTAATTAATCAAAACAACATCATCAGTACCTCTGCCTCACTCCTGTCTTCTTATCCCAGACAGTGGTTCTGGAAGGTAAGACCTCTCTCAGTATTGTAAACGTGGTAGCAGAAGGTAGCTTCTAGGAGATGTGCACACCCAGGCAGCTTGTTTGGTTCACTAAAACTGTGTCCTTTCTGTGTAATAATTTCCAGACACTGACTGATGTCAGGGCCCTGACTGTCCTGGAACTTCATTGCAGAGACATCTACTGGGGCTGAGGCAGGAAATTGTATTGGGTTTCAGCACCAGGAGAGCTGGACGTTTCAGTGCCAAGAGGGACCTCTAGTGTTCTGTGCAAATTCAGACTCATTAATGCTGAAGATTATTGTTAGATGCCATTTCCCATTTTCTATGTATCAAACAAGAGTGTACTTTTATTCACAGCTTGCCATTCTATCAAAATAAAATCAAGAGGCATAGCCTATTTAGGATTTCCATCTAGGTATTTTTAAGTTGGTGAGTTTAAAAAACTTCTCGGTACAGGAAATATTTTCTATGCAGCACCAGGACACACTGTGTGCCTTACTTAGCCTGTAACGACACCAGATCTCATTCACTGAGCACGTACTACATTCCCACCCCACCCCCGCCAGTTCCCGGCTCAGTACTAAGAGATCACTGCTTTTTAAAATCATTAACAGGCTATTATTTTTCTCCTGTTTTTCAGATGAACAATCTGAGACTTAGGGAAGTAACCACGTTTAGGTAACTGTTAAGTAGCAGAGCCTGACCTTGATCTTTCTTTTTTTTATTTTTCCCAACTAAATTTTTTTTTTCTTAAACAGCATTATTGAGATATAATTCACATGCTATATAATCCATCCATTTAAAGTGTACAATTCAACGACTTATTATATTTACAGTTATACAACCATCAATAAAATCACTTTTAGAACATTTTCATCACCCCCTCAAAAAAACCAAAACAAAACAAACCCTTTTTAAACATGACTTTATTAAGGTATATGATTGGTTTGTAAAAAAACTATACATATTTAATGTGTACAACTTGATGAGTTTGAGAATAAGTATAGACACATAAAACCATAATCACCATCAAGGCTGTAAACATATGCATCAACTCCCAAACTTTCCTACCGTCCTTTTATTATTATTGCCATTGTTATTATTGAAGTAAGACTGACCCTCTTAGCAACTTTTACGTGTACAATACAGCACTGTTGGCTCCAGGCCCTCTGCTGTGGAGCAGAGACCCAGACTAGTCATCACACAAAACTAAAACCTGGCGCCCTTCAGCCACCCCCTGCCCCTTTCCTCCACCCTTCCCCCGGGCCCTGGCTACCCTCACTGTGCTCTCCACATCTATGAGCATGACTATTTCATAGTCCACATGTAAGTGAGATTATAACAGAATGTGTCTTTCTATTCTTATAAAAAGCCTGTATTCTTAACCATGCCACTTTCCAGCATAAATATGACATAGTGGGAAAGGTCCCTTTTCTCTCGGTCTCTTTTCCCTTTCCTTCATTCATGCCTTTCTCTCCCCCCCTTCTCCCCCCCCCGTCCCTTCTGTGCTCTCTCCCTTCCTCCCTTTGTTCCTTCCTTTCCTCCCTCCCACCTTCTCTTTATTCTTCTAAGCTGGCAAATGTGTCCATTTTCCATCAGATGCTTGATGACATTTGAAATGAGAGTGAATTTGTTTTTTTCAGGGTTGCGCTTATAATAGCATCTTGTGACAACCCATGGGAATTGGCATGTTTTGTCTTGACACTGCTAAATAGTCTCCCACATGAAATCAGAGCAGATCTTTCATATGTCATTGCTGGGTAATGGCTTTTCTTGGGCAGTGTCCAATCCAGAAAACTGATGCTATTTGAGTCTCCTGATGAAAACTGTTATTTGGCTTTTTCCAGATCTTAAATTATCCTGTCTTAACTCTCCACCTCAGCTGAAGGGGTCAATCTGTTTTAAAGAACATGTACCTTTTGCTGAAACCAAAGGCATCAAGGTTGAGCAACTCATTTGTCACAAGTTGAGCATTCAAAACCTTTTATCTTACTACAGTGCCTGGAACCTCTCTGGTTATACATTCATGAAGAGTTTTTTGTCTTTGAGGCTTTTCATTTTGTTTTGAATTCGACCTAGGAGAAAATATTTCAGGTTTCTTGGGAAAAAATATATGAAATAACATATGTGGGGAGGTTGAAGTCAGGGTAATGGAGAAGACACTCCCCAGAGATTTGCTGTGGGAGTGTGAGCAGCCCTTCTGTCTTCCCAGAGCCTTTCTGTTGGGAAGTTCTCCTCCATGTCTGGTTGTCTGCCACTCTCACTTGAGTGGTGCTTTTTCTTGAGAATTGAACATTGCAGCCAGACTGCACAATCACACACCATTCTCCCTGACATAGTGATGTGTCCTATGGGGGCATCTAACTCAAGCCAAGCCATTCTGAGTCATTTCAGGGGCACTGATGTGGGCTGGGGGAAAGAGATTCTGTTCTCTGGGAGACTGTAAGAGTGGAGAGCCATTTAGGTCTGAAACTGCAAGGTGGAGAAAACTTGCTAATGGAAGAGGGAAGCCATACCTGAATAGGAGAGATGGAGATGGAGCAATTGCATTTTAATGACATAATTAGGTGTCCTTGATCCAGCCATACCTGAACTCAGAAAACTCCTAACTTTTTGATTATGAGAATCAATTAATTCTCATTTAGCTCAAATTACTTTGAACTGGATATTTATCATTTGAAACAAGGTTTTCAACTATTACAACAACATATGTAGAAATATCTGTTCAAACAAATGGGAAGTGAAGAAATAAGATTTATTTAACCTCCATGTTGATACTATTCCAGGGAGGATCTCATGAGGGCCAATAAATGGTCTCCTGATATCAACTATGAATGAATCAAGTTTTCTCTTTGTTCCTAATTTTCTGCCAACACCAAATCCATATGGAACAACTGAAAGTTACTTACTCAGTCTCTGATTCTTTTTCATTCACCTGGTGTAGGCCAAGTCTATAAAACTAAGAACGTAGTAATACTGTCCCCAGTTTTTACAAAAGTAAATATTAGTGATATTTAATTCTTGAAAATTGAGTTGTGCCCTGGCTAAATAGCTCGGTTGGTTTAGAGAGTTGTCCCAAAGCACAGAAGTTGCTGGTTTGATCCCTAGTCAGGACACAGACAGGAACAGATCAATGTTTCTGTCTCTTTCTCCCTCTCTCCCTTCCTCTGTCTAAAATCAATAAAATAAACATTAAAAAAAATTAAGTTGCACTGCACTGGCTCTCAAACCATTTAGCACAAAGAACACCATTTACTTCTTTTCCATGTGAAAGATTTTGCTTACTAAAATATGTACTAAATAATTATGGATTTGTTTTTACTGCATGAAATAAATATAAATGAAAAGCAATCAGTCAGAACAGTTTGCCATTTCTGTACTGAACTGATACAACTCCTGCTATGAACAGCAATATGATGTTATAGTTTCTGTAAGGTGGTCAGCAATGTGGAAAGGTCACCTGAGACACCAGACCCGGGAACTTTGGCTAGAGCTGCCCACATCCATGCGTGCCAAAAGAAACTTTCCAGGAGTCCTTTGGAAAAGAGCGTCTGTCTGCCAGCTGGTGAGACTTCACCACATCATATTAGCTCGACCACCCTAGAGACCCTTTAAATATCCCCCATGCGGATCACGCCATGCGACGTCAGGGAACATTGTCCGGGAAGCGCTCTGTACTCAATAAAGCCTTTAGTATTCCACACTTCGTGGCTATGCCCCTTCCTTCTTCCTCAGAGGGGAAAAATATCTTATAGTTTCAGTTAGGATTTTTGCAATATTGTAAATATATCATAAATATCACACATTGAAAGATATGTACCTTTACCTTTGCAGACTCCTAACTGGGAACATCTGGCCTACTCAATTGTGGCGTTGTGTGGAGTGCTAGGAAGATGCAGAAGTGTGAAGCCTGTTCTCATGCAATTCATAGCTCAGTTTCATTTATTTCTCCACAAAATTTTATTGACTGCTTATTGAGCAAAATTCCTTGAGTTACAAAGATAAAGGAGACATGACCTCTGTTCTCCAAGAATTTACAGCTTGATTGACAAGAAATGCAAGTAATGCAACTCTCAGGCCCCTGTGACTAATGCTGTGATAGATAACTGTGTGTGGTACACTGTAGATTAGTCAGGATTCCATGGGAACACTGCCACAGCCCTTGGCCAGCCTGCTGTTTTCTGTTCCTCCTCGCTCCTGTGAGAGTGGAGGTAAAACAGATGCTACCACATACACAGCGATCACCATTGCACAGCGGCAACGCCACAGACACGTGTAGTGGACCTGTGGAGAAGGCAGCAAGATGATGCTGGTGTGCTGTGAAAAACACGATGTTACACGCAGGAGGCATGGTTTGTTAAAGGCTGCTGCTGTTCAACCCACACAGATTAATTATGCTGGATTTGGGGGGTGATATGGTTGAATTATATGAAGCTTGGTAGGGCCACACTCGAGACTCAACACAACCTTGTGGGATCTCACCTTGAACAGGTAAACACCAATGTCATCAATCTAAGTGAGTCTCCCCTGAGTTATGGGGGACACTAAGAAGCCACGTCCGCCAAACCCGTCCCTGTTCTCATACTTCTGGCTGGGCCTCGCTGAGAACACCCACCTTGTTATTATCAAGGTGAACTGTAATTTCTATGAGATGTATGTGTGAGAGACTCTTTCACCAGCTTGCTTGCCCAGTCATCGGCAAGATTATTTCAAGCACAAGGAGGGACCCGCATCTCACACTGGGGAAGGTTTGGGAAGGCTTCCTGGAGACATGGTGGTTACACTGACTTTAGGAAGGCACAGGGCAAAGAATGGATAATCCTGACAGGAGACCATCAGGCCCAGGAGTATGAAACAGCAATGGGTTCTTTGGGCAAGGGGACAGAAAAAAAAAAAAAATTTAAAAAAATGTTTTGGGCAAAATTAGAAATAAAATTATATCTTGGAGTATATGGAGAGATAGATGTTGAAGGCTTACATCAAAGGAATAAAGTAGGGTTGTATTTAGGTTACTCACATCGGGTGGAGGAGGGATATGTGTGTGTGTGTGTGTGTGTGTGTGTGTGTGTGTGTGTGTGTGTAAAACCATTAGAAGGCCAGAGATAACAGTGGTCACATGGACAAATAAGAGGCAGCAGTGCCTGATCTCAGGGGCTGGTGATGAAAAGGAATAAGAGATTTAGATGGAAAACCAGAGAGCGTGGATCTAGAGTCCTGAGTCCTGAGTCCTGCACGGTCTGAGGAGGAGAGCGAAGGCAGCTTTTCTGGAAGTGTGCTGTGGAACCAGCCTTTCTGGACAGGGTTTAAATGACTCAGACACTTGTTAGAGCCTGGAAGGAAAACTTCATCTGAGAGAAACAACTGCAATGGGTGGTTTGCAGTCGGGAAGACAGAGTGAGCTGCACTCCAAATAAAATAAAGAAAAGTAGAAATTTACAGCCAAGGAGCAGGGTGAAGGTCGGTGGATGGAAAATTACTGAGGAGAAACATCAAGGCTAGGGGAAGTCTGACTAAACCCATGACAGGATTCTTGCTGAAGGCAGGACAGGGTGATCAGATACTGAGGGTGAGGTATGAAGAAGACAATTAGATAAGTATCGAGGGTAGGAGATCTATGATAAACTGACACAGCAGGATTCTTGCTAAAAAGAAAAAGGCCTAGTCAGAGAGAGGACTCAGAAAGAGGGCTCAGAGGAGCCTGACACAAGGGTGGCCAAAGGAGAGAGTCCTTGTCAATGGGAAGGAATAAACATGATTACGAGAGATCCATGGAGCCCTCAGTTTCTGGGACCCAACACCGCATCTGTTGGTCGGTTCAGCCAGGTGTTTAAGTCTTCTCTTACCTGCTCACCTGTGAGTTCACAGAGGCCAGAGAAGGAGGCCAGGTAGGATGGGGTAGAATGACCCAGTTCTCTCTTGGCTTGTCACCGCTGGTCCTTGCAAGAGCAGTTCAGAGGAGAGTAGGGAGTATAAGCAGAAATCATGGAAGGACTCTTAGCAGGACCAAAGAGGAAGGCAGCAAAGTGGATATTAAAAAAAACCAGTTCTTTACAACTGTCTGCAAGAGATGGCAGTGGAACAATCTGACACACTGTTTCTGTCAGAACTTTCTGCAGTAACTCTGCCATCATGCATCATGCGTGTAGAAGTCCTAAGAGAACAAATATCCTTTCAGCAGTCTGAGATCTGCAGCCAGGTACCTCAAGTGGTGCTTCCGAAACTTTAAAATCCACTTACTTCAAAGGGCATCACTTCCTGAGTAGAAGGCTGAACATGAGGCAAACTTGGCTCTCCCAGCGAAATCCACATCTTTGTCAAAATCACACAGACGCCCAGGACCGCGGATTCAGTCCTCTCTCCGCTGCCACCCCCAAAGGCTCACGGGAAAATGTTCTCTGTACATAAAGCAATCATGCTCTGGCAGCTGTATCCTGAGTAATCACGTTTGAGATAGAACTGTTTTTCCAGCTGTAAAGGCAGTACTATCTGAATCTCACCAGCTGCTTTTCTAATGAGTATTAGCGTATTTGGGTCATGGCACCTGCTGCAGGAAAGGTAGTGAAGCTACCAAATTTTCTTGAATAAGGGAGATATTTGCACAAGGGGGAGATGATACTTATTTAATGTAATCCAGATGTCTTCTCTCTGGGTGTTCCCCAATTCACCCTAACCATTAGTAATCTAATAAAAATGACTTGAGACCTTATCACGCAAACAAAAAGGGAAACACCATATATTTTTCTATTCACTTTCTAAAAATTCTCAGGGTCAGGGGTGGGGCAGAGTAACTCTCCTATTGAATTCTCAATCTCACGTCTGTCTAGCCTCACATTTTTGTTTTGTTTTTTTTCCTTTTCTCAAACTTGAACAATGTCGCTTTTTCCTTTGATATCGTTTACAGAAATCATTTGTAGATAGTCCGATTTTACCCAAGGTTTGAGAAAATGGGAACTGCACTGCTGCAGAGCATAGCAAATTCTTCAAAACTGATGGTAAACGACTTCATTGATTTCTAAACAGAGATAGCCTCCAGCTCTTCCCACCAGGGTGAGAATTTCTCTTGTGCTCTCTGCTCCTGGGCCTCCAAATCCCACTTTCTTAGACCTTTTCCTGCCAGCTGTCTGTCTTTACCTAACTTATTTCTTCGATCAACTTATCCTGCCCCTAACTGTCTCGGTCTGCCTTTAAAAACATTGTTTTTCTTGTATTATTATGCAGAGAAATATATTCTCCCTTGGCTTACTGGTCTTTCTCTTGAATGATATCTCAGAGCCTACTTTTTCACAACCAAATGGCCCTTTATGGCATTTTGCTAAGCGAAAGACACTTTCTTCTTAAGAGATATTACATCAACAGCTTTTAAAATAAAATGTTATTTTCCTGCTATAGTAAAGTCTATAGCATATCCAGACTTCAGTAACTTGCTTATCAGCATTACTTTTATAGTATTGCCAATAAAAAGCGCTATATTTTGAAAATCACTGAGTAAGGAGACAGAAGACTCAATATGGCCAGATTTTAAATTCTCATTTTTTTCCATTTTGGTTGGTAATTTCTTATTGCTTCCTGAGGAAGAGACCTTTTCACATAAGTAGCCTTATCATTTTTTTCTTTAGATTTTTTTTGTATGATAAGCCTTTATTTCTAGGACATTGTGATTTAGCTGGGGATGCATATTAAAATTAAAATAAACCCGAGGTTACATCTGATATGTGCAATAAAGTAAGGAGTCTGAAAAGCAGTGAAATGCTCGCTTACTTGCTTATCATTTGTGGTATAGCCAGAAATTCACACCTAGAAACAGAATCTAGAAGCGCAGTCCAAGACAAAGTTGTTTCTGGCTTTGCAGCATGATGGCCTCATTCCTGGTGCCCTTGTTATGTATATCTAGAGACTACAAAACTGGTTTTTTTGGATCTTACTCAAGAAGTGAGTTGGTCAGTCTCCACAGTTTTAATGTTGACAGCAATTCCATAAATTATTGGAAAGTACTTTGCATTTTCTACCTGATCATTTAATCCTGCCTCAGATCACATCTCGGAGAGGTCTTTTTCTTGTTTGCAAAGTTTGTTAAGAAGTTCCCAGTTTTAATAGAGAGGCTTATGGTCACAGAAGCCTTCAACTAAGTACACATCCAGCCTTCCAAAATGGGCATAATCCAAAAATGATTCCATGGAGGTGTACACAAGGCCTGTCAGCTCTATCACTACGCATCAACTGGCCAGTCAGCATCAGGATTACCATAAGGCTTTATGTAATGATGTTACCAGAAACGAGAGGCCCCTCCAGGGGTGCACGGGCTTGAACCAGGTCATGGGCAGATTGCTCTAGCTTGCCTTTCCAGCCCTCCAATGTGGGGCCATACCTAAGGTATACATCTGCTTAGCATTACATTTCTTATCCAGATGTCTCCTGGTTTTACCAGCTGTTGATATAAAATATTATGAGTCATGTTAATATGGTAAAATTTTAATGTCTCTGAGATCCCTCCATCTGCATAAATAAAAACTCAGCATCCCTGAAATTGCTCCTAGTCATCTGTGCAAGTTTCCCATAAGGGTTTTATAAGTGCCACAGAGAAGTCATTTGGTGCCTTTTGTGTTCTTTCTCCTTCTTTTTTTTTTTTTTTTTTTTTCTTTCATTTTTCTGAAGCTGGAAACAGGGAGAGACAGTCAGACAGACTCCCGCATGCGCCCGACCGGGATCCACCCGGCACGCCCACCAGGGGCGACGCTCTGCCCACCAGGGGGCGATGCTCTGCCCATCCTGGGCGTCGCCATGTTGCGACCAGAGCCACTCTAGCGCCTGAGGCAGAGGCCACAGAGCCATCCCCAGCGCCCGGGCCATCCTTGCTCCAATGGAGCCTTGGCTGCGGGAGGGGAAGAGAGAGACAGAGAGGAAAGCGCGGCGGAGGGGTGGAGAAGCAAATGGGCGCTTCTCCTGTGTGCCCTGGCCGGGAATCGAACCCGGGTCCTCCGCACGCTAGGCCGACGCTCTACCGCTGAGCCAACCGGCCAGGGCCGTGTTCTTTCTCCTTCTATTCTAACTCCCACTTTTTTCATCATCTATATGTCAGCTGTTTTATCGTAATAAAGATAGTAAACCTGGCAGAATCACTGCTGTGTGCTGGGAATTATTCCATAGACTAGATACTTATTGGTCACATAATCCTTACAGCCATACTTTTCAGTAGGTCCTGCTGTGGTTCCTATTTTCCAGATGAGAAAACTGAAGTCTAGAGAAGAGTCAGCAAGGAACCGGTGGAACCCATAGTCCTTGCCTTTTGCCACCTTGCTATTTGCATGTTGTAGTATTGTTAGTGCTCACTTTAAACTCTATAGGTGAGAACACAGGTCTTGAAAAGAGTCAGCCCTGGGTTTGAGTCCCAATTTAGCCACTTACTCACTGTGTAACTTTGACAAGTTACTTAACTTTTTTGACACTCAATAGTCTCATCTGTAAATGAGGATAAGATTAGTACTTCCTTAATCAGGTTATTGTAGATATGAAATAAAATAGTACATATAACAACATGAAGTGGAGTCCTTGGCATGTTGTAAGCATGCAATGAATGTTAACTCCAAATACAATAGCAATAATCTCTTTTTATACTAATGCCCTTTTTGCAGATTAGCAAACTGAAGCTGGGAGAAGTAACTTGACCAAGTTTAAATATAGTGTGTCCGTGAAGTCATGGTACACTTTTGACCGGTCACAGGAAAGCAACAAAAGACGATAGAAATGTGAAATCTGCACCAAATAAAAGGAAAACCCTCCCAGTTTCTGTAGGATGATGTGGCAGCATGTGCACATGCGCAGATGATGACGTAACACCATGTATACAGCGGAACAGCCCACGGCCATGCCAGTCAAGATGTGGACGGTACAGAGGAAAGTTCAGTGTGTTCTGTGGCTTGCTAAATTAGAATCCGTGACCAAAGTGCAATGTGAATATCGGCGCATTTATAATGAAGCGCCACCACATAGGAATAACATTACTCAGTGGGTTAAGCAGTTGAAGGAAACCTGCAGTTTGTTGGAGAAACCCTGTTCTGGTAGGCCATCAGTGATAAGTCTGTAGAGGCTATTCGGAATAGCTACCTAAGGAGCCCTAAAAAATCTGTGCATGAGCCCACATCGAACTGCACTGAATAGGTATGGAACTGGAGAGTTTTCCTTTTATTTGGTGCAGATTTCACATTTCTATCGTCTTTTGTTGCTTTCCTGTGACTGGTCAAAAGTGCACCATGACTTTACAGACACACTGTAGTGTTGAAGAGGCAGAGGCTGTGCTTGAAACTCAGCACTAGGATGCCAAAGTCTGTGCTCTTTCTAGCCATACCGTATCCAGTTCCAACGAGGCTGAAGACCATATGGAAGGTGCTGTGTGGGATGTGATTCTGGTCAAGAAAAAGTCTCTGCCCTGATCTTAGATGCAATTACCTGTGATAAGGGCCACGTGTGAGAACTTCCAAATGAGTGGAACAAATGACGAGTGACTAGATTACTGAGCAGAGCACGGCCATGTGACTGAGCTCAAATCATTTCTGGGTAGTCTCAAACATTTGGCTGAGTGCCTAAAACTTCATTTCATCTTTTGCTGTGGAACTCTTGTTTTGCTTTAAACCCAAGAGTCCAACTCCATGAGTAACATGATATCATGTAAATGAGGGTGATCTTGGAAGGCAGGCTGCTTGTCGTACCCTGGTTGCTTTGTTGCTCTAATGGAAACCACATGCTTCCTGGTATTTTTAGACTAGTTAATATTAGCAGGTCAGCAGCATTTTTATTTAGATATTGCAATTCCAGCTGTGTTTCCTCTAGTTACTTCGAGAAAATTCAGAATTTCTACCAGAAGGTAAGCTTTCAGGAAAGTGGAAAATCAAACGAAAACCAGCACTTCCCCTTGGCTTTTCTGGTTTCCACACGGACTTGGTGCTTGCTCCCCTGAGTCCTTGTGAAAGGAAGACGTGCTTTCAGACAATGGTGGGACATATAACAAGGTGGGATAAAGAATGAGAAATGAGTTTGTCCTGGGGGTGGGGGCAAAAGAAGAGAGTAGAAAGAGGAAAGGGGGAGGAAAAGGGGATGCCCAACTACTTGGCTGCATTCTTGAAATTTACTGGCATGGTATGGTTTTCTATGGTTTATTTTTATTGTTTTGAGAAAGGCAGGATCATTCCATTCCATTCCATTCCATTCCATTCCATTCTTGAGTCCTTCTTGGAGTCATTTGAACTCTCTAAATTTGCTTCTTTCAGAGAAAGTTTTTATTTCTTGGGAAAGGTTCTTAGGTTATTTTCTCCCCAAAGGTCTTACTTGTTCTCCACTCAACATTAAATGTCCAATGTCTCTGTGGCTGACAGAATGAAAATGCCACTTTTCTCTCCCCAGAGAGAAATTGTGACAGGACTTTGACTTTGAATGAAATTATGTCATTAGGAGCCGTGATCTCAATCCTCAAGGCAGAAATTGTCTGTGCGTGAGGCAGGTTGTGATCTCTGTTCAGTGGTGTCTCAAGCCTTCAAGGTCACATGTCAAGCACTTCTGTGGTAAAATGAGAATAGCCAAGTAATCTTTATCCTTATAAATCCCTTCAGTAAGCTCCCTTTGGGCATTTCAAGTCTCAAGAACCCAGATCAAGAAGCAGAATATTACCAAAACCTCCAAAGCACCCTTCATGCTCCTTTCTGTTGCTGTAGACTTCAGCAGCCTGAAATATACTGCTCACAAAAATGAGGGGATATTTCAAAATGAATATGAAGCTATAAAATATCCCCTCATTTTTGTGAGCAGTGTAGTTTCCTTTTATATACCCTGGAGGCAAAAGATAAGTTTGGCCACCTTTTAGTGAGATTTGCGCAAGCCTCTGTTGGACTGAGAAGGGAGGTGCTTGCCATTTATTGTTTTAACGTTCGAGGCTTCAGCCAAAAGGCAGACAAAAAGGGTAAGTTCCCTTCGCACCCGATGGAAACCGTAAGTTCCAAGTTCATAAAGAGTGAACTTTCTGTGCTGATTTTACTTTGAGATTCCCCCGTGAGTCATTCAGAAAAAAATATTTCCAGATTGCAGTATCTCTGATAATTGTTCTCAGAATGTCTGTGAGTATGCATATATCTGCTTCAACAATTATACTGCTCACAAAAATTAGAAGATATTTCAAAATGAATATGAAACCATAAAATAACAGAAAAGGTAATACACAGGTCTACATTGGTGGGATATAATACATAGTTGTAGCGAAAATCTATTTTGTACTTTTCGACTAAGCTGTATTTTATATGTATTTTAACTCGTAAGACTTCAATATTTGTAAAACCTCACTGTTATCATCATCATAACCCAAATAAGGGAGACGAAGTTCAGAGAGGTTAAGAAATGTTACCAAGGTCACACAGCTAGGAAGATCAGAGCCATGTTCCAGCTCTGGTCACCTTGGTTCAGAGTTTCTGTTTGGAACCACAGCTCTCTTCCACTGCAAGCCAGACCTCACTAAGGAATCAGGTATCCTCTATTGGTCAGTTCCTTTTGAGGTTTTTTACTTTCTTTGGGCTGAATCACCCAGCCTTTGGAAAATTCACCACTTGGAAGGTGATGGCTTCCAGGTCAAGACTAGATCTTTAGGTAGTAAGTTAGATTTTCAAAGCTGATGTCACTATTCTGCTGAATAAGAAGAATAAAGAATTTGGGGCAGAGAGCGCCTCTTTGGAAATAGTCTCGTGTTCATGTTGGAAACCCCATGAGAAAAGTCTATCTTTTTGATATTTTTTCCTTGGGCTGTGGGAAGAATCATAGATAGTGTTCAGATTTAAGTTTTGTAAAGGGACAATGTATGGTTGGTTCCTTGAATTACCCAAGTTGTTCAGACAAGCCCACTCTACTCCTTTGTGTTGACACAAGGTGGAATAAAAGTCCGGACATATGACTGAATTGTGGTCAACCCCACAACACCCTTTTGTCTGAGCCCAAAAGAAGGACCATGTGCCCATTGAAGGGGATTGTCTGTGAGTTCCCTATGGTGAGGGGCCCATGGCAGAGTGGGAGGGAGAATAAGGTGCTCAAAAGCAAGTTGTAAGTACAGAAGTGATGTGAAATAAATTTCTCCATCCAACATGTCCTTAGAAAATCTGACCCGTATGAAGGGAAGAGGAGGAAAGGTGGATACTTGGGTAAGATCTTTCTTCAGTGAAAACCTATGCCCTGGCCGGTTGGCTCAGCGGTAGAGCGTAGGCCTAGCGTGCGGAGGACCCGGGTTCGATTCCCGACCAGGGCACACAGGAGAAGCGCCCATTTGCTTCTCCACCCCTCCGCCGCGCTTTCCTCTCTGTCTCTCTCTTCCCCTCCCGCAGCCAAGGCTCCATTGGAGCAAAGATGGCCCGGGCGCTGGGGATGGCTCTGTGGCCTCTGCCTCAGGCGCTAGAGTGGCTCTGGTCGCAACATGGCGACCCCCAGGATGGGCAGAGCATCGCCCCCTGATGGACAGAGCATCGCCCCTGGTGGGCGTGCCGGGTGGATCCCGGTCGGGCGCATGCGGGAGTCTGTCTGACTGTCTCTCCCTGTTTCCAGCTTCAGAAAAATGAAAAAAAAAAAAAAATAAAAAATAAAAAAAAAAGAAAACCTATATAACTTTGGTCTCATGGTTTCAAAGACAGCAAGTCAGAGTGAATCTTTTTATTTTTTTAGAGATATGGTGGGGAGTTGGGGACAGGCAAAGACAGACAGACAGGAAGGGAGAGAGATGAGAAGCATCAGCTCATAATTGTGGCTCCTTAGTTGTTCATTGATTGTTTTCTCATATGTGTCTTGACCAGGCGTCTCCAGCTGATCCAGTGACCCCTTGTTCAAGCCAGTGACCTTGGGCTCAAGCCAGTGACCATGGGGTCATGTCTACGATCCCACATTAAAGCCGGTGACCCTGTGCTCAATCTGAGAGCCTGGGCTCAAACTGGTGACCTCAGGGTTTCGAACTTGGGTCCTCAGCATCCTCGGTCAATGCTCTATTCGCTGCACCACTGTTTGGAGAGGTATAGAGTGGCTCTAGAATGAGATTTGACAGGAATGGGATTGAGGAAGCTGCTGGATCCATGAAGGCAGGAGTAGGTCAGGCATCAGGCTCTCTTCGGCATCCTGTCTGAAAAGTTACAGGTGAGTGCAGATGATGCTCAGAAGAAAAGCCAGTGGTCTCACTTTAAAGGAAAAGGTAGAGTCTGGGCTAAAGGGGGCTGGTGTGGCCAGAAGGACAACTGCAAGTGCTGGTTACAGCAATGTGGGAAGACATCCCGGAGAATGCTCTGATATGTTTGACTTCTCACAGGGTAGCTTTCATTCAAAAAGCACGCGTATAAATATAGGACGGCATTTTCTACTCATCACGTACTTTACAAATACATATATATTCGATGCTTCCTATGTGTCTGACCTTGCACCAAGCCCTGGAGGTAGTGTGCCACAGGCCAGGAACAATCTGGCAAATCAACACGTTGGTGTGGTGGGAGCTGTGGTGGGATATGCACAGGTCCTCTAGGCTCATAGGAGGACCCACAATCTAGACTTTAACTGGGGGAAGTGGTGTCCAAGAAGACTCCTTAAAGAAACAGCATCTACAATGTTGCATGAGTCAATGTCAGCCTGGAAAGTGGGGATGGGCTGGGGAAGTGGTTTCAGGCAGATGAATCATGACTTGAGTAAGAGCCAGAGGCCAAAGGGAGACCTAAGTGGCCCAATATGACTAGAGAGGACTGTGCCAAAGGGCAGTGGCTGGAACTGAGGTAGGAGTCTCAAATATGAAGAGATAGAAGTGGAAGCGATTTTAAATTTAATGGTACAGGAGATTGGACTATTTATGATACTGGCGATTCTGGACTTTTTAGTAAGGAGGCTACGGGAATTGCTGAATTATATAGTTTTGGCCAGGGGTCCCCAAACTATGGCCCTCGGGCTGCATACAGCCCCCTGAGGCCATTTATTTGGCCCCCCTCCGCACTTCCGGAAGGGGCACCTCTTTCATTGGTGGTCAGTGAGAGGAGCATAGCTCCCATTGAAATATTGGTCAGTTTGTTGATTTAAATTTACTTGTTCTTTATTTTAAATATTGTATTTGTTCCCGTTTTGTTTTTTTACTTTAAAATAAGATATGTGCAGTGTGCATAGAAATTTCTTCAGACTGGCCCTCCAACGGTCTGAGGGACAATGAACTGGCCCCCTGTGTAAAAAGTTTGGGGACCCCTGGTTTTGGCACTTGGTTAGTGGTGGTCACAGGGTGATTAGATAGCCACCCTGTGAGGTGGGGCTGACATCATTTTACAGCCGAGGCCAGTGCGCTCAGGAGGTGTGAAGTGATTTGCCCAATTCACACAGTGGAGGTGGCAGACATGGAACTAGACCTAATATCTGCCTCACCCCGAAGACAAAGCTTTTTCATTGTTACTCTTTGATCTCTCTCTTTTTAAATTTTGGGGCAATTTAATTAAAATTTGTACCCAAATTTAATTAAAATTTGTTCCCAAATAATTAAGGTGTCCATCTCCAACAGGTGCCTCTGATGCTCCATTTTGACCCAGAAGTTGTTGCATCCTCTCAGGATTAAACCAATTAAAATGTATTAAAAAATATATTCTTCCCTGATCCTGAAGGAGGCAGCAAATCACTGAGAACTGGGCTGGCTCTCAGGCCAACAGCTGCTATGAGAAAAAGCATGGAAGAGCCAGGCCACATTTTTATTCCAAGTAAGAGAGTCTGGAGACAAAAACCACAGCAGTTTCTTTCATAAAAATGTCAAAAGGACACGTTTGTCCATGACCTTGGCTGATTAGAGTCAGGAACTTGACATGATAATGCTGACTATATTGACAAATCCGGTTGCTCACTGGCCCGTGCTCCTGGCTTAGTTTTTCCAGCTCTGACCTCTCTGGATTTAGCCCTTGGGAAATGCAAGTTGGTTTGGTTTTTTGTTTTGTTTTGTTTTATTTTGTTTTGCTTTGTATGCTCTCTCTTCCCAGTTTGAGACAAAATCTGGCATAATTGTGTCATTTAACCACCGATACAGGAAAAATAAAGTTCATTTAAAACCATGACTGTTGTCATATCATAAGAAAGAGCTTACAGTACCTACATCTGGGTGGCTGGCTGCTTGGCCAGACATTTGATGACGGTCGTTCTATTTCATCACAGAGCTTTGGACGTAAGTCGCCCTGTTTCCCTCCCTGAGGCACAACAGATCCTGGCTTATCTTGGACACAACTGAGAAATAAACAGAAAATACCTTTGGGACTGTCAATCTTCCTTTTCTCCCTTTCCTTGTGGGGCTTCATGCCCAGTGCCTTCAGTGCCCAGCACCCCAAAGTTTATCTCTCCTCTTCCATCAGGATGATGACCAAGAATCTCAAGCTTAATCATCGGAAGAAAGAAAGAAGTAATGATTGAAGATGATGATAACAGCTTAAACTTAAATATGTAAGACACATGGTACTCGGAGTTGTATAGACCTCGACTCAGTAAGTTTCCACAATAATTCTATGCACTAGAGAGAATAGCATTATTTCTCTATGTTACGGGGAGATCAGTTTACGTGCTCAAGGTCATACTATTAGAACATGGTGGAGCATGGCTTCGATACAGGAAGTCTGGTCTTGTCCATGTGCTTAAACATTGTACTCAGAGAATAAGAATGACCTATTGACCAAGATGCTGTACGTACTGTGCTAGATACTGTAGCGCATTTATTTAATGCTCCTAAGTAGCTTTTGATATAAAGTTTTATAGCCCCAATTTATAAAAAGGAAGACAGAGAAGATAAGTGACTGCCAAGATTTCATAACTAGTGAAATTGAAGCCGTTGTCTGAATGATTGCCAATTCCATGTTCTGTCCACTACAGCATTCCAGGGTCCAGATCATCAATCACAAAGTAAACGCCAGGCTCTCCATATTTTGTGCTTTAAACAGTACCAGAGTATTAAGTTAGTTGTCAAAGCTATGATCATGTGGGGTGGAACTTTGGATAGCAAGTAAGAGGCAGAAGAAACATTTTATTTTATTTGGGAGTGGGGAGAGTGGGCACTGTGGCTGTCTTGGACGTAGAAGTTACAGGTTGCAAGCTGGTGACCACCTGGCTACCCTGGCACAACAGCCTCACCTGGAAGCTTTTTCTCTCCTGTTTACCTAACCCACTGCATTTGTCTGCACCCCAGTAATTCACAGCCTTCCTAAAGTGGCGCATGTCTGAAACGAAACTCACTTTCATTTATTCCCATCTGGGCATAACAGTGTCACCTAATCTAGACACACCCTTTCTCCTTTGCCTGTCACATCTAATTAGTCCCTGAGTTCTAGAGATTCCGCCTTTTACAGACATTCCTGGTCTGTTCCCCTACACCTCATCACTCATCCTGTCTCTGTTAGGTCATTCATCATCATTCACCTAAATTAGCATAGTTGTCTCCCAGGTGACCTCTTCACTCCTAGCTTCCCTCTTCTCTAATGTATCATCCTTGCTGCCTCTCCTGTAATTGCTCCAAGATGGAAATCTGAGCATGTCACTTCCTCGCTCAAAATCTGTCAGCAGTGGGCCCCATGCGTTTATGTAATATTTTCTCAAACTTCGGAGTATGGTCTTCAGTAATGTACTTCTGGGTTTGATGAGGGATCTCTTGGACATTAAAAAACAATTAAAAAATATTTCCAGGACAGTTTAAAATTTAAATAGATGTATCTTCTAGGTATTTGATGACCATTTGTAACCTGGAGACAAGTAGCCCTGTTTTCATTGTTGTAGGCTATTGAGAAGAGAATAGAGACAAACTTGATAGTACACAAAGAAAGTGACAGCTATGTGACATTGCCATAGTGTCTTCCAATGGCAGGTTCATGCTAGTGTGACTAGAAAGAAGGAGTGGGTGAGTCGAGTCATTATTTAGCACATGGTCATATAAGCATGCTGAATTTAAAATAATGCACATGCTTTTAGTGAGTGCACTAGCCATTTTGTGAAATAATAAAACCCATTGCATTGTGAATTTTGTTGATTTGCATTGTGTTGTTTTTTTTTTGTTTTTTTGTTGTTTTTTTTTTTTGGTGTGTGTAAATTTGTTTTGGTTTTATTATTGTATAAGGGTTAAAAACACTGGGAAGTTATGCCTGGCTTATGTTTTATATATTTAAGTAATCCTGTACTGAAAATAAGTTGTCAATACTAAGAATATTTAGTAATTTTTTTTTTTTTTTTACTAAAGACTGATCACCCTTCCCCCTCATTCCTGCCCCTTCCCCCTCGCCTGCTCCTTCGTATTTGATTAGAGCTCCTTGGCAGGAGGGATGATTTCTTATTTGTACCTACAAGCCTGACAATGAAGGACTGTTTGTAGAACAGACAAATGAAGGAATGAACGTGTGATGGAAGGCAAGAGAGGAAGGAAGGAGGCCAACCCCCAGCATTACTGTAAATATATACTAAGGTTCCTGTCTGATGTCAGCCAGCCTGGGACACCTTTCAGCCTCTTCTGTCTCAGCTACAGTCTTACTGAGTAAATCATTCTGGGGGGGGTCAGAGGTTCAAAAATAAAACCCACAGGGGAAGGACAGATGCAGCCTGTAACTCACAGGAGAGTGTCATCTCTCCATGGTCTTTTCAACTTGGAATTTCTCAGAAGATCAGAGGGAGACCACTAGTCCCATACAGCCTATCAACTGTTCCCCTCTTTTTAGCTTCAAACCAAAAATTATTCATTTAAACAGACTTTTATGTGTATTTTATATTTAGTCCCGGAAGTATTGCTTTACATATTTGTGCATGGGAATGTGAGTTCAGATCAGCTGATGATCAGGGTCTAACAACTGGCTGCAGTGGGGCAAATAAGTTAGGAAACAAAGCTGCACAGGTTATTATGGTCTCCAAGGCCACCATAGGCCCAAATTTTATGTTCATATTTACTGAGTGACCATCAGCAGATCTTGCTGTAATACCAGTTCTCATAAGGAGGGTTTGGGTGTACTGTGCAGCCAATCTCATCTGCTAAAACAGAAGAACTTTTCTTTCCTTCTTTCCTTCCTTCCCTCCCTTCCTCCTTCCCTCCCTCCCTCCCTCCCTCCCTCCCTCCCTCCGTCCCTCCCTCCCTCCCTCCCTCTTTTCTTTTTTCCTTCTTTCTCTCTCTCTCTCTCTCTTTTCCTCTCTCTCTTTCTTCTTTCCTATCATTCTATAATCACTTCATGTGTGAGGCACTCTAAGTCTTCTTAGCCATCCATCCTGATCAGACACAACAGAATTATGAAAGAGGTTCTTCTTATATCTGCATAAAGGTTTGTGTAGAGGCAATTTGGCTGTGACAGAATTGGGTGTCAGTCTTTGTTCTTTCCCTAGAAATTTGCCTTTTGATACTGCATTTAGAGACAAGGAGACCTGGGTCTTCCCAGCTCTGTGTCAAGAGCAAGTCATTTGCTTCTTTTGACCTTAGATGCTTCCTTGATAAAATGATGATGGAATAATATCTGCTCTTCCCCCCCCCCCTTTTTTTTACATGAAATGCAGTGACGAGGATTAAAATGAAAGTGAGATAATCTATGTAAAACAGATTTGTCAGCTCTGTAAAGTAGTAAACAACTGTATGCAATGGGTATTGTTCTTAGCATGGCTTTCCCCCACCTCTCTCATTAGAACAGTGCATCCTCTATAAATGAGAGTCATTATATAAATAAGGCGTTAGCTTCACACTGGTCGAAGTCCATAGTGAACACCCTGAATGACTCGATTAGACAGAGGTGTTTAGAGGGAACCAGGCTAGTGCGGGCGTGCTTCCAATGGGCAGGGTACCCTGCTGCTGGGCGGACAGGGCCGAAGGGTGTGCGCTGTGGAGAGAGGAGGTCACGATCTGGAAGCCCCGTTTTTGTTCAGAATTCTGAGCTGCATGGATTAATGGAGAACAGCCAAATATGAGTGGTCTGAGCTTGCTGCTGTGCTCTCCCTGGGCACTTTCCCACACACAGCATTTGTTCAAGAGAATTAAACAAGTTTCATGAGATTTTCGGATAATTGTATTTTCTCACTGCACACAGATGGTAAGACGAAGCCATTCACTGCCTTCTGGGAGCTGTATGTAAAAACCTGCTTTAAATCACAGTGACAACGTGGTTAGTTTATTATATACTGCCTCCCTTCCCCACCTTTAGCTTCCCAGCCACTTTCTAGTGTGTTCACCCATGTGCAGAAATGCATTTTTGGGAGGAAATGTCAGTGCTCCAATATGGGAATAAAGGGCTTTTCCTATAACATGAATATCCACTATGTTCCTTGCTTCTCTGTCTTTGGAAATGCACATTTCCTCTCCAAGGGAAGAGACCTGCCCTATTAGTAATGGGGAGCACTTTTCCCACTGCCATTTTAAACCACATATTCAGGCTACTTTATTCATTCATTCATTATTCATCACATAGTAATTGAGGGCCTACTATGTGCCAGACACTTTTCTAAGTGCTTATAATAGAGCAGTGAACTTTAAAAGAGACAGGATCCCTGCTTTTGTGGAGGACACATTCAATAAAATAAATATGTGGGCAAGACAGCTTCAGATAGTAAACAGAACAGAGTAACATGATAAACAATGACCAGAGGAGGTATCTGGGAAGGCCTCTCTGAGGAAGTGCATGTGAGCCCACTGCCACCAGAGGACAGGGATCTGCCACGGCTGGATCTGGGACAGAGTGTCCCATGTTAGGGGAACATCCAGTGTGAGGGTGAAAAAAGCGCATCTCAGAGCTGAGAAGCTGTTTTGCTTTGCCAATGCTGAGAGCAACTGGGTGCCTAGATTCTCAGGCCAGTTTTATGCTCTCTAAATTGTCATGAGCGGGTGCCCACAGGTTTGACAACACGAGCTTTTCTGCTGAGTTTCCCCCTTTTGCAGGGCTGTCTCTGGCAAAAAGAATAATGTAGATTGTATGGCTGGTTTCAAGTCACTACCTTTCCTCAATCACCCCTATTTCTAGCTAAGCCTGTAAAACCTTTGCTGAGATCTGTGTCTACAATGCTTACTGAAGCCAACGTTGGCATGCAATTACTCTTCTTAGCTACTACTAGTAGAAATCGTGACCTTTAATCCTCAAAGACCTCATCCTTGAACCTTATAATGAGACTGATGTACTGTCCATTTAAGAAAGGGCACCTGCGTATGTGTGAACAGACTCGCCTCCTGGTTTACACTGATGGCCTTAACCAAAAGGAGCAGGGAAAAGTCCCTTTACAAATTAGTGACACAGGAGCAGGCTTCAGATAGGAAAATTCTTGCCTGGATGTTAAGAGCTATCCTTCTTGCCATGTAACATCCCATGGGTGCATTTTACAAAAGTTACCCCAGGTGCCTAAAGGAAACTGCCCAGTGATGTGCATCCTCTGTGTCCTTTTCTGATTTATGTGCCCATCTGCCCTGGGAGTATCTGAAACACACAGCACTCATTTTCCCACATAATTAAATTAAAAGGTATAAGAAACAGAAGAAAATATGCAACTGACACTAAACAAAGAGGGTGCTGCAAATACACAAGATTCCCCAGCCCGCTGAACTCCAGAGGCTTATTCATCTCACTGACAGGCAACGCCATGGTTCTCGCTGCCTCCTGTCCAAAACCTGGCCCTGACGTTTACCCACCGCGCTGACTTTGGTCTTCTGTAAGTTCTGCACCATGCCCACCCCTATTACAGCTGATTGCTCATTTGGCCTTACGCTATTCATTCACTCCTACCTAGGCCATATTCATCAAGCATCCGCTACAAGCCTGCACTGTGCGAGGCTTGAGAATACTAGTCGATTCATCATTATGGACAAACTAAACATGGCCCACTGGCCCATGTGAAGCTTGAAGTTTACTAGGGAACACAGACAAATAAGCAAGAGTGACATGGGGTGACAAGTACTTTTTTTTTGTTGTTTGTTTGTTTGTTTGTATTTTTCTGAAGCTGGAAACGGGGAGAGACAGTCAGACAGATTCCCGCATGCGCCTGACCGGGATCCACCCGGCACGCCCACCAGGGGCGACGCTCTGCCCATCCTGGGCATCGCTCTGTTGCGACCAGAGCCACTCTAGCGCCTGAGGCAGAGGCCACAGAGCCATCCCCAGCGCCCGGGCCATCTTTGCTCCAATGGAGCCTTGGCTGCAGGAGGGGAAGAGAGAGACAGAGAGGAAGGAGAGGGGGAGGGGTGGAGAAGCAAATGGGCGCTTCTCCTGTGTGCCCTGGCCGGGAATCGAACCTGGGACTTCTGCACGCCAGGCCGACGCTCTACCACTGAGCCAACTGGCCAGGGCCAAGTACTTTGATAGAAGTAAAACAGAAGGTATGTACGGGGAGCACAGAGGAGAGAAAGGAGGAAGGCTACTGTTTTGAAGAGGGGTAGAAAAATCTCTCTGCCTCCGTTGGTCTCATCTTCTAGGTGTTTCCATTGCCTTTTCTTTTTTTCTCTTGCCTCTGGACAGCCACAGGCCATAAATCGTCAGTGCCCATCTGGTCGACTCTCTGCCACGTAGTCAGTTAAAAGTCATCCTGTGTTTGCTTTTCCTGTCTGGCAAGTCTCTGCTTTGCATCAGTTTTGCCAAACCAAGCTTCACACCCCGCAACCTCTGGCCACCCCCACCACTTACGACCAACGGTTTCCTGTTTACAGGAACACAGGGCTACTGTCTCAGTGGCAGAAGGATTGAGGGTCATTTTCCCAGGAGTTATGATGCCTCATGCTCCTCGTGACATATCTAGGTTAAGGGCTTGGGAGGAGAGTTTTGTGGCCGTGGGGAAAATCCTTGCTCTGTAACTAACAAGCCTATATAGGAATGAAGACAGTTCTGGAGGCTTCATTAGACATGAGCTCTAACTAGATGATACAGGATAGAGCAATATTAAATCAACTATTCAAACGAGGAGATTGGCATGCATTTCCAGCTCCGCTATCTGGAATACTTGCTAGAATTTTAATAATATAAGTTAGCTGTGACCTTTAGACTTTTATTACAAATTGACGACACTGAGCAGGAAAAATGCATTAAGAAAGTTTATTCGACATTTCTGGGGAGGGGGTGAGATTTTTCAAGATCAATCGTGTGTATTTCTGTGCCAACTACCACAGCTTTTCTCCTGTTCTTTGTGATTCTTACTCAGCCTGTGTCAAAGGCAATGAGCTAGGAGTGCACACCTTTGTTGTAGTCCAGGGACCATCTCCTTTCACAGAATCACGATGTTGCCAAGTCGCCCAGTGGGCAACCATTGGCTTGAGGCTGAAAATTTATCATCAGATTTGGCTGTTATTTCTTCTTCCACACAGACTTGAGACCTAACTGTCCCTCCCTCTTTGATTCAGGCCTCATTGGATAAGCAAACACAATAGAAATGACTGAACAAAGATCTCAGACCAGGGCCTGAGTTATCTCAGATAAGGGCCCCGGGGCCGAACGCGTGGGCCCAGTGCCTCTTTTTTCCATAACCGTGCAGAGAGTGTCCTCAAAGGAGCCCGGCCTCAAAATTCACCTATTGGTTTTCTCCAGAGCTCGGGATTGTGTATTTTATATAGGGTTATTATTATTTTTATATTACCCAAATAATATGTTCCTTCTATAACAGTGGATAATAGATCAAAGCTAAAAGCATAAAATTAAGATCATCCGTAGTTCCAGCCTCCTTAGAGTGGAATCCTGCTTGTGGACACACATTCTCCCAGACTCTCCGGTTTCCGTGCCACCTGCATGGTGTGCGAGTGTGTGCATGTGTGGACGGGTGTTACATGTTCATGTGTGGACGGGTGTTACATGTGCATGTGTGGATGGGTGTTACGTGTGCAAGTGTGGACGGGTGTTACGTGTACATGTGTGGATGGGTGTTACATGTGCATGTGTGGATGGGTGTTACATGTGCATGTGTGGACGGGTGTTACATGTGCATGTGTGGATGGGTGTTACATGTGCATGTGTGGACGGGTGTTACGTGTACATGTGTGGATGGGTGTTACATGTGCATGTGTGGACGGGTGTTACATGTGCATGTGTGGACGGGTGTTACGTGTACATGTTGCTTGGTAATTTATTTTTTCTCTGTTAATTCTTCATTATGAACTCTTTTACATTATTATATGTTCTCTATAATTTTAATGGATATAATTCATTGTATAGGGAGGTTTAATTAAAACTCTCTGTGTGTGGAATATTTAGAATTTCCGCCCTGGCCGGTTGGCTCAGCGGTAGAGCGTCGGCCTAGCGTGCGGAGGACCCAGGTTCGATTCCCGGCCAGGGCACACAGGAGAAGCGCCCATTTGCTTCTCCACCCCTCCGCTGCGCTTTCCTCTCTGTCTCTCTCTTCCCCTCCCGCAGCCAAGGCTCCATTGGAGCAAAGATGGCCCGGGCGCTGGGGATGGCTCTGTGGCCTCTGCCCCAGGCGCTAGAGTGGCTCTGGTCGCAATATGGCGACGCCCAGGATGGGCAGAGCATCGCCCCCTGGTGGGCAGAGCGTCGCCCCTGGTGGGCGTGCCGGGTGGATCCCGGTCGGGCGCATGCGGGAGTCTGTCTGACTGTCTCTCCCTGTTTCCAGCTTCAGAAAAATGAAAAAAAAAAAAAAAAAAAAAAAAAAAGAATTTCCAATATTCACAAGTCTAAGATAAATTTTTCTCACAGAAAAATCTTTGCAAAGACACTCTGTTTATCTTTAGAAACACGTCTCTGTGTCAAGGCCAATTTGGATGTCTCAGTCCATTCGGGCTGCTATAACAAACACCACAGTCTGGGTGGCTTACAAACAACAGAAATTTATTTCTCACACTTCTGGAGGCCAAAATAGTTTAATATCAGGATGCCAGCGTGGTTGGGTTCTGGTCAGAGCCTTTTTCTGGGTTACAGATGCAAAGTTACAGATGAAAACTTCTCGTTGTACTTTGCACCATGGACAGCAGACAGCAGTAACCTCTCTTGTGACTCTTCCAAGGACACTTATGCCATTCAGGATCTCATCTGATCTCATCTAATCCTAATACCTCCCAAAGACCCTCTAATAGCATCACATTCTGGGGCAGGCTTTTGACATGTATTTTGAAAAGACACAAACATTCAGTCCATACATAACATTGGGCAATCTACAACAAGAGATAGAGTCATAGAATCATAGTTTCTCTTTAAGAGAAAACAGTGACCCTCTGTTTGTTGAAAGATGAATTAATAATAAATAAAACCTAATTCAACCTTTCCTTCCTCTCTTATCCACCTTTTCCAGTCTATTATTGCTTGAACAGTTCCAGAGATGTTTCTATAGCTACTATAACCCACAAATAGTTTCACATACATTATTTTATTTTAGGCCAGGAATAATTTACAGCATAGAACTGATATCGTCTTTCCTTTCAGAAGAGATAATGTTGAATCTCAGTCACTCATCTTACAATAGTTCTAAAACCCTTTTTCTAATTCTTGTGAACAGATGGAGCAAATGTATTATTTTGTTCACCAGCTCATCTTCCCTGAATGTCTTTGAAGGGATAAGTGAAAGGCAGAAAGTGCTGGCCAAAACAAAAACACAAGGCTAGTGTGTTCAAAAAGGAAAATTTATTTTAAAAAAGCCTGGGTGCAAGCAGGCTGAGACCAGCAAAGAGTGTCATCACCGAGCTGTGGGAGGGAGTGTTAGATATAGGAGTTAGGGGTGGTTGCTACAGGCCTTTGTTGACATCGGGTGGTGCATAGGTACACTCAGATGAACATATCCTGGTTTATGGCCTTGGTCACTGACTTGATGATGAGCAGGGGGTGGGGAGTTTGTTTGGCAGGATGTCTTCTCAGTAAGTTAACACATAACTCCATTACCAGTCCATCGGACATTCTCTCTGGGAGACAAGATACAGATTTAAGATTTGTGATTTATCCCCTTTCAAGACTGGCTGTCTTGTTTCCTAACCATAAGGTCAGGTTCCTCCTAAATGTTTGTTCCCAAGGACACTTCCCAGATCCTGCTGTGAAGATAAACATCTTGCTACATTTCAAAGGAGAGACCAGAAAGCTCTTAAGAAAGAATAGCAAGCAAATTAACTATACCCTTACAGTGGGGGATGAGAATGTTCTGTTACTGAATTTTGCTGTCTGTTAATGCAAGACAATTTCCTCCTTGTGTGGATTGGAGTGGCACCACAAGTCCTCAACATTGTTGGCACTCTAGCTCAACCGTCCCTTATCAGCAAGGAAGGTTTTTTTCTGGGTTACTAAGTAAGCTGGTCATTCTCCTTTGGGCCTGCATTGTTCTCAAGATGGCAGCTGAGTAACCATTTTATCTATCAGTAAGATAGATAAGTTTTGAACTGGGGAAGAGGGAGTATGACTGGAGGTCGTGAGGTCCAGATCGAGAAGAAACGGCCTGAGGGTATAGCCCAGGGGGCTGCTTATGTGTGAGGTGAAGTTGTGCCAAAGGAGAGAACTGACAATGAGGGTGAAGGGCCTCCCGAAATCCACTTGGTGGTGCCAATTGTTGTTTGGCACACCTATTTCTGACTTTGCGCTAGCCACAGATCATTGTGATGAGTGTACTTTGATTTCATCTTACTGTATTCTTGTTATTAAAGTATCAAAAAAATGAACACACAAAGATCACTATGGAAAGAAAGAAGTTCATCTAGATATGTTTATTGCCCTTTTGTTTGTGATGTTTTGCTTGCTTTTCCTTCATTTGAAGTTGCTTCTCTGATGTTGGAGAGATAGCATTTGCCTGATGACCTCAGCCAGAAAGCTATCAAGGAAGCAGCATTCCTCCCACACTGAGCACTTGAACACCCAGGGCAAAGCAAAGGGCAGCCGACTGTCTGGGAAGCATGCTTATGCTGGAGAACGAGTGGGGATGGCGCCCTCTTGTGGAACTCTGGTCTCTGCTCTTTGTCTAATCTGCCTGGCAACAAGCTTTTGAAGACCTTTAAACCAATGATTTTTTTTCCCCCCTTCCAGTGAATTTGTCTTTGTGGGTATTCTTAGAAGGTTCCGAGTGAATTCCTGGATGCTTTCAATCTGCACCAAGAATTTATAAACTCATATCAAGGGGCAATTCAAAAGGTCGCATTACTTTTTTTTAGAGAGTGAGATTAACTATGCCCAAACTGACATGTTGGGTAATTATATTCATATTTTGGTATAAAGCTTACAAACTATGGTTTCCCAATGAGACTTTTTTTTTGTTAACTACCTTTCCCTCTGGATAGGATTTAAGCAAAGCCTAGGCAGTTTGGGGCTATTTTTAGTCCTGATTAATTAGTAGGCCAAGATAATTCCAAGTTCAGCAGCTTATTTGGAGGAGACACGACAGCTGGGCTCTCGGGGCAGCCTCAGGTCAAAGCCAACATCTTCACAGCAAAACGGTGCTCTTCCCACCTCTGCAGAGAGTGCAGGGGTGGCAATTTGTGCGACACTGGTCTCCGCTTTGCCAGACCAGAGCCAGCGAATGGAGGAGAAACTGCTGATTCAGGGGCCTGCAGACATGGTTGATCTCACTGCCGCAAAAATAGGTCACTAATGACACTTGGCGATAAGCCAAAAACACTGCAGCCAGGAGCTCTGAACCGTCCGCTGGTGGCGAGGTCTGTTTTACTAGAACTCCAGAAAGAAAGCGATCTGCTTGAATTTGTTTAGAACAACCATGGGCTTGCAGAACTCCCATGATCAAATTCTCATCTCTTTTCCTCTTTGCCTTTATTGTTTTAACCATTCGAGCTGTTTATTGTTTCCGTTTAGCCCGTTTCCATTCCCACGCACTGCAATAACTGGCAGCTCCTGCTTCCTTTTTTGTACAGCCGAGCTGATAGGATTCTTCTCCCCCAACTCCATGCCCCAAGAGGCAGAGAGCAGAATGGAGACAAGACCAGAATGACAGCACCCTCTCCGATTCCTTATATGTTGATACTGAAATGGTTCTGGCCAGTCTAGCCCATACCACACAGACCTTAGTGAAGCCACCTCTCTCTGGGATTCTAGGAAGTGTCTTGTGTTACCTACCACGAGGTGATAAAATAGTATTTGACTTCATGTTGGATATTATTGCTCCAGATTGGTGTTTCCTATCACTCTCAGTTGTTGCCTAAGAAGAGAAGGGGAATTGTGGAGAGGAAGGCTGGGTATGGCTAGTGGGTCGTCCATACAGGCCTCGCGTAACTCAGTGTAGAGCTTAGACCAGAAATTCCCGAAAGAAAATGAGCTTCAGCATGTTTTGCAGGGTCAGTTAAAATCCAGACTGCTGGGCTCCACCTCAGAGTTCTGACTCTGTAGCTCTGGCAGAGGAGCCCAAGACTGTGCATTTTTAAGCAGTTCCCAGGTGCACATATTTCGAGAAACACTGGCGTAGGCAGGTCAACAGTGGCCTCAGCAGTGTCCCCCTGGAAGTAATCGTCGTGTCTGAGAGCTTCTTTCACAAGACTGTGAGCAGTTTAAGGGTAGGGGCCACGTCTCACTCATCCGTGAATCCCCAGCTCCAGCAGAGTGCCGGACACAGAGAAAGCACTAGCCAAGTGGCTGTCGAATTAATTAAGTAATAACTGGAATCCTGTTAGCTTGATCTTAAAACAGAAGCAGGTTTTTTGAAGGCCTGGTGTTACATTAAATTAGTGGTCCCCGATCTTTTTTGGGCCATGGACAGGTTTAATGTCAGAAAATATTTTCACAGACCAGCCTTTAGGGTGGGACAGATAAATTACGTGACCGAGACAAGCGTCAAGAGTGAGTCTTAGACGGATGTAACAGAGGGAATCTGGTCATTAAAAAAAAAAAAAAAAATCAGAAAAATACAAAAAAAAATAAATAAATAAAACATCGTTCAGACTTAAATATAAATAAAACAAAAATAATGTAAATTATTTATTCTTTCTCTGCGAACTGGTACCAAATGGCCCACGGACCAGTACTGGTCCGTGGCCCAGGAGTTGGGGACCACTGCCTTAAATAGGATATTGGTTGCATTGAATGTAAATGGTTAAATCAATGAAATTACTATTAAAATCATAAGAGAGTAGGAAGAAATTAGACAATATACTCTTTTTAGTCCTGCCCAGGTTGAAAACAAAGAGCTGGGTTTTAGGAAGAGGCTGGGCAGAGGAGAGATGGGCCCATCACATTGTACAGGGTATTTCACCTATCCTTTGTAGTAAGGGACAGAAACCTTCCAGAACTATTAAGCAGGTAACCCGACAGCTCCCCTCTGGGGTTCCCCTTTTCTGCCCATGCACTGATTCTCACAAAGCAGGGTGGGAAATGGTTCTTATATCAGAGAAAGGTCTTCAGTATGGTTTGTATTTTAGGGACTGTCACACATGCTGGGAACAAATGTGTTACCCTGGAGAACAGCTTCTAGGACTCCTTAAATCTCTGTGTTTATTCATTTAGATAAGAACAAGGAGGAAAGAGGGTTTAAATATGGTCTGGTCAGAACCTGCCTCCACCCGTGACCTTATTCTAGCTGTCCCAGCTTGTCCTCTGCTCTCTCCCACCTCCCACTCTGCACATTGCGCTGCGTGTTCTCCAGCAGAAACCATGCTGCCTTTCTGCGTCTAGATTCCAACCAGCCCACATCTGGATAACCCGAACTTAGCATTCATGACCTCATTTAGCAGCCACCTCTTGTAGGAAGTCTTTTTAAGTATCTTCTGTGTTTTCTTAATACCCTGTGAATACCTTTATCACTCATTATTTATTCATTCGGGACTTGCCTACTGAGCTCCTGCTATGTGCTAGTCACTGGAGATACAAAGATGGATATGACACGCCTCCCTTTTGTCCTCAAGCATCTCATTGTCTGTGAGGGGATACAGATATAGAAACAAGTGCCTGTAATGCAAGGAGGAAAGTCCTAAGATAAGAATAAGCATTGAGTGCTATGGAAGTCCACAGAAAGGGCAGGTAACCCAGACCTGAAGTGTCCAGGAGGGTTTTTTAGATGACATAACATTCTAGTAAACATCTAAAAGGTTGAATAGAATATAGCCAAAGAGATGGTAGAAGAGCACACCACGAGAGGAAAAACATTTGCAAATCATATAGACATCTGTTTCTATGATTGATTGTAGACTGTAGATTTGGGGGCTGAGATTATGTTTTATTCATTAGTCTAGCCCCAACTCACAGCACAGCGTCTGGCGCACAGTAGACATCTAAGGAAATGTTTATTGAAGGAGTGGACGAGTGAGTGAGTTAACCTCTGCTGAGAAGGCTAGTGAGAATAGTAATTAATAACCACAGCGGGTCACAATTTTTAAAAAGTGAATATTTGTTGGCTCAATGCTCTGTATTCTAGTTCCTGTTTGCTCTTTCCTGTGTGCTTCTGGTGGGTGAGCAGACAGCATGGGCTTAATCTTAGCATTTGTGACAGCACGGATGGCCCTAGAGGGTGCCATGCCAAATGAAATAAGTTGGACAAAGACAAATATCATATGATTTCACTTATATGTGGAATCTAAAAAACAAAATAAGCAAGCAAACAAAACAGAAATAGATTCTTAGACACAGAGAACATAGACTTATGGTTACCAGAGGGGAAGGGGGTTGGGGGACCATGAATAAGTACAAATTAGTAGTTACAATGTAGTCATGAGGATGTGAAGTACAGCATAAGGAATATAGTAAAAAATATTGTAATAATTATGTTAAAAATTGCATGGGCTTTACGTGCAACTGCATGTCATGTTCTGAGTATGATTGTTGATATGGTTTCTATGCAGCAGCTCCGTGATCTAACCCAATGCTTTGAAAACAAATGTGCAATTTCTGAAAAGATGATTGGTGCAAACGAAGTTAGCACTGTTAGCGTGTTTTAACTCTGCCTGAAACCTAGAGGAATCAAAATATGTTTTCAGAGACAGGCGTTTTTATTTTTTCATGATTAGACAGATGCTCATTTTTATTGTTGTTGCTATTATTGCCAATTGCCTCCCAAGGTGAATCCTACCATTGATGGAACAGCCAGGTGTGTCCACAGGCCCACGCACCTGCCCACTCATTGTCAGTGAGCTCTGAATTTCTGACTCACCTTGGGAAAATGGGAAATGATGAACTCAAAGCAATGGGGTGATTTACATTTTCTGAATGAATGAGAATGATTGCAGTGCTAATATCTAAGAAATTTGCAGAGGAGTTCCTGAAAGAAGCCAAGTGCATGCCTGTGTTCTCAGAAATTGCTATAGTATCAGGATCCCTGTCTTAAAGAGTTGGGAAGGCAAAGGAGGGAAAGCACAGTGCGTGGGAGAATTTGAATGACTTGGTTGGAGATTCCACGTTATATCACTCCTCCATGGCATGATTTTTGTGGCCTGACACTTGGATGCACATAGATACTCAGCAAAGGCTCATGGCTTTCCATGCATGCTCACCACGCTTCTTCCCAACTATGGTGCATGTTAGAATCATCTGCAGAGCTTTAAGTATAGTTATAATTTGATTTAATTGGTATGGGATAGAATTCAGGCATCAGTACTTTTTAAAGTTCTTCAGGTGATTTTGTTTGAAAGCCAGCATTGTGACTAATTGATCGAGCACAGCAATTTTCAACTATTGTGCATGTCCCAAGAGGCACACTGGCATGCGAGAATTTTTAAAACACGTAATACCTGACTGCTTAATCAGGGGCACTGACCTATTTTCCCTAGATTGTCAAATATAAAAAATGACAACAACCAACACAAGAACAGACACCGCATGTGAATGAATCAAAATCATACCTATTTTTTTTTTATCAGATTGGCAAAAACTTTATTTTTTTGGTGTGCAGCAGAATATGAGTAATTAGTTTATGGTAAGGTTAAGTTTTAAGATTTTTGTTTAGAGAACTAAAAATACTTTTAAAATTTATTATTTTAAGTATCACCAGAATGGTTAGGGTGAGACTTGTAAGTGGAACACCCCTGGAGTTCCACCCCTTTCTAGTTCCAGATTCCTGGTAGGTGTTAAGTTTTCTGACATTCGTATGTGCCACTCACAGCTTTTTAAGGCTCTTGGAATCATACTACAGTGCTCTTTGTGGAAAAGTGTTTTTGCAGAAAACATTCCAGTAACCATTTTAATAATACATCATTAAGTAGTTCTAATTTGTGCCCGTCTTGATGCCCAGTTTAAATTCACTTAAAGGAAACTTGGGTCTAGTCCAGGGGTCCCCAAACTTTTTACAAAGGGGGCCAGTTCACTGTCCATCAGACCATTGGAGGGTCGGACTATAAAAAAAAAAGCTATGAACAAATCCCTATGCACATTGCACATATCTTATTTTAAAGTGAAAAAACAAAACGGGAACAAATACAATATTTAAAATAAAGAACAAGTAAATTTAAATCAACAAACTGACCAGTATTTCAATGGGAACTATGGGCCTGCTTTTGGCTAATGAAATGGTCAATGTGCTCCTCTCACTGACCACCAATAAAAGAGGTGCCCCTTCCGGAAGTGCGGTGGGGGGGGGGCAGAAAAATGGCCTCAGGGGGCCGCATGCACAGGCCGTAGTTTGGGGACCCCTGGTCTAGTCAAACAGGAGGTCCTAGGTTTCCTTCCTTGACCACCACCTATTCCGAGCTTCCCTGTGGTTTCTCTCAGGTGGAGCAGTGACATTGACTGAGCCACAGAGGTGAGAGCCATGATTAGCTTCATCTTGGAAAGCCCCAAGCTCTCTGGCATAAAGGATACTGGATCCCTGTAGACTCCGGGATCCTATGACTCTGACTCCTTCAAGAGACATGGCATCCTGTGGCTGAGGCTGCAAGGCCACCACCTGCTACTGTCCTGTCACATGCTGCATGGCGTTGGTGAGCCCAGAGGTGAGAAGGTTTTTACTCATCACCCCTAGACCTCACAGACACATCTCCTAGAACTTCCGTCTCACTGTCTAACTTAGAGTCGAAAAATTCTTTTTTTATTTTTTTTTTATTTTTTTTTAAATAAATTTTTATTAATGGTAATGGGATGACATTAATAAATCAGGGTACATATATTCAAAGAAAACATGTCTAGGTTATTTTGTCATTAAATTATGTTGCATACCCCTCGCCCAAAGTCAGATTGTCCTTTGCCACCCACTATCTAGTTCTCTGTGCCCCTCCCCCTCCCCCTAACTCTCCCCCTGTCCTCCCTCCCCCCACCCCTGGTAACCACCACACTCTTGTCCATGTCTCTTAGTCTCATTTTTATGTTCCACCAATGTATGGAATCATGTAGTTCTTGTTTTTTTTCTGATTTACTTATTTCACTCCTTATAATGTTATCAAGATCCCACCATTTTGCTGTAAATGATCTAATGTCATCATTTCTTATGGCTGAGTAGTATTCCATAGTGTATATGTGCCACATCTTCTTTATCCAGTCTTCTATTGAAGGGCTTTTTGGTTGTTTCCATGTCTTGGCCACTGTGAACAGTGCTGCAATGAACATGGGGCTACATGTGTCTTCCCGTATCAATGTTTCTGAGGTTTTGGGGTATATACCCAGTAGAGGGATTGCTGGGTCATAAGGTAGTTCTATTTTCAGTTTTTTGAGGAACCACCATACTTTCCTCCATAATGGTTGTACTACTTTACAGTCCCACCAACAGTGAATGAGGGTTCCTTTTTCTCCACAGCCTCTCCAACATTTGCTATTACCCGTCTTGTTGATAATAGCTAATCTAACAGGGGTGAGGTGGTATCTCATTGTAGTTTTGATTTGCATTTCCCTAATAACTAATGAAGCTGAGCATCTTTTCATATATCTGTTGGCCATTTGTATCTCTTCCTGGGAGAAGTGTCTATTCATGTCCTCTTCCCATTTTTTTATTGGATTGTTTGTTTGTTTGTTGTTGAGTTTTATGAGTTCTTTGTAAATTTTGGAAATTAGGCCCTTATCTGAGCTGTTGTTTGAAAATATCATTTCCCATTTAGTTGGCTGTCTGTTTATTTTTATATCAGTTTCTCTTGCTGAGCAAAAACTTTTTATTCTGATGTAGTCCCATTCATTTATCTTTGCCTTCACTTCTCTTGCCATTGGAGTCAAGTTCATAAAATGTTCTTTAAAACCCAGGTCCATGAGTTTAGTACCTATGTCTTCTTCTATGTACTTTATTGTTTCAGGTCTTATATTTAGGTCTTTGATCCATTTTGAATTAATTTTAGTACACGGGGACAGGCTGTAATCGAGTTTCATTCCTTTGCATGTGGCTTTCCAGTTTTCCCAACACCATTTGTTGAAGAGGCTTTCTTTTCTCCATTGTGTGTTGTTGGCCCCTTTATCAAAGATTATTTGACCATATATATGTGGTTTTATTTCTGGGCTTTCTATTCTGTTCCATTGGTCTGAGTGTCTATTTTTCTGCCAATACCATGCTGTTTTGATTATCGTGGCCCTATAATATAGTTTAAAGTCAGGTATTGTAATGCCCCCAGCTTCATTCTTTTTCCTTAGGATTGTTTTGGCTATTCGGGGTTTTTTATAGTTCCATATAAATCTGATGATTTTTTGTTCCATTTCTTTAAAAAATCTCATAGGGATTTTGATGGGAATTGCATTAAATTTGTATATTGCTTTGGGTAATATGGCCATTTTGATTATATTTATTCTTCCTATCCAAGAACAAGGAATATTTTTCCATCTCATTGTATCTTTTTCGATTTCCCTTAACAATGCTTTGTAATTTTCATTATATAGGTCCTTTACATTCTTTGTTATGTTTATTCCTAGGTATTTTATTTTTTTTGTTGCAATCGTGAAGGGGATTATTTTTTTGAGTTCGTTTTCTAATATTTCATTGTTGGCATAGAGAAAGGCTATGGACTTCTGTATATTAATTTTGTATCCTGCGACCTTACTGTATTGGTTTATTGTTTCTAATAATCTTTTTGTGGAGTCCTTCGGGTTTTCGATGTATAGGATCATATCATCAGCAAAAAGTGATACCTTTACTTCTTCTTTTCCGATATGGATGCCTTTTATTTCTTTGTCTTGTCTGATTGCTCTGGCCAGAACTTCTAGCACCACGTTAAATAAGAGTGGAGAGAGTGGAAAACCCTGTCTTGTTCCTGATTTAAGGTAGAAAGTCCTCAGTTTTATGCCGTTTAAAATGATGTTGGCTGATGGTTTATCATATATGGCCTTTATCATGTTGAGATATTTTCCTTCTATACCCATTTTGTTGAGAGTCTTAAACATAAAATTGTGTTGTATTTTATCAAAAGCCTTTAATGCATCTATTGATAAGATCATGTGGTTTTTGTTCTTTGTTTTGTTGATATGGTGTATTACGTTAACCGTTTTGCGTATGTTGAACCATCCTTGAGATTCTGGGATGAATCCCACTTGATCATGATGTATTATTTTTTTAATATGTTGTTGTATTCGGTTTGCCAGTATTTTGTTTAGAATTTTAGCATCTGTATTCATTAGAAATATTGGTCTGTAGTTTTCTTTCTTTGTGCCATCCTTGCCAGGTTTTGGTATGAGGGTTATGTTGGCCTCATAAAATGTGTTTGGAAGTATTGCTTCTTCTTCAATTTTTTGGAAGACTTTGAGTAGAATAGGAACCAAGTCTTCTTTGAATGTTTGATAGAATTCACTAGTATAACCGTCTGGGCCTGGACTTTTATTTTTGGGGAGGTTTTTAATAGTTTTTTCTATTTCCTCCCTGCTGATTGGTCTGTTTAGGCTTTCCGCTTCTTCATGACTCAGTCTAGGAAGGTTGTATTGTTCTAGGAATTTATCCATTTCTTCTAGATTGTTGTATTTGGTGGCATATAATTTTTCATAGTATTCTACAATAATTCTTTGTATATCTATGATGTCTGTGGTGATCTCTCCTCTTTCATTTTGGATTTTATTTATTTGAGTCCTGTGCCTTTTTTCCTTGGTGAGTCTTGCTAAGGGTTTGTCAATTTTGTTGATCTTTTCAAAGAACCAGCTCCTTGTTTTATTGATTTTTTCTATAGTTTTTCTGTTCTCTATTTCATTTATTTCTGCTCTGATTTTTATTATCTCCTTTCTTCGGCTGGTTTTGGGTTGTCTTTGTTCTTCTTTTTCTAGTTCCTTAAAGTGTGAAGTTAAGTGGTTTACTTCGGCTCTCTCTTGTTTGTTCATATAGGCCTGAAGTGATATGAACTTTCCTCTTATTACTGCTTTTGCTGCATCCCAGAGATTCTGATATGTCGTATTTTCATTTTCATTTGTCTGTATATATCTTTTGATCTCTGCGCTTATTTCTTCTTTGACCCATTCATTTTTTAGAAGTATGTTGTTTAGTTTCCACATTTTTGTGGGTTTTTCCCCCTCTTTTTTGCAGTTGAATTCTAGTTTCAAGGCTTTATGATCAGAAAATATGCTTGGTACAATTTCAATTTTTCTAAATTTGCTGATATTGTCTTTGTGGCCCAACATATGGTCAATTCTTGAGAATGTTCCATGTACACTAGAGAAAAATGTATACTCTGTCGCTTTCGGATGAAGTGTCCTGTAGATGTCTATCATATCCAGGTGTTCTAGTATTTCGTTTAAGGCCACTATCTCTTTATTGATTCTCTGTTTGGATGACTGATCTAGAGCTGTCAGCGGAGTATTGAGGTCTCCAAGTATGATTGTATTTTTGTTAGTTTTTGTTTTAAGGTCAATAAGTAGATGTCTTATATATTTTGGTGCTCCTTGGTTTGGTGCATATATATTAAGGATTGTTATGTCTTCTTGATTCAGTGTCCCCTTAATCATTATGAAGTGACCATTTTTGTCTCTGAGTACTTTTTCTGTCTTGTATTCAGCATTATCAGATATGAGTATTGCTACACCTGCTTTTTTTTGGGTGTTGTTTGCTTGGAGTATTGTTTTCCAGCCTTTCACTTTGAATTTGTTTTTATCCTTGTTGCTTAGATGTGTTTCTTGTAGGCAGCATATAGTTGGATTTTCTTTGTTAATCCATTCTGCTACTCTGTGTCTTTTTATTGGTAAGTTTAATCCATTTACATTTAGTGTAATTATTGACACTTGTGGGTTCCCTACTGCCATTTTATAAATTGCTTTCTGTTAGTTTTGTATCTAGTTTGATTCTTCTCTTTTGTTTTTCTATCATTTGTTTTTGTTTGTTTGTGTTCCATACTTCTTTCCTCTGTTGCTACCTTTTTTAAGTCATGTGTTTTTGTGGTGGTTTTTTCTAGGGTGGTTACCATTAAGTAATGAAAAGGGTACCTACCATATTCATTGTAGCACCCTATCTTATAAGTATTTCTGCACTTCATCATCCTTTGCTACTGTTAATCTCCATTCTCTCCCCCCTTTTTTTCCTTTGTTGTCACAGTTTAAGTTTGGTTTTATTGTGTTCTTGGTGGAGCTGTTACTTGTGGTGTTGTTTTCTTTTGTTCTTTGAATCTGGTTGGAAAACCCCCTTTAGTATTTCCTGGAGTGGGGGCTTTCTGTTGATAAATTCTCTCATCTTTTCTGTATTTGTGAATGTTTTTATATCTCCTTCGTACTTGAAGGATAGCTTTGATGGGTATAGTATTCTTGGCTGAAAGTTCCTCTCTTTCAGGGCTTTAAATATTGGGGTCCACTCTCTTCTAGCTTGTAGAGTTTCTGCTGAGAAATCTGATGATAATCTAATAGGCCTTCCTTTATATGTTGTACTCTTCTTTTCCCTGGCTGCCTTGAGAATTTTTTCTTTGTCATTGGTTTGTGTCATCTTTATTATGATGTGCCTTGGAGTGGGTTTATTGGGGTTAAGAAAACTCGGTGTTCTGTTTGCTTCTTGAATTTGAGGCTTTAGTTCTTTCCACAGGCTTGGGAAGTTCTCGTCTATTATTTGTTTGAGTATATTCTCCATTCCATTTTCTTTCTCTTCTCCCTCTGATATACCTTTTATTCTTATGTTATTCTTTCTGATGGAGTCAGCCAATTCCTGTAGGGCTTTCTCGTTTTTTATTATTTTTGAGTCTCTTTCTTCTTCTCTCTGTTGTGCCTCAAGTTGTTTGTCTTCTATTTCACTAATCCTATCTTCAATCTGGGCTGTTCTGCTAGCTAAGCTTGTTACCTCGTTTTTCAGCTCGTGAATTGAGTTTTTCATTTCTGTTTGATTTGTTTTTATAGTTTCAATTTCCTTGGTAATATATTCTTTGTGTTCATTGAGTTGTTTTCTGATCTCCCTATATTGCCTTTCTGTGTTTTCTTGTATATCTCTGAGTATTTTTAAGATTTCTATTTTAAATTCTCTGTCATTTAGCTCCAAGGCTTCCAATATGTTAAGTCTTTTCTCCATAGATTTTTCCACATCTATTTGTGTTACCTCTCTTTCTTTTGTATCCATAATATTCGATTTCCTCTTTCTTATTGGCATCTGAGGGTGGTCTTGTTGATAGCACTAATTAGAATTAATAAAGAGTAAAAAGTAGAAAAAAAAAAAAAAAACAACGGTAAAACACCCCACAAAAAAAAAGCAGTAATAATTTATTATTTCCCCCTTTTTTTCTTTCTTCTCTTTCCCTCCTCTCCCCTCCTCAGGGAAATATCGTGCCTATAATGGAGGGTCTGATTTGCGGTGAAGAGTTCAAGGGGCAAAAAAAAAGGGGAGTAGGGACCTACTAAATGCAAAAAAAAAAAAAAAAAAAAAAAAAGGAAGAAAATCTTAGACAAGCATAAGATGATTTGCTTGTGGGTGATGGTCAACTAAGAGATATAATGAGAGGGATAAGAGGGAACCAGAAAAAAGGACAAAAAAAGGAATAATAAAGAAGAAAAAAATAAAAATAATAAGTAAAAATCTGTTGTATTAAGTGGAGCGGAGACTAAATACAATGGAGACCTTGGGTTGGGAGGACCCAAAATGCCACAAAAATAAACAAACAAGAAAAAAACAAAAACAAAAGCGAAAAAGAAAAATAAAGCCAAAAAAAAGCCTTGAGTCCCAAATTAACTAATTTTTTCGTGATTGAGAATTAAATGGGAGGAAAGTAAAACGAGAAAAAAAAAAGAAAAAACGAATAGAAAGGAAAAAATAAGAAAAAGAGAAAAACGAAGGAAGAAATAAAAAAAGGAAGAGAAAAAAACAAAATAAAGCAAAACAAAACAAAACAAAAAAAACAAAAGAGGAGAAAGTGAGATTTAAGTGTTTTGGAGTATAATCTTAAAGGAGGGTGAGGATGAAGAAGAGAAATAAAATGTAACACTTATGGGTAGTGTAGTTCAAGAAAAGGGAAGCATAAGATGGGTAGAGAATAGAAGGACCGAGGTGGCGGAAATAAAGGCAATAAGATAAAACAAACAAACAAACAAACAAACAAAAAAATTAGTGGAACAAGTTGTAAAGTCTGTGGATTTTTCTTGATTTTGAGATGTTAACTTCTTCCTTTTTCTTTTCTCTCCCTCTTCCTGGTCGGTGACTCTGTACCCCAGGCTCTGCCCCTGTGTCACACTTAGGTAGGGATTTGCAGTTGATGGGATTCTATGGCAATGTCATATAATTGGCTTTAGTCTTGCTGGTAGTCAAGGCTTGTTGGCGTTTGCAGGGTCCAACGATGAGAGAGTTTGCTTTCCTGGATTCTCTCTCCTAGTCCCCCCTTCCTGAATTAGCAGCCTGGTGATCCAGCTATAAGGCTACTACTGCTTCTGCCTGGGGAGTAAGAGGCTCAAAGAGCTGGGAAATCCCCACTCTATCCCCACTCAGTGCAAGGCTTTGGGAAAGGCTCTGGCGGTCAGGGCCTCCAGTGTAATCAGGTGGGGGTGGGAGTCAATTGTTGTCAAGGTGACTGTTCAGCGCCTAGCATTCCGTTGGACCTCTCAACCCAGGCTTTCCACACTTTGTAGCCTGTTTTGGCTGGGAAGAAGAGGCACTAGTCTCTGCTTGCGACTAGTGTAGTATAGATCTTATTATCTGCCAAGTCCTTCTTGTTAGCGTTTATCCCTGAATATGGAGGCTCTATCAATCAGAAGTTGCCCCCGCCCCTTTAGCGAGAGGCACTAAAAATATCACGCCTCTTGTCTTGGGTCGGTGAACTAAGAGAGATCTTATCAATTAGTACCGAGGGTGCGCAGATTTCACGGGTTAAGTTAATTTCAGTAATTGGGTCACAGCTGTGCTCCCAAAGGTATTTCAGGCTGCCTGAGCGCGCCCCTCCCCCAACGCTTGATTGTTAGCTTGAATGGCTGGGTGAGGTGCCCCGCCCACGGAGAGAATCTCCCAAGTAGGGAATACCGCCCTGGGGCCTCTCCCGCTCCCCATGCCTGGGCCGCTGGGAACGTCAGTGGCACTCGCTCCGCAACCGAACCGGGCGCTGCCCGCGGCTGCTCGCGGCGGCTGCTCGCGGCGGTGGTGCTCGCTCTGCAACCGAACCGGGCGCTGCTTGCGGCGGCTCGCGGCGGCGGCTCCCGGCTCCCGAGTATGGGCTGACTCACCACCACCACAGGCGCACTTCCTCGCAGCTTGAATGAACGTCCCTGCAGTAGCTTCCTCCACACCCTCGTCTCCCAGATCCAAGTGATAACAGTCCCTTCGCTTTCAGTTTGTGTGGAACTCCGGAATGCTCCGAAGATAAATTTTCCTGTTTCTAGTTGATAAATTTGTTGTGATTTTGGGGAGATCTGTCGGATGTGCTGCTCACGGCGCCATTTCCGTCCGAAAAATTCTGATTTGTTTTTTTTATTTTTTATTTTTTGTATTTTTCTGAAGCTGGAAACGGGGAGAGACAGTCAGACAGACTCCCGCAGGCGCCCGACCGGGATCCACCCGGCACGCCCACCAGGGGCAACGCTCTGCCCACCAGGGGGCGATGCTCTGCCCCTCCGGGGCGTCGCTCTGTCGCGACCAGAGCCACTCTAGCGCCTGGGGCAGAGGCCAAGGAGCCATCCCCAGCGCCGGGCCATCTTTGCTCCAATGGAGCCTTCGCTGCGGGAGGGGAAGAGAGAGACAGAGAGGAAGGAGGGGGAGGGGGGTGGAGAAGAAAATGTGCGCTTCTCCTATGTGCCCTGGCCGGGAATCGAACCCGGGTCCCCTGCACTCCAGGCCGACGCTCTACCGCTGAGCCAACTGGCCAGGGCCTAAAATTCTGATTTGTAAACGGGATACTGGAGCTCATACAGGTCCAGCTTCTGCCAGCAGCACTTAGCTCTGTGTCTGGTGCCTTCCTCAGGTAGCACAGCTCTGAAGTCCTCCATGCAGGAGTCAGTGTATTTAAGCCAAAGAAATTAAGCCAGCTGTGGTCAGCTGATCCTGGTGCAAGACCCTGGCTGGAAGAGGTCACTAAGGCCTTGAGCATCTGCTTCCAGGCCTTTCCCTTACCAGTTTCCAAGGGGCTCAAAAGAGTGAAGGACCATCGCCTGACCTGGTGGTGGCGCAGTGGATGGAGCATTGGACTGGGATGCGGAGGACCCAGGTTCGAAACCCTGAGGTCGCCAGCTTGAGCACAAGCTCACCAGCCTGAGCACAGTGTCGCTGGCTTGAACATGGGATCATAGACATGACCCATGATCGCTGGCTTGAGTCCAAGGTCACTGGCCAAGGTCACTGGCTTGAGCAAGGGGTCACTAGCTCGCTGTAGCTCCCCGGTCAAGGCACACATGAGAAAAAAAATCAATGACCAACTAAGAAGACAAAGGAGCTGCAAGGAAGAATTGATATTTCTTATCTCTCTCTTTTCCTGCCAGTTTGTCTCTATCTGTCCCTTTCTGTCTCTGTCACAAAAAAAAAAAAAAAAAAAAAAAAAGTAAAGGTCTACGGCTTATTTTTTGTCCATGGAATGCCTTTTCTGGCTTCTTTGTGAGTAGCTCTGGCCTGATGTCCCTGGGTCAGGTACGAGAAGGAGTTTGCCCTAATGCACGTTTATCCTCAAATTCCTTATAATATCCATTAAGCCCTAGGTATTTGACTAAGATTTATGAAAAATGGTTAATGGACATTAGGAAAGTGTAGTGTTTTACTATATGAACATAACCATATTTTCGAAATCCATTTTGCTCCAGACTTTGGCCATTACAAACGGTAGTGTTGTATACATTGTGTTCCCTGTCTTCTTGGTGGACCTTTGTAGGTACTTCTGTTGGGTCTGTGTAGGTATGGACATGCTGGCTCATAGGGTCTGCATTTGCTGCATGGTTCTTCCTCCCTAACCTCACCACAGTCGGCATTTTTGATATATTTATTTATTTATTTTGGCCATCCTGGTGGGTGTATGGTAGTATGCCACTGTGGGGTTTTTTTTTGTTTTTTTTTTTTAATAATTTTATTTTTTTTAATGGGGTGACATCAATAAATCAGGATACATATATTCAAAGATAACAAGTCCAAGTTATCTTGTCATTCAATTATGTTGCATACCCATCACCCAAAGTCAGATTGTCCTCTGTCACCTTCTATCTTGTTTTCTTTGTGCCCCTCCTCCTCCCCCTTTCCCTCTCCCATTCCCCCCTCCCCCCGTAACCACCACACTCTTATCAATGTCTCTTAGTTTCACTTTTATGTCCCACCTACGTATGGAATAATGCAGTTCCTGGTTTTTTCTGATTTACTTATTTCGCTTCATATCATGTTATCAAGATCCCACCATTTTGCTGTAAATGTTCCGATGTCATCATTTCTTATGGCTGAGTAGTATTCCATAGTGTATATGTGCCACATCTTCTTTATCCAGTCATCTATTGATGGGCTTTTTGGTTGTTTCCATGTCCTGGCCACTGTGAACAATGCTGCAATAAACATGGGCTGCATGTGTCTTTACGTATCAATGTTTCTGAGTTTTTGGGGTATATACCCAGTAGAGGGATTGCTGGGTCATAAGGTAGTTCTATTTTCAGTTTTTTGAGGAACCACCATACTTTCTTCCATAATGGTTGTACTACTTTACATTCCCACCAACAGTGTATGAGGGTTCCTTTTTCTCCACAGCCTCTCCAACATTTGCTATTACCTGTCTTGCTAATAATAGCTAATCGAACAGGTGTGAGATGGTATCTCATTGCCGTTTTGATTTGCATTTCTCTAATAGCTAAAGAAGATGAGCATCTTTTCATATATCTGTTGGCCATTTGTATTTCTTCCTGGGAGAAGTGTCTGTTCATATCCTCTTCCCATTTTTTTATTGGATTGTTTGTTTGTTTGTTGTTGAGTTTTATGAGTTCTTTGTATATTTTGGATATTAGGCCCTTATCTGAGATGTTGTTTGAAAATATCATTTCCCATTTAGTTGGCTTTCTGTTTATTTTGTTATCAGTTTCTCTTGCTGAGCAAAAACTTCTTAGTCTGATGTAGTCCCATTCATTAATGTTTGCCTTCACTTCTCTTGCCTGTGGAGTCAAATTCATAAAATGCTCTTTAAAACCCAGGTCCATGAGTTGAGTACCTATGTCTTCTTCTATGTACTTAATTGTTTCAGGTCTTATGTTTAGATCTTTGATCCATTTTGAGTTAATTTTTGTACAGGGGGAGAGACTGTAGTCCAGTTTCATTCTTTTGCATGTGGCTTTCCAGTTTTCCCAGCACCATTTATTGAAGAGGCTTTCTTTTCTCCATTGTGTGTTGTTGGCCCCTTTATCAAAAATTATTTGACTATATATATGTGGTTTTATTTCTGGACTTCCTATTCTGTTCCATTGGTCTGAGTGTCTATTTTTCTGCCAATACCATGCTGTTTTGATTGTCGTGGCCCTATAATATAGTTTGAAGTCAGGTATTGTAATGCCCCCAGCTTCATTCTTTTTCTTTGGATTGCTTTGGCTATTTGGGGTTTTTTATAGTTCCATATAAATCTGATGATTTTTTGCTCTATTTCTTTAAAAAACGTCATTGGAAGTTTGATGGGAATTGCATTAAATTTGTATATTGCTTTGGGTAATATAACCATCTTGATTATATTTATTCTTCCTAGCCAAGAACAAGGTATATTCTTCCATCTCATTATATCTTTTTCGATTTCCCTTAACAATGGTTTATAGTTTTCATTATATAAGTCCTTTACATTCTTTGTTATGTTTATTCCTAAGTATTTTATTTTTTTTGTTGCAATCGTGAAGGGGATTATTCTTTTGAGTTCGTTCTCAGTTTCATTGTTGGCATATAGAAAGGCTATTGACTTCTGTATGTTAATTTTGTATCCTGCGACCTCACTGTATTGGCTTATTGTTTCTAGTAGTCTTTTTGTGGATTCTTTGGGGTTTTCGATGTATAGGATCATATCATCTGCAAAAAGTGATACCTTTACTTCTTCTTTTCCGATATGGATGCCTTTTATTTCTTTGTCTTGTCTGATTGCTCTGGCTAGAACCTCTAGCACCACATTAAATAACAGTGGAGAGAGTGGACAACCCTGTCTTGTTCCTGATTTAAGGGGGAAAGCCTTCAGTTTAGTGCCATTTAATATGATGTTAACTGATGGTTTATCATATATGGCCTTTATCATGTTGAGATATTTTCCTTCTATACCCATTTTGTTGAGAGTCTTAAACATAAAATTGTGTTGTATTTTATCAAAAGCCTTTAATGCATCTATTGATAAGATCATGTGGTTTTTGTTCTTTGTTTTGTTGATATGGTGTATTACGTTAACTGTTTTACGTATGTTGAACCATCCTTGAGATTCTGGGATGAATCCCACTTGATCATGATGTATTATTTTTTTAATATGTTGTTGTATTCGGTTTGCCAGTATTTTGTTTAGAATTTTAGCATCTGTATTCATTAGAAATATTGGTCTGTAGTTTTCTTTCTTTGTGCCATCCTTGCCAGGTTTTGGTATGAGGGTTATGTTGGCCTCATAAAATGTGTTTGGAAGTATTGCTTCTTCTTCAATTTTTTGGAAGACTTTGAGTAGAATAGGAACCAAGTCTTCTTTGAATGTTTGATAGAATTCACTAGTATAACCGTCTGGGCCTGGACTTTTATTTTTGGGGAGGTTTTTAATGGTTTTTTCTATTTCTTCTCTACTGATAGGTCTGTTTAGGCTTTCTGCTTCTTCTTGACTCAGTCTAGGAAGGTTGTATTGTTCTAGGAATTTATTCATTTCTTCTAGGTTGTTGAATTTAGTGGCATAAAGTTTTCAATAGTATTCTACAATAATTCTTTGTATATCTACGGTGTCCGTGGTGATTTCTCCTCTTTCATTTTGGATTTTGTTTATATGAGTTCTTTCTCTTTTTTCCTTGGTAAGTCTTGCCAAGGGTTTGTCAATTTTGTTGATCTTTTCAAAGAACTAGCTCCTTGTTCTATTAATTTTTTCTATAGTTTTTCTGTTCTCTAATTCATTTATTTCTGCTCTGATTTTTATTATCTCCTTTCTTCGGCTGGTTTTGGGTTGTCTTTGTTCTTCTTTTTCTAGTTCCTTAAGGTGGGAAGTTAAGTGGTTCACTTGGGCTCTCTCTTGTTTGTTCATATATGCCTGAAGTGATATGAACTTCCCTCTTATCACTGCTTTTGCTGCATCCCATAGATTCTGATATGTCGTATTGTCATTTTCATTAGTCTGTATATATCTTTTGATCTCTGCACTTATTTCTTCTTTGACCCATTCATTTTTTAGAAGTATGTTGTTTAGTTTCCAAATTTTTGTGGGATTTTTTTCCTCTTTTTTGCAGTTGAATTCTAGTTTCAAGGCTTTATGTTCAGAAAATATGCTTGGTACAACTTCAATTTTTCTGAATTTGCTGATGTTGTTTTTGTGGCCCAACATATGGTCAATTCTTGAGAATGATCCATGTACACTGGAGAAAAATGTATACTCAGTCACTTTGGGATGAAATGTCCTGTAGATGTCTATCATATCCAGGTGCTCTAGTGTTTTGTTTAAGGCCACTATGTCTTTGTTGATTCTCTGTTTGGATGACCGATCTAGAGCTGTCAGCGGTGTATTGAGGTCTCCAAGTATGATTGTATTTTTGTCAGTTTTTGTTTTAAGGTCAATAAGTAGCTGTCTTATATATTTTGGTGCTCCTTGGTTTGGTGCATATATATTAAGAATTGTTATGTCTTCTTGATTCAGTGTCCCCTTAGCCATTATGAAATGGCCATTTTTGTCTCTGAGTCCTTTTGTTGTCTTGTAATCAGCATTATCAGATATGAGTATTGCTACCCCTGCTTTTTTTTGGATGTTATTTGCTTGGAGTATTGTTTTCCAGCCTTTCACTTTGAATTTGTTTTAATCCTTGTTACTTAGATGGGTTTCCTGTAGGCAGCATACAGTTGGATTTTCTTTTTTAATCCATTCTGCTACTCTGTGCCTTTTTATTGGTGAGTTTAATCCGTTTACATTTAGTGTAATTATTGATACTTGTGAGTTCCTTATTGCCATTTTATAGATTGCTTTCTGTTAGTTTTGTGTGTTGTTTGATCCTTCTCTTTTGTTTTTCTATCTTTTGTTTTTATTTGGTTGTATTCCATACATCTTTCCTCTGTTGCTATCTTTTTTATTTCATGTGCTTCTGTGGTGGTTTTTTCAATGATGGTTACCTTTGAGTAATGAAAAGGGTCCCTACCCTGTTCATTGTAGTGAACTATTTTGTGAGTACTTTTGCACTCCATCGTCCTTTGCTACTGTTAATCTCCATCTTCTCCTCCTCTTTCTTTTTGTTGTTGTCACAGTTTAAATTTGGTTTTATTGTGTTCTTCTTGGAGCTTTTACTTGTGGCTCTGTTTTTTTTTTTTTTTTTTTTGTTCTTTGTATCTGATTGGAGAACCCCCTTTAGTAATTCCTGGAGTGGGGGTTTTCTGATGATAAATTCCCTCATCTTTTCTGTATCTGTGAATGTCTTTATTTCTCCTTCATATTTGAAGGATAGCTTTGATGGGTATAGTATTCGTGGCTGAAAGTTCCTCTCTTTCAGGAGTTTAAATATTGGGGTCCACTCTCTTCTAGCTTGTAGAGTTTCTGCTGAGAAATCTGATGATAATCTAATGGGCCTTCCTTTATTTGTTGTATTCTTCTTTTCCCTGGCTGCCTTGAGAATTTTTTCTTTGCTGTTGGTTTGTGCCAATTTCATTATGATATGCCTTGGAGTAGGTTTGTTGGGGTTAAGAAAACTCGAAGTTCTGTTTGCTTCTTGAACTTGAGGCTTTAGTTCTTTCCACAGGCTTGGGAAGTTCTCATCTATTATTTGTTTGAGTATGTTCTCCATTCCATTTTTTCTCTCTTCTCCCTCTGATATACCTATTATTCTTATGTTATTCTTTTTGATGGAGTCAGATAATTCTTGTAGGGCTTTCTCATTTATTTTAATTTTTGAGTCTCTTTCTTCTTCTCTCTGTTGTGCCTCAAGTTGCTTGTCTTCTATTTCACTAATCCTCTCTTCTATCTGACCTGTTCTATTAGCTAAGCTTGTTACTTCGTTTTTCAGCTTGTGAATTGAGTTTTTCATCTCTGTTTGATTTGTTTTTATAGTTTCAATTTCCTTGGACATATATTCTTTGTGTTCATTGAGTTGTTTTCTGAGATCCCTAAATTGCCTTTCTGTGTTTTCTTGTATATCTCCGAGGATTTTTAGGATTTCTATCTTGAATTCTCTGTCATTTAGCTCCAAGGTTTCCAATATATTAAATTTTTCTCCATAGATTTTTCCTCATCTAGCTGTGTTACCTCTCTTTCTTTTGTATCCATGATATTCAATTTTCTCTTCCTTAATGGCATCTGAGGGTGGTTTTGTTGATAGTATTAATGAGATTTAATAAGAATAAAAAGTTAAAAAAAATAAAAAATCGAAAAGAGTTGTTTTTTTTTTAAAAAAATTAATAATGAAATAAAGAAAAATAAAATAAAATAAAAATTAAAAAAAAAAAAGAATTATTCCCCCCCTCCTTTTTTCCTCTCCTCTCCTCTCCCCTCTTTCTTGATAAAATCTTGTGGTGAACTGTGAATGATAACAAACAATGCTTGTGATGGAGGGCCTGAATTGGGGAAAAGTAATAAAGGGGCAAAAAAAAAAGAAAAAAAAAGAAAAAAAAAGAAAAAAAAAAGGGGGTATGGACCCACAAAATGCAAATAAGTAAAAAATTTGGGTCAAGAATAAAATGATTTGCTTTTAGGTGTTGGTTGTCTAAGAGTTATGATGAGAGGAATAAGAGGAAAACAGAAAAATGGGGGGACAAATTAAAAAAATACTATTGTATTTAGTGGAACAAGAACTAGATAAAATGGAAAGCCAGGGAGGGGAGCACTGCTAGTGAGTTAAAAAGGTGAAGTAAACCCCCCCCCCCCCAAATGCCACAAACATAAGTTTGAGTCCCAGATAAGATAATTTGTTTGTTATTGAGGTTTGAATGAGAGGAGATGTAAACGAGAAAGGAAGAAACTAATATAGAGGGAGAAAAGAAAGAGAGAGAAAAAAAGAGGGAAACACTAAAAGAAGAAAAAAGAAAGGAGAGAGAGAGAGATAGAGTTAAGGATTTTGGAGTGCAACCCTCACAGAGAGAAAGGAAGAGGAGAGAAAAGATAATGGGAGATGTAACACTTATGGGTAGTGTAGTTCAAGAAGAGGAGAGAGTAAGACTGGCAGAGAGTTAATCGGCCAAATTGGAGGAGGAAAAAAAGTATCAAGAATGAAGATAAGAGAAACAAACGAACAAATATAATAAAATGGGATAGGTTATAAAGTCTGCAGATTATTCTTGATTTTGAGAGGTTATCTTCTTGCTTTTTCTTTTCTCTCCCTCTTCCTGGTCAGTGACTCTGTACCCCGGGTTCTGCCCCTTTGGCACGCTCAGGTAGAGGATTGCAGTTGATAAGTCTCTATGGCAATGTCATGTATTGTGCTTTAGTCTCGTTGGCAGTTGAGGCTCATTAGCATTTATAGGCTCCGACAGTGAGAGAGTCCATGTTCCTGGAGCCTTTCTCCTAGTCTTTCCTTCCTCAATTAGTAGCCTGATAATCCAGCTATGGGGTTTGCTGCTGCCTCTGCCTGGATAGTAAGAGGCTCAAAAAGCTGGCAACTCCCCACTCTATTTCCACTCAGCACAGGGCTCTGGGTAAGGCTCAGTCAGTCAGAGCTGCTAGCATAATCAGGCGGGCTTTCTGCCCACTCAAAGACCTCTGGCTCTGCCACTCTGTCCGGTAACACAGGCGGGCGCCCACTTCCGGGGCGCTTGGAGGAAACTCTCACTCACTATCTGCGTGCGCAGACCAGGATATCCGGCCAGCAGTCTCATGCTCTGAGTGAAACCCCCAACCACATGAAAAAGTTGCAGCGTTGGAATTGGCTCTCGCTCCGTCCCCGTGTGCGGCTTTTGCAAGGCGCTGGGTCGGCCCGAGATTCCGCTTTGGCCCACACAAAGGCCCCTGACTCTGCCCCTCTGTGCGATAACATGGGCGCGCACTGCCGAGGTACTCGGAGGAATCTCTCGCTCACTATCTGCGCACACCGACCAGGATATGAGGCCGGCCACGTTTCCCTCTGAGTGAAACCCCCACCAGCACGGAAAATTTCCACCGTTGGAATTAGTTCTCGCTCCCTCCCGTGCGCAGCTTTCCCAGGGCACTTGGGCTGCCCAGAGATTCTGCTTTCGGCCCACAGAAAGGCCTCTGACTCTGCCTCTCTGTGGGGTAACACGGGCACCCACTCCCGGGGCTTAGGAAGAAATCTCTCGCCCACTAACTGTGCACCGACCAGGAGATCGGGTAAAATGGCTGCCCCGCTTGTCTTTCTTTGTTTGGGTTTGGCGCGAGTGTTAGCTTGTATTGCCCGGGTTGCCACAGGATCAGTTTTTCCTCGGCTTGGATCTCCGTGCCACAGCCTGGTTCGGCCGTTTGTGCCGTGGCCTGGATCTATTCACCCCCTTTGCCCGCCTCAGTTTCTATATTCACAGTTACCAGAGAAAGCCGCCCTGTTTAGGTTAGTGAGGAAGGCGGAGCATTACTTACTCCCTATTTCCTTCGGGGTTTGGTTATATATTTAGCCAATTTTTCACTCGACCATACCTTTGGGTGTATTGTGAAGCATCTGGAGGCTCCAAGTATAGGTTTTTCTGTTTCTGGTTGAAGATCTTGTTTAGTTTTGGGGGAGATTTATCCGTATCGCTTCCTACCCCGCCATTACTCTCAAGAACTCGCCACTGTGGTTTTAACTTACACTCATTACCTGGTTCTGGGGCAGCCTGAGCTATAAAGTTAGGGCATCTAATGAAGGAAGTCACCGCAGACATATGCTTGCTCTCACTTTCAAGAGATGCAGCCTCTTTACCCCGTTTGAGAAACAACTTGCTCACAGAGCTTAGCTTGACAATCCAGAGACCTGGAGGCAGCTATATATCGTTAAAGGCCTAGTCACATCCCAAAGGACTGTGTAAGTGACATTGTCTGCTGGTACACTCATTTGATTCTTCACTACAAACAACTGTGAAGCCCTATTTAGGCCAGGCACTGTTCCAGGTGTTGAGATTATGTCATAGAACAGACAGAATATACACTCTCAGGCAGTATATGTTCTAGGGTGGGAGATAGACAATAAACAAAAAGTATGGTAAGTAAAAAAGCTGTCGGACAGTGATCAGTGCTGCAGAAAGCACCAAAGCGTGTGTGTGTGTGTGTGTGTGTGTGTGTGTGTGTGTGTAAGGAGTGCTGGCATAGCGTTAAATAGAATGGTCGGATGGCCTCACCAGTAATGTAGTGTGGGCATTGAGGGATGACCGTTCCAGGAGATCAGCATGTGCAAATGCCTTGAGGTGGGATCATGCTTGAGGAGCAGCAAAGGCTGTTGGAAACAGGGTAAACAAGAGAGAAATGAAGAGCAAAGAAGGAGAAGGTTGTGCTGGGCCTTACGTGCGATTCTGAGTACCCTAACTTTCCTTCAGCTCTGAGTGACATGCCCTCAAAGCTGCTCTGCTCCCAACTCTCTGACGCCTGTCAGTATCACATCCTCCGTTTATCTGTGACCATGTGGTTCTCCCCTCCACAGCCTGTAGTGGGCCAGGTGAGTGTCCTTCCCCCTCACATCTTTTCTAGTTATGTAGCGGTCGTTTGGGTGAAACAACAGAAAGGAAAGAGTGGATAGAGTTTGAGGATGTTCATTTTTTCTGCGATACGATGAAAACTGCTGGGCTTCAGTTATTCCCGAGGGAACCCCAGGCGATAAACCTACCAGGCGTCAGCAGCACGTGATTGCCAACAGGCGTAGTAACATCAAAACCAACAAAATAAAAAACTGTGGGATTTATATTTCCCACTGGCATTGTAAAAAACCAAGCCTCATGTTCAAGGTCCCCAGCCCTGACCAAGTGTCTCCTGAGGCAACTCTGAGAGTGGATCCAACATATGCTCTTGATTCAGGAAAATATATCTATGACTTTTATGTTCAAAATATATTGAGCAGAAGAGAAAAATCCAGAAAAGGAAAACAATAGTATATGAGAAAGGAAGTATTAATCAATAAATGGTGTTGGAAAATTCTGACTGACCACTGAGGGAAAAAAGAAGATTCTTTATAGCAAAAAACAAAATTAATTTCCATAAAAATACTAGAAGAAAATACAAATTTTTTTTTACAACATAGATATGGGGAAAGACTTTCTACATCATCCAGAAAGTAACCTATCACCATCATCAATGAACAACCTATACCAAACACAATTCTAATGCCTTACCTATATTAAGCTATTTAATCCCACAACTTTATGGGTTTTAATATAATTTTTTTTTTCATTTTCATATGATGAAGTTGAGGCACAGAGAAGTTAAGTAATTATTCCAACGAACAATAGTGCCAGAATTCAAACAAAACACATATGATTTCAGGGTCTATAGTTCTAAATCACTGTACTGCAGAAGAAAATACTGAGAGATTTGAATATATGAATTAAAACTGTATGGAAAAAAAATCATGTAAAACACAAATGTTAATGGAGAAAATCATGCCATATTATATAACAGATAAAACATTAATAGCCTTCACATAACAATTTCTAAAATGTTATTGCCCAGAACACCAGTGTCTTGAATGATACTGGATATTCTGGGGGAATAAAAGTTTTGATGGTCAGTTAGGTTTTGCAAATGATGTATTAAATCTGACCTTGGGAATTTTTTTTCTCCCCTCAGCACACTATTAATATCTCAAAAAACAATAGAGTTTTCTGAAATACAGTCTAAAAAATATCATCTTTATATAAAATAAATTCCTAAAAAACAGGAAGGATAATATAAATACCCCCATAGAAAAATGGGCACAAGAGAGAAAAGACAATGTAAGAGAGAAAAAAAGTACAGTTATTAGCATATGAAAATGTATTCAAGCTTATTAGTAGTCAAAGAAAAAGAAAGCAATGGAGGTACTATTTTTTTTTTTAATTTAATGAGAGGAAGGGAGGCAGAGACAGACTCCAGCATGCGCCCAGATGGGGATCCACCTGGAAAGCCCAGTGGGGGGAGATGCTCTGCCCACCTGGGGCATTGTTCGGTTGCTCTGCAACTGAGCTCTTCTTAGTACTTGAGGTGGAGGCCATGGAACCATCTTCAGCTCCTAGGGTCACTTTGCTCCAGTTGAGCCATGGCTGCAAGAGAGTAAGAGAAAGAGAGAGAAAGTGAGAAGTCAGAGGGAGGTGTGGGGGGGGGAGAGGTGGAGAAGCAGATGAGCACTTCTCCTGTGTGCCCTGACCAGGAATCGAACTTGGGACATCCACATACTGGGCTGATGTTCTACTACTGAGCCAACCGGCCAGGGCTCGAGGTACCAATTTTTATCTTTCAAATGGACAAAATATTAAAAAGCTTTATATACAGTATTTGTGGTAGTTTGAGAGAAAAAAATGGAATCTTATGTAGTTAGTGAGGTTGTCAGTGAGTACAAGCTTTCTGGATTGAAGGACAATTTGACAATAATATATCAAAACCCTTAAAAATGTACATAATTTGATTTAGAAAAGTGTATTCATAGGAATTTATTGCAAGGAATAATTGGACAAGCACAGGGGTTTTACAGCAGCATCATTTAAATTAGCAAAATTATCTATTAATGTAAGTTAAAGCACATACATCACAGTACTATGCATGTCTTAAAAATTATATTAGTCTATTTTATTCACATGAAACAGTATCCAAAATATTAATAGAAAAGAATAAGATTACTAGCTTGTAATTAATTTTGTAAAAAAGAAAAGAGATAAAAAAGACTAAAATCAAATACATTAAAAAGTTAGTGGTGGGTAATTTTCTTTAAAGGTGGGCTTTGAGATAATTTTTTTCACCTTTTTCTTTATTCCCTTTTTATACTGATTACTTGTTTCTTTGAAAATAAAAATGGTTGTTACCATTTTGAAACATGACATTTTTATTAATCTGAAATTATGGGTCACAGATTTGAAAAATAAGAGAATTTCTTTCTTCAACAGATATTAAGTTCTTTCTTTCTTTTAGTTTATTTATTGATTTTAGAATGAGAAAGGGAAAGAGAGACGAAACACCAATTTGTTTCTGTATGCGCCCTGACCAGGGATCGAACCCACAAGCTTTGTATGTAGGGGACAATGCTCTAGCCAACTGAGCTATCCAGCCAAGGTAAATATTAAATTCTTTATTATGCTAGTAAACTCAGCCTCAGTCTAATAAGCTAACCTCAAAGAAAGGGTAAGTAAGCCTCATGAGGCAGAAAAAAAACAAGGTTAAAAAAAATCTGGAGTCTGCAGAAATAATAGATCTTTATGAAAGGGATATAGAGAAAAGGCAGAATTAAACTTCACTTGGTTTAATTGCTACTTTGAATCATTGGCTTGTCAGAGGAAAAACCTGGACAGCTAATGGTTCTTGTATCAGATAGAAAATCAAAGGGACGTCAAAGAGTGTTTGGCAAATGGACCTGCAGAGCCACTCTCCAACCAATTTCTGAAGAGAATCTCAACTCCTTGTTCCTGAATTTGTGGGACAGGATCTGGGCCAACTTCTTCCTTTTTTGACTCACCCAAAATGAACTCCTTATGCAAAACCTGGACCCGTTCCAGCACACCCAGTGCTCAAGGTTGTCAGCCAGCTGTTGGAAGCTCACACTGACTAATTTTCTCTTAAATGGAGCAAAAATATGTTGCTTTATAGACACTGGGAAAAAAATGAATCGAAGGACCTAATTTGCATATCCTAAGCCTTCTAAAATTATTAGCCTTAAAACTTGGTCAGTCTATTTACCCATTCATTCTGCTATACTAAACTGTGTCAAGATGGGGAAGGGTCACAGGGAGAATTGCCCTCTTCAATTATGATATGTAATGGGAATTCTCCAGCCAATTCTCTTGGAAAAAATAGGACTGGAATAGTAATGAAGAACCTATCTTTTTTTTTTACTTTCTTGCCACTGATGAAGCCCTCCAAGTGCTTATTGTTCCTCTGGGCTCCTGAAGGGGCTGCTGGGGGAGGGGCCAGCTCGCTATGGAGGACAAGCTGGTGGGACCACCATGCTCTTAAGAGTTAAAACCCAAGGATGCTAGTCTTTGACTAGTTCTTTAAAATATTATTTTTGATGCTTAAGCTCTCATTTGAGTGATCAAAGTGTCACTTCTTTGTATAAATTTGTGTTATATTAGCATAGCAACCAACTTAGGAGCTAGGTCTTAGTAGGTTGATTTTCATTTTACTTAGTGGAGAAAAGTTCAAGTTCCAATGGAAAGTGTAGTTTTCTCTAGTCATTTCAAATCAAATCTCTCAAAAAATAGATATAGTTTAGGAAGTAGACTATTTGGAGGAATTTATTATCTTCATTCTCTATCATCCAGTCTTGTTAAAAGGTAATGTGTTCTAATGGTTAATGTTAGAAGCACTGGAGTCTCTGATTCTTCATCCATAAATTAACATCTACTCCATGGGGTTGTTGTAAAGATGAAATGAAATAATGATTTGGAAGTACACAGTGCTATCTTGGCACAGACCAATTAACAGAGGTCAGCAATGAATACCACCAGCATCCGTGGGACACAAGGCACTTAGCAAGCATCTCCACAGGATTCTTACGTATTTAGAAAGCCTGGCGTCAGAAACTTTTTAAAAAATTGTTTCAAAATATTCTGTCCTTCTAGAAACACCGCTGTTTGCTGTGTTATGTGGCAAATCCCCCCACGCCAACCCCCAGGCCATGCAGGCACTGCGCTGGGGTTTCCCCATATCACCGCCACCTGAGGGTCAGGGTGTCCGGCTCTGTGAGCGTTGTTGAGCCATTGACAAGAGGGCTGTCCACAGGGGGCAGTTCAGATGGACCAGCAACTTCTCACATCATGGAGGATTATCTAGGGTGGCACAGGGAACCTGTCATGGGCGTCCCCAGCCCCAAACGGAGAAGAACAAGTGAAAGCAGTAGGCACATGTGCTCTTGACTTGAACCAGCCAGGCCTCCAGCCGGCTTCCTGGCACTGGCCACCTGTAAATCTTTGAGCATAAGCCCTCTGATCTACCTTGAGTGGAAATAAAAGTTCTGAAAAATAACCTTTCCTGTCTTTCAGCCTTCCAGTCATAACAACTCTAATTTTTCTGCAGGCAAAGGAGACACTTCTGCCCAGTAGGAGAAAGGTCAGGAAGTGCTGGAAAGCAAGGAAACACAGTGATTAATATTTTAAGATTTTATCTTCTGCACTTGCAATGAAAGCCTTTTCTTCTGTGGAGTTGTTGGGAATACAAGGAAAATAGAGATAATCGGGGGAATGTGGTGCCTTCCTAAGAATTTCTCTGGAAGAAGGATATTACATTGGGAAGCCAAACTGCTCCTGTGAGGCCGGGGGGTGGAGGGTGGGCTGGGGGAGTGGGAAGTGATCCCAGCAGCACCCTGGCTCTCTGTGTGCTCAGTGTCCCCTGCATTATTTCATGCTCTGATCTTGCCTCCTTTCTTCTCCCTGAAGCCCTCCTCAAGTCCTGGAAGAACCAGGAAATCCCAAAGGATGAGACAAGAACTATTTTAAGCAAGACTAAGTTTGTTGACTGACGCCACAGCTGTCTCCTTCTAGATGCAGGATGAGCAAACCGAGGAGTGTTTAGGAACTGCTGTGCTTTAAGACAGAGCCTGTCTCCACATTTTCTCTCTGATTCATGGATTGAAGTGAAATTTTCCAGGAAGGCTTAATCTGGGAGGAATTCTTCTCTTAGGTCTACAAATTCTCTTTTAAATTATTATTATTATTATTTTTTTTATCTTATTTTTATTAATTTTAATGCAGTGACATTGATAAATCAGGGTACATATGTTCCGAGAAAACATCTCCAGATTATTTTGACCTTTGATTATGCTGCATACCCCTCACTCAAAGTCAAATCGTCCTCCGTCACCTTCTATCTGGTTTTCTTTGTGCCCCTCCCCTCCCCCAACCCCTCCCTCTCCTTTCTCGCCCCTTCCCCACCCCTCCACCCCACTCCCTGTTACCATCACATTCTTGTCCATGTCTCTGAGTCTCATTTTTATGTCCCATCTATGCATTGGTTCATCTAGTTCTTAGTTTTTTTCTGATTTACCTATTTCACTCCGTATAATGTTATCAAGGTCCATCCATGTTATTGTAAATGATCCGATGTCATCATTTCTTATGGCTGAGTAGTATTCCATAGTATATATGTACCAAGACTTTTTAATCCACTTGTTCTCTGACGGACACTTGGGCTGTTTCCAGATCTTCGCTATTGTGAACAATGCTGCTATAAACATGAGGGTGCATTTCTCCTTCTGGAACCGTTCTATGGTGTCCTTGGGGTATATTCCTAAAAGTGGGAAAATCCTATCCTGTGACCATTTGTGGGCAGTCTCTGCCACTCCACCAACCATCAGACTTAAATTACGGAGAGTAATAACATCCTCAGCAGAAAGGACCCCCAAATGCAGTGTGGTTGTCACCCTGTGACAAGAGTTGCAGGCTTATTGATAAAGTCTATATAGGTACTTGAGTTCTCTATTTTTTATTTATTTTTTTACAGGGAAAGAGAGAGAGAGAGAGAGGGATAGATAGGGACAGATGGACAGGAATGGGGAGAGATGAGAAGCATCAATCATCAGTTTTTCGTTGTGACACCTTAGTTGTTCATTGATTGCTTTCTCATACATGCCCTGACCGTGGGCCTTCAGCAGACCAAGTAACCCCTTGCTTGAGCCAGAGACCTTGGGTCCAAGCTGGTGAGCTTTTTGCTCAAACCAGATGAGCCCGTGCTCAGGCTGGCAACCTCGGGGTCTCGAACCTGGGTCTTCTGCATCCCACTGTGACGCTCTATCCACTGTGCCACTGCCTGGTCAGGTGAGTTCTCTATCTTTAATAAATAATAATATTATTATTATAAAAGGAATTTTGGAGTATAATTTTTTTGAGCAAGTCTCTTAACCTCTTTCTTTAATTTTAATTTTATTTTTCATTTAGTTTACAAAAAGTATTATTTTTGTAATAGTTTCAGGTGTATAGCATAGTGGTTAGGCAATCATATACTATATAAATTGTTCCCCCTGATATTTTCAGTACCTACTTGGCAACATACATAAGTCATAATTATTACAATATTGGTGACTATATTCTCTATGTTGTACTTTAACATCCCTGTGACTATTTTGTAACTACCAATTAGTACTTAATCCTTCACCTTTTTCACTCAGTCCCCTAACCTTCTCCTCTGTCAACCATCAGTCTTTTTCTGTACCTATGAGTCTGTTTCTATTTTGTTTGTTCCTTTATTTTATTCTTTAGATTACACTTATAAGTGAAATAATATAGTATTTGTTTTTCTCTGACTGACACTTATTTCACGTAGCAAACTACCCTCTAGATCCATCCATGCTGTCTCAAATGTTAAGATTTCATTCCTTTTTATGGCCAAGTAATATTCTATTGTGTATATGTCCCACAACTGTTTTATCCACTCCTGTATTGATGGGCACTTGAGCTGCCTCCATATCTTGGGTGTTGTAAATAATGCTGTGATGAACATAGGGATACGTATTTTTTTTTCAAATTAGTGTTTTGAATTTCTTTGGATTCATACCCAAAGTGAAATTATTGGGTCATAGGCAATTTTATTTTTTTGAGGAACTGTCATATTGTTTTCTATGTTACTTAACATTTTTATGGCTCAATTTCCCCATCTAAAAAAAATGAAAGGTTGTACAAATTCCATATACTATTCTTTTAAGAAATATTCTTAATTTGTTTAAAAACATTATGTTGGGTATTAGAGGCAAAATTTTTCCAGCTGACAAAATGTTAGGTGTTATGATATTTCTCATGCATTTTCTAGGTAATGGTGCATGTATCTGTTAAAGATTAGAGCTACTTGCATAGCTTTTTGAGTACCTGACATTTACAAGTAAATTTGAGAGATTTTAATCCCCAAAATACAGCCACAGGGACAAAATACTATGAGAGACTTGAAGAGTAAACCCCACTAATGATGTCTGGAATGAACGTGGCATAATGACTCTTCATTACTTAGAAACAGTGTAGAAGGTCTTAAAGAAGAACATGGGGGGGCAGGTACACAATACACAAGATTTATGAGAGCCTTTCAGTAACCAAGACTCTCAAACTATGGGGAGTGAGGGAGCCTGAGCCTAAGACGGCAGGCATCATATTCATTTTCCAACCACTCCTACAGGGTTATTTCTGCAGGCATGTAATCATTGTGGCTGGAGTAGAAATGGGAGGGTGCGGGATACTCTGGTGCCTTTGAAGTAAATACTTAAAAAAAAAAGGGTTTTGGAAAAGGAGGCCATTATTTACTTGCTTGGCTTGTTCTTCCCGTTCAGAAAAACTTGCCAAGAGAATCTACTACCCAGTTTCTTCAGGTCACTGAGAGCCAAAGGCCAAATTGGAGGTGAAAACATAGATCCCCGTTTGCAGAGGTGTATGGGTCCCCGCTGTCTGTGGTACTACCAGTGTGCCTCGGTGGGCCCAATCAGGACACGTCAGCCAGAGGGCAGACTGTGTGCAGAGAGTGTACAGAAAATCTGAACAGACAGATTACTAGAAACAAAATTGAATCAGTAATCCAGAAACTCCTAATAAACAGAAGTCCAGTACCAGAAGGCTTCTCAGGTTAAGTCTACCAAGCGTTCAAATAGTAATTAATACCTAGCCTTCTTAAACTGTTCCAAAGATTGAAGAGGAGGGAAATCTTTCAAACTTATTCTACAAGGCCTACATTACCTGATACCAAAACCAGACAATGACACTACAAGAAAAGAAACTTACAGGTCAATATCCCTATTGAACATAGATACAAAACTCTTTAATAAAATATTAAAACAGAAATCAGCAATACATTGAAAGGATCATACACCACGATCAATTGAGATTTATTCCAGCAATTCAAGCTTGTTAAATATCCACAAGTCGATCAATGTGATGATACACCACATAAACATAATGAAGGATAAAAATCACATGGTCATTTAAATATATGTAGAAAAAAGCATTTGATAAATTTCAACATCCATTTATGATAAAAACTCTCAACAAAGGTATAAAATGAACATACCTCAAAATAGTAAAGGCCATATATGACCAGCCCACAGCTAACATCATAGTCAATTGTGAAAAGCTTTTAAGATCAGGAATAGGTCAAGGATGTTCACACTTACCAATCTTATTTAACATTGTATTGAAAGTCCTAGCCACAGCAATCAAAGAAATAAAATTGTTGGCCCTGGCCGGTTGGCTCAGTGGTAGAGCGTCGGCCTGGCGTGCAGAAGTCCCGGGTTCGATTCCCGGCCAGGGCACACAGGAGAAGCGCCCATCTGCTTCTCCACCCCTCCCCCTCTCCTTCCTCTCTGTCTCTCTCTTCCCCTCCCGCAGCCGAGGCTCCATTGGAGCAAAGATGGCCCGGGCACTGGGGATGGCTCCTTGGCCTCTGCCCCAGGCGCTAGAGTGGCTCTGGTCGCAGCAGAGCGACGCCCTGGAGGGGCAGAGCATCGCCCCCTGGTGGGCATGCCGGGTGGATCCCGGTCGGGCGCATGCGGGAGTCTGTCTGACTGTCTCTCTCCATTTCCAGCTTCAGAAAAAGAAAAGAAAAATAAATAAATAAATAAATTTGTTGTTATTTGCAGATAAAGTGATACTATATATGTAAAACCCTAAAGATTCTACCAAAAGCTATTAGAACTAATAAAATAAATTTAGCAAAGTTGAAAAATACAAAATTATATTCATAAATCATGAAGAACATAAATATCATAATATACATAAATAACAAGCTATTAGAAAGAGAAATTAAGAAAACAATCACATTTACAATTGCATCCAAACAATAAAATAACTGGGAATAAATTTACAAGGAAATAAAAGACTTGTACTCTGAAAACTATGAGACATTGAAGAACGAAACTGGAGACACAAAAGAATAGAAGAATATATTTACAGACTGAAAGAATTAAAATGGTTAAAATGTTCATACTACACAAAGCAATCTACAGATTTAAGCCCTATTAAAAAAAATGGCATTTTTCACAGACCTAGAATCACTATTTCTAAAATTTATATGAGTCCACAAAAGACCAAATGGCCAAAGCAATTTTGAGAAAAAACAAGGTTGGAAGTATTACATTCCCTGATTTCAAACTATAGACTATAGTAATCAAACAGTATGGTACTAGCACAAAAACAGATACATAGATCAATGGAACAGAATAGAGAGCCCATAGGAAACTCCATACTTAGATGGTCAATTAATCTACAACAAGGGAGGCAAGCATATACAATGCAGAAAAAGCAGTCTCTTCAATAAATGGTGTTGGGAAAACTGGACAGATACAAAAATATAAAATAAAACTAGATTATTTTCTTATGCCATATACAAAAATATACTCAAAATGGACTAAAGACTTAAATGCAAAACCTGAAACTATAAAAATCCTAGAATAAAATATAAGCAGTAAACTCTCTGACATCAGTTTTAACAATATTCTTTTTGGTTGTATATTCCTGGGAAAGAGCAACAAAAGCAAAAAAAAAAAACCAATGGGGCCAAATGAAACAAAAAAGCTTTTGCACAGAGAAGGAAACCATCAGCAAGAAGAAAGGCAACCTACCAAACGAGAGAAGATATTTACAAATTACATATCTGATAAGGGGTTAATATCCAAAATAAATACATATAAATCAACATAAAAATATACAATTCAATGAAAAATTGAGCAGAGGACCTGAGTAGACATTTCTTCAAAGAAGATAGACAGATGGTCAACAGACACATGAAAAGATGGTCAACAGCACTAACCATCAGGGAAATGCATATCAAAACTATGATAAGATATCACCTCATACCTATTAGAATGGCCGTTAGGAAAAGAACAACAAATAACAAGTATTGGAAAAAATGTGGGGAAAGGAAATCCTTGTTCACTGTAGGAATTGTAAATTAGTGCAGCCAGTATAAAAAACAGTATGAAGTTTCCTCAAAAAAACTTAAAAATAGAACTTCAGTACAACCCAGCAATTCTACTTCTGGATATATATTCCCCTCCAAAAAAAAACCCCAAACAAACAATTAATTAAAAAAGATATATGCACTCCTTTGTTCATTGCAGAATTGTTTACAATACTCAAAATGTGGAAGCTACTTAGGTGTCCACTGATATTGAATCAAGACCATGTGGTACATATATACAATGGAATTTTTCTCAGCCATAATATGAATGAAATATTGTGATTTGTGGCAAAATGGGTGGACTTAGAGAGTATTTTGTTAAGTGAAACAAGGCAGACAGACAAAGACAAATACCATGTGATTTCTCTTATATGTGGCGTCTAAAAAACAAAACAAATGAATAAATGAAACAATATAGAAACAAACTCATGGATACAAAGAATAAACTGATGGTTACCAGAAGGGAGGTGGATTGGGAGAATGGGTTAAAAAGGTAAAGGATGGGAACTAAGTGTAGAGGCCCTGAATAGGAACATAGACCAGAGAGAGTTCAGTGCCCTGAGGCAAAAGCCAAGGTGGCTTTACTGACAAAAGAACTGAATGCAGTACTGTGCTGAACACAGCACAATAGGGACAGAATGAGCAATTCTGATTAATCAATAGGTGGGGTCATTTGAGCTACTCCCTTGCTCTTTTGTCTATCTCTAAAGAAGTTTCCCTTCCTGACTTTTTCATTCTTTTTTTTTGTATATATCTTAAAATGTGTTTATTTGTAAATACTTAATCCTTTTCTTTATTTTTAGAAATTGAATTTGATGGAAAAAAAAGTTACCCATTTTCAGCTTTATTGATATATAGTTGGCATATAATGTTTAATTTTTTTTGTTTTCTTATAGTTTTATTTAGAAAATATTTTTAAATTAATTTTAATGGGGTGACATTGATAAATCAGGGTACATATATTCAGAGAAAACATCTCTAGGTTATTTTGACATTTGATTATGCTGCATTCCCATCACCCAAAGTCCAATTGTCTTCCGTCACCTCCTAACTGGTTTTCTTTGTGCCCCTCCTCTGCCCCAATCCCCTCCCTCTCTTCCCCTCACCCCATAACCCCCACACTCTTGTCCCTGTCTCTGAGTCTCATTTTTATGTCCCACCAATGTATGAAATCATATAGTTCTTAGTTTTTTCTGATTTACTTATTTCACTCCGTATAATGTTATCAAGGTCCATTCATGTTATTTTAAATGATCCGATGTCATCATTTCTTATGGCTGAGTAGTATTCCATAGTACATATGTACCAAAGCTTTTTAATCCACTCATCCACTGACGGACACTTGGGCTGTTTCCAGATCTTTGCTATTGTGAACAATGCTGCCATAAACATGGAGGTGCATTTCTTCTTTTCAAACAGTGCTATGATGTTCTTGGGGTATATTCCTAAAAGTGGGATAGCTGGGTCAAAAGGCAGTTCGATTTTTAATTTTTTGACTTTCTCATTCTTGAAACGGCTTCTATTTGTGTGTATCAATAAATACCCATAAGGACTGGGGTTTGGGGCTGTCTCATAAAACCTGTACAGGGGATTGTGAGCTGGTCTCCCCTAGGTCCCTCGGTGCACTCCATGTGGTCTCTGAGTAGTTATTGTCTTCACCACAGGTGGTGCCCAGTGTGAGGAACGGGAACAAAATGACCTCCCCAAGCCTGGAAAAGGGAAACGACGTCCAACAATCCAGGTAAGGGGACACGGATGATGGAGGAATAGCCTCCAAACATCTGTGGTGAAGTCAAATAGGTTTCAGACCGTTTCCCCCTCCTTTTCCCCATTTCTTTCCCTTGACTATCATGGGGAATTCCCTGACCCTGGAGCAGCACAACCATAAGCTCCAACTTCATGGCCTCCTCCACAGTGCGGGATGTAAGGTCACAAAGCTGCTTATTATAGTGTGTCAGCAGTGTCCTTGGTATCTGAAAGAAGAAAGCTTAGACATTGAAGACTGGGAGTGAATGGGGCACTGGCTCCGCAACTCATTAGGGCCAGTGACTGTACAACATCTACTAACATGGAATCATTGTCAATTGGCACGAAGCCTGGTTCAGGGCAGAAATCACCAGGTTCCCCCTCCTGATGAGCCCCAACCTCACTAGCCACCTCCCTAACCCCCCAAGGCTCCCTCTGAGCTAGAATTACCATCACCTCTGCCCACCTCCACCGTAAATCGAAAGTATAATCGATCGATGTTTGCAAGAAGGTTTGGAGCGCAGCGAAAATTACTTCTATGCATTTTCAGTAACCCACCTGCCCAGACAGCCTGTTAGACATCAGAGCCTGCCATTTCAAGTGTTTAAGGAATTAAGAAAAAGCATAGCAGAAAATGGATTACAGAGTACATTTATTAAGGGAATTGTAGATGCTATAGGGGCAGGGTATGAAATGACCCCATGGGACTGGAAGGGGTTAGTGAAAGCAGTAGCCACCACCGCTCCATACAGTGTCTGGCTACAAGAATACCAGGATGCAGCTCAGACACAGCTGTAGAGAATCTGAATGTGGGAGTTCCAACTGGTGCTGATATGCTCACAGGAGCTGGGGTTTATGACATTCCCCATGCTCAGGCCTGCATGAACTGCGCCACCTTGTCTTAGGTTTCTACACAGGCTTCTAAGGCATGGGTTTGGATTCCAGGTACCAAGACCCCTATGGGCTCTTTTGCAAGCATCCATCAGAGATACCTAACAAACCCCATATTGATTCCATCAAGTGCCTGCAAACAGTCATCTCACGACAGGTAGAATAAGCAGCAAAGGTTTTTCTCATAAGTCTACAATGGCTTATGAGAAAGCAAATGCTGATTTTCAAAAGGTAATGGCTCCTCTTAAGGGGAAGCCCCCTAATATAGCAGAAATGATTAGAGCTTGTCAAAATGTAGGTACAGAATTACATGAAGCTCAGGTACTTGCTGCCACATTGTGGCCACATACTTGTTATAACTGGGGGAAGGAAGTATATTTTCAGAAAGAAACAAAGAAATACAAAATTACAGTGATAAAATAATGTATAGCATAGGAAATAAATAATATTGTAATAACTGTGTATGACATGGCTTCTAGGCTTATTGTAGTGATCACTTTGTACAGTGTATGTGTTGAATCACTACGTTCTACACTTGAAACTAATATAATACTGTACATCAATTGTAATTTAAAAAATTAATAACCCCTCAAACTTAAATATTATCAAATGGAAGCAGTAAAAATAAAGTCCCTGAAAAGAAAAATAATGTTATTACCAATTCAGAGAGATGGCATAACACCTTTTATTAAAATTCAAGTTTCCCTCTCCCCCTTCTCTCTCTCTTTCTCTTCTCCTCCTGCAGCCATGGCTCAATTGGTTCGAGAGAGTTGGCCTCAGGTGCTGAAAAAGTGGCTCAGCTGCTGAACAACAGAGCAACAGCCCTAGATGGCAGAGTATTCCCCGTAGTGTGCTTTCTTGGTGCATCTGGGTTGGGGTGCATGTAGGAGTCTGTCTCTCTGCCTCCCCTCCTCTCACTAAAAAATTAAAAAAAAAATTTAAGTTTCAAAGTATTGATTCTGGTCTAATAGTTTTGTCTCTAACGGATCTCATTTTCCCTTAAGATCAGATTGAGGTCCATTCAAACAAGGTTACAATGAGCTGGTATTTTTATTCAATTCCTTTCCATAGGGCCAATGTGTCCAAGCAGGTATCTGCATAATTGAAGGCAGGTTATCCTTCCAACAAGCCCATATCAATCTCCTTTGAAAAGACAAGACCTAAATAAACCCACCTCTTGAAGATCTGCTAAGCATTATGGATTTATCTGTGACTTGAATAAAGTGTATGATTTAAGCACAAAAATCTATGGATTAAATAGCCCAGTTGTTAAAATAAAATTTTCTCAGATTATCAAATTCATGTTTTCTGCCCACTGACTCTTGGGGTCACATGTAGGCACTTTACCAAGTGACATACACTTCTACATTCTTTCTCTACCTGCACACTTTTCATCACTTGGCATGGAAATCATGTGAAAGAGAAACTCTAATTCACAGACCAAAAAGTATAGCAAGATTTATATATATATAATATATATATATATATATATAAATAAAATCAGGAAGGAGAGAGGAAATTCCTGAATCTGAATCTGAGTGCCAGAGTCTGAAAGAATGATCTTTCCAAAGTCTATTTATAGTGGTTTAATCCAATCATGGGAACTTGAGACTCTGCAGTTGTCATAAGTGGCTGAAAAATGAAAGAAAAGCAAAATATTATTTTTCCCATATGGAAGACTGGAAGGTAAATTTATTTAAGGTAAGAAACATAATTTATTTTCTCCCTAAGTCATTAATTGTCCATCTCTCTCTTCCGTTCTAATAGCAGTTTATCAATCTAAATTTTATTTGAGGGCACAGGAGTTATTCTCCATGATATCGCCCAAATGGTTAGAAGTGTATTCACTGTACTCTTTACTTTTACTTAATAATCTATTTTGTGTTTATGAATTTCCACAAGTTTTTAAATCTCTTTTTTGTATATAGTAGCAATGATGAAATCTCAGATAGTTGCTGTCATTTTTTATAAGTATAATAGTACATCCAGAAGAGTCTGATGGAGTGTATCCAAGTAGCTAGCTAGACCTATATAAAGGGACAGGTAAATGTCACAAAACGTTTGTATTTTTAACTCTCTTTTTCACACTAACAGGCTCCATCTGCTCTGCTCTCTCCCTGCTGTGCTGAAGGGTTTCTACCTCCTTGGGCCTCCCGCATGCACGGGCCACTGTGGGGTTGACCTCTGAGACCAACCAGAGGTGTGGCTTATGGCATACAAGCACAATTTTGGCACAAGGAGGAGATGTTCTCATCATGTGTCAAGTCTCTCTTCCATCTCTTCCTTGCCTCTCTGCACTGGTGGGTGCCCTAACATGGGATTGGCGCTGTGGTCTGTTTTCTACCCAGAGGGAGGCAAGAGTGTATAAGGGACTTGAGAGCTCAAAGGGGAGTTCTGTGCAGAGGTAGCAGTAATTTTAATTAAGAAGGGGAAGTTTTTGAGATGTGTCAATTTCTGTTATTGGCAGTTTGCCTAGAAACCAGTCTTTCCTGCTCCACGTCATGGGGCAGCCCCTCCTGGGAAGCAGAAGTGAAACAAAAAGTCACAAAGAGGGATGGATGGCCAGGGTGGCTGCTGTAGTCACTGGAGCCTGGGGACCTTGCTCCGTAGTCAGTGAGGTCATTGACTTGACAGTTATTTGGGCAAGTCTGTGGTCTTTAAGGACCCGAAGACCTTAGACTTAACTTTAAGGGGGCAGTTGTCAAACAACCATTGCTACCTTGAGAAATGGAAACAAAAAGGAGAAGAGTTAGTTAGATTAGCATAACTCATCGGTTTAGGGTTGCACCAGATAAACTGAGCCAAGTGAACCTAAATGAAAGATACCAAGTATATGAGATTTAAAAAAAAAAGTTACTTGTTTTCCCTAGCTGGCCAAAGATGTTTCTCCAACCTAGCAGTGTAATTCAGGCAGGATCATGCAAATAAAAGGACTCGGAGAGAGATGTGACAATGGCAGTGGAAGCAGGCAGCACAGAAACTGTTGCAGGACGAGTGTGAGGAAAGCCTGCAGGCAATGCCACTCTGGAGGCAGGGCGAGCCTGTCCCAAGCAGCCGCTGACACCCAAAGGCCGAGTGTGAGGAAAGCCTGCAGGCAATGCCCCTCTGGAGGCAGGGCGAGCCTGTCCCAAGCAGCCGCTGACACCCAAAGGCCGAGTGTGAGGAAAGCCTGCAGGCAATGCCCCTCTGGAGGCAGGGTGAGCCTGTCCCAAGCAGCCTCTGACACCCAAAGGCCGAGTGTGAGGAAAGCCTGCAGGCAATGCCACTCCGGAGGCAGGGCGAGCCTGTTCCAAGCAGCCGCTGACACCCAAAGGCCGAGTGTGAGGAAAGCCTGCAGGCAATGCCACTCTGGAGGCAGGGCGAGCCTGTCCCAAGCAGCCGCTGACACCCAAAGGCCAACATACTGCTGCTGATAATTTTTAGGTGACAGCAACTCTGGTGTTAAACATTTGTGATTGTCTTTTGCATGCAGCTCAGAGATGGCAGCTACAATATCTGTGTCCCACTGCTTCCACTTTCGGAGCCCCTGTGAGCACCGACGAGATCCCACTGCTTCCACGCTGGCAGATGGTCTCAGAGCCATTCAGAGAGATCGGGGCTGGCATGGGAGGGGAGATCTGTTCACAGTCTCTGAGGGATTTTTGATTGTCTCAGTGTGTTTGTTTGCAGGGTGACAAATAAAAAAGCTCTATTCAGGACTGTTAAAATAGAAACTTCTCAAATGGGTGTCAGGTCACTCGGTTCCTGGACAAAGCTTGGCAGTAGCTCATCCCTAGATAAAGTGACAGCTGATGACCAACTGACCAACAAGTTTTGCCCCTGTGTTGCCATGCTACCTGGGCTTACAGAACTGTCATCCAAATATGACTATCCCGGGAAGAGTGGGTGGATATCACTTTTTAGTGTAAGAGGAAGAGATAGGGAAAGGGGGACCTGGGGGGGGGGGGGAAGAGGGAGGGACAGAGAGAGGCTCTGACTGCAGGGGATGGAGGAGATGCACACAAGTTATTCAGTTTCTTACAACTCTAATTTCTGCCTCCTTGTTTCTGCTGTTTCACCTCAAACAAACTCTTCTTCTTTGGAGAATATAATTGAATCTAGTGCCAACCCAGCCATGGCTAACTCCAGATCCAGGACCCATGAGTTGCCTTTGTTTACTAAATAACAGCAGAAATGTTCATAGTTCCTTTTATTTATGTACTTGTGTAGTTGTGAAAATTCTGTCTCAAGTCACTCCTGGGAGAAGAGTGACAATAGAAGATAGCCTTGCAATAAGCCTGTGGTTGGAAATGTACAACGTGGCTGTAACCCACAAAGTCTTCAGGTGGGATTTTTGTCTCGTGGAATATTTTTCCCTTTTGTTCGCTCCCTTCTTTCTGCTGTTTCTCTCCCTTTTCTTTTTGTTTTCTCAATGGGCCATACTAATGGATCTGAAAGTATTTTATTTATCAAAAGTCATTAGGATATTTTTTCTTTATAAATTTAAAAATTTTAAATTACAGGGTATTATTTGGTAGGCCCAATATGTAATTTTCCATTCTCCTGTGAGTCAGTAAAGACTCTAACCTCTGGCTAAACAGAGCAAATTCAGCAAACTGTGTACTGGGAAGATTAATTAGTTGTTTTGGTGTGCTCTTATTTTATTTTTTATCTTTTTAAATTTTTTCATATCTTTGCCTTTCCAGCCCAGCACATTGAAATACTACTAATCCTCATACACATTCAAGCAATGTGTTCAAAGTACAGTCCCTGAATTATTTACACACCTCAGATATCAGTCTCATTAACCACATGCTTGCACACTCGTAACAATAGCTGAGGTCAGAATTTAATTGTTGATCAGGAAAGAGAACTTTAGCAACTTAGGGAAGAAAGAAATATTTCATTTGTACAAAGGTTTCCCCAGTTAACACAACAGCCATAACTACAATTTTAAAAGCATTCGCGAAATGTTGGGCGTCATGGTCAGTGTAAGAGCATGTATTTTTAATTCTTACAACAGCTTTGTAAAAATAGTTTTCCTAATTTTATGAGTAAGGAAGTTAAGGTTTGAAGAAGTTAATTAATTTCCTAAAGTTAACACAGCTTGAAAATGACTAAGAATGCATGATCCCAGAATCTTCTTCTTAGATCAGCATGAATAAATTTGGCTTTCGATCAATAGATCTTTAATGACTTACCTTTTTTTTCCCTTCCAGTTTATAAAACATTCTCACATACATTGTTTCCTCTCATTCAAGCCTCATAACAGGTCTGTGAGTAGGGCACTGTAATCCCACTCCACAGGTGAGAGCCAAATTAGTGAAAATATGAAAGCAAGTCAATCCTAGTGAATTTGTGAATGAACTCTCATTAAAGACTAATAAACTATTTCAGAAGATAAAGTTGTGAGCAGGATCTTCTCCAAAGAATTCTGAGATGTCAGATATGAGCAAAGTCAAAATCAGTTTAATAATCTCCTCAATCTCTAGAGCCAGGGAGACAGAAGGAGGTCAGCAAGGATGACAGTTTTTACCAAACTGGGTCAGTGCTCAATAAGGCTGACATGTCTGTGTGTGTGTGTGTGTGTGTGTGTGTGTGTGTGTGTGTGTATTCACGTGTGCACACTGATGTTAACCCAGCAGCCTGTGGGTGCCTGAGGAGTACTGAGGTTTTCCTGATCCCACCAGGGCAAGGAAAGGCAATTCTATCAGTGGGTTATAGCCAGCACTAGAGTGTGCATCTCGATGGCTTAGACCAGGGGTTGGGAACCTTTTTGGCTGAGAGAGCCATGAATGCTACATATTTTAAAATGTAATTCTGTGAGAGCCATATAATGACCCGTGTACGTTATGCATTATTCAATAAAAATTTGGTGTTGTCCGGAGTACAGCTGTGGTTGGCTCCAACCACCCGCAACCATGAACATGAGCAGTAGGAAATGAATGGATTGTAATACATGAAATGTTTTATATTTTTAATGTTATTATTTTTTTTATTAAAGATTTGTCTGTGAGCCAGATACAGCCATCAAAAAAGCTACATCTGGCTCACGAGCCATAGGTTCCCGACCCCTGGCTTAGACTATACCCTGCAGAGAGGCCCAAAGGGATTCTTCTTCTAAGGGCCAGCTTGGATCTTGCCAAGAACTGCCAGTCACAGACAATTCAATTTAAAAATGGGCAAAAGCACCTGACCAGTGGTGACACAGTGGATAAAACATTGACCTGGAACACTGAGGTCGCTGGTTTGAAACCCTGGGCTTGACTGGTCAAGGCACATGTAGGAGTTGATGCTTCTTGCTCTTCCCTTTCCTTCTCTCTCTCTTTAAAATGAATAAATAAAGTTAAAGGATAAAGTCTCTTAAAAATGGGCAAAGGATCTGAATAGACATTTCTTCAAAGAGGACATACAGATAGCCAACAAACATATGAGAAGATGTTCAAAGTCACTGATCATCAGAGAAATGCAAATTAAAACCACAATGAGATATCTCATACCTGTCAGAATGACTATCATCAATAAATCAACAAACAACAAGTGTTGGTGAGGATGTGGGTAAAAGGAAACCCTCACGCACTGTTATAAGGGTAGGACCCTAACTTGAGAGGACTGGTGTCCTTATAAAAAGAGCCATCAGAGTGTTCTGGGTATGGGCACAGAGAAAGGCAAGTGGTGACACAGTAAGAAGGCAACCATCTGTGAGCCAAGGAGAGAGGCCTCCATGATGGCACTTTGATATTGGACTTCTAGTCTCCAGAACTGTTGTATAAGCCTTCCAGTCTGTAGTATTCTAACAGCCCCAGCGGACTAATATAGTGGGGAAGTGCAGGATTCTTCGGAAGCATATGGAAGGGACCCATCAGTCAGATTTGGAGAAACAGTGGTTGGAGAAGGGTGATGGAGGGGTTTTGGGTGGAGGCTGTGGTGCAGGTGAGGCCGCAGAGGCAAGGAAAGCATGGCCTAGAGATGTAAGGCAGAGGAAAATAAAGTGCAATAGTTGGAGCATGGAGGACAAGGGTGCTGGCACTGGTACAGATGAAGGTCTACAAGTCCAAAAGGGTGACAGAGCATTACTTCTCAGAACTATTCAACACCATCCAACTATTCTTCTCTCTTGAGATCCCCTTCTTTCTCCTTTGGGTACCATAATATCACACTCTTGATTTTCCTCTTACTTTATTGGTTAGTCTGAGTCTCCTTTGGTCTCTTCTTTTCCTTTCTCAACCTCTAAATATTAATTCCCTAAGATTCAATCCTTTCCTTCTTTCCTACTCTTTTTACATTCCTTCCATGTGATTTGTCCAGTCACATGGCTTTAAATAAAATCTATGTCTTTGGCCTCCAAATCTCTATCTCCTGCCCTGACTTCTTCTTCAAATGTAGATTTATATGTCCATTTGTTCTTTCGATGTCTCTCTTTAGTTGCTCAATAAGTAACTCAAATATAATACTCAATTAGGGATGGTGCTACTGGCTTATAGAAAGAGCTTATACATTGCAGTTTGCTTTCTTTCCTCTCTTCAGCTCCTACCTTGAGCATGAATCCATCTAGGCTGCTAGAGAATGCATGGCCACATGAACTCTATGCCCAGTTAAAATCTGTTGTGTCAAGCCCAAGTCATCAGAAATGCCCTTCCAATCTATATAATCATAAAAAATAACAAATGCTAGCTATTTTAAGTCACTAGTGGTAGCAGTGGTTTACTATATAACAATAGCTAACTTGTATGTGTGGAAACATCTTAACTTTTTTGAATGTAGAAGACGAAGGAACACCTGAAGAGAGGAGCTGGTAGGAGTAGGGCCCCCCAAACTACATCTTCCAGGTCTGGAATTTTTATTCCTAGATTTCTTGAGCTGTGTAATTTCTAAACTGGTCATGCTTCCCATAAAACAAGCTGCTGTGGCTCTCGCTGAGTAAGATGGTCTCTCTGGGGTTGGCTCTGCTAATAGATCTTCCTCTTTTGATATAAAACACTGCGTGGCTATAAACTTTTCATCTCTATGTGTGAAAGGCTATGATAAGATAGTCACTGGACTGAGAAATGTGGAAGCTATTAAAAGAGGCAGCACAAGGCTGCTCCATTAACAGAGGAGACGAGATCGTTAAATGGGAGCAATCATAGTAGTACATGGAATGGTCCCTGTGAAGATGAATTTCCAGACATTTCTTTGGAATAAGTCTTTCCTTTTCTTCAAATCCTCTGAGGTCATGGCCAGGCTCTGGCCAGACTTTCACACAATGGCTGCTCACTCCTCCTAGGCCTCCTAGGCCACAGTGATGCTCCTCGTTTGCCAAAGGATTTCCACGAGCTCCTAATTGCCTGCTAATCTTTACCCTGTTTCTTCTACTATGTCCTTGAATATGTTATCAAAGTTGCATTTTAACACCCAGGTTGGTATTCTTTGTTGTTGGTTTGTAGAAGGTCTGGTGCCATCACTTAGATATCTCTTGATACACATAGAGGTCAGAAGGAAGGGTCCCAAGTAAGAAACCAACATGCATTATCACATGCTTGATTCAGCTTTCATTGGCCAAGAGTGGCTGCAGCATGCTGTCCTTACTGACAGGAGGCTCTGCCAGGCTGTCTTTCAGGGCAGGAAAAGATGGGGAAGGTATATTTTAACAATGTAATACAGGCTTATGCTGCTTAACAATGGGAATACGTTGTTCTGAGAATTGCATCATTAGGCAATTTAATTGTTATGTGATTACAGATTGTACTTATACAAATCTATATGGTATATAGCCTACTACACACCTAGACTATATGGCCCATTGCTCCTAGGCTACAAGCTGATAAAGCATGTTATTGTACAAAACAACACAAGATGCGATAGAAGTAGAAAACACGAGAGGTATGAGGCCACCGCTGGTGTAACAAGACACACTGTTTTATAGAAAACTTTTTCTATAATTAGAAAGAGTACACTCTGCAATTACAATAAAAAGTATAGTATAGTAAATATATAAACCAGTAAGTAACATAGTTGTTTATTACCATTATCACATATTGTATATGCTATTTTTATATGACTAGCAGTGCAGTAGGCTTGTTTATACCAGTATCACCACAAACCCATGAGCAATGCATTGCTCTATGATGTTAGGGCACTGCTGTAAAGACTCCAGATGATAAAAATTCTTCAGCTTCATCATAACCTTATGGGATCACCGTTGTATATGCCATCTGTTGTTTACCCAAATGTCATTATACTACACATGACTGTATTTTATGAGGTAATTATTTCAAAGTACAGTAATAGTATAACAAATGTAGCTTACTGGTTAAGTACATAGACTTTGGAATCAGACAGACCTGCATGCAAATTAGGGTTTGTGATTCTCTCATGCTGTCTTTGTGAGCCAATTACTTAACCCCTCAACACGACTCTGCAATGAAGACAGCACCCACCTCCTAGAAATATCACAAGGATGAAGTTAGACAGAGCATGAAAATTCCCCAACGCATTCCAGTGCCTACTAAGCACTCAGTAAGTGCAGGGGGTGATGATAATGACGACTTAAGATAATGTTGCCCAAAGTATATTCCACCCAATAACAGTGTAATTAAAAATGTTAGGTGAAGGAATTAAGCAAAACAAACAAACAAACAAACACCCCAAATCTCATAGACACAGAGAACTCTGGGGTTTACAACAAGAACAGGGGGTGGGGGAGGTAGAAGAGGGTGGAGGGAGGATCGATGATGATGGAAGAGGACTTGATTGGGGAGGTGAACACAATATAATACACAGGTGAGGTGTTATAGCCTGAAACAGATAGACTTTTATTAACCAATGCCACCCCAGTAATTCAATAAAAAAGAAAAAGTTAATAGATATACTGTGAAAAAAAGTTTTGAAGTCACAGAGAACATCAGTGTACTAAAAGCTCTGTAGGGTTGTACAGTAAAGAAATCAGTTGTGAGTTTTGTCTAACCTAGCTTTCCTCAAATTTATTTGAAGACAACCTTTTTATTATTATTATTTTATTTTTGTAATACTTAGTGACATCTGTTTGACATTTATGGATCACTAATGTCCCCAAGAACATTGTATATGCTATTTTTATATGACTGGCAGTGCAGTAGGCACTGGATAACATTGGACAATGTTGGATTATGAAATAGTTTCCAGTTGTGCGACTAATTCGAAATCTTTCACCAGAAAGCAAAACAAGAGTTAAATATAAAGAAGCTTAAGTGCAGAACCTGGCCTCAATGAGTATTGGACTAATATTGCGTTTGGCTCTTGGCCTTCCTGGAGTCTGGGACAATGCAGATCACCATCTCGGCCATCTGCTGTGGTGGGCACCACGCAGTGCAGCAGGTCAGGCTTCAGTTCCGAATCAGAATGAACTGTTCCAATGGCTGGCCTCACTTTTAAACAGAAGCCACACGAAGCTCGAAGTGGCAGCTCAGTCCTCAGCAGAAGAGCCCTGAGCTCTGTGCTGTCCTCACTAAGACCACCCCGGCCAAACCCTGACTTTCTTTTTCAGCCAGGAGTAGCCACACATATTTTGTACTTTTGTTTATTTGAGCTTGTTTTGTAGGAAACCACATGAAGTCTAAACTATGCTGGTCTCAGTATAGGAGATGCTCCAAACAGTGATGCTTTTGAAATAGAAAATTATAACTCATCAAAGAATATACGATTGATTCTTAAAGCAGAATGACTCATAAGGGCACCTAAGTTCTAATGGCTACCACTCCTTGAATCACAGCTGGCTATTCATGCTGGGCACATTTTTTTTTAAGTGGGAAATTTACAAAGTTACAGCAATTAAGGAGGAGATCCAAAAGACAGAGTAAAAAGAAATGTCCTTTTATTTTTGGTAAAAAAAAGTATGTATTTTTAAAAGTATACTATTGAATTGATGTTTAGCATAAGACTGGTTGATATCATGTTAATATTGAGTCAATGGAAGGGAATTTCCAAGGGAAAAGACACCCAATTACTTTTGTGATAAGATAGTCTGCATATCTTGACACTAAGAACACAATTAGTCTCATGCTTCATGTATCATTACATGGCACAGAGAAACGGGGAATACTTACAGTTCACTTTATGAAGTGAGCAAAATTAACACTACGATACCACATTTTAATAAAGGTCACAGAAACAGACACTAACTACCCTTCAAAAATGAAAACCAAAACACTTCAGACACAACCATCACTGACTTAAGGATACAAATTTGAAATGAACTGCAATACTAAGAAATTAAACCCAGCAGCATCTGAAAAGAAACCTATTATCTGATCAAGTAAAGTTTACCATAGGAATGCAAGGAATGGTTGATTAATAGGAAATCTATAAATAAAACATTTCAATAAGTCAAAAGAGAAAAATTATATAATCATTTTAGCAGATGGTTCCCATTAATGATTTAAAATACACTAAATGGGAATAGCGAACAGTTCCTTAGTAGCACTGAGAGAGATGTTTAACGAAGACACAGTAGGGCTTTTCCATTAAAACTAGAAATAGGATAGAGGTCCAGTATTATTTTTACTATTTTCCTGAAAGTTTTAGCCATTGAAATAAAACAAGAAACAAACAACTAACAGTGTGATAGTTAATTTTGTGTGTCAACCTGGCTAGGCTTATGCTGAGATGTTGCTGTGAAGATATTTTTTAGATGTGATTAACATTTAAACCAGTAATATATGTTAAAAGTCAGCAGATTACTTCCCATACTCATCTAATCAGTAGAAGTCCTTAAGAGAAAAAGACTATGGTACCCGAGGAGAAAAATTCTGCCTTCAAACTACCTTTGAACTTCACACAGCATCAATTCTCTCCTGGGTCTCCAGCCTCCTGCCCTGGCCTACAAATTTCAGATTTGCCAGACCTCACAGTTGTGTCAAGCAATTCCTTAACATAAGTCTCTATATATTATACATACACATTCTATTGGTTCTGTTTCTCTGGAAAACTGTAATGCAAATAGTACGGGCTAACACCTACTGAAGGCTTTCTATGTGCCAGGCAAGATTTTAAGGGCTACACATGTATTTAGTAAGTCATTTTTTTTAATCCTCACAATAGTTTTAAAAGGTAGTGAGATTTTTCTCCCTATAAGAAGCTAATGGGAATGAAATTCTCTAAGGACTCATAGGAATTCTCTGGGATAATTAAAGGATAAGAATCAAAAACTTAAAATCCTGCCCTTTTATTTTTAGGCAAATGACTCCAACCAGAGCTTTCTCAGAACGGTATCAGTGCTCGGAGACCATGCATTGATGGTAGAATCAATCTTGCCACACTGGCAGTAGCCCAGTTAAATTGCACACAGGTTGAGAAGCAACAATATTCAGGAGCCATTGTGGGGAGTCGGCTTGTACTTGACTTGTGCTCTCACAATTCTGTACCACTATCCTATGGCTGCTGTAACACACTGCCACCAAGTCAGCGCTTAAACAACACAAATTTCTCATCTTACAGTTCTGGAGGCCGGACGTCCTAAACCCAAGGTGTCCGCAGGGCAGCATTCCTTTCGGAAACTCTAAGGGAGAATCTGTTCCCCTGACTTCTCCAGTTCCAGGAGGCCACCTGCACTTTTTGTTCATGGCCTCTTCTTCCATCTTGAAAGTTAGCAGCGTAGTGTTTTCACGTTTCTCTCTTTCTTTCTGACCTGTGCTTACATTGTTCATTGTCTTATCTCTTTGATTTTGAGCTTTTTGGCTTTCTTATAAGGACTTTTGGGATTACTTTGGGCACACTGTAATAATCTCCCTATCTCAAGATCTTTAATTTAATTACATCTGCAAAGTCCCTTTGCCATGAAAGGTAACATAGTCACAAGTTTCAGGGATTCGAATGTGGGCATCTTTGGAGGGTATTATTTTGTGTACCATACATACCAAGACAGGCAAAAGACCCCATCATATGTTTCCTGTGTGAAAGTATGTTAATAGAACAAGGAGAAGCTGGCCTCGCAACTCATACTACTACCATGAAAGATATCAGCCTCCAGTGTTTTCCTGTTCCTAGTTCTCTGGTGAGAAGCCTGTTGCACATGTCAGCTTTAGGAAACCTTTATCACAGGAGAGAGGAGTTTCTTTGCAACACTGCCCTCTAATCTTCCCATATACACGTCATGTAAGAGGCTTCTAAAAAACAAGAAAGAAACAAGGATTCCTATTTTTCTCACCTTGTTGTGGGCAAGACTATTCCAAATATAAAAACAAACACTGAATTCAGTGAACAGCATTGATATCTATGACTTACTTAAAATTCGAAACCTGTATAGGTTTTTTTTAAAAAAACAGAAACGGGAGTTTTCAGTTTCTGGTTCCACATGTAAGAAGTCGCCACTCTGTCCAAACAAATAAAAACCTGAAAAGACTGGAAAATCAACAACTTGTCTGGTATCCATAAGAGAGAGGGGGATACAAGGAAAACTGCTGACCCCAAGTTGGACAAACAGACAGGTTAGTATAGGGAGTCACATGACCAGGACTGAGATTCGGGAGTTGAAACGCCGTGGGAACCAGGGCTAGGTAAGGGACAGCTAAACCGTAACCAGTGCATTGCTGGAGGCCCAGTCAATGTGGGCAGCTCTGAGAATTAAAAATCCAGGGCCCTGTCATGAGAAGCCCCCACAATTTTGTGAAATATACCTTCTGGAGCTCAATCAGGATCTCATGGTAAATATAGGAGGAAAATCTCATCATGCTTTTAGCAGGGTGAGGAGGGAGGAGCCATTCTGAAATACACCAGAGCATCTGGTTTGTTTTTTTTTGTTTGTTTATTATTTTTAAATTAATGAATTTTAGAGAAAGAAGCGGTGAGAGAAAGAAACATTGATTGTTGTTTCATGTATTTACGCATTCATTAGTTGATCCGTGTATGTGCTCTGACCGAGGTTGAACCCATACCTGGGCATATTGGGAAGATGGGCTAACCAACTGAGTTACTAAGGCTGCCGTCAGGGGAAACTAATTAACCAGAGCCAGACCTGTTGTGTATTATGAGTCCTGCTGGCCTGAGAGAAAGGAAATATTGAACTTCAGCTCAATCTAGCCATTCTGTCCCACCTGAGGGGGAGGAAAATTAAGCAGCATTTGTGAAGTTCACAGTCCAGACGGGTCAGGAACCTATGGCTCCCAAGCCAGATGTGGCTCTTTTGATGGCTGCATCTGTCTCACAGAGAAATCTTTAATAAAATAAATAATAACATTAAAAATATAAAACATTCTCATGTACTACAATCCATTCATTTCCTACCACTCATGTTCACGATTGCAGGTGGCTGGAGCCAATCGTCCTCTGGGACAACACCAAATGTTTATTGGATAATGCATAATGTGCATGGGTCGTTGTATGGCTCTCAACGGAATTACATTTTTTTTTTTTTTTTTCATTTTTCTGAAGCTGGAAACGGGGAGAGACAGTCAGACAGACTCCCGCATGCGCCCGACCGGGATCCACCCGGCACGCCCACCATGGGGCGACGCTCTGCCCACCAGGGGGCGATGCTCTGCCCATCCTGGGCGTCGCCATATTGCGACCAGAGCCACTCTAGCGCCTGGGGCAGAGGCCACAGAGCCATCCCCAGCGCCCGGGCCATCTTTGCTCCGATGGAGCCTTGGCTGCGGGAGGGGAAGAGAGAGACAGAGAGGAAAGTGCGGCGGAGGGGTGGAGAAGCAAATGGGCGCTTCTCCTGTGTGCCCTGGCCGGGAATCGAACCCGGGTCCTCTGCACGCTAGGCCGACGCTCTACCGCTGAGCCAACCGGCCAGGGTCAATGGAATTACATTTTAAAATATGTGTTGTTCATGGCTCTCTGAGCCAAAAATGTTCCTGACCCCTGGTCCAGAGGCACAGGCTCACTAAAATACTGAGATTCAATTACAGGTCCCCAGAGCACTACCCTCCCTTCTCACAGCTACTTTACAAAAGGCCTGTTTACAGCAGTTCAATTGACCTGGTCTGTCATGTTCAGCTAGAAAAAAAAATTCACAAGACATACCAAAAGGCCAAATATACAACTTGAAGGAGCAGAGCAAGCATCAGAACCAGACAAGGCAGTGGTGTTGGTTATCAGAGTTGGAATTTAAAACAACTAAGATTTTAATATATTAGGTGGCCTAATGGATAAAGCAGACAGCACTCAAGAAGGCCATGTAAGCAAAGATGGAAATCCTAAGAAAGAACCAAATAAAAATGTTAGAGATCAAAAACACAGTAACAGAAATAAAGAATGACTTTGATGGGCTTTTTAGTAGACCAGATGCTAAGGAAAGACTCCCTGAGTTTGAGAATATCTCAGCAGAAACCTCACAAGCTGAAAAGTCAAGAAAACAAAGACTGAAAAAGAACAAAACAGAACATTCAATGTCTGTGAAACAACCACAGAAAGGTGTAACATATGTATAATGGAAATACCAGAAAGAAAAGAAAAAGAGAAAAGAATAGAAGAAATTTAGACAATAATGACTGACAATTGCCCCTAATTAAAGTCAGCCACCAAACCACAGATTCAAGAAGCTCAGAGGACCCCAAGCAATATAGATGCAAAAAACAAAGCACCCAAAACTGGCACCTAGGCATATCACTTTCAAATTATGGAAGATCAAAAAATAAAGAAAAAATTTTTGAAAAAAGCCATAGAAAAACACATTACCTATAACAAAGACAAGAATTACATCCAATTCCTCTGCAGAAACCATGCAAGCAAGGAGAGGGTGGAGGGAAATAAAATGTTAAGTGAAAAATCTTTACATCAACCTAGAATTATATACCCTGTGAAATTATCCTTCAAAAGTAAAAGAGAAATAAAGACTTTGTCAGACAGAAAAAACTGAGGGAATTTATTACCAGTAGATCTGCCTTGCAATAAATGTTAAAAAAGAAATTCTTTAGGGAGAAGGAAAATAATATAGGTCAGAAACTCAGATCTGCATTAAAAAAAAGAAGAGCATCAAAGAAGGAATAAGTAAAGGTAAAATGAAAGCATATGGTTTTTTTTCTTATTCTTAATTGCTCTAATAAATAACAGCTTGTTCAAAACAGGAACAAAAATGTATTTAATTATGCATGCATATATATATATATATCTACACTTATGAATACTTATATATAAGTGCAATGAATGACATACAAAGCAAAGATAAAAGAAATGGGAGGGAAGAATTAGGATTATTTATTATAAGTACTCATATTACCTGTAAAGTGGAAAGTGTTATTTGAATTGGACTTTGATTAGTTGTAAATTTTATTACAAAGTCTAAGGCAGCTACTTTAAAAAGACAAAAATAGAAATAAAAATGATATCCTAAGGAGAAAAAAATGAAATCATACAAAATTCTCAATTAAAACTGCAATAAGAAAAAGAATGAAAGATAAAAATAGAAATAAAAAATAAGGGAATAATTAAAAGATATTAACAAATATGGTAGATCCAACTCTATCAGTAATTACTTTGAACATCAATGGTCTAACTGTACCATTTAAAAGACAAAAATTATCAGAGTAGATAAGAAAACCAATCCACTATATGTTTCTACAAGAAGCCCACTTTAAATATAAAGGCACATATATATTAAAAGTAAGTAATGGCCCTGGCTGATTGGCTCATTGGTAGAGCCTCCACCCTGCATGTGGATGTCCCTGATTTGATTCCTGGTCAGGGCACACAGGAGAAATGACTATCTGCTTCTCCACCACTCTACCTCCTCACTCTCTCTTTCTTTGTCTCTTTTTCTCCCCCTGCCTATAGCCATGGTTCTGTTTGCTGGAGTGAGTTGGCCCCTGGCACTGAGGATGGCTCTCTGGCCTCCACCTCAGGTGCTAAAAATAACTCAGTTAACAAGCAACAGAGCAATGCCCCAGATGGACAGAGCATCACCCCATAGGGGGTTTGCCAGGTCGATCCCAATCAGGGTGGATTCTGGTCAGGGCACGTGTGGGAGTCTGTCTCTCTGCCTCCCCTGCTCTCACTTAATTAAAAAAATAAAGTAAGTGAATGGAGAAAAAATATACCAGGATAATGTTAGTCAAGAGAAAGCAAGAGTGGTTATATTAAATTCTGAGAGTATATTTCAAAGCAAGAGAAGTAGTCAGTGATAAAGAAAGGTATTACATAATCATAAATGGTCACTTCTCTAAGAAGGCAACAATCCTTAATATGTGTGCCTAACAAAAATATGTCAAACTGTATAAGACCAAACTTGATAGTACAGCAAGGATAGATAAATGAATCTATTCTCATAGTTGGAGAGTCCAGCACTCTTCTACCAGAGGTGGACCAATACAGCAGGAAGAAAATCAGTAAGGACTTAGTTGGACTCAATAACATCATCAATCAATTGGATTTAAATGACATCTATAGAATACTTCATTGAACAACAGCAGAATACACATTTTTCTCAGGTTCACACAGAACATTCACCAAGGTAGATGACTTCTGAGTCATTAAACATACCTTAACAAATTTAAAAGACTATAAACAATGCAATGTCTAATCTCAAATCACAATGGAATTAAACTAGAAATCAATAACAGAAAGATAACAGTAAAATCCCAAGATACATGGATATTAAATAACATATCTCTAAATAACACATGGGTTGAAAAAAGAAGACAAAATTAAAAGACAATAAACTAGAGAAATGTTTACAAAATGTATAGCAAGGGGTTAATATATTCTATATGTAAAGAGCAGTTATAAAATAATAAGAGGAAAAGATAAATACCCTAGAGTGGAAATGGAAAGGAAAGAGATGCTTCACACAAGAAGATATCAAATGATTTATACACATGTAAAAATGCTTAAGTTTATTGGTATAAAAGAAATTTAGATTAAAATAACTTGACAAATATAAAAATAAATACTAAATTATGAAAAAGACGTGGGCACCCTCTTGACTGCTGGTAGGAGTGTGTGTTGTACAACATTGCTGAAGTTACACTGGTAATATGTACTAAAGCTTAAAAATTGTACACACTCAGTGACCCAGAAATTTCACGTAAAGGGGTACATGCAAAAACTGACCTGCAAAAATGTTCATTTTATATATGAAATATGAAATAAATTATCTAAATATCTGAAGAAAGGATTGGTTAACAATATAATAATCTTCTATAAAATAGAAGATAATGCAGTCATTTAAAATGAGAATTTTATCCATTCAATCTTAATTATTATCAGAATATTTTTGGTTTTTTCCCCTCACTAAAAAAGCTTTCTTTAACTGCTGTATAGTTAGTGACTGGAAGAGGGCCTGGTACTCTTCTAAATATGTGCTTTTGACTTGCTAATATAAAATACTTTTTCAAATAATATAAAAGCATGTAAAACACACAATTTGAAAAAAAAAACATAGAAAAATTTATTGAGAGTATGGTGTAAAACCAAAGAAACAAAATGATTAGAAGAAAACACATGAAGTGTTTACACAGGTTATCTGTGAATGATGGGATTGAAGGTGTTTTAATTTTTTTCCCTATACATTTTACAGTTTCCAAACTCATCCTGATGACTGTGTATTAATTCCATAATTAGAACATTTTCAATGAACAGAAAAAATGTGAAAGAAGAGTAATAGTGTATTTTGCCCAAATCATGGCTGCTCTTCTTGGTCTCTTTTAGAACTGGCTACTCAGAGTGAGGTACCTGGACTGACAGATCCTGGAAAGATATTTCAGGTCCAGAGCATCTACTTTACTTCACTAATATATCAGAATTTGAGTATTATCATGATACTCAATATCTTTGGTATACACGTGAAGGCCTGAGAATCACTGTGTTAGGCCATTCTCAACTGATCATTTAATTACTACATTGAGTTGGTTAATTACTATCAAGATGTAGTATTTGGCATCCTGTACAAAGAGGTTAATGACATTTCAAATATTTTTATGGCATGGAAATCACTTCTGTATATTTTCAGTAGTTTGGATGTCAATGATTCAGAAATTCCTGGGTGAAATGAGCTTTGGGACTGGCCTCTGTCTGAACCCTTGCTGCTGGTTGGCTCCTTCCCTGGTTCAGCAGCCACTCCAGGTCCCCACTGCCAGGCCCTGGTCACTGCCTGGCCCTCACTACCCTCCTGCACTCACCTCACTGCCCCCATGCACTCATCCCTGCATGAGCTACCTAACTCACTTTTGCTCATCTGCTGAGTCATTCTTATCTGTATGCTCCCGGTCCAAATAATAAATTACGCTGTCACTTCAGAGGTTGGTCAAACAGAGATCTATGGGGACAGGTAGATAGCAATTGCATTGGTAGAGAATGATTGATTTCAATCATTGACCATTTATCAGGTAATTGATTAATAGAATAAACAGTCTGTGACCTTAAATCCCTCTTAATGAAATGGCAGGGGTGGCAGGGGTGGGGGCAGCATCATGTTGAAAGACCACGCAGTGAGCTGGTAGGACATATGCCTTTGAGAAGACATGAGAATGGAGCAATAATGGTGCCTGAGAAAAGTCAGGAAGAATTTGAAAAGGAGATAACATCCTTCTGTGATCCCTAACCCCCCAAATGAAGTCACTCCCATAGCAGATACATCCCTTGGCTGTGCACATACTATTTTAATTGTCATCTTCCCTTGTAGGCTGACAGTTCAATGATGGCGCACAATGTGGGTGCTTAAGCCGTATTTGTTGGATAAAGGGATATGAACTGAATCTTAGAGGGAGGTTGGACTTGGCCATGACAGTGGGTGGTTTATCCCTGGCAGAGGAAGTAGAAGGTAAGAGGAATAAATAAAACAGTACCGTATGCTATAAGGATTGTTAGCATACATTCTCCAAACTGTGTATCAAGTGGATCAGGGAAATATTTCCATTTTGAAGCCGACTTTTGTAGCTCTACCATAGATGAAGGTTAGAGAGAATAAAACCTTTCTGTCAGTGAGCTGTGGCAGATTGAAAGTTAAACCACCAGCCACAAGCACATCTCAGAATATGGTTTCCTCATTCAAAGGAAGGACGGTGATGCTGCTGAAGCCTGCCTAGGTCTGCGCCAGCCTGTGCTTTGTTAATGGCTGTCCCCTTCAAAGCAGAGTACAAACGTGCTCTGATTAAGCAGGCAGCGCAGCAGAGAGTCTGGGCACCTAGACTTTTCAGGACACGAAGCAGACCTGGAGGGCTGCCAAGACAGTATGCTGTCTGCAGCACAACCAGGAAGAGGAAAAGCTAGGCTTCTGTCTCTAGTGCCTCCTCACTAATTTCCCAATATCCTTTGGCATTTGGACAGGCTGCTGTTGCTTTGGGGGAGAGTGACGTGTGCAGTGACATTTGCATGAACGCCTTTCCAATGACTGCCTTCTGTTTACCAAACCATTACAAGAAGATGGAATTATTCCAGAAAATGTAAAGTGTGCTAAGGGTGAAGAACTCTGCAGGTTCACAGGGGAGACGTGTCCTGTGGCTGCTGGCAAAGGTCCTGTCACACAGCTCTCAGTGCCATCGCCTATTTGCCGGATGATTGGGGCACTGGGCAGGTTTGGCTGGACTGTCCGGACAGCAGAAGAGCCTCCTTCTGTTAGAGTATTGTGTTGTCAGGAAACAGCAGTCGAAGGTGAACGGGCCAAAGGGAAGTCTGCAGCATCCTGAATTGCTGGTTTCAGAAACCCGCCCCTGGTGAAGACGGCCACTCCGCAGGGCAGTACCACCCCACCTTAAGGCTCATGGGCTTTTGCAGGCATGAACTCTGGGTCACCCAACAGAAGTCACACCTTTGGCTTCAGTAGGGGTCATGGCCTCCGTAACCCTAGCTGGAAGATGTGAAAAGAACATTTAAGCTACAGGAATCTGTGCTGAGCCCAAGGACATTGCATAGCTGTTTGCTTCAGTCCCAGATCAACTTCATCCAAACCTCTAGTGAAAGTGGTTCCCTATATGTGTTAATGTGAACTTTCCAGTGAAGTTTGATGGGCCCAGTATGTATAGAAGCCAAGACAGGGAGGGAGAACTTTCAGTTACTCTTCACCCAGAACATAAACTACCTTTTCTTGTTTCTCTTCAGTACACTGGAGCGGGTCACACTGCTTAAACATTTTTGGAGCATGGCTCCAAAAACTCAGTCCTTGATCACAAGGAGCTATAGATAAAAGCTCTCTTTTACAGGAAAATTTTTATGCAATCCTAACCATTTCTATGTATTTGCAGTCTCCTTAAAAAGACACAACCCATGTGTGAGGTACCTGGGTCCGTATTGTGTTCCCTTGATGCATGTGGAAATGGAGGGAGCTCGCAAGGGCCTTGTTGGGGATGGACCCAGGGCCCCAGACTCTGGTTCCACCCACAGTACTGTGGAGGCTCGTCTTCACCCTGCATCAGAAGCCCAGCATAGTGCGGCCTCTGGACAAGGTGCAGACAGCATGGTTTGGCAAATTCACTTTCTCTACATCTGGGACTCACTTCCCAAGTTTTTTTTGTGGGATCTTGGGTGCAATATCTTTCTTGATTTAGTCTAAAAATAATCTTCAGTAGGCAGAAGAGAAATGCTTAGAAAGTTACACAAATAGCTCATATCAAGGGAAAGGAGATCTAATTTCTATTATACCATATAGGTCAGCTTTCATTCCACACACATTTGTTTATTTAACAGGCATTGTTTTAATTCTTATCTGCATACTGCCTAAAATAACTAATCTTCGAGTCTCACAGTAGCTTCTTCCTTTGACAACCCTGCCAACATATTTTTAGAAGAATCTTAGTTTACCAGTGTTGGGCAAATAAGTTTGTAGAATTTGTGTTATTTGGTTTTGCTCACTTTTAATTAAAAATGGCGCTGCCCACGTGGGGCAGCTGGTTACCTTCATGCTTGGAAAGGGGCTTGGTTATGTTAATATATGCTGGGGGAGGGATTGCCCCACTGAAAGGTTTTAAAAGGAGGAGCTAGGAGGCCATTTTGTGGTAAATGACGATGTTCTTGTAGAGAGAAAGAGCTCATGTTGTAGCAGGGAAGGGAGGTCACGTGAAAGAGAAGAGGCAGCCAAAATGGCGGCATGCAGAGGAGACCGAGTAAGGCCTTTGATTCTAGCAAAAACTGGAGAAAGTCAGTGGCTTTGGGAGCCCTGAATGGAAAGGGAAGTGTTTCCCGCTGTGTGTATTTTCTCGCCTGCCTGTTGCAAGCAGGAATAAAGAGGATGGCTCACCAATACTTGGCTCTGTTGTTTCTCTACGATTGGTTTGAATTAAATGTGAACCTACACAGGTCAGGCAGCTATGATGGCGGCCGCGGCTACTGGCTTTACAACCAGCCTCCAGGGGAGGATGGCAAGGCTCTGAACAGAACTCAGTACAAAAGAAAATGTCTGCATGCTAGGAAGGGTATTCTTCAATAGGAGCTGCTTTTCCTAATTTGCACAAAAGCCCACAGTGGGCTAATGGTGTCCCTGTAAGAAAGAGAACTTTGGACCATGTTTTGTATATACAATGGTACCTTGAGATACAAACAGACCAACAAACAAATTTTTTAAGATACGAGCTGAGACTTGGTCTGTATTTTTGTTCGAGATCCGAGTGAAATTCTGAGATACGAGTCGTGATTCCAGAAGCTGCCGCTAGTTGGTGCGTTGATGCACGGGTCCAGTATCAGCAGTTTGATATACGAGTGGACTGACTTACGAGTTCGGTTACAAAATGAATTAAATTCGTATCTCAAGGTACCACTGTATTATTATTTTTTTCTGAGTTTGGGATTTTGGGAAGGGAAGGCTGTGTCTCTTCCCAACACCCAGTGTCTTTTAATTATTAAGTTACTATAACAAACATACTAAATGGTTTTGAAAAAAAAAGAAAGAAAATTAGTAAAGCCACAGTTATTCTTGCACAGTCTATTGTTCCTATCCATATGTAATTTACAGATTATATCAGAATGTATTCACAATTTTCTATGCTACTTTCTTTTTGGCTGAACATTATACCATATTTTTATGGGTTTCTGCTTTTTCATAATTATAATTTTCATAGTACATCATTTCTACTGAAGGAAAAAATGACATCAAATTTAACTACGTCTCTATTGTTGGACTTTGACATTACTTGTGGTGTTTTATCTTCATAGGTAATACTTCCATAGAATCAGTGGCTGTGTAGCTTATTCTTCTTTTGTACTTGAAAAAATTTCCAGGAGTGGGATATAAAGTATTAACAGTTTCATGGTCTTTGATATGTGCTGCCATATTGATTTCTTAAAGATATATGAAGGTTTACAGCCCATGAAATTTTTTATGGTTGAATAATGCATAAACCAAGGCAGGGATGAGCTTCAACATATTTCAAATAGTTGAGGCATCGGTACTTGTTGATATACACTGAGGCCAGCGGCCTGAATTTGGGCCCAAAGAGGACGGCCAGCTTAGTTGCCTTCAGGGCACTTGTTCCTTCTATTTAATTTCCCTGTCAACCTGTATTTCCTTTTCTGTTTCTTATCTTCTAGTTTTCTTCCATTCCAGTTGATGATTTCTTGAGTATTTATTCTGCCTTTGTAGGATAAATTACATGTATTAGTCAATTAAGTCTTGGAACAAACCTATCAGGTGGTTTAGTCCCATTTTATAGACATAAACACGGAGGCTTGGAAGGTTAAATTACTTGCCCAGGAACACAGAAATGAAACACGACAGAGCTGATATTTCCAACCAGTCTGATTGTCTCCATGGTTCTTAGCCCAGGAAGTGGAGTCACCGGTAGGGCAGCGGGCTGCTGGGGGGATGGGTGGGCAGAAGAAGGACAAAGGTTGAAATGCAGAAGGGACTGAAAATAGGTTGTTTCAGTTTCTTTTTTTGATTTTTTGCTTCCTGCAATATTAGACTTTTTGATTAGCTTCTCCTGGTGTCATATTTATTTGCAGCTGTTAAACATTAGAATACTTCAGAGGGGGGATTTATTTAAAGCATAGTTATTAAAATGTCCATTTTGATTTAAGGGTTTCTTCTGCTTTGTATTACTCACTTGTCTCATACCTCTTTAATCTATAGTCATTTCTAATAAAGAACTTTCAGAACCTACCAGCCAAAGCACTTTAAGTAATTCTTGCCAAGTCTCATTTAAGCATATTATTTCTCGGCTGAATTATCATTCAGCCATACCCCTGTACTTTTATCATTTATAAACTTGGCCATGTGTCCATTCAGGTCCATAATTACAAACTCATTTATGTATTTTGAGACTGTGTCTTCTTTATAGTATCCTATAGTATCAAGACTGGAAAAGTTTCCTGATTATTTTTCCTATAACATGCAATTGCTTTCAATTGAATTTTCATAAGCTGGGCTATAGATGTCAACCTTTGAAGTGAGGATGAATGATGGATGTTTTGGAGGAGTTGAGGAAAAACCCTATTTCTGGTTGTAAACCTCAGACAAACTTGGAAGAAAATTAGAAACTGGTATATGAGGATTGTATATCCTGGTTGTTCCCCTCAGGAGCTTGAGGCCTGTGGAGAGAACTGTGGCTGCTGAGGGGCAGCCCTGGGGGCAAGTGAGGAACAGGTGGAGTGGGCAAATTTCCTGTGGTTGAGTTCTTCCCAAACACAGACTGAAGCAAGGAACTGAGGGAATGAAGTGTATTTAGGAGGTGATCTTAAGAGGCAGGAGTGAGAGGGTGAGGAGAGCAAGGGAAGGAGGACAGGTTAACATGAGGGGATGTGTTTGAGGTCGCTCTGTAGGTTGACCCTCTGAGAAGTATATGGAATGCCTTCTAGAATCTCCCACATGAAAGATAGAAGACTGGAAAATTTATATGGTTCCATTGCTCTGCTAGCTGAGGGTTGTCCCAGAGTAATAATGTCCCCAGCATGCTCTCCCTTTTGCTTGACTCCAGGCCAAGGGTATTCCTCTGATACTGGAGAAGTAGCACAGGTGAAGGTGGGCTCTTGGGAACTGTCCATCACCATCACGGTCATGGTTAAAATCAGATCTACCATGATCATCCCGGTCCTGGTCACCTTTTTCTCTCATCTGGACCCCAACAAAGCCTCCCAACTGGTCTTTCTGCTTTTTTGCCTCACAGTACCCCTTAAAGCAGTGTTTTTAAAATGCTGGTCCATGGACTGGTGCTAGTCCACCAGAAATTTTGTGCCGGTCTGTGAAAGAGTTAACTACCCTGATGTTGTATGAAGATTACAGACCTACTGATCTTAGTCGGATTTGCTTATGCTCAGGGTGATTTCTGCCTTAGTGGTCCCCAAAATAATTCTATTTTCACCAGTCCCCAAATATAAAAAGGTTGAAAACCATTGGCTTAAAGCACATCATAACATTCTTCTGTGCAAGAATCCTCCAATACCTTTCTATCACCCAAAGAATATAATACAAAATTCTCATTTGGCCCATGGCTCCTTCTCCAGTTTAATTCCCAATGACTCTTCTATATATATATAATCCTTCTCAAGAATGACTCCGCCTCTTTTCTTTCCTTCTGCCCAGTACCGTGATGGCGAACCTTTTTCTAAAAACCACCCACTTTTGCAGTGCCGGTCAACCTGGTCCCTCCCTCCCACTAGGGGGCGTTCCAGCTCTCATGGTGGGCGGTAGAGGAGCAACCAAACGGCACCACGATTGGCCACCATGAAAGCTGAAACGCCCACTAGTGGGCGGGAAGGAGCAGGTTGACCAGCACTGCAAAAGTGGACGGTTTTTATAAAAAGGTTCGCCATCACGGGCCTAGTATAAACTTCCTCCAATTTTTGCTTGACTCATGTCTCAGTTCAGTGCTATCCCCTCAGTGTGGACTTTCCAGACAATTTTTCCTAAATTAAAATTCTGTACTAACTACCCAAATTCCAGATGTCTTTTTTTTTCATAGTATTTTTTACCATCTGACACTGGTTCATGTATTTTTTGTTTTGTTTTTTGTTTGTCTTCCTCAAGAATAAAATTCTACGAGGATAGTAGTTCACCATTTTGTCTCCAGCATCAAGTGCAGACCCTGGTTGTGAATAAGTGGAGGACTCCAAAGAATTATGCCTCCCCTTTTAAATTCTTCCCCCAAATGCTCCCATTAAGGTGATCATTCCAATGACTTAGGAGGGCATTACTTCTGCATATAATTAATCATTTATGTGAGTGCAACGAGAATGCAATGAGAACCCCCATGAGAACTGGTAGTTTGGGGTGGGAAGGAAGTGGGTGCTACTTCATGCAGAAGGAGAGCAGGCTGGGAGGCATTGGCACAGGGCCAAGCTTCAACCACTTAGCAACCCATGGTCTGTTTGGGACCAGCCCTGCTGGGTGGGTTGTATAAGAGCCAGGACTGGTACTGGCAAATTCTATGCTTCTTGCCTCTTTTCTAACTCTCTCTTCTTTCCCACCCCCTCAGGAAATGACAGGGAAGGAGAAGTTAGACCATCTGGGGCTGTGGGAAGGCCTGGCAGAGAAGGTACTTGACAGTGACAGTACTAGGGAGGCCTGACTTCATTGCCTTGTGTCCAAGTACTTCCTGAGACAACACAGGCAACGGCTGTTTATGGAAGTGAGCAGAGAATTGAAAGAATGTGCTTTTGGAAATTTTGACAGAAATCTTTTGAAGAAGATAAGGAGTTTTTGTTAGGAGGCGAAGTCTTTCTCTGTGTCCTCTCTTTCCTCATCTGCACACCACATGCCAACACCAGGGAAATTTGGCATTTCCCCCAGTGGTGCCCCACATCCTAATTTCTCTACATTTATCTCTTTAAACCTTACCTGTCTCCCTTATGGCTCTGTTAGATTTTTTTCTTTTTTTAGAGAGAGAGAGAGAGAGAGAGATGTGAGAGAGAGAGGGCATGTGAGAGATACAGGACAAGAAGGGAGAGAGAGGGTGGAGAAAGATGAGAAGCATCAACTCGTAATTACTTCACTTTAGTTATTCATTGATTGCTTCTTGTATGTGCCTAGACTGGGGGGCTCAAGCCAAGGTAGTAACATTTTGTTTAAGCCAGCGACCTTTGGTTCAAGCCAGTGACCGTGGGCTCAAGACAGCAACCCTAGAATTGTGTTGATGATTTCGTGCTCAAGCCAGTGACCCGGCACTCAAGCCAATGAGCCCATACTCAAGCCAGCAACCTTGGGGTTTCTAACCTAGAACCTCAGCGCTCTGGGCCAATGCTCTATCCACTGTGCCACCACTAGTCAGGCTCTGTTGATATTTTAATGGGAAAACACCATCATCCTATTTTTCTACTCAAATAAGAATGTAATAGGAACATTCTAGAAACAACACCTCCAACTTCTCTTTCTAGGGCAAAGAAGTGATTCTAAATATGGACATTCCAGCTCCTGGCAGGAGAAGATGGGCCACTGGAGAAGAGACTTTGGAGTTTGTCCTGGGATAGGCATGGCTCTGGACAGGCTCTGAAACCTGACTTCCAAGGTCCAAATTCTAGTTTTGCCATTTGGTTAGTTGTGGAATATTAATGATTTGTTAATCTCATGCCTCAGTTTCATTTTCTGCAATATGGGTATGATAGTTAGGCTTTTCTCATAGAGTTGATGTGAGCATTGGATGATAATAAATGGACTTTTCTCATAATGTTTGTCAAATGAGTTAATGTGTATACAAGTGATTAGAAAAATGTTAGTGCACACTAAGCTTCAGAAATGATGACAATGATTCCATGAACTTGCAAGAAAAACTCACAAAGAATCAATCATTCTTACCACTGGCTTTGCCTTGTTTCCCTGTCTACCACACTGCCTTCAAACTGTTTTTGGTATGGAATTTCAAAATCCATTACTTTTCTTAAAAAGTCACTTTTCTAGGGTTTGTTGACTAGAGAATGAAGTCCCATGCTGGGTCACTCAAGACCCTCTCTAATCTGTCCTTAGCTGTACATTATGATTCTTCTAATTACATGTGGCTCTGGACAGGCTCTGAAACCTGACTTCCAAGGTCCAAATTCTAGTTTTGCCATTTGGTTAGTTGTGGAACATTAATGATTTGTTAATCTCATGCCTCAGTTTCATTTTCTGCAATATGGGTATGATTGTTAGGCCTTTCTCGTAGAGTCTCAGCCTACAGCCTGATTTTCTGTCAGGTGACAGAAAATTCAAACTGGCTAAACAATTGAGAAATGTGTTGTCTCCTGTATCTGAAAAGTTAAGGGGCAGATTGTTTTAGACATGACAAGATCCAGATGTATAAATGTGTTCACCTTTCTCTATGACAGACACTCTCTTCAGAGAGACACTTGGTAACTACAGGTTTACATCATCCTTGTAGCTACCGTCATGGAATGTCTCTTTCTTAAAGTTCCAACAAAATTCCTAGAATTTAGTTTCGGTATAGTAGATAACCTGAGTCATGCACCTAACTCTGAAGCAATTACAATCACAAGGTAGTGATTGGTCAAGTGATAATGACAGGTTCTTTCCTGACTCCAGGGGAACGTTCAACTCCTCTCTTCAGATACTAAGAGAAAATGGGCTTCCCCAAAGGATATAGAGGTGCAGGTACCATTACAAAGAGAATATGTATATTGAGTAGGCAAAAGCAACAGATGTCTGACAAAACTTACTCTTCCTGCATTTCCTATCATTCTTTGAACACATGCTGCAATTTTTCATTTCCTGCCCTATATGTGATGTCTTCTTTGCTTGAAATATCTGTCTCACACCTCCACTGATCAAAAGTTCAAAGTACATTTAAAATTATATTTCCTTTATATTGCCTACTCCTTGACAACAATAATTTATTACTTTTATTATAGCCCTCATCATTATCCAGCTTCGATTATACTACATTGTGTACATGTCTTATTTTGTTCCTGGATTGTAAGCTCCCTAAGGGATAAAACCAGGCCTTATAGCACATTGCACAGGTGCACATTATTTGTGGATCAATGAGCATCTTCCACCATGTGAAAAGCTTTGTGTCAACTCTAAAGTACCAAAATAAAGGTTAGTTGTTGTCATCATCATTATTTTCTAGTATGGGGTCTTCTACATTACAATTTTCTAAAATATACTTGGTTGATTTGCTAGAATATCTAATTGTAATCAAAAGTGATTTTCAGCAGTCTTAAAACTCTCCCTATATACTCTAATTCTTTTTAAACCTAAGTGACCATTGTTCAGGTGCAGAAGTATGACAGGTTTGTTTCAAGATGCTTTGTTTCAAGATGCTTTGTTTCAAGATGCTTCAGGTATCTAGGCCAAGCAAACAGAGTTATAATTTTGTTTTGTGTCTGCATTTAGATTAAATTTTTTGGCATCGATTTGGTTTTATTTCTTAGCAGATTTGTACATTTTAACATTCTATCTTTTGTATCTTACAGAATTTAATGAAATACAAAGCTTTAAGTTCTTAAAGAGCTTTCCTAGGGCCAGTGAGCACCTCTTTCCTTGCCCCTGGATGTTCTGACAGCCTGTAACAAGTATACCTGGCACTGGCCCAGTGCTGCTGAGGCCTGTGAGCTTGATTTGAACCTGCTGGTTGTGTCTTCCTCTCAGCCTACAGCCCATTAACCAACCTAGCAAAGAGTGTTGAGTGCCGCTGGGCACAGGAAGGGCTGATGCCTGGTAACCCTGAAGTGGGACACCACTCTTCCTCTGTCTTTTCTTTCTTCCCATTTTGTAATTTTCTTTCTTTCCTAAAATAATCCACAGTCTACCATCCCCTTGGTGCTCAGGGCCACATTTGTGGAATGCCATCTAGATCTCGATTTTGTCCTCTGTACTTTCTCCTCCTCTATTCATAACAATTGTACTTGGTGACCCTTCCTTTGGGGTCAATAATCTTTTATTATATTAGCTATAGTTCTTGGTCATCAATAATCAGTATGGACATTTGTGACTTTATATGTCAGTCCTTCCAGATCACACATTGAATTCCTACTTTTCATGGAATTGGCTAGAAATAACCCTCAACTCAGAGAAAAGACAAAAATGAGATGGATCTTAGCTAACAAAGCAGCTGTGGAAAAGGCCTGGATATGGACTAGAGTTGGAGCAGGACAGGGTGGCGTGTGCCTTCAGCAGCCCATTATGTTAAATGAGTATCTTGGTAAGATTGAGCAGTAAATAGTGAAAGACCAGAGCAGAATATCCCCATCAACAATAGGACCAGAAAGTAACTGAAAACTTGGGTCACTCGATCTTCTAGGTAAACTAATCATATTGCTCTGATTTTTTTTTTTCTTTCTTTCTTTTCTTTTTTTTTTTTTTTGTATTTTTCTGAAGCTGGAAACGGGGAGAGACAGTCAGACAGACTCCCGCATGCGCCCCACCAGGATCCACCCGGCACGCGCACCAGGGGTGATGCTCTGCCCACCAGGGGCGATGCTCTGCCCACCAGGGGCGATGCTCTGCCCCTCCAGGGCGTCGCTCTGCTGAGACCAGAGCCACTCTAGCGCCTGGGGCAGAGGCCAAGGAGCCATCCCCAGCACCCGGGCCATCTTTGCTTCAATGGAGCCTTGGCTCCGGGAGGAGAAGAGAGAGACAGAGAGGAAGGAGGGGGGGGGTGGAGAAGCAAATGGGCGCTTCTCCTATGTGCCCTGGCCGGGAATCGAACCCGGGTCCCCTGCATGCCAGGCCGATGCTCTACCGCTGAGCCAACCGGCCAGGGCTTTTTTTCTTTCTTGAGAGCTGAAAACCTGGGGTGCATTGACAAGATCCAGTGGGGGACAATACTTTTGGCCAGTTTGACTTTTCAGCATTTTCTTTTCGCTAGTTCTAATAGCTGCCAATTTAAACTATGTGCTTGTTGTGTGCTTTGCATCTATGTTTAATCCACATCTTAGCCTTCCAAGAAAGTTGATGGTAGAAATGATCCCATTTTTCAGATGAGAAGACTGAGACTCAGAGAGGTTGGCTTATGTTTTCCAAGGTTTCTTAAGTTGCACATTGTAGAGTTAATATTCATTTCAAAGTCTATCTGACTCCAAAGTCATTGCTATAACCATTGTATTCTTATCTAATACTGTCAAAACAGACTACTTAAACATTTTCTGACTTCTCAGACACAGATCTGTCCACAAATAATGTATTTATCTACAATATGCCATCATTTTTTGAGCATTTTTGAGTATCTACAATGTGCAATTACTGTTAGTTATTCAGAGTACTAAGATATGTATCAAGTGCCTTGGAAACAGTAAAGATGAAGCAGTGACTTTTGTCTGGCAAGGAGGAGGGTGTGTGTTTGAGATGAGTAAGAGTTTAGCAAGCAAAGAATAGGAGGAAGGATGCTTTAGAAATAATTATATTGTTTCCCTTTGAGCATCTGAGAACATGCTCAGGATAAGAAGGGAAGCATAGGGTATAATTCTCACAGAAGCCCTATCAGGTGAGTATGGTTAATTGGTGAAAGTCATTGAAGTCTCTGGCCCAAGATCTCATAGGACATACACCCAGGCAGTTGGACATCAGAATTTCTGCTTTTTCCACCAGGCTATGAGGCTTCTCCTAACAACAAAGTATTCTGACATGAACAGACTCGCTAGGTCCAAGGTTGCCTAATCCCATTCTGAATTCCTCTTTAGGGAAAATGATGCTGTAAAAGTAGACCTTCAAGAAAGCCCATGCCTTTGAGGCCAGGGAGCACAGCACCAGGTGCACATTGGAGAATCTGGATTCTCTGTTTACATTAACCATGGAATGGCCCAGATAATTTGGGAAATTTCACTGAGTCCCTGCCCCCAAAGCAATGATTTAATTTCTCTGCATACTGCTCTAGGCCCTTTTACACACACACCCAATGTAGTTAGTAACTCAACAGAATGGATTTTTCTCTGTTAGCTGAGGTAAAGCAATCAATTACTAGGAATAGATTTAGAACTAAACAGAGCATTCACGTTAAAGAGTCCCTGGACAAGCTCTGTTAAATCGTTCCCACGCCGGCTAAGCGGTGCCAAGCCAACTCTTGGCGGAGTGCTGCAATGAAGCACGTCATGAGGGGCTTTAATGTGGGAATTTGCGACAGACACAGAACCTTATATTTTGTAAGTCCTTACAAGAATGGTATTATTTCAACTGATCTCTGTTAGGGGTGGAACTGTGTCCCCTAAAAATTCGTAGGTTGAATTCTAAACCCCTAGTGTGTCAGAATGTGACTTCATTTGAAAAAAAGGGTCATTACAAATGGAATCAGTTAAGATGAAGTCATACTAGAGTAGGGTGGACCTTCTAATCCAATATGACTAGTATCTTTATAAAAAGGAGAAATTTGGACACAGGCACACGTGGAGAGCACCATGTGAAGATGAAGGCAGAGATCCGTGTGATGGAGCGGAAGCTGAGGAACAAACACTACATGGTGCTAGGAAACCACGGAAAGGGGGGGGGGGCTGGCACAGATTCTCCTTCACAAGCCTCATAGGGAACCAACCTTGCCGACAGTGTGAGCTTGGACTTCTACCTAAGGAAAGGTGAGAAGGAATTTCTGTTGTTTAAGCCACTCAGTGCGAGGAATTTTGTTATGGCAGCCATAGGAAACTAATATACTCTCCAAAAGTTGTCTCTTAAGATAGGTAAACTATTATTCCCCCCCGCATCATACAAATATAGTTATGTGCCACTTAACTATGGGAATATGTTCTGAAAAATATGTTATTAGGCAATTTTGTCATTGTGACCTTGAGTGTGCTTTAAACAAACCTAGGTGGTATAGCCAACTCCACTCCTAGGATATATGGTATATAGCCTATTGCTCCTAGGCTACAAACCCGTATACCGTGTTACTGTGCTTAATACTGTAGGAACACATTGATGAATATTTAAGAATCTAAACATATTTGAGCATAGAAAAGGTACAGTAAAAATATGGTATAAAAGATAAAAAATGGTACACCCATATAGGGCACTTACCATGAACGGAGCTTATGGACCTAGAAGTTGCTCTGGGTGAGTCAGTGAGTGAGTGGTGAGTGCATGTGATGGCCCAGGATATTGTCGTACGCTGCTGTAAACTTATAAACACTGTACACTAGGCTACACTGCATTAAAAAAACAGAATTAAATCACACACAAGAAAAAATGTTGCAATCGAGACAACGTAAACACGAGATGTTTGAGGCTGCTGCTGGCAACATAACACATTACAGCAAAGTTTCTTTTCTAAGTAGAAATAGTACACGCTAAAATAATGATGAAAAGTATAGTATAGTACATACATAAACTAGTGATGTAGTTGCTTGTTACCATTACCAAGTATTATGGGCTGTCCATGATTGCATGTGCTATGTTTGTATAACACTGACAGTGCAGTAGGTGTCTTTACTCCAGCATCACCACAGACCCGTGAGTAATGTGTGGCTCTATGCTGTTTCCACAGACACAGCGTTAAAAAAGCTATGACATCACTAAGTGGTAGGAATTATTCAGCTCTATTGTAATCTTATGGAACCACCATTGTATTCGTGGTCCATGGTAGGCTGAATTGTCCTTAGGTGGCCCATGACAGCACTCACAGCTCTTCTGTGAGGAAAGGGATTTAATTCTTCTCCCTATTTTGTACACAGAAACCAAGGGACAGAGAAGGGTCCCTCAGCTATGAAGTAGTAGGGCCAGGATTTCAAATTGAGTGTTCTTTGTGTGCTGAAGGGGAGACAAGGGCATGGGAGAGCTGTGTGGAGAAGTGAGAGTGAAATGACTGTGACGTGAGTACAGTATTGATAAAGAAGTGGAATTTGTGGGCAGAGTGAGACACAGGGATAGAGGCAGAAGACAGGAAAATAAAACTTTAGGGACACACTTCCCAAAACGTACACCATGGACACGGATGCCCTGATATGCTGCATGGAGAGACGGTCCCAGGGCGACTCCCGTGGGGGAAACGCTGCGTCCTCTAGCTGCTGCTCAGAGACGCACAGTACCCAGAGCATTTCAAGTACTCTGACAAGTTTTGCAGAAAAGAACTTTACATAACAACTTTGTCCAACCCATCACTCTTCAGCGTTAAGAAGGGAATCTTTTCTACTACTGTTTGTCTCTAATAGTTCAGAACCTGTTCTCTGGACCAGAGAAACTGGGGCAGGGAGACCCCTAGGTAAGTATCACAAGAGGTAGCGCCTCAACGTTATTTTTCTTTCAGCCTCATCACCTTTTTTTCTTTTTCTTAGCAAGACTCTTAAATATTCACTGATTTTTGAAACTAAACATCAAAAGTATAAATGACATTTGGAGAATAATAAAAAAAACATGTTAACATCATCCAACTTAAAAAATATAACATGATGGATACAGTTGAATTCTCCTATGTACCTTTCCTAGTGAAATTTTCTTCTTTATAACCTCACCTGCTGCCCAGATAAGTACCAGTACTATCTGGATTTCTTCTGTATGATTGGTATGTGTATCTTTATGCTTTTACTATGTATGTATGTATATGTTTTTAAATTATTTTTTTATTTATTCATTTTAGAGAAGAGAGAGAGAGAGAGAGAGAAGGGGGAAGAAGCAGGAAGCATCAAATCCCATATGTGCCTTGACTGGGCAAGCCCAGGGTTTTGAACCCGCGACCTCAGCATTCCAGGTCGACGCTTGATCCACTGCGCCATCATAGGTCAGGCTGTATGTATGTATTCCTAAACACACATTATGGTGTGGTTTGATATGTCTTTAAACTTTATTTAACAGCTATGATATTGTGTACACCTCCTGTGACTTGCTTTTGAGGTGTTCCCATGTTGATATATTACTTCTAGTTCATACATTTTTACTGTAGTGTAGTATGTCATTGTCTAAATATGCCAGTATACATTTATGTATACTCTTACTTATAGGTATTTAGAATGTTTTTCATGTTGCTATTACAAATAATCCTGCAATGAATATTCTCAGGAATGAATTGAGGAAAATATGAGAAACTTTCTCCAGAATGTATATGTAGAATTGCTGTGGATAAGGTATGTACATATTCAATCTTACTAGTTACGGCCAGACTGCTCTCTAAAGTAGTTGTGCTGAGTTCAATTCTTACCTCCCTGTGTATGAGAGAGCCAGTGGCTCCACGTTAACTCTTACTATTGTCAGCCTACATAACTCCTGCCAAATTAATGGGCAAGAAGTAGTATTTCGTTATAAATTTAATTTTCATTTTTACATTTACTAATGGAATTGATAGGTTTAATATATGCTCATTGGCCATTTAAGTTTCTTCTTCTGTAAATTGCTTCTTATTTTGCAATTATTTTTGTTTAGTTTTTTATTGATTTGTTTATTTTTTTTCTCATTGTTTTTAGGAAGTTCTTTATTAGTTCTCAATACTAATCTTTTCTGTTATTTGTTTTATAAATATTTTCCTAAAGACTGGGGTGTTTCTTTATACTTTTTGGAGATTATTTGCATAAAAGTTATAAATTATAATAAAATAGAATTTATCTACATTTTCATTATGGTTTGTACCTTTTGTGTATTGTTTAAAAAATTTGGACACTAAAGCTATAGAAATATTCTCCTTATATTTAGATTTCTAATAACCTTGGAATTAATTTTTGTGTGTAATGTGAGGTAAGAATCCCTTTTTCCACTGAATAGTTTTTTGTCAAAGCACCATTTGTTGAATAGTTTATAGTTTCCCCCCTAGAGAATTTTCAGTGCCACCTTTGTCATGATATTTTATCATATGACTGACTCTCTTTTGGATCACCATACTGCATCATTCTGTTTATTTCCACACCAATATCACATGGAATTAGTTACTATAGCTCTATAGTAAGTTGATTGCTGGTATGGTAGGTCAATTGCATTGATGGGTATAATTAATAGCCTCCTAGTATCTGTATCCTCAGCAGCATAACTTTACAGCTCATTGCACCAAGCGGCTGAGTCTATTTCTCTACCCTTTGAATCAAGATTGGCCTTGTTATGTGCTTTGGACAGTAAAATATGGTGGAAGAGACAGTGTACGAGTTCCACACCAGGCCTCAGGGGATCCCACGTGCTTTCACTCCCTCTCTTGCAATGCTGCCTTCACTACAAGAGTAAGCTCAGGCTAGTGTGCCGAAGGATGAGATAAGTGATGCAGGGCAGGGTCAAGCCAAGGTGAGACCACTCTAAGCCAGCCAGTGCCCAGCCAGCCCACCAGCTGCCCATATAAATGAAGCCAGCCAAAATAGCTACTCTTGGCTTAAAACACTAGAATTGCACAGCCAACCAATAAACTTATTTGCCAAAATAAAGGCTTATTGTGTTATGCTATTGGGGTTTTGAAGTTGTTCGTTCCATAACATAATTGTGCTAAAAGATAACCAACATATAGGGCAAGTCTCATGTCTTATTCTGTTATTTATAACCATCTTAGCCTTATGTGCGCTCTTATACAGATTTTAAAATTGGTTTTCCATGACTTGGTCACCCTTGTACATGGAACCCAGAATCTAGAACAACATCCTCTACTACAGCATAGAGCTGTTCTAAAAAATAAAGCTGACTAGACCAGTTATCACTCCATTTTCAGTAAGTTGTTCATTTATTTGTATATATTTCATCATATCATAATATCATTATCTTAAGATGAGGATTCTGTTGCCAGGGTAACCAAAGTTATACAAGAGCTTTTAGTTTTAACTAAAATCTTAACTGTCTTTGGCCACATTCCATGTACTTTTTTGGCTCCCTCCACTACGGAGGTTGAAAGAAGAGAAGATAGTCCACAATTCTACCACTGTGTGTGTGTGTGTGTGTGTGTGTGTGTGTGTGTGTGTGTGTGTGTGTGACAGAGACAGAGAGAGACAGAGAGAGGGACAGATAAGGACAGACAGACAGGAAGGGAGAGAGATAAGAAGCATCAATTCTTCGTTGCAGCACCTGAGTTATTCATCGATTGCTTTCTCATATGTGCATTGACTAGGTGGCTGCAGCAGAGTGAGTGACCTCTTGCTCAAGCCAGTGACCTTGGGTTCAAGCTGATGACCATGGGATCATGTTTATGATTCCACACTTAAGCCAGAGACCCTGCACTCAAACTGGTGAGCCCGAACTCAAGCCAGAAGAGCCACACTCAAGCCAGTGTCCTTAAGGTTTTTTGTCTTGTTTTTTATTTTATATTTTTTTAAATTAATTTATTGTGTTTACATAGATTCTAGTGTCCCATGAATACATCTTCCCCTCCCCCATTTCCCCCAGTACATCCCCTCATCCCCCTCCCCATAACACCTTCCCCCCTTCCCTCCAAGATTTGCTTTTCTGCTCTCATCCCATCCTATCAGCCTATCATCCCCTTTCCCTCTGTCCGCTTTTCTTCTGGATCCTTTGATCCCGCCTCTGTCTCTATTCCAAACATTAGGGTTTTGAAGCAGGGTCTTCTGTGTCCCAGTCCAATGCTCTGTCCACTGCACTACCAGTGTCTTATGTCTCACTATGTTTTCACCTCTAAACTCAGTAACATGTACGATATTCTCTAAATTTACTAACTAAGTTCATTTTTTAACTATTTGTCTTTGATAGCTCCTCTCCTTCCAAGTGATACTGCACAATATTCATGCAACATGCATTTAATGGTCCCCTTGCATGTGCCTGGCACTGGGGCTATAAAAGGGTGCGGGCCACATGCGACAGATATAGCCTGTACCTTTCCAGAGTCTGTCAGGTCAGGCAGACAGGGATATAATAGATAAGGACACAGACACTTTACCAGTATGATAAGTACCATGAGAAATAAGTACAGGCTAGCAGGCTATGGCTTGTTCTAATTTGCATTAGAGAGTTTTTCTGTGAATACTAAACCTCTAAATCCAGAGACAGTTTCAAAATGCATCCAATTTTTATCCCTATCCCAATTCCATGTCCCTCTCCTTATCACCTGAAAATTATTTCAGCTTCATGCATACCTGAGCTACCCAGCCCCCATTCTGCCTTAACCTCCTTATCATCTGAAAGAGGTGAGTTTGAGAAATAGGGTTTGTTTAGTTGGCCTCCCAAGAGAATTAAGCTGCCAGCAACACTGGTGCCATTATCATTTGGTGTGGATTCCTTGAAGGAAATACTGCTGGGATGTCACAGCAGGCACAGTGGGAAATCCAGCTGGCATCAGTGAGAGTTGTGTTTGAATAGACCCTAGACCCAGGGTAAAGCCAGAATACTCATTTTCAGCAGAACCCACACTGGCCTCAAGTGGGAGGAGGTTGAGTCTACATTGTATTCAACCATCATTTTACATTCACAGGCCCTGAGCTTTCCTGCCTTTCACAATGAGAACGTGATGGTAGCAGCCAGCTAGATGCCCTTGCCAGCTCCCCTGACTCTAATTGTTTAAAAAACAATGTTGAAAACAATTGACTTGTTTAAACAGTTGATGACTCACAATAGTTTAAAAACATGTTTCACAATTCATTGAAATATTGTCCTTAATATAAATTTGCCATTCAAAAATTTACTGAGTACCAAGCCAGTGCTGGGCAGTCTATTGGATACCATCAGATAATAGTGATGGAAAAATACACATTCTGGTTGAATGAGCAAAAATTTACCAAAGAAGAAATTTTCTTTTATAACATTAATAATAGTGAAAGAGTTATCAAATTTGCTCGGTAACTGGTACATTCTCTGGACTATGCAAGGTGCTCTGCATATGGAAGAATCCTTCTGGCAACCACTGGATGCTGGCGTGTGGAAAACCGTGCACGATCTAGTGCACACGTTTCATGTTATCTGATTCTGATTCCAGGGTGTGTGTGCATGTTGGGGGGGGGGGGTCTGAGCTGTTCATGACCCTTAAGCTATTTTATGAGTCGGTAGATTATAGATAACTGATAGCAATACAAGTGAGTCTTGTGTGTAGATATACTGACATACTGGCTAAATGGAATTAAATTGGCTTCTCTACCCACTCGTCCCCCATCCATTGAAAACCCCTATTTCTGTCTATTTGGGTTTTTGTTGTTGTTGTTTTAAATGAGAGAAGGGTAGATAGTGAGACAGGCTCTCATGTGTGCCCCAACCAGGATCCACCTGGCAACCCCCATCTAGGGCCGAAGCTTGGGCCAACTGAGCTATCTATCCTTACTGCCTGGGACTGATGCTAGAACCAATCAAGCCACTGGCTGTGAGAGGGGAAGAGAGTGAGAAGGGGGAGAGAGAGAGGAGAAGAGAAGTAGATGGTTGCTTCTCTCATGTGCCCTGACTGGGTGTCAAACCTGGGACCTCCACACACTGGGCCGACACTCTAGCCACTGAACCAACCCACTGGGGCCTATTTCTATTTGTAAACTCATTTCAACATTCCTTTACACCAAATAAATTTATTTCTCCTTATCTGTTAAAATCTTCAGCATGTGTTCATTTTATATCTGCATGGGAGTCATAATTGTATCTTTAAAAAAATCCTTTAACACTATTATTAAACTCCATTTTACAGATGAAAATATGGTAGCGCAGAGTGAAGTGACTTTTTCAGGAGCACTAATGTTCAGGTGATTCAGTCAGGATGAAAGCCCTGCACTTTCTGACAGCACAGCCTATGTGCTTTCTTCTAGTTATGTTCCTGCTCTGGGCCAGGCATGTGCTAGGCTTGTGGGAATAGTCTTTTAAATCATTCGCTATTAATAGCCTCTTCTATGCTGGCACTATGGGGATATAAAATATTCATGATATAATCTCTGCTTGCCAGATGATAATCAAGGTGCCCAAAAAGGAAGGAAAATGCATAACGGGAAAGAGGAGAATAAGCGAGTGGCAAGTGTACAAAGGAATTCATCTTGGAAGCACTTAGGAAATGATAGTTTCTCAATCCGCATGGCCTAAATGGAAAGGATATTAAGAAGTCTGCAAATTAAAGCCAACAACTTGTAAATTTAATGTCCTGAAACCTCAAGTACTGTCACTTAGGAAGCAAGCAAGGAAATAGGATTATTACACTGAATGCTCATTTGTTATCTAACAACATAAAAAAAATGTGGCAGAAAACATAACACCTATTTTAATTTCTTGATCATTTGCTTATACAACTATTTTTCATGAAATTTCCATTGGCCCAAATTGGATGGGTTGTGGTTAAAACTGGTCATCACTGGTTCTCCTGTTTGTAGGCTAAATTCTATAAACTCCTCCATATCATACATCTCTCCTGTGGCCCCTACTCACTTCTCATCTCTTCTAGGATCCAACAGCATTCCTCTCTACTGCCAGCTCTCTCTCTCTCTCTCTCTCTCTCTCTCTCTCTCTCTCACACACACACACACACACACACACACACACACACACACACACACACACACACCTCACCATGTAGGTTCCTGGCTCTCTGGAGTGCCTGCCGTCCCCCTGTACCCATGCATGCTCTGCTGCACCCCAGCCTTTGTGAAGCTTTGCCTGTAACACTACCCCTTCCAGCCCACCCTGCCTTGGCAATCACCCACTCATCACTCAATTTTAGAGTTTCCTTATTTGTTTGTTTAGTTAGTTAGTTAGTTAGTTAGTTAACATCCAATGGGCTGTACATATTTAAAGTACACAATTAGATGAGTTTTGACATATACATGCACCCATGAAACCATCACCACATCAAAATAATGAACATATCCAGCACCCTTAAAGGTTTGTTTCTGCCCCTCTAGAATCTCTCCCTCCCCTCAACTCTTCTGTGCCCCCACCTCCCATGCCCAGGCAGCTACCACCTTCTTTATGAGAAACTACTGATCCTGATTTGCAAAAATCAACTTCTCCCTGAATAAATGTATCCAGTACGTATTTACACAACCCCTGCTTGTGCCTCTGTGTTTACACACTTGCTCCCAGGGATATGCCTGGTCTGCCTTGGTCTCCCTTCTCCCCAGTTTCTCATATCACTTAGTCCTAATGCATAGTGTGTGCTCAGGAATTGAGTGCATTCCGCATTCCTCATCGACAACGGAACAGGCAAGGGGATGGGGTACTGGAAGGGCCCATAGAGATGAGCACATTCAGACCTTCCCTCCCATAGCCAAGGAAACTGAGGCACACGGAGAAATCTGCCGGCACAGGCCCAGCGGAGCGTTGGAAGTTATCACTAGATGACAGGACTTCACCGCTGAGTTATGACTGATTCCAATATGCCACACTGCTTTCCGGGGTGGGGGAGGAAAATATCCCTTGCAGAACGTTTATGGTTTATGCTTGTTTTGTTTTTGTGGTGCTTTCATAATTTTGGTAAAGATATTTTTAAGCCGGAGCACGGGGCGGTACAGTTTTCATTGCCCAACTTGGCATTTCCCTCTTGCGCGCCGCGCCGCTGGGAGCCTTTGTCGTCGTAGCCCTGTAACCACATCCCCCGCGGGATCAACACCGAGCGCTACATCAACACCGCCCGTTAGAAACAAACACTGACAGGTGTGCGGCTCACAGGGCGCGGGAGGGCGAGGAGGCGGGGCGGGACCTAACCCCCTCCGGATACGGCCGCAGCCCCCGCGTCCCCACAAGCCCGGGGCACCGGGAGGGGCGCCGCAGGCGGCGGAGGCCTGGTCCTCCCGGAACAGGGCTGCAGAGATGGGTTTTTGAAATTAGTGAAAAGCTTCCGTCAGGCGCTTGGGCTCCGTGGGCCCCTTCGGAGAGGTCGGGACAAGTGTGACTGATCTACACGGACTCCGGGGTATCCTCAGCATAGGCACTCAGTGGTGACCACGACCAGCAAAGGTCGTGTCTAGGACAGGAGCTTTCGTGAGATCTTGTTTCAGAGGAAAAGCAGGACCTTGTAAACTGTCTGCAGCCTGCTTCCCTACACAGCAGATCCAGCTCTGCCCAGGACAGAATTCTGTTCCTTTATTCCTGAAGCTGCCACCCTGGGTCCCTTCCCTGAGCCCTATGGGATGATGAGTAATAATAATTATGGGTAAGAGAACCAGCGTGCACGGAGCACTTACTGTATGCTAGGTTGCTCTAAGCACTGGTGGGATTCAGCTGGTTTGTACCAGTTGGGCAGAACCCATACCTAATTTTTTGTTTAGTTTGGGGAACCGATTGTTAAAATGGCACTTGTAATCAGGATTCTCTCTAAGGTGGGCCTGGGCAGCTGCCCAATGTGGAAATCAGAAATTTACATTTCTTACTATTTTTTATAAGAATTTTTTTTAAATTTATTCATTTTAGAAAGGGGAGGGAGGGGGAGGAGTAGTAAGCAAACTCTCATATGTGCTTTGACCAGGCAAACCCAGGATTTCGAACCCACGACCTCAGCGTTCCAGGTGGATGCTTTATCCACTGTGCCACCACAGGTCAGGCGACATTCCTTACTCTTTTTTAATGTTCATCTGCCCAAGAGCGTATTCTAAGCGCCCATAGTAATGTTCATTCCGTCCATAGGTGAAAAAAAAATGACAAGTGAGGACACCAATCAAGAAGCAATATGAAAATATCTTAAATAACAGTTTTATTGTTGTCAGGTATTACTTAATATTTTTTCATTTATTTTTTAAAACTCTTTCTTATAACAATCTAGTTTTGTGTACCTCTTTTATTGTTCTTAAGTATTAAATGCATGAAATAAACTATCTTTCAGTATATCTTACTTTATATTTAAAACAGTCACTAGGACAGAGAACCGGTTGTTAAATTATTTGAATCCCATCACTGGCTCTAAGTACAATACTTCATAGGTAAAATGGTATATAATCCTTACCTGAACTCTATGAGGTACATAGCATTATCAGCATCTTTACCACTTTAACGATAAGAAAATTGAGGGACCAAGGGGTAAATTAAATTGCCCAAGGTGATGCAGAGAACAGGTTTGTGGTGGAGCCAGCATTCAGTTTCAGGCAGTTTCAGTGTGGCTGTCAGGTCTTGGGGATACTGCCTCAGCTTCTGGCATTGATCCGCTGCTTCCCAGCCTTGGCTGTACATTAGCGTCCGCTGAAAATATAGTACACTGAAAAATACCAATGCCAGCACCCACCTCCACAGACACTGATTTATGTTTTTGGGATAGTCCTAGTATTAAAAAAAATAATTATATATATAATATATATACATACACATATATGTACATATATGTTTTTGTAACCTGATATGACATATATAACACACATATAAAGAGTTATATATAGACATATACTTAAAAAGATATATATATTTAAGTATAAATATATTTATGTGTTTATATATATATATATATATAGAGAGAGAGAGAGAGAGAGAGAGAGAAACTCGATTAGCCTTAGGCACTTAGGGAGTGCAGCTGGCATGGGCAGTCCCAGCAGTTATTCAAGGTAAGTACTGAGGAGGAGCGGGCGGACAACGTTGGAAGATCAGCCAAGGAAAGTCTGGCCCGGGTGTGGTACAGTGACTCAGGCTTGGGGAAGAAAGCCAGAAAGAAAGCAGAGGTGGCCAAAAGGAGTGCCAGAGAGACAAGAAAACCCACAGAGGCCTCTTCCTTGTGTGCCAGGGGTGGGCCATGGAGACATGCCAAGGGAGAAACTGTGGGGGGTAACCACCTTCACTGCCACACAGATGGTTCCTGGAACTCACCACTAGTACAGAGAATTAGAGTTCCCAGAAAGGTGTTTAAAGAGAAACTTGCCCTGTAAATCACCACTGTGGGAGCTCTGAGGGGGGTAGTCAGGGATCTGAACTGCATAGCACAAGACTCTATTGCAACCAGAGACTGGGTGCTTGGGATATAAATGCTGGGAAGTGAAGGGTTCCTAAGACCTTCAGTGGCTGGTCCGGAATCAGCCTGAATTACTTGCAAGTTACATCCTCGCCCTGTTGTAGGGGCTGCTTACATTAAAAAAATTTTTTTTTATTCATTTTTTTAGAGAGGAGAGGGAGAGACAGAGAGAGAGAAAGGAGTGACAGAGAGAGAAGGGGGGGAGGAGCTGGAAGCATCAACTCCCATATGTGCCTTGTCCAGGCAAGCCCAGGGTTTCGAACCGGCGACCTCAGCATTTCCAGGTTGACGCTTTATCCAATGCGCCACCACAGGTCAGGCGGGGCTGCTTACATTTAGACAGGTATTTTTAAATTATAGAATTCATGTTCTTTAAAGACAAATTAAAATATTTTAAAATAGAAAAAATAATCACTCATTTTATCACCTAAAAATAACAATTATTAGAGCATTTTTTTATGTTCTTGTTTTTTCTGAACATAATTTTTTTAACACAATGTTAATCATAATATATATGTCATATTCTAGACTGCCTTTTCACTTAAAGTAACATAAGGCTATTTATCCCTTGTATCAATTTCTTTGTTTCCTTCACAATAATTATACTAACAGTGTCCAATTATTACTGGATTACTGAAAATTGAATAATTTATGAACTCATTCTGTGGGAAAAAACTTTGCATGAACATCCACCATTTATAAGAATTGTTTCCACTTTTACTTACTTAAATATATAAAGCCTCAAACCATGGCCTTGCAAAGAACCATGAACTCCAAGCAATTTTGTATGTTAGAAACAAAATTACAAAACCAATACATATCAAAATAATAGTCTTAATGAAACATGACAAATGTCGCTCTGAATTTGACTGCTGTTCACTGCTGGTGCACGCGGGCTGCCTTCTTGGTGCCGAGTGGGTGAGAGCTGGGAGATCCTTCGGTTCTCCCACCTCAGCTCTCTGTTCTGAACTCTTAGAACTTGCGTGCGCACCAGTTGCGAGCATCATGGGCCTTCACTTGGTACAGATGCTTCCTTTCTATCAACTCTATTTTTCTCCTCATCTTTGTAGCTCACCACAATTCAAGTAGTACCACTTGGTGCCAATGTAATTGTAAACACAGACTCCAAATTGAGGTCCAACTTCTAATACAGGTGGGTCTCTCAGCTGATTTACAATATGGCTCTATTGATTTGCCAGTTGTGATTGAAAGGTAAAGCTATAACGGTCAAAATGTTTAATAGAGAACTTCCAAATATAGAAGATTCCTCATTAGATCCCTGCCTTTTCAAGAAATAGTGGTTTATTGAATGCCTCTCTTGTGCCAGGAGCTATTCAGGTGGCTTAGCTAGAACCACTCACTCATTCTAACAACATTCAGTTCTCTTTTCACAGATGAGGTAATTGAGGCTTATAGAGGTTATGAAACTTGTTGAAGGACACAGTGCTATCAGGTGGAGGAGCTGTAATTCTAATCTCCATCTCTGTCATTCCATGGTCTGTTTCTTGGGCTGTGATCTCACATGGCCTCCCACAATCTCATACAAAGTATTCTTTATCCATCCCAGGTTTAGTGTATTTACAGTAGGGGTCAGGAACCTATGGCTCATGAGCCAGATTTGGCTCTTTTGATGGCTGCATTTGTCTCGCAGACAAATCTTTAATAAAAAAAAATAACGTTAAAAATATAAAACATTCTCATGTATTACAATCCATTCATTTCCTACTGCTCATGTTCATGGTTGCAGGTGGCTGGAGCCAATCACAGCTGTCCTCTGGGAAAACATCAAATTTTTATTGGATAATGAGTAACGTACATGGGTAGTTGTGAGGTCAGGAAGTAAACTTCCCTCCTTTTAATCAAGTAGTCAGCTAGCTAATTGCAGAAACTCCTGACGAAGAAGATGGCTAAAAGATAAAAAGATGAGGAGTACCATACTTTTCAGCAGGAATGGACAGAGGAATTCACCTTTGTGGAGAGAGCAGATTCTGCAATGTGTCTAATATGCAATGATGAAATTGCATCGATGAAACGGTCAAATATAAAGTGACACTTCGACACACGCCATACTACATTTGCATCAAAATATCCAGCGGGGGACAGCAAGAAGAAAGCATGTCAAGAGCTACTGTGCAGAGTGCAAGCTAGTTAGCAGCAACTCTGTGTTTGGACCCAACAAGGTGACTGAAATTCGGCTAGCTTTGCTGGTGCTTTAGTAATTGTGAGAAATGGAAAGCCATTCACAGATGGGGAATATGCCAAAACATTCATGTTTGATGTTGCCAATGAACTTTTTGACAACTTTTTGGATAAAGACAAGATAATCAAATGAATAAAAGACATTCCTCTGTCAGCAAGAACTGTTCATGATCGTACCATCATGATGGCAAATCAAATTGAGGCAACAGTGAAGGATATAAATGCAGCACCATTCTTTTCTCTCACTTTGGATGAGTCAACAGACGTAAGCCATTTATCCCAGTTCAGTGTGATTGCAAGGTATGCTGTCGGTGACACACTACCTGAGGAAAGTCTTGCTGTTTTGCCTATGAAAGAGACAATAAGAGGGGAGGATTTATTCAAGTCTTTCACTGAATTCACTAAAGAAAAAAATTTACCGATGGATAAACTTATTTCTGTGTGTCCTAATGGTGCTCCGTGCATGGTGGGGAAAAACAGAGGATTCGTAGTGCTTCTTCATGAACATGAAAAGAGACCCATCCTAAGTTTTCACTGCATCCTACATCAGGAGGCACTTTGTGCTCAGATGTGTGGTAAGCAGCTTGGTGAGCTGATGTCGCTGGTCATTCGGGTGGTCAACTTTATTGTTGCCTGAGCTTTAAATGATTGCCAGTTTAAAACACTGCTGGATGAAGTTGGGAATAATTATCCTGGTCTGCTTCTGCACAGCAATGTGTATTGGTTGTCAGGAAGGAAGGTGCTCAGCTGTTTCGCGGCTTGTCTGAGCAAAATCCGGACTTTTCTTGAAATGAAAAACGTCGAGCATCCTGAGTTAGCTAACACTGAGTGGCTCCTGAAGTTCTCCTATCTCGTGAACATGACTGAACACCTGAACCAGCTCAATGTGAAAATGCAAGGCGTTGGAAATACAGTCTTATCCCTTCAACAAGCAGTGTTTGCATTTGAAAACAAGCTGGAACTCTTCATTGCTGACATTGAAACAGGTCATTTACTACACTTTGACACTAAGTTAATAAATTCTGATAACCCACTACCATCGGGCCAGCCACTACACTTTGAAAAACTGGGAGAGTTTAAAGATGCATGCACAGCAAGTGACCCTGCTCAACATCTTGATCTCCAGCAGCTAGCGGGCTTCACATCTAATCTCCTGCAGTCATTCAAAGTGCGCTTTGGAGAATTTCATGAGCGCACTAGTCTTTTTAAGTTCATCACCCATCCACACGAGTGTGCAGTGGTCAGTGCTGACCTGAGTTACAACCCCGGTGTCTCTGTCAGAGATTTTGAGCTACAAGCTGCTGACCTAAAGGCCTCAGACATGCGGGTGAATAAGTTCAAGTCATTAGATGAAGATTTGGAAAGACTTGCACGACAGCAAGCAGAGTTGGCGAGCAAACACAAGTGGGGAGAAATGAAAAAACTTCAACCCGCAGACCAGCTGATTGTCAAAACTTGGAATGCGCTTCCCATCACATACCACACACTGCAGCATGTGAGTATTGCTGTACTGACAATGTTTGGCTCTACTTATGCATGTGAGCAGTCTTTCTCACATCTAAAGAACATTAAGACCAACCTACGATCACATTTAACGGATGGAAGTCTCAACGCCTGCATGAAGCTTAACCTCACCACATATCAACCAGACTACAAAGCCATCAGCAAAACCATGCAGCACCAGAAGTCGCATTAATAAGTACTTTATTCATCATTGGTTAGCAACAGCATAACAACGTTATTAAAAAGAATTCAGTGACTTATTGTACTTTAAAAGTGTTGGTCTTACATAAAATGCACACATTTACTTGTATTTAGTGTTAAACATATTGTATGGCTTTCATGGAATTACATTTTAAAATATGTGGTATTCTTGGCTCTCTCAGCCAAAAAGGTTCCTGACCCCTGATTTACAGGGACAGGGACCAGGTCTAGAGATAAAGGATTGTTTTATCTTTTAGAGCAGTGGTCCCCAACCCCTGGGCCACAGACCGGTACTGGTCCACTTGGTACCGGTCCGCAGAGAAAGAATAAATAACTTAAATTATTTCTGTTTTATTTATATTTAAGTCTGAACGATGTTTTATTTTTTTAAAATGACCAGATTCCCTCTGTTACATCCGTCTAAGACTCACTCTTGATGCTTGTCTTGGTCACGTGATACATTTATCCTTCCCACCCTAAAGGCCGGTCAGTGAAAATATTTTCTGATATTAAACCGGTCCGTTGCCCAAAAAAGGTTGGGGACCACTGCTTTAGAGAAAATGTGGCAACTTCCATCTGTGGTGTATTTATTTAGTTACAAAACTAAACTGACAAGGATGTACACCTTAAGATATTTCAGTACGTTTGGCAGTAGCTTAGGTGGTTGGCAGCAGCTTGCCAGCCATTAAATGGCTCTGAATATATAAAGACTTGTAATTTCCTTTTCGAAAGGGCTTTGCCAAAGAGGCTAAGCCACGTGGCATAATCCTTGAACACACGTTGGCATATGCAGAAGCTCGATTTGTGCAAATGGCTTGTTGGAACCAATCAGGCTAGCTTGGTATTTCATCTTTTGGCCCAATACCATAAACTGGCACAAATAACATTACCCCTGCCATGCACCAAAGTTCAGACTAATAAATCAGCCACCCTGTAATTATATTGGGGGAGCCAGCTTTATTTCTCAGTGAGCAGATTGATGTATCTGTTTAGACTGCATGCCTTAGGGCTCTCTGGGAACCTGGGCTGACTTTCTGGTGCCCAGGCAGGCACTGCCCCAGATCCCTGTGGGTAGAGGTGAGGTCCCACTGTGCAGGTCTGCTGGGACCAGACTAGTTTCCAAACCTGTTTGGCTTCTCCTCAAGGTCCATAGCTGTCAGGAAGTGGAACAAAGCAAAGGGCTGGGGATGACCGAAAGGCACAAAGGCACCCATCACACTCTGTGGGCAGCAAGCCTGGGGAGGCCGCTGCAGAGAGCCTGCCCTTGCTGCATGAGTCTAGGTGGCTATTAACTTAGCATTGGAGGACAGGAGCAGACAGAAGAGGTTGGACCAGGTCATCTTTTTGTCTGAATTCATGCTCTTTCTTCAGCAGTTGACAGAAATACCTTGAAGCACAAGATTTATGTGAGCAAAATAAGACATAAAGGAAAGCCATTTCATATAGGGAAAAAAGTTACTTGTCCTTTTTCCTGCCTTGTTTTAAAGCACATTAAAAAAAAGAAAACAAAGATCATATTAACATATTAAGGAGGGGTCGGTGGGTTGAAAAGAGGGAGGTATACTTCTACATTCTGTTGTTAAAATTTGCAGGTCAATCACATTAGAGTTTAAATGAATCCTTACCTTGCAGCATCAAACTCGATCAATTCTTCATCGTCTTCATCAGTACATTCTGAGACTTTCTCCCATGAGGGTGAAAGGTTTCCCTGTGGTCTGTTCCTGGCCCACATGGCTTAATTCCTGCAGGGCTTAATCTGGCCCTTGCCCATATTAACGTAAGGAGTTTATTTTCCAAGATCAAGTTGTCTATTTTGTCTTCATGGCGGAATCTCTTTACTTTTATGGTTTTCTCTACTAAAAGTCCTCTAACCCTGGAAAATGTTTTCAGTGCTCAGGCCTCTGTTCAAATTTCTCCTTCTCAAACAAGCCCTTCTTCACCTCTCTTTGCTCCTAGCCACTGTCTGCCACATGTCTTTGTTTAATACTCAACACACTCTATAATTATCCCATTTATTTGTTTCCTTGTTTATTTTCTACCACTCCACAACCCATACTCGAATCTTGTCTTATTCTCCATTGTATCCCCAGTGCTTAGGAAAGCAGAGCACACAGTGGGCACGCATGAAATTTTGTTAATTATGGAGTTAGTCCTCATGTAGCTAGTTCATGTGTCAGACACCATCCTAAGAGTCTTATCGATATTAACTCACTGAATCCGGACAACAAGCCTATGAGGGAGGTCCTATGCTTATCACTATTTTATAGACGGGGATGCTATTAAGTAACTTGCCCCACTAGAATTCGAACCTGGGCAGTCTGACTCCAGACCCTGTGTCTAAACAACTGCCTTATGCTGCCTGTCTAGCATTTTTGCTGAATTAAGGGAATGACCATCTGTCATCATCATTACCTAAAAACTCAAAGGTTCATTATAAGCTCTAGGTTCGATAAATACAAGTATCATGATCCTAAAAGAGTCTTAAATACCTGAAAGATAGCATACATTATTAAGAATCACTAAGTTTAGGATGCCACTGTCTTAACGGGTAATGGGTACAGTCTCATTCTTCATTCTTAACCCTCCAGAGACAGCTCTGTGACCTCTGGTAAAGAAACAGGAAATTATAAATCCTGAAGTGACACTGATACCATAAAAGGCAAATATTTTTCTCTTTAAGTTGCCATGGCCACAGACAGATTGTTCAAATGGTTAGAAGATGCAGGGAGACTCAACAATGTTTAAGAATCTTGGTGGGTTTTTATAACCTGTTGTGCATTTTTAAATGTATTATTCACAGAGCACTACCTCATATATTTTGGTTGAGTGATAACATTTTAAATCAATATAGTAAATGTTTGTGAATTTATTTTTAAAAATCAATATAGTTAATTTGCATTCACTATTGGGAAGCTCTTGAGAATCCTGGAGACATAGAAGGCTTTTTATCTTTTTCTAAAGATTTTACATTTACCCTCTCATTTTATTTCAAAACACCACCGAAGCAGGCGAGCTGGAATAAAGCTTATTTCTCCAGCCCAGTGGACCCCAGATCACTGGTGTGGACTCTGATTTTCTTTCTGCCTTTCTGACTGCTACTCTGACTCCCCTTTGCTGGGGAGCCATCAACCAACCCTGAAATGTTGGTGTGACTCCAGATTCAGCCTTTAGTTTTATTTCCTTCACCCTGGGTGGTCTCATTCATTCCCTTGACCCTGTCATCTAGTGGGTATTTCAAACTTAAATACCCCAAACTGGGTTTCCAAAATTGCTCCTCTCAGCTTTCCCCTCCTCAGTAAAAGACACTGCTGCGTATCTAAATCCAGGCTGAGGACCTGGGGCCCATCCCTCTCTCCTACACTCTCCATCTGATCTGTCACAAATCCTGTTGTTTTCACTTTAAGAATACAGTGTATCCAGAAACTGCCCCCCCCTGCTCTTTTTATACACTTTATTGTTGCCACCCTGGGCCCTTTTTATACATTTTATTGTTGCCACCCTGGGCCAGATCGCTGTTACCTTTTACATGATTGATTGCCATATCCTCTTAACGAGTCTTTTGGCTTCTTTGTTCCTGCCCTTTAGTCTATTTTCTTCATTTTTGTCTTTTTTCATTTATTTTGTTTATCAAATTTATTAGGGTGACACTGGTTAACAAAATCATACAGGTTTCAGGTGCATGATTCCCTTTGGTCTGTTTTCAACGCAGCAGGGATTCTATTGTCAGATCATGGCCCTCCTGTGCTCAAAATGCTCCGAAGGCTGTCCTTGTCTCCTCGAGTAAAATCCACAGTCGTGCGTTGATCTACAGGAGCCTCCGTGCTCGGGCCCCTGCTGCTCCCACTCTCCTTTCTGCAGGCCCTTCAACGTTTCCCATGCGAGCCCTTGCATGCGCGCTGCTCTCTGACTGGAGTGCCCTTCTTCCAGAGATTTCTTTGCTTTCTCCTCATTGCCTTTAGATCTCTATTCCAATGTCATTTTCTAGTGACATTCCCTAGCCATTTCAAATTGAGATATAACGCCAGCTTACCATCCTTCCATGCTTTATTTTTCTTCTTACCACTTAAATCACTAGATAGCATTCTGTATGTGTTAACATAAGCCCTACTACACCTGGTCTAAAAATAGTGATAATAATGGCCCTGATCTCACCGAGTGCGAGGGTTTAGTGAGGTAGTACCTGACACAGTAAGCTCCCTGCCGGAGTCACAGTCCTTATGCTTTGCACGCCATAGCATCCAGCTCAGGCCTTACTGTGGAGATGCCCACCTACATTACCTTTTCTTTTCTTTTTTTAAACAGTATTTTTCAGTTACAGTTGACACTCAATATTATTCAGTATTCGTTCCAGATGTACAGCACAGTGGCTAGACAATTGACAGAGTGTTCCCCCTGATATTTCAAGTCCCCGCCTGGCCCCATATAGAGTTATTACACTATTACTGACTATCCTCCCTACACTATAGTTGACATCCCTGTGACTATTCTGTAACCAGAAATTTGTACTTTTTAATCCTTTCCTCTTTTTCACCCATCCCCTGACCCCCCTCTGCTCCTACAACCATCAATCTGTTCTCTGTATCTATAAGTCTGTTACTATTTTGTTTATTTGTTCATTCTGTTCTTTAGATTCCACATATAAGTGAAATTGTACAGTCTTTGTCCTTCTCTGTCTGACTTAGCATAGGTTCATTCATGCTGTTACAAAAAGTAAGATTTCGTTCTGTTTATATGGCTGAGTAGACAATATATTGCTTTTTTTTTTTTTTTTTAATAGAGACAGAGAGTCAGAGAGAGGGATAGATAGGGACAGACAGACAGGAATAGAGATGAGCAGCATCAATCATCAATTTTTTGTTGTGACAGCTTAGTTGTTCATTGATTGCTTTTTCATGTGTGCCTTGACCGTGGGGCTACAGCAGACTGAGTGATCCGTTGCTCAAGCCAGCGACCTTGGGCTCAAGCTGGTGAGCTTTGCTCAAACCAGATGAGCCCGTGCTCAAGCTGGCGACCTTGGGGTCTCGAACCTAAGTCCTCCACATCCCAGTCCTATAGTCTGTCCACTGCGCCATCGCCTGGTCAGGTAATATATTGTTTTTAACAAATAAATGACTTGATGGGCAGTCAGCATTTCCATACTTGTCTTTATTCTGGAGAATACACACAAGTGGGGGGCAGCATGTGAGTAAGATGATGCCTGAACTCAGCTTCTGACTATTGTAGCTACTCAACTCAGTCTTTTTTTAGAACAGTGACCAGAGTCGGTTCGACCTCAGTAGAGGTCCTGAAAAATAGAATCTGTCCTCCCTCAAAAGAAAGCTGTTACAAAAGAGCATGACCTTTAAAGTGTATTCAGTAATAATGCCTTCTGAAGCATTTATGCAATTAGATGTGTTTCATTAATCCTGTTTTCTGAGCAAAGCAATTTGAAAGGACATGTTCCTTCTGTCTCACTGTCCTCTTCTCATCGGTCCTTTCACAAATTAATCTGAATAAAAGCTCCTTCCTCTCTGCGGTGAGTCAAAATCAGCTACTGTTCACACGATCATTACTTCACTTGATCATTACACACATTCCTTGCTGCTTTTAATTATATATAATTACTGGGGAACAGGGAGTAAAATCTGTTAAATCTAAAATGAAACATGCTCACTAATGTTTCCAGTTCCTGTTTTTATTTATTTATTGTTTGTTTGTTTTGGTTTCCTGACTGTTTTGGTATGAGTCTAATTCAGGGAGACCAGTTTCAAAAGTGTAGATCTTGCAGAAAATGCGGCAGCCTACATGATTAAATGTTACTTGTTTCATGTGTGGGCTATTACTTTTAAAAAAATTGTCATGCAACTTGGCGACTCTAGTAGTGACATCTGGGGCACAATTATTTCAGATGTGAGGTTTTTCTTCTAATAAAATGATTGCAATAAACTGCAAGCAAGAGTTAGTCTTGATGGTAGCATATGGTGACTTTGATATGATGATGTGCTTTCTATGTGTACATTTTTTATGATGAGCAATTTTATTCAAGCTTGTTACAGTGCTCATATTAAGATGAATGATACTGATCAAGAGGCAGCATAGCTCAGTGGCTAAATCTCAGGCTTTAAAAACAGACTTCCTCAACCTGCATCTAATTCTGCCATTTGCATGAGTTATGCCATCTTAGGCAATCTGTACAACTTCTCTCTATCTCTGTGTCTTCATCTGTGCCAGGAGGATACACTACTAACCATCTCAAAAGGGTGTGGTTAGAATTAAGTTAATATATCTAAGTAGTGCTTAGAATAGGGCACTCAATGACAGTTAATTATTGTTATCAGTGAGGAAAGGTAAGGTCATGCTGCTATGACAAATAACTGTAAAATCCCAGTGGCTTGAAAGAACAAAGTTTTATTTCTTGCTTAAACTATATGTCCCCCATGGAGTAGCCATTGTCTCAGATGTTGCCAACTGCTGGGTAGAAAGCAAGATAATTCTGGAGAGCCTTGCACTAGCAATCAAATGTTCCATGTCAGAGATGACACTATCACTTCTGCTCCTAATTCATTGGCCAGAATTAGTTCCAGGATCACCGTAGACCACCTGCAGGCTACAAAGGGCCATTCTATCACGTGCTTGGAAAGCAGGGGGCAAACATTTTTGGCAAACAGCACTTTGACACCCACAGTGTTTTGTTATTGTTGTTGTTATGCTTTTGCAGTGAAAGCATTTGGTGCTATTAGTTTGAGTTTGAGTGGCCTTAACCATTTTGGCTGCTGGCTGTCACTGTTAGTCAAGGAGAACAACAGAGTTCTGGGAAAGATTTCAAAAGGATGGAGCGTGGGGGTGTCTTGGAGTACAGGAAGCTTAGCAGAAGGCTCTGTTTAGCTACTGCATGTCAATCCGAGCCACGGAGCCGTCTGCAATAGAAATGACTTATAAATGTTCTCCACTAAAAACTAAAAAGCAGTTCTCACACTTTAAACATGTCAGCCCAAAGACAACATTGGAAATACTGCCTATACCCCCCACTGATGTCCACCTCCTCTCTTCAAAGCTCTGCATGTTTTCTTAAGGCTTAGTAGCTCTTGGATGTGGTTTTATTTAGACATCCCCAGGGCTACATTTGTTTATTTGTCTTGAATTCCTCTAAGGTTATCCAAACGCCAAAAACAAATGACTTCCATTTAGCTTCTGATTATCTATGCAAATGGTTGGTAATCTTGAATAATGTGAATTTGTCTTTGAATGGGCTTCTTCTCCTTCTGTTCTGTGGCCAAGATCCCTGTGCCTCACCCTTTGGGTCCTCTTGGGGCTCCTTATACATAAGAAGGGTCACTGATCTTATTGTCCTCTCTCAGATGGCCTGGGCTCCTGCTTGGTGGTGGGAATGACAGGGGGTGAGGGCTGGGGATTTTTTTTTCCTTTTCATCTCTAAATACCTTGATAATTTATTCTGGGCTTTCCCATTGCTGTAACATTGATGGAGAAAGTAGCAGTGCAATTTAGATTTCAGAAGTCAAGAGTGATTTGAAGAAGGAGGAGCATGGTGGACTCCCTATAAGAACATCACTGGAAAGGGAAATGCCCTGGCTATGGTCACTCCCAGCTCCCACTTGCTATGATAACACACTCCTCCATGCCTTCCCTTACGTTATCCCCCACCAGTTCTGGAGGAGGAAATACCTGTATGCAAATTGTAAATCTACCACTTATTATAGCTGTATGGCTTAGGGAAAATTACCTGATTACTCTGAATCTCAATTTCTTCATCTGCAAAGTAAGGTTTAATAACACATAAGTGTAAAAGGGCTGTTGTGAGAATTAGATGATAGATGTCAGTTCTTGGCATAGTCCCTGCCACTTTAAGGTTCTAAATTATTTCTGATTGTTATTAATTACGACCAAGATTCAGTTTTATCTCTTCTAAGAACTCTAACCAGACTATTTCAAAACCTTCCATACAATGTATTGGTTTGTAACTATGTATTAATTAAAGTAGGCTAAACTCCTATAACAAAAAACCCCAAAGTATGTCAGCCTATGTATAGTGTGTAGAGGTTTATTTCTGCTATGAATACTCCAGGGAAGAAGTTACAGGTTGCAGGTGGATGAAGTTGGGAAGGAGTTGCCTCTGCTGTGTACAGTCATTTAGAAACTCAGGACAGTATTGCTCTACCATCCTTAACATGTAACCTCTGATGTCACTCCACTTATTGTCTTTGTCATTGCATCCCAAGGCCAAGGAAGACATATAAAGGAGCACATGTGGGGTGTTGTATGACCCAGGCGCCACTATTCTGCCACAATCCACTGGAGAGAAATTCATCACAGGGCCACAGGATGCTACAAGGGATGCTGGGAGATGTACTATAGCTGGGTTAGAGACTTTGTTTTAATTTTATCTTACAAAGTTATGTTCAGTGACAGACACTCAATAGCCACCCTAAAAATGCCTTTCAAATTGCTAGTACTCTAAATGAAAAGAACTATTCTTTGGCTAACTATCTCTATACTTGGTCTCCATTGAATGTGAATACAATTTACTTTTGAGCAAAGCAAAATCAAGTTTTGACAGGATGGTCAGAGATTAAATGTCTTTGACAGTTCATTCTTTGTAACAATTTAAACAAAGTCAAAAACAACAGAAACACTGAAAATTTTCTAGTGATATGTGGATTCTATTAGCAATTCTCATTACTGAAGCTATTCATTATAATCATTTACTGATACATAGTAGAGTCCATTAGCTTTTGTGTTATCTTTCAATCATTGTTTTACAATTACAGGTTCATATATATTATTTTCTTAAAGATAAATAGCACTTATGAAAACAAGCATAGTGGATAAATAATAATTTTGTAGACTGAAAAATCTGTTATGCTTTTTTAAAATATAAAACCTCAGATCACCAAAAAAACAAAAAGGCAACCAAATGGGCGATATTTGCAAGCAACAGTTCTGACAAGAGATTAATATCCAAAATATATAAAAAACTAATAAAACTCAGCACCAAACAAATGGCCAAAACATATATGAAAAGATGCTCAACTTCACTGTTACGGAAATGCAAATCAAAACTACAATGAGATGCCACCTCACACCTGTTAGAATTAGAATGGCCATTATCAACAAGACAAGTAAAAATGTATTGGAGAGGTTTGGAGAAAAAGGAACTCTCATTCACTGCTGGTGGGAATGTAAACTGGTACAGTCACTATGGAAAGCAGTATGACACTTACTAAAAAATTAAGAATAGAGCTATCATATGACCCAGCAATCCCATCTAGTGGGTCTTTACCTAAAAACTCGAAAACATTTATTTGAAAGATATATGCATCACTGTATGTTCATTGCAACATTATTCATGGTGGCCAAGACATGGAGACAACAAAAGTGTCCTTTGATAGAGGACTGGATAAAGAAGGTATGATATACATATATTATGGAATACGACTCAGCCATAAAAAATATGAAATGCTGCCATTTATAAAAACATGGATGGACCTTGAAAGTATTTTGCTAAGTGAAATAAATCAGTCAGAAAAAGCTAAGAAACATACGATTTCACTCATATGTGGGATATAAAACTGAAACTTAAAGACACAGACAAAAGTAGGGTGGTTACCAGAGGGGCGGGGTGGGGAGTAGTAAAGGTAAAGGGAGCCAAATATGTGGTGATGGAAGATGATGTGACTTTGGATGGTGGGCACACAATGCCATATACAGATCATGTGTCATAAAAATGTACACTTGAAACCTATATGATCTTATTAACCATGTCACCCCAATATATTTAATTTAAAGAAACCTCTGATTTTAATCTAAAAGACTAATAACAACACATTTGGATTTATGAGAAGATACTTCCTCTTATAAATAAGAGCCAAAAAAAGAATAGGAGACAAATCAGTAGTTTTCAGTACCTAGTTAACAACTTTGTATGTTATCTTCTCTCTGTTAAAATAACTGGCATAGTCTCTGTCTCCTGACTGGGTCCCAACTGAGTGATACAATACTTGGGAGTTCCTTCAACAAACAAGGCCACCAGAATGCAATATATTTGAATCCCATTATCTTAACTGTTTGTAGGTTTGGATTTTTAAAGATTCAGTGTAATGATATTATTTTAGGTACAAGTTATACTTTTAAAAATAGCTAAACGCATTTTGTATTGGATGAGGCCTTGAGAATGAATAGATTTTTTTAAGGATAAGGTTTGCTACTAATTCTATTATCTTGGAGCCAAATTTCTCTGTGCCTCCTTTCCCCCTAGCTGTACAAGGGAAAATAGGGCTGGCAAGGGTAGACATGTCTGTTCGCCCAGACAGACTGCATGGCCTGGAAGGTGGGACAGCATCTTACCCACCAACACGTACAAACTCAGTGTCTAGTGGGTACCTAGCTCATGGTGCACTCAGAGTGTCTTTGCTGAACAACTGTGCTCTTGTTGGGAGGATTTAAACATCTTAAATGGGTGCACTTAGCTCTCTATTATAAAACATAAGAAGTTTCCTCAAATAATATTTTGGACTTAAGGAAACTTTCCACCCAAAGTTGGGTCAGTCATTACAAAATCCAAAGAAATAAAGCTGTCTGTGACTCTTTTCTTTATGTTGCAGGATTCTGATTTTAGTGGGGAAAAAAATTATGTCTTTTCTGGATGCCAAGAATAACTGATGGAAATGAGACAATTGTAAATGAAAAGAGATTTATTTACAATAAGGAAAAAAATAAATTTAAATAACAGTCTTACCTGAGGTTTGGGGAACCTGATAGAATAATAGAGGATGTTGCTTTTTTCCCTGTTGTTGTTATTTATTTACTTATTTTTTTTACCTACAGGCATGCCTCATTTTATTGCACTTCACAGATATTCCAGTTTTTATAAATTGAAGGTCAGACCCTCTACCAGCACAAAAATTAGAACTTGCTGAAGATTCAGATAGTGGTTAGCATTTTTAAACAATAAGCTCTATTTACATTAAGATATATATATATATATATATATATATATATATATATATATGAGGCTATTGCACACAATAAACTATAATATGGTGTAAACATAACTTTTATATGCACTGGGAAACCAAAAAATTCAGTATCTCACTTTTTTGCAATGTTTGCTTTATTGTAGTGTCTGGAAGCAAGCCCACAGTATCTTTGAGATCTGTCTGTACTCTGATTTGTCTCTCATTTCCTGAGAACTTCCCTGGAAGAGAATTAAAACACATTTCATAAAACCAAGCAGAACAAAATTAATCTTTTTTTATGATTCTGAAGCAATTTAGGACATTATACATCATAATAACTATTATTGCGACTATTATATAGTTTCAGAAAAACTGTTCTGATTATTTGAAAGTATTGGGTGTTCATAATTTAGATAAATAAGAGTCTATTATGTTCAGACCCTGCTCCAAATTTGAGGATAATAAATAATAATAAAATGTCACTTACAAACATGATATAGACTGGGAAGGAGATTTAGAGATAATCTAGTGTCCAGACTCTATTTTCTAGGCTCACCCAGGAGAAAGAACTTGTCTAACTTCTGACCTGAGTCTCACGACTCTGTTCAATGCTCTTCCTCTGAATCTGCAATAACAAGGCCCTGCTCTGCTGGATTCGTTTCTAAATGAAAGGGCTTACCCCTTTACAACGATAACTTAGAGGAGTCCTTCTGACTCTGTTTCTTTAACTTCCGTCTCTCCCCCCAATATCAACCTGAAAAAAATGAAAAAAAAAATATTTGGTGTCAGACAGGAGAGTTCTTATATTCAAATCAAGAATTGCAAAGTCATTCGCATTTTGCTTTGCCCATATGCTGTGGTAAAAATGTGAAGGTTTTAGAGCTTATTTTGCATCTGTACAGAGACTCTAAATCTAAATCCAATTTTCCTTTACTGAACTAAGTAAGCAGTATTTTTAGGTAAAGTTAATTTAATGCCTCTGAATAGAAAACCAATTAAGAGCACTTTTAGCCATGTTGAAGTAGACACTGGAGGTTCATAAAATATTCCCTTGGTTACCCATGCCTGGTGCCACCCAGGGCTGAGAAGGCCTCTGTGTGAAGGCCTCCAGGTGTTTGTACAAGTCATTTCCCTCCAACTCCGGGTGTGCTTTTCCCATAATCCTGCAGGGAATTCAGTAAAGCTACAGGAGGCTCTGGCGTGCTGCAGGTGCTGCTTGCAGCTCTAGTTCTCCTTTTCTAATTTACAGTCACTGCACTCAGTCTTTTCAAATGGAAGAGCAAAGAGCAACTTCTTTTTTTTATATATAATTTCACTTGCAAACTTAGAGCTCATAATACTCTCCGTCTGAGTGTTATTTTACCTACCACCCTGCTGATCTGGTAGTATGTGAAATGCAAACCTGACTCTAAAGAGCAGTGATGTGAGGATACGAAACTGACCTAACCTGCCACGTAAGTCAACTTGCTGGTTCTGGTGGGACCAAGACAGATTTTTAGTACCTTCTTAGTGTTTAGAGGAACTGAGCCAATTTGACAAGGAGTTTATTAATTTAACGGTGACTTCACAATTCCACTGGCTTTTTGCCAATCCATTTGTCTCTTTTAAGTACTTCAGTATGGTTTTTCTCTCCAGCTTCTAATTTTTTCATGATCATCTGAGATGATCAATGTTTGGTGAGTCCAAGAAAAATATGGCTGACATGAAATATACCCCAACTTTGCCATTGCTGGAGAAATGCAGAAAAATGATCAGTGAAGAGAGAACTATGTTTGGATAAAAGCAAGAGGTATTATGTGAAAAGTCAAGTACAAGACCCAGAAAAGGAAAGACTAGGAAAATTGCATTGTATTAGTTATGGTTGTTTGGTTGCAAGTAGCAGAATGTAATTAGTTAGGCAAATTTTCAAAAAAACTAAATTATATTAAAAAAAATTAAAAGCCTGGCCAGTTAGCTCAGTTAGTATTATCCTGAAACACCAAGGTTGTGAGTTTGATCCCCAGTCAGAGCACACAAAGGAAGTGACCAATGAATGCACAACTAAGTGGAACAACAAATTAATGTCTTCCTCTCTCTCTTTCTCTCTAAGATAAAAAAAAAAAAAAAGATTAAGTGGATACTGAAGTATCTCATCAGTATCTAAGAATAATTGCTTGAGAGAGTTGCCCCTACCAGAATCTATTGCTCCTTCTCTCAAAATTTCTCATGGATTGGGGTGTGTGTGTGTGTGTGTGTGTGTGTGTGTGTTTTGTTCTGATCGCTTTATATTGTATCCACTTGGATCCATTAGCCATGGCTAGAGTGCAGTACAGTAATCTCACATTTTAGTATGATTATTGAGGGTCCAACTCTGGGCTCAGGGTAGATCCCAAAGAAACCGGGAAACTACTCTCAAAAGCATTTAACACGCATCTTTCCTTGCTGGCTTGAACATTGATATTTGCAGCATTTTTTCTAGAAGAGTTTGCCATTTAGACTGCTGGGGCTAGAGGAAAGGGTCCAAGAGTCGGTTTCAATGATAAAGCATTGCACTTGCCAACTTTGTGATCCTGGCTTTCCTTGTGCCTCTGTCCTTATCTGTAAAATATCTATCCGACTTGCCTTACAAAGGCACTGGGAGGATGAAAGGAGATGGTAGATGTGAAGTGTAACTTGTAGCAAACAGGACTAAGGCTTGTTAAGGTGCAATTCTGGAAGGGGTGCTGGTTATCTGGGTTGTCCAATCTGGGTAGCAAAGTGCTGACTTCACTTGGCAGTGGAATCTACTTATCTACACCTATCAGATACCCATCTCAAAAAAAAAAAAAAAGCTTGATTCTTTGCTTTGGGAGTTTATTTACAAAAAACACACATTTTTAATTACAATGGTTTCACATAAGCTATGGAGTATGAACCATACTGAGTTTACTAAATAGTATCTTTAGTATGACTATGATAGCCATTAATGTGTTCTCGGATTCCTTCTCATTAAAGAGGAGATGAGAATATTTTTGATTTGGTCCAGTTTGTATCCTTTTCTGCTTTCCATCTTCTGACTCACCGATGTGCTCTACCTGTACCCAACGTATTTTTTTGAATTTCTTTTTCTCTTGGTAAAACTTCTTGTAACATTTGCAGAAGATTCTGTTTCTTTGCCTCACTGTTTAAAGCTGTCTTAGTCTGTCTGAACTGCTATAACAAAAATACCATATACTGAACGGCTTATAGACAACAAATATCTACTTCTCACAGTTCTGGAAGCTGGAAGCCCAAGATGTCAGGGTCAGGAGGTTCAGCGTCCGGTGAGAGTCTACTTCCTGGTTCACTGCAGCTGCTTTCCCTAGGTCTTCAAATGGTGGAAGGGACGAGGGGTCTCTGGGCTCTCTTTTGTAAGGGTACTAGTTCCATTCATGATGGCAGAGTCCTTAAGACCTAAGCACCTCCAATAGGCCTCACCTCCAAATACCATCACATTAGAGATTAGGTTTCAATACGCAACTTTTGCGGGGATGCAAATACTCAGTCTATACCAAAAATGTAGCTTTGTGTTAGAATTCTTACCAATCTTTTTCTGGGTTGTTTTTTTTTGTTTGTTTTTTTTTCCAGCTGCTTCTGTTCTGAATTGTAGTGAACTTAAGAGATTCCTGTTTCTGTGATGTGCTGTTTGGGATGTGTGTTGCCGGCAACTAGTTGTTGTGGGTATGACTTCTCTGGGTGGTGTCCAGTTCTGCATCCTTCTCTAAATTGAGCCAACTCTGATTGAAGTCTGCGAATCTCTGCTGAGCTGTGGAGGTGGTTGAGAAGGGGGGTTGGAGTAGAAATGTATTGGAAATAGTACAGTTGCCCTGATTTTGAAGCTCAAAAGAGAGTTGAATTTTGGCTGCTCTTCAATGTCAAAATTTGGGCAGAGGAGCAAAATTAGGTCTTATACACTCAAATGTGATTCTAACTAGAGTCCATCAATTCACATTACTGGCTAAATTGGAGGAGGCTAAGGCTATGAAGATGGTTTCAAAGTTGGAAAGATGCAAACCCAAATGTTCTCCATAGTTTCAGTGGCGTCTCCCAGATGCCGGTGCAAAGATTCACACTCTGCCCTTTTGGAGACAGACATCCCTTCCAGATGGAGGCAGAGCTTTTTTTAAAAAAAATCCTTCCCCTGAAAATCCTTTCTGGCTTTTGCATCTAATCATTCCAGACCCAGCAGTGTGTAAGTCCCAATGCCACCTTTGAGAGAGTGCAAAGCCTTCCAGATCGTCTGGTCTGGCAGCCTCACCAGACGTGCTCCCTTTCATGAGGAGTAAACAGCGTTCACAGGCTATGCAAAATGGGATTTGCACCAAACACTTCTCTGGCTTCCTGCTTCACTACCTTTCAGCATTTCCCCTAGGTAAAATCGCGCACCATTTTCAGCAACCCAGTGTGGCCTTCTGACATTGTTTCAGGTCCAAACCAAGGAACTGATGGAGAGGGATCACAGAGAAATAGTGAGACAGCCATCCCCAGGAGAACCCATTCCGATGCCAGGCCTTCTTTGTTAGTGGAGAAAGGTAACACTAAAACTCTAAAACTAAGTGTTTTCAAGGCCGTTTTAACACAACTCTTCTGCTTTTCCCCAAGTACAGGATATGGCAAAAGTAGGTTTACAGTTGTGAGTTATGTGAAGCACAAGTTTATTCCTATATTATTATTTATTAATTATTGTGTTATTTTTCATATGAACAACTATAAATTTACTTTTTCCCTACCCTGTATTTATCCTTCCTTTTTGACAGCTTGTCACTTTTTATTCTGGAATATGGGAGGTAGAAAGAAAATAGCAAACATGTGAACTTTTGAGGCAATGGTTTGGTCATATATATTTTTTCTTGCTTTGTTTCCTAGAACTTTCAGATGAGCAATTATGCTTAACTTTTGGTCTTAGTTGGATGAGGTCTAGTTAATAAAAAATTAAGACTGTTTTTTGCAGTACAAGAGTAGGCATAAGAGAGAGACCACAAATACATGAGGGTAGACTCAGTTGTGCTGTGGTAACAAAGCCCCTCAAATGACAGTAGTTTACTGCAGTAAAGGTCTACTTCTTGCCCACACAGCAGCTCCATCTTGGGTCCACTGAGCTTCCTTCCATGTTGCTTTCATCCTGAGACCTATGCTAATGGAGCAGTATTTATCTGGAAACATTAGTGATATTGTTATAGGAAAAAAAAGTATGGTGGCTCTTAAAGCTCCTATTTATAAGTGATACATGTTATTCCTGCTTGCATTTCATTGGCTAACACAAATTATATGGTGACACTTAAGTTCAATGGGACGTGTGTCATTCTCCCGCAGAAATGCTATCCCAGAAAGTGACTCTAGATTATTTGGCAGGATTGTAGTAATACAGTCTGCCACATTCAAGTATATAAAATATTTAGTGTATGATAAGGATGCATTTTAAATGACTGAAGAAATGAATAACACTTTTAATGGACCTGGGAAAATCAGTTAATTATATGGAAAGATAAAATAAAATTGGATTGTTTTCTTATGTTATACACAAAAGTAGTATGAATTAGTGTTAAAGGATTAGAGGTAATATACATCAATAATTTGTAATATTGGATGTTGAAGGCTTCTTTGTATATAAAACCAAAGTTTGAAAGAACAAAGGCCAAGACTGATAGAGTAGACTATAGGATAATAAAATCTTCCAGTAGGTAAAAACAATCAGAAATAGAACTAAAAAATAATGATAAACAGGATAAGTGTATTTGCAATATAAATAGCAAAGAGTCAATATTATTAGTGGTAGAAAAGTTATTTAGCAGAATAATAAAAAAGTGTGTTTCAGTTGGTTGTTCCAGATGGTGGGTATTATGAGGGGGTATTCTACCCAGAACTTCCCTCCCTTTTTTTATCATCCTAGACTCACCTGTCTTTCCAAAGTGTCAAAGAACTAGTGATCTGTGCCAGTGAGATGAAGAAAAGACTTTTGGGCCTTCATTCTCTTTTCCAAAAAATATTTCAGTGCAGCCCTTTGGAAATGTTGTCTCCAGCTCTGTAATATGACCCAGATAAGGAATTCTAAGTCAGAAGGAAGGTTGGCACCTTTATCAGAACCTTTCTTGTTTTTCTCTCCTCCCTGTCCAAGTGACTCTCACTGCAGAAGATCCATAGAACTTCTGTATGTCTAGGAGAGTAGGGTGAATGATAGAGAAGGGTAATTAAGGCCCCGGAGTTCTCAGATTCCCAAGGTTCCTCCTTCTGCCAAAGGAGATTTGTCTTTCTCTCAATACATAAATTACCGATAAATGATCCCTGAACAACTCTTGCCCACTGTCTCATGAAGAGTTCTTTAGAACAGTCATATTTCAGACTGAGAGTTTCCCTGGGACATGCTCTTCCCCATTTCCTATGCTATTAGATCTGCTTTCTGTTTCTCCTGGGCAGAATAGCAGTCATAAGCAAAATGGTGTCCTGTATCAATATTAGCATCATCCAGCAGATTACAAATGCTCTTTGGACTCAAAGGAGGACAGTGGCCTCAGGCAGAAATGCAAGCCAGCTACTACCCTTTTCAGTGAAACGTCTGGAATCCTGAGCAGTACTCTCAGTTCCTCCATAGTGGCCTCAACCACTGCCCCCTTTCTTCTAAATCATTCTCTAAGTGATTGCCCAACCCACATGGAGTCTAGATTTTAATTTCTATTTAGCTACCACACTTTCTTCCATGTTCTGCAATTTTCTCATTAACCATGTACACATGTTTTGTGTTGTTAATTCTCCTGTTATGAACTTTAGCCAGTCTAGCCTTTGGTATCCCTACTATCCTATAAGTGGCTTTATTTCTTATCACCTTAGGTCTCTAGTACAGTGCTGAGCATGTAGTAAGTCAATAAATAATTGCTGAATTAATTTGTTGCTAAGTGTGTCCTCACCATGAAGGTAAGCAGTGCCTTATTCAGAGCTGGACTGTGACATGGGAGGACTGGCAACTTCTGATTGTTGAGGCCTGGGCCCTCTCTTCTAAGGTCTTCTGTTGGGCCTTTCTGTTAGCCAGGATACATTAGCAATAGCCATGTTGGAAACTTCACTTCCATGGTGACTGCACCAGCACTGTGGCTGTACAGCTTAGGAAAACCCACTCAAAATGCTTCGGGTGCTCTTAAATGTAGAACAGCCAAGGATTGCTGGGTGAAGGTTCATTGTCCTTACAGTCGTTGAAGCCCCACTCATATTTAGCAGACGAGAACCTTCAAAGTGAGAGTAATCAGGCTGAGTAATTTCGCCTCTCTTTGCCTCAGTTACTTCATCTACACAATGGGGATAATAATTTTACAACTAAAGTAAGTATGAAATTTAAATGATAGAAGAGAGGTAAAGCATTTAGTGCCTGCTACATGATGATCCCTGTAAAATTGTTAGCCGTTATTGGTGTTATATAACTTGGTAGTTATTCAGTAGTGTCTCCAGGGCTGTGTGGTGAGTCCATTGCCAGAAAGGACATAAATCTTACCAGTGGGGGATCCTAAACACCCAAAATTCAAAAAATAAAGTTTAGTAGTTCTTTGCTTCTTATTTTTTTATTTGTTTTTAATTTTTATTTATTGATTTCAGTGAGAGAGGAACATTCTTACATCAAGCTGTTCCTCTATGTGCCCTGACTAGGGATTGAACCAGCAACCTCTGTGCTTCTGGATGATACTCTAACCAACCGAGCTATCTGGCCAGGACAATTTTTGCTTTTTAAATCAGATCTCCCTTCAACCATGCACAATCAAGGTGGGACCATTCTTTTGGTTTCCTTCTCTCGTTTTGGTTAAGATCCTCTGGCTGCTCCCCAGATCCAGGCTGCATCTTGCTCACCAAAGTAACATCCCTGAGGTCAAGGTCAAGAAACCACCGTTTCAGCCTCCATCCCGCATCGACGAGATTGGCTTTCCATTGGCTTCAATAGGAGCAGGTCAAAGGCATCTTTAGAATCAAATCAGAACTCACCTTCTTCTGTACCGCCGCCGTCTCCTTTCTTCCGGGCCATGTCCCTGCCAAGCAGCCTCTCCACTTCTAGTCTTGCCTCCCACAATGCAGTCTCCCCACAGCACTAAAGTTCCAAGCACTACTCCGCTGAAAACTTTCCAGTGTCTTCCAGTGCATCTACAGTTAAACCCAATCTTTGCCTTGGTTTGCAAAGTCTTGTGTGAACTGACCCCTATCTAACTCCCGGTGTACTCTCTGGGCTTTGCCACCCAGGCCTTCATCCTATTGCTACAAATGCAAGACACATGTTCCTGCCTCCGGGAGTTGTCTTTCCTCTCCAAAGTTCCCCCAGCCTGGGATGCTCTCCTGCATCCTCACTCGGGCTGCATTCCTCCATTTCCATGCTCAGAAGCCTTCCCTGACCATGCTGTTGAAGCACCACGGCCTTCCCCCATCCCTCGTGAGCCCCTTGTGTACATGTTGTGTATTTTTCATAGCAGTTATTCCTATTCCATGCTGTTTATGGTTTCTTGTCTTTCTCATCCCTCAAGAGGGAAAACTTTATAATAGGACCTTGACTTTTCCCACTTCAACACTGCATTTCCAGGTCTTGGGACACAGTAGTTACTCAACAAATATTTGTAGAATAGATGAAGTCCCCAGAAGAAGGCATCTAGTTATTAAGCCTTTCTCGTGCTACCCACATAGTTGATGCTCACTGTGCTACAAAATTTCCTCCTTCACGGGGGAGAGAGGGCAGCAGGAGCGTGGCGAAACGCATACCTTGGCCACAGCTAGAAGCTGGTGTTTCTGTTTATTGTTTTAAGGCCTCGGCCTCTAGAAAGATGTTTTCTAGGGCAGGATGCACTGATGCCAGCAAGAATGCAAGTCCTCGTTCAGAGCTGCCTGAGGTACAAAGATGCCTGGTTACTTTTCAAGGGTGTCACGTTTTCTTCTGGCTCAAGTTCATACCCAGAAACTTGGATAAAATTCTACACTGGGCAGCCTGGTTGTTGGCAAAATCTCCAAAAATGTAAGTGAGCTGAAGGCAACACACTAAAAGGAAAACTTTCTTTAAAAAAAATTAAAACTTTATGGGAGAAACCCAAATAGCCTAAAATTCCACAATCCACATTATTCCAGATAAGAAATCTGCTTGATACAGTGAGAAAAATATGGAATGTGGATTCAGAAAGCCTAGATTTTGAGTCAGAGTTTTACCGCCAAACAAACTGGGTGAATAGAAAAGTTCATTATAATTCTCTAATGCCTTGGTATGGCAACCATGGAAAACTGCTCAGGTCTGCTGTTGCCGGGACGTAACTGACAGCTGCCCCACCACTCTCTGCCCCCCCTGCAGGAGCTGCCCTTCTGCATCCACCTCCACCACACTTTCCCCTGGCTCTTCCCAGTCAGTGAGCTGGCACAGAAGGAGACCCATTCTGGATGCACTTGGGATTTCTTTAGTGGGCAGCTTTGGTTTGGGAACACCCCTGCCCCAAGCCTGGCTGTGCTTTTCCTGGAACTGCAATGCAGCCCTCCCCAGACTCTTCCAACTTGACCCTCCCATCTTACCCCTTGTCCACGCAGGGGTCAGCCATGAGTCTGGTCTGAGGTTTCTTCCTGCTTACTCCTCTTCCATTACTGTCCCAGTAGAGCCCGAGCTCTATGCTGATCAGGTGTCCCTGATTCGACTTCCTTGCACAGTGGGACACTCCTGCTTATCAGCTGGGCTAGCAGCCTCTTCGGGACTACCCTTGAGGCGGCTGTGCGGATTCTACTTATCAGTGCCGAGACCAACTTCCACCTGAGGAAAGACATGACCGACACAAAAGTTAGTTGCAAGAATCACACAAGCAGTTTATTACTCCCAAATCCTTTTGGAGGGCCTGGGTACAGCTTACAGGGGCCCCATCGGCGTGCTCCTCTGGGCTGTCCTTGGTCCTTGGCCATAGTGGTGTGGAGACAGTCCACGTTCAATGTTGGAGTCTGGCCTACCCTTCTAATAGGTGTCAAGCTACAGCATTATCACCTCAAACCCCCTTTTTGGGAGTTCCTCTAAGGGAGCCCTTTTTATGTTAATCTACAGAAATGTCACATCAAGCCACTTTTAAGGTGTTCCTAGGGAAGCTTCTTGTTTATGTTAACCTACTGAGCTAGGACATCAAACCACTTATCTATATATAACTTCACACTAACTGGACCCTGCGCGAAAGGCAGTCTGCCTATCCTATCTGTACACACCAGATTAGTTCCTGTTTAGACGTCATAGCCTTATTCACTTTCCTTAATGGCTTTTAATATTATATCCTAACTTATTTCTATATATCTCCCACACTTTTTTTTATATTTTTATATATTTAATTACTATAACGTATTACTGTAACAATTACTCAGCAAATTACTGGCATGTCTAACCTCTCTTGGATTCTGCTACTTGTTGAACTCAACCAACACACTTGTGTTTCTCATTTGTAAAACATAATCCACGGTCTCGGAGGGTGTTGCCAAACTCTTTGATTTATTCTCTTTTGGAGGGAATAAATAGAATTTATGTCCAAATCACCATAAAACTGCATTGTTTTTAGGATTAGAAAATGAGGTTGGCAAAATTGCTGAGGGTGGCATCTGGCATTTAATAAGGGATAGATGAATCTGAATAAATGTCTTCTACTTTTAGGCAAGTCCCTACACAATGAGAGCCTTCTCTGCCTTGAACTTCTGTGTTACTCCAAAGACAGACCTAGTGTGTGTATTTTGGGTGCCAGCAAGTCAGAGGCACTATATTTTTGTCTTTTCAAATTATTTGATGTCCTAGGGAAAAAGATCATAACTTATTGGACTCTTATGCTTATTTTATGGGTTAGCATTGTTTGTTTAATAATGAACTTTTTGTGGAGGAGAACACTGTAGTCTTTTCAATGCTTGGGGCATCTACAGGTTTTAATTGGTCCTATATCTTCTCCTTATGATGGGCCCTAGCAACCAGGGTCAGCTGCACTGGATCTTCTGCTGGGGTAATGCCTACCTGTGCCCTGGCGCCTTTTTACTGTGGGTTTAATCATATTTAAGTTTCAGGAAGTTCACTCTGGTGGCGATATGAAGAATAAGCAGGAATAAAAGTAGGGAGATGGTTAGGAGGCTATTGGAGTATTCAGGCGGTAACTTGGAGTAAGAGTGAGCAGCAGTGATGGACAAAAGTGGACAGGTTTGAAGTATTTAAGAGGCACCACCCACAGATGAGGTGAAGGTGAACGACGAGGGCGTGTCAAGGATAAGTCCTGGGTGTCTGAGCTGGATGATTGAAGAGATAGTAGCTGCACGGCTCTGTTTACCTGTAATCTTTCTTTTCAGGTAGGTTTTGTCCCATTTTGTTTTAATGTCTGAAAAATTTTAGTCACTATCCCCAGAGATCCTATACTTGTCATTCAGCTGGTCTGGCTTCTCTAAATGTCATTCAGCTGTGATAATGAGGAGGGGAGGAGGCAACAGTCATACTCTAATTAGTTTCCCTCCAATATTCAGAAAACAGCTATATTTGGCCCTGGCCAGTTGGTTCAGTGTATAGAGTGTTGGCTAAGCGTATGAACATCATGGGTTCAATTTTTAGTCAGGGCACACAAGAGAAGCAACCATCTGCTTTTCTCCCCCAACTCTCCCTCTTCTCTTCTTCTACCTCTTCCCCTCCCACAGCCAATGCCTCAACTAGTTCAAGCCTCAGCCCCGGGCACTGAGGATACTCGATCTGCCTCAGGTGCTAAAAATAGCTCAGTTGATTTGAGCATCAGTCCCAGATGGGGGATGCTGGGTGGATTCCAATTGGGCACATATGGAAGTCTATCTCTCTATCTCCCCTCCTTTCACTTAAAAATAAACAAACAAAACAAAACAACAAAACACACACAGCTACATTGAAATATAATTTACATGTCACAGAATTAACCATCTTAAGGTATACATTCAGTCGTTTTAGTTTATTCACAGATATGCATACTCATTAATTGTCTGACAATTTAGACAATTTTAGAACATTTCCATCACTTCAGAAAAGAAACCCCAATATTCTGTAACAGTCATCCTTTCTTCCCCTCTACCCTTGCCCTCAGCCCTGGCAACCATTAATCCAATTTCTGTCTCATAGATTTCCCTGTTCTGGGCATTTCATATGAATGAAATCATACGTGGTCATGCATAGTCTTTTATGATTGACTTTTTTTTACCTAGTATAATGCCCACAAGATTCTTCTGTATTGTAGCATATAACAAGGACTTTGTTTCTTTTTATAGATGACTAACATTCCGTTGTTGGGATGTACCATATTTTGTTATCCAATCTTCAGTTGATGGATATTTGGCTTGTTTCCACCTTCTGGTTATTATAGATAATGCTACTATAAACATCCATGTCCAAGTCTTTCTGTGGACACATCCCTCAGCATTTTTATAATCTGTCTGAATGTGCTGATAACATCCAGGGCCAAATAAGCAGCAGGATGTGGATGGGGTGAGGTAGCCTTACATTTTCTGGTCAAATGAAGGGGCTCAGTTTTACGCACACGAACCACCGTACCTCGTTCGTTCAATTATAAAGGGTTTCTTTGTTTTGCTACCACTACCTCTGTTCCCACTCACCATTTTCTCCCAGCTGGTAAGAGAAAAAAGGAAGACAGGGAAAATTTTAAGAGCCTGTATAATTTAGCCATTCCTGATAATAAGCTTAAACTTTTCCTTCACTCATTCCCATTGAGGCCCTCTATGTTATATACATGTCCCCATTTCTCCTGGATGCTTATGAGTATTTTAGATAACTGTGCCTGCAATCACCAGCCCTCTCTGCTTCTCCTCCCCTGGTGGGGACTTGGCCACCTGCCAATCACAGCAGAGTGCCTTAATTCCTTCAACACATGTTCAAGGGGGTCCCCTGTGTGTGCAGCTTCAGGCATAACTCTGCTGCCAGAGCAAGAGCACAGCTGTTCCCCAGCTCTCTAGGCCATATCGGGAGAAGTTGAGGCTTTGGACTTAACGTTCCACCAAAAGTGCAGCTCAGTCTTATTGAATATCTGGGCCTTATCAAATCTTCACTGTAGTGTCTGTCTAAGCCAGCTCCCATAGGGATAGGGTCATGGACAATGATCTCTCAGGGTGCTGGAAGAAGTGGCCAGCCTCCTGCACGAAGCTGGCCAAACCTCCAGAAGTTAACCCCTGTGACCTGATGTTCACAGTGCTCTTGCTACCGGTTCTTGTCTCTGTGCCCCTACTTTTTGAAAGGCCTGCACAGGCAGTAGAGAGCTGGATCGATTTGTACCATCCTCTGAGAGCTGACTGTGGTGTTTGTTCCCAATCTACATTCAGTCATTTTATGGTGGGAGCTTGAAGTCAGCCAGGTGAATATTTACAGTACAGAAATTGGCACGCACTATGAAGCAGGGATTTTGTTTTCCTCCCAGAGAGCAGGTTATTAAACATTTACCAGCATATAACTGCACACAGGTTCCTGCTGCTCTGGTGTGGGATAAGGGCTGTTTCCCTGGTTTTGATGGGCACATTGGAACCTTTGGTTATTATAAAATGAGAGTCAAGATTATGAGGCAAAATGACCACATACAAATTCTCCTTCCTTCCTTCTTCCCTCCCTCCCTCTCCCTTCTCTCCCTTTAGATGCTTTATTATTAACCAACAGGCTCTGTTTGCCCATAACCCAACTAGACTGACAAATGCAAGACAGACTCTGTTCCTCTCTCCCTTCCTCTCTTTCCCTCTGCCTCCATTCTGCCCCTCCCTTCCTCCTTTTCCCTTCCTCTCTTGCTCGCCCTTCTTTTCTTCCTTCTTCCCGTTCTTCCTCCCCACCATGTGCCAGGAGCTGTGTTGAGCTCTGGGATACAAGGATGCATATATTTAGTCTCTGATCACATCACTTTTTTTTTTAAGTGAGAGGAAGAGAAATAGAGAGACAAATTCCCACATGCGCCTCAATTGGGATCCACCTGGCAACCCCCCCCCCCCCATTTAGGGCTGATGTTTGAATCAACTGAGCTGTTTTTAGTACCTAAGGCTGATGTACTCTGACCAACCAAGCTATCCTCAGTGCCTAAGGCCAATCCTTAGACCAACTGATCTATCTTCAGCACCTGGGGCCAATGCTCAAACAATCGAGCCAATGGCTGTGAGAGGAGAAGAGAGAGAGAAGGGGGAAGAGAAACAAAGGGTTGCTTCTCATGTGTGTCCTGACCAGAGATTGAACCCGGGATGTCTGCATGCCAAGCCAATGCTCTTTACACTGAGCCAACTGTTCATGGCCACTTCACTTCTTACAGCTCTCTTCTCTTGCTCTTATGTCTTTGCTCACAAACATGCCCCCGCCTACCTGGCTGATGACAACTGCATCTCTGAAATGTCCCAAATCTACTCTTAGCACCCTTTCCCGAGCCACACAAGCAGCTTGACTCAGGCCATCCCATGCAACCTGAAGACACTGCCTCAAGATAGCAGGTTTTCTCTGATTTTCTCACTATATTGTCCTCCTGTAGGCAGGGGCTGTGTCTGACTCATCCTTGTGACTTGATACCATGGCTGGGATACTGCAGACAGTGCATTCTGCTGAACTGAATTAAATACTCAAGGCCCTTAAGCAAGAAAGAGGAGAAATTACACTTACAGGGCACTTACTGCATGCCAGTCGCTGTAGTAGGCACCTTATGTTTTGTTAAACTTGATCCTTAGCAAACAGTAATTACTATCCCCTTGTTGGCTATTGTTGAGCACAGGTGCTGTGGAAGCAGAGAGGAGGGACATGTGAGCCAGACTGGGTCAGAGAGCATCCCCGAGGAGGCGATAATTCACCCAAGGTCAGAACGTATGAGTAAGTTACCCCACAAAAAGCAGCAGGGACAGTGGAACAAACAGAAGGACACAGGTTAAAGCTCAGGAATGTGGGACAGCTTGGTGAGTGTTGAGAACCGGAAGCAACTGAAAGAAGTTGGAACATAGAGCGTGGAGAGTGTGAAGTCTGGGCCACTGGTCTGGAGACGTAGAGGAGGCTGGATCCCAGACTCTCTGTAAGTGGAGGAGTGAACTCCACGCTGATTAACCCCCGGGCTCCGTTAGCAAGTCAGAGGGGACGCCCTTGAGCTCCTCAGTGGGAAACTCGAGGAACACAGTTGGCCTGCTGCCACCGGCTGATACAGTCCATCAGTGCTAAGATGCACAGTTGTATTTTCCCTCCATGTCCTAAGTCTGTGAAATGAGAGTTCATCTTCCAGGTGATGTCGGTATAACCACTGCCCACCTGGACTGAAGGTGAGGTCTTCCAGGGAGGGTTTGCCTTTGCCTTGAATAGTCATGAGGGCACCACCAGCCCCAAACCACTAAAACTCTCTGCTCCAGTGAAAGTATATACTATAGAGCTGCATGAGCAGCTTGCAGTTCAAACTCTCCAGGGAGTTCTCCCCTCCACAATTGGCAATGTTCAAACATTCATATTTTCTTTTTTTAATGATTGATTTTAAAGAGAGAGGGAAAGAGAGAGAGAGAGAGAGAGAGAGAGAGAGAGAGAGAAGGAAAGAGAGACATTAATTTGTTCTACTTATTCATGCATTTATTGGTTGATTCTTATATGTACCATGATGGGGGATTGAACCCGCAACCTTGGCATATGGGAACAACACTCTAACCAACTGAGCTACCCAGCCAGGGCCAACATGCATGATTTCTTGCTGTCCCTTTCTGTGAGGTCTGTTCATTTTTCATCCATACTTGTCCTGGAGATGTAGCTGCTTGGTTTCCCAGCGTTGTAGAGAGACTTTCTTCAGGTATTTTCTTTTCTCAGTGGTACCTGTATGTTTTATATTCAACAGCATCTTAGATTCAACAGAATCTAAGCCAACAGCACTTGGCTCATCCATGGATGCTCTCCTGAATACCCACTGGCTTCTAAACAGAAACGAATGCTTTCATGACAGTCAGTGTGTAATAACCTATCCTTCTTTATCTATGGCAATTGTTACAGAGTCCAGTCTGTAAAGGGTGGTTCTCAAAAGTTTTCCAGAAGCTGCAGCAAATCTGAGGAATTTTAGAGAAGCTCCACAACCACTTAATCTGGTGCAGCAGAGCAGGTGGCTCTCAAGAGCCCTCTGGGAGCCAGAAGTCTCCCCTCTGCCCCCACATCTACCTGCAACCACCTCTGGAGAATAATAATGCTTCAGCTTCACTTCTGCACTTCAGACATCCATGAGTACTGCTCATTGGCAAACTGGAACCTGGAGACCTGTCCGCAGCCACAGAACTGTGGAACGTGCTGCAGGTTCCGTGTGCAGAGATCCTGGAGACCCGAGGGAGGCTGGCACGTCAGGGTAGAGGAGGAGGGGAGAAGAATATGACTGACCAGAAACCCCGCTTAATAAAACGGTTGCTGTGCCCCTGCCGTGGTTGGGCATCGATATATCTTGCATTATCCTAAGACTACAGAGGTAATCTGTACCCTGAGCTCCACTTACTATTTCTGTTTGGTATTTATTCTAGTTTGATTGGCTTTTTGATCGTTACATTTAATTTAGATATTCATGAGCAAGGGGGTCAAAGAAAAAGAGGTGTTATTTTTCTATCTGTTTTCCTAAGCACTTGCTGAAATAAACAAGCAGAGACTCTACAGCAGGACTGTGCGAACTATCTCCTGCGAGTTGAACCTGGCCTTTGTAAATAAAGTTTTGTTGGAATAAACCATGCTGATTTGTTTTATATTCATCTTTCACACTGAGGTGTGTAAGAGTCTTGTATGGACCACAAAGCCTAGAATATTTATTATCTGGCCCTTTCTTTTTTTTTTTTTCATTTTTCTTGAAGCTGGAAACAGGGAGAGACAGTCAGACAGACTCCCGCATGCGCCCGACCGGGATCCACCCGGCACGCCCACCAGGGGCGACGCTCTGCCCACCAGGGGGTGATGCCCTGCCCATCCTGGGCGTCGCCATGTTGCGACCAGAGCCACTCTAGCGCCTGAGGCAGAGGCCAGGGAGCCATCCCCAGCGCCCAGGCCATCTTTGCTCCAATGGAGCCTTGGCTGCGGGAGGGGAAGAGAGAGACAGAGAGGAGAGTGCGGCGGAGGGGTGGAGAAGCAAATGGGCGCTTCTCCTGTGTGCCCTGGCCGGGAATCGAACCCGCGTCCTCCGCACGCTAGGCCGACGCTGTACCGCTGAGCCAACCGGCCAGGGCTATCTGGCCCTTTCTTGAAAGAAAGAAAGAAAGAAAGAAAGAAAGAAAGAAAGAAAGAAAGAAAGAAAGAAAGAAAGAAAGAAAGAAAGAAAGAGGGAGGGAGGGAGGGAGGGAGGGAGGGAGGGAGGGAGGGAGGGAGGGAGGAAGGAAGGAAGGAAGGAAGAAAGAAAGAAAGCCAAACCCTGCACTTTAAGAATGTAATGTATTAGTACAATAGCTCAAGTCCAGTTAAAAACAAATCTTCCCCTTTAAAGGTTACCTCATAAACCCTAAGTCCTTTTTGGCAAAAAACATCTTTTGACATTGATTTTAACCAGACTTAGGTTCTAATCACCAGCTTTAATAGGACATCTGACAACAGCTGAACCAAATTAAAAAATAAAATTTGATTGCAGAATCCACAGCACCATGCTCCTTAATGTGTGCCAACTATTAAGTGTTTAACATGTTAAGTTTTTAACCGAAACCTGCAAGGAGGAGATGTAGAGTAATTCTAAACCAAAGTCATAGCAGCAATATCATGTGTGAATCATATGCATAACCTCGTCAGGGCGAGCGGATTCATTTCACAGTAGGGAACATGGCTCCATGTAGCACTTAGAGCTAATTGATTGTTTCAACTGTTTAGCCTACTCTGTTTGATATAAACAATAATGGGGGTGATTATCTAGCAGATGTGTAAGTTAATCCTATATGTCTTCCGGCTCCCCATTTCCTGAGGGCCAAGTGTATCTTTCTGGTTGAACACGGCAGTCAGACTGTTCACATCCCATCTGAGAACAGGGGAGTGTGCCTTTCTGCTTGAAGGTCAGCCCGGGGCTGTTTTATAGACACTGACAGTCGGGGACTTTTTGTGAACCTAGTAAGTAGACATAGTTTTAACTCCTACTATATTTCTGACCTCAGTTCCCACCACTCTGACCCTGGTTCACTCTAGCCACACTGCTCTCCCTGCTGCTTCTCAAGCACAACCAGGGTGCTCATGACCTTGCACTTGCAATGCTCCTGTTCATTACTCTCTTCTGAAATGTCTGCTTGGCTCCCTAAAAATCCCTCAGGTATCTGCTCAAATGTTCCCTTACGGAGAAGCCTTCCCTGAACAACCATTAAAACAGAGCACTTTGCCTTCTGTCTGTCCCTATCTCTCCACCTTTACTGCTTTGTTTTCTCTGCGGCATTTATTACCATCTGGCATATTATGTGTTGTTTCTTTAGTACTGCCGATTTCCTCCCTCGAGGTCAAACACTGACACTTCGATTTCCTCACCGATGGGTTACTACCATCTAGCATTTATACTTGGTACACAGTAGGGACTCAGAAAAGGTTTTTGAATAGATGAATGTGTTTTTGAGTGTGTAATGAAGACTACTTTTTATTTGGAAGGAAACAAACATAAGAAGCATCTTGCATTATGCGTACTAAGCCTTACAAACATACCTTTAGTTCCTTTCACTGATAGCAGTGCTATGACGCTGTTCAGAAGACATACTTAGTTCACATACCGACCTGGTTCAGTCTTCACGCTGCCCTTTAAATGACTACGTCTGTAGCTTAACCTCTCCAATTCTTTTTTCACCTGTGAAATAAACATAATAGTAATATTTATTTGTAGGGTTGGTCTCCTTCATTTGCTTTTAATTCTAGATGGGAACAAGCCTTTTGATGGTTTGATCCAGGGGTCCCAAAACTTTTTATACAGGGGGCCAGTTCACTGTCCCTCAGACCATTGGAGGGCCAGGCTATAAAAAAAAAAACTATGAACAAATCCCTATGCACACTGCACATATCTTATTTTAAAGTAAAAAAACAAAAACAAAACAGGAACAAATACAATATTTAAAATAAAGACCAAGTAAATTTAAATCAACAAACTGACTAGTATTTCAATGGGAACTATGCTCCTCTCATTGACCACCAATGAAAGAGGTGCTCCTTCTGGAAGTGTGGCGGGGGCCAGATAAATGGCCTCAGGGGGCTGCATGCGGCCCACAGGCTGTAGTTTGGGGACCCCTGGTTTAATCACTATTATGTTGACTTGATAGAAAAACATTATCATTACAATATCAAATCTTTCTATATATAAACAAGACATCTATTGTTTTTATTTGGCTACCTTTATGCCCTTTAGTCAAATTAAAAAATGTTTTTAAAATATAGTTTTTAGTTAGTGTTTTGTGATGGCAAGCTAGAAACTGTCTATTAGGCTAACTTAATCATGCATTCAAAGGGTATCGGGGAGTTTACATAGTGGAACGAAAGACCAGAGAATCAGGCTGGAAATAAAAGACAAGAACCAGGATAAAAAATATTATATGATTGTTAAGATATCACTGCTGGAATGAAAGAACTGGTTAGCAGTTTCTTTTGTCTTCACATCACTCTGTTTGGCAGACAAAGTCCCTAAGAGAAAGTCTGATTGGCTGAGCTTAGAACAAATGACTGCCCCTTGGTGTCCAGGAGGAGGTTGGGCAAAACAAATGTCATGGACCTCTTCAAGAGGGCAGAGTATATGTGGAATTGAAAGAACAAAATAAATGAACAAACAAAACAGAAACAGACTCATGGATACAGAGAACAAACTGAAGGTTGCCAGATAGAAGGAGAGTTGGGGGATGGGTGAAAAAAATGAAGGGATTAAGAAGTACAAATTGGTAGTTACAAAACAGTCAGAGGGATGTAAAGTACAGCATAGGGAATATAACCAATCATATTGTAATAACTATGCATGGTGCCAGGTGGGTACTAGAATTATTGGGGGATCACTTTGTAAATTATATAATTATCTAATCACTATGTTGTACACCTGAAACTAATATAAAATAATATTGAATGTTAGCTGCAATTAATTTTTTTTTTTTTTGGTATTTTTCTGAAGTGAGAAACAGGGAGGAGAGAGACAGACTCCCACATATGACTGACTGGGATCCACCCGGCATGCCCACCAGGGGGCGATGCTCTGCCCATTTGGGCTGTTGCTCTGTTGCAACCGGAGCCATTCTAGCACCTGAGGCAGAGGCCATGGAGCCATCCTCAGCGCCCGGGCCAACTTTGCTCCAATGGAACCTTGGCTGCGGGAGGGGAAGAGAGAGACAGAGAGGAAGGAGAGGAAGAGGGGTGGAGAAGCAGATGAGCGCTTCTGTGAGCCCTGGTTGGGAATCGAACCCAGGACTTACACATGCTGGGCTGATGCTCTACCACTGAGCCAACCAGCAGGGCCAAAAAAAATTTTTTTAAGAAAAAAAGAAGAGGGCAGAGACCATGTCACTGAGACTGTACTTAATTTTAGAGAGACAATTCCCATAGAAGAAACAGGATTTATAGAAAATGAAAAATTTTCATTATCAGTAGATGATAGATAGATATTTGTTATATGCTACTCAAGCTGGTGATATATAATTTTTTTTAAAATAATTTAATCCTCATCATTTTCCTTCGAAGATATTCGGATCTCCAGTGAGACTAAGATTATCAAAGAGATTCAGGGATTTGCTTAGTTTCACCCAGACATGAAATGGCTGCTTCAGAATTAGAACCTGGCTCTGCTTGTATTGAAGGGGATGTATCTTGTATTGAAGGGGCAGGTGACCACCGAAAGCTCCATAGTGGAAATAAGAACCTAGTGAAGAGACAGCAAGCAGTAAGGGAATTTGGCAGCAAGCGGTAAGATCCATTCAGCTAACAAACTGAAGTTCAGTTTTGGTTTCCAGTGCTAGAGTATGTGGCCACTAAGTAATAATTGATTAATGTATTCATTTACTTAATAAGTGTACACTGACTCCTGCTATGTGACACAATGATATTGGCAAGGACTGGTTTAGTGGTAAAGGCAGACATTTGTTCAATCTATTCAATAAGTAGTTTATAGAACTACTGGGTGCCACATACTACTCTGGTATGGAAAGCTTATAGAACCTCTGTTGCAGTCTTAGAAATTTACCCAATCTGGTCCTTGTTTTTATTTCTTTATTTCTTTATTTTTCTTTGGATGGTGCTATGGATTGAATTCTGTTCCCCAACATGACAAATTCATGTCTTAAAACTTTTATTCCCAATGTGATGAATGGTATTTGGAAATGGGTTTTGGGAAGTAATGGGCTTAGATGAGGTCATGAGGACAGGACGCTCAGACTGGGATTACTACCTTTAGAAAAAGATATACCAGAGAGTTCTTTCTCTCTCTCCCTCTCTCTAGCATGTGCAAACACAGGAAAATGAGAGCCATCTGGAAATCAGTAAGAAAGCTCTCACCGGAAACTGGCCATGCTGGCACCTTGAACTTAGAGGTCTAGTCTCCAGGAAGGAGAGAAAATAAATTTCTGCCATTTGAGCCACCCAGCCCATGGTACTGTGTATGGAGCCTGAGCTGACTAATACAGATGGGGGTCCAGTATGTAGCCTTGAGGAAGGTACATCTCTGAAACTGGACATTTTGATAAGTTTAGTCTGAAATACATATATAAAACTTTGGTGTGGAAATCTAAGCGAAGGTTCATTAAGAAACTACCTTTATCCTGAATTGTCAGGGAGTTGGTTTGACAGATCTTGTACCAACTAATTTCTCCAGCTTTAAATTTGTTAAAAAAGAAAATAAACATAGTGATGATAAAAATACTGTAACAAAATTTAGTGGTAAATTCAGACTAAAATACAGTGTGTCCGTAAAGTCATGGTGCACTTTTGACCGGTCACAGGAAAGCAACAAAAGATGATAGAAATGTGAAATCTGCACCAAATAAAAGGAAAACCCTCCCAGTTTCTGTAGGATGATGTGGCAGCATGTGCGCATGCGCAGATGATGGCGTAACACCATGTATACAGCAGAGCAGCCCACGGCCATGCCAGTCGAGATGTGGACGGTACAGAGGAAAGTTCAGTGTGTTCTGTGGCCTGCTAAATTCGAATCCGTGACCACAGTGCAACGTGAATATCGGCGCGTTTAAAACAAAGCGCCACCACATAGGAATAACATTATTCAGTGGGATAAGCAGTTGAAGGAAACTGGCAGTTTGGTGGAGAAACCCCGTTCTGGTAGGCCATCAGTCAGTGACAAGTCTGTAGAGGCTATATGGGATAGCTACCTAAGGAGCCCTAAAAAGTCTGTGCGTGACCCACATCGAACTGCACTGAATAGGTATGAAACTGGGAGAGTTTTCCTTTTTTTTTTTTTGGTGCAGATTTCACATTTCTATCATCTTTTGTTGCTTTCCTGTGACTGGTCAAAAGTGCACCATGACTTTACGGGCACACTGTATATTAGGATGAATAGGAATCCTGGTTATTAAGTGGCTCATATGAACATAGTTACATGAAATCTTGCTGAGGCACTGGACATATTAAAGCTGTTTATTAAAGAAATACTGTATAATGTAACAGTAGGAAAATTGTGGATGGAAAGAGATTTCTAGAAAGAAATTATAATAAGTGGCTAGAGGAAAGTGTTAGTTTCGTTCATAGGGTGGTTCAGTGCAGAATACATGAAAGACTCAATGTCATCTACAAAGAAGCAGCTGATTAAAGGACAGACAGCGAGAGAAATAGACTGTGAGAGGAGGGGACGTCCTGGTTCATCATCAGAAATTCACTGCCGTGCAAGCTGTCCCTCCTTCCTCAAAGGTCATGCCCTCCTGGGACTTAAACTTTGGTTCTCTGTACATGGAAGCAAGCCAAGTCATATCTTTTTTGCAATTGGTTTCATACCATTACAGGAGGTCCAAGGGCAGCGTGGTTATCATGCTAACATTTGGACGATGCAAATAATGAACCCAACTTTGCCATTTTAACCAGTCTCTCTTCATATTCAGTGTAATTTTAATAATAGAAAGAAGAATTATTCCAGTTCCCCGATTATTAAATGTATTAGAAGTACTCCAATGCACAATTTCTATGAATAACTATTAAATTATGCACATGGAACCAGATCCTAGTGACTATTCCCTCTCTTTAACAAACCTGACATAGTAGGCAGAATAATGACCCTGAAGATGTATAAATCTTTTTTTTTTTTTCTTTTTTGAGAGGGATGTGGGGAGAGAGAGACAGGAACATCAAGCTGCTCCTGCATGTGCCCTGTCTGGGGAATTGAACCAGCAACCTCCACACTCCAGGACGACACTCTAAACAACCGAGCTATCTGGCCAGGGCTTAGTTTTCTTATTTCTATTTACTGATTGATTTTTAGAGAGCTGAGAGAGGAAGGGAGATGTCTACATCTTAACCGCTGGAACCTGTAAATATTGTTACACAGCAGAGGGGAATTGAATTTGCAAATAGCAATACTGTAAAGTTGCAAATCAGCTAACCTTAACATAGGGAGGTTATGCTGGATTATCTGGATGGACCATATGTGATCACAAGGAATTTCAACATGCAAGATGGATGCCAAAGAGTTAGTGTTTGTGTGATGTGAGCGATTTGAATGAGTACTTGACCTTCCACTGCTGGTTTTGAAGACTGAAGGGGGCCTGCGCCAATGGATGAAAACAGCATTTAGAAGCTGGAAGAGGCAAGGAAACAGATTTATCCCTCGAGCCTCCAAAAAGGAACTCAGCTCTGTGGATACCTTCATGTTAGCCCAGTTAGACCCACGTTGGACTTCTGGTTTCCACAACAGTAAGACAGTCACATGTTACTGTTTTAAAACACCAAGATAGTGGTTGTTTGTTACAACAGCATAGGAAATTAAACACTTGCTATACACATTTTGTATAACACTACAAAGGCAGAATAGATCAGTGATCAGAGTGCCAGAAAATTTCAGAATATGATTCTATACTGCTTGGGGTTCTGGTCAAACACATTCAGAAATACAACAAAATTTCAGTCACTCCAAATACCAATATTTAGATCAGAAAGGATTTTGATCATTCATGTAATGATTGAAATAAAAATTACTAAGGCTGGTGAAGGAAATGCCTTTTTCTTCAGAAGTAAAACAGCTCTAGGGAAGATTCAAAATGAATTCTAAATTTTAGTTTCTTAGGAATAAATAGAACCGTTTTGTCCTTTAGTGGATTAGAAGACATATAATGAGACACAAGGGAAGTCTCACCTATGAAAACAAATCTTTTGAAAATGTACTAGTAATTGTTCCCAACCTCAAGTTCTTATGCAATATTTCAGTATACATACTAAACTATAAATCCTGCTTATTGGGAACAATTGGGATAATAATGATGCATTACTACTGCACATTCTTTCTATGTCTTTAGAGAGACCTTTTATATGTGCAAAGCTGGTACAGGAATTAATGCATATCTGTAATTTTCTGCTCTGAGCACTTGATGTTCTTTCTTTTTTCCTTATTAGGCTCTAAGCCTCAGCTTTAATAATTTGCTCCTTTGACCCCTGTGACATTGATTGATCTATTTGGGATACACTTCCCTTGTTTCCCTTTAACACTTCAGGGTGTCATTTAGTATTTGCTCCCTGATCTCATCCAATGTGGTTAGAGGTGAAAGACAACCAGCCTGCCTTCCATCTATCCCCACCTCCTATGGCCAAGCCATGTTAAGTGCTGACCCTTTTCCGGTTCAGTAATATTTTTGTCCCTACTTGATACATATCCCTTTTGGAGAGAGAGGCCAAACAAGTACTCTACATACATCATGAGTTTCAAGTTTTATCATTTCATTGAATGTCTTTATGGAGTGTGCCATCTTCATTGTTTCATTGAAATGGATAACAATGCATTTGTAAGAATCTTGTAAGGTTTATAATGAACCCTAGCTCTACTAGTCCTCTTTTTGCTGCTGCTGTTGTTGTTTTTCTGTTTTATCTTTTAGTGTTCAGATATGAATTCTTCTACCTTGGGGATTTTTGGAAACCAAATTTCTGCAATTGGTGAAGAACTGTTGTATTGAAAATATAAATTGATTACAGTATGTTACATGATATTTGAGATTTTAGTTAGGTGTAATCTCCTGAAACATCACGTTAACATCCATTGCCTTTACAATGAAAATCACTTTTTAAACAGAACCATGGAGAAGATTTTAAGGGAACTGCTCCCAAGAAGCACAACACAGATTAGATGTAATTTATCATTTTATTAAAATAAAGCACCAACAGTCTTTAAGATCCAGTTAGCGAACAGATGCATCATTGAAGTAGTTTCAGTTGAGCCACAAATACAAGATTGTTAAAACAAAAATCTCTAAACTGAAAGCACTTTTTTCCTATGCAATTTTATCTATAGTGGGCTGGGAGGGATCAAGAGATTTCTGATATGCACCTAAGGAAATTTACGAATGGCAAAGATAAAAGTGTCTGAGTAAAGTGGGAGGCACACCAATGATGGTGATGTAGTTTCCTTGACCGCCCTGGGGCCCTCTCCGCTTCTTCCTCTTGAATGTGGCTGCATTATAGTTAGTGTTGGGAAATCAGGCAACATTCTTGGGAACATAATGAGGATCCCAGATAAGCAAGAATGATTTGGGACAGGCATTACCTAGAGGTTGTCATTCTTTGGCCAGGTGCCACAAAAGACAGTGAGGTCCTCCTGCAGTATAATTAACACCTTACAGTGGAGTGACCAGATTTGCAAAGGGATAGCCATATAAAACAACATTTATATAGCAGTTTGTAATTTACAGAGAGATTTCATGAGCAAGTCTTTATTTGAACCTGCAGAGCAGACAGGGCAGGGAGAATGGCCCTCTTCTCATAGCTGTGGGAATAGGGTGAGGTTGACCTGACATGAATCACACAGCTACGATGTGGGGCTCCAGGATACACTCTTGTCACCATACCTCACCCCACTGCAGAAAAGAGAATTTCTGCCTTGCTCTTCAGACTCAAAGCAAAAGAGGATGTGAAATGCATAGCAAGGCTTTATTTGTGTGTTTGTCCTTATGTTACTTACAGGGAACATTAGAGTAAAAGATGCTTTTATTTTATTTTTTTTAATTTTTTTATTAAGAAGGGGTAAGGATGGGACTTGAGGAGAAAGAACAAATAAAAATGAGGACCATGGACTAAAATTGACCAAAATAAATCAAACGTTTTGAGAGACCAATGCTTAAAAGGAGAAAACCCACAGATATGAGCTCACTAGTGGCCCAGCCCTAAACTAGGCAGACCAAAACACTGCCACCAAAAAGAAACACCTGAATATAAATGCAGAGTGAATTCGCAGACCTCCTTCTTTGGAAAGGGCATTCGCCGACAAGGAAGAATGACGTTCATAAAGCACACTGGAGACCCTGAAGGTGGGAGTAGCGTTTTCCAGGATGGGCAACTTGCTGGAGGCAAGTTCAAAAAACAGCAAGTGGACAGCCAGTTCCAAGGCAGGGGCGGGGCTTCCACTTTTCATCATCACAGAAATCTCCCATCTTGCCATCTACCAAGCGTTTAGTACAACATAGGAGCTCTTATCTGGAGTGAAGAGGAAACTTGAATCTCTGACTCTGCCACTTCATTAGAGACCATTGTCATTGGACTTTGCTCATGGTCCCTTTTCTGGGTGGCAGAGGCTATGTAAATAAATCACCTTGAGGAGTTTTTGCTGAGCTCTGAGAGTGAGTAAAGGAAGAGCCTCATATGAGTGCTGAGTGTTGATGATCTTGCAAGGAGGATACTGTGTTTTTCCTCCTCCTGGATATTCTTATTCAACCAGTGCACAGAGCCTGAATAGTACCTTAAAACTGGAAAGGAGGGCACCTACCAGCTGTGTCCCTCACACCTGTGTGACCTCTCTTTGCCAACCACTCTTTCCACTAAACCTGGACACAGCTAAGCAAGCCACGGTCATCAACCAACCAATCAGCATTGACATGAAAGTGACATCTCTTTGCCAACCTTCTTCTAGACATTTGGGTAACTTTTCATGCCTGTAATTCTTTTGTGATAGAAAAACTTATAGGGGGTGGGGTGGGGTGGGGTGCAGGTGGCATGCAACATGAAGGGAAGCTGGGACAAGCTCAGGTACCCCAGGGGGGATACTTGTTCCAATCTTTCCATGGGCGCAGTGTCATTAAAGACAAATGTAGACACAAGCGTGGGAAGGGTAAGGGAAAGGATCACTTATGTATAGAACACTGAAATGGAACACACGCCTTGGAAACACACCTGGTGTTTGCGAACAAAAACAAATGGACCAGAATCAACTACTGTGAGGATAATTTATCATAACAATTAAAAAACAACAAATAAACAAACAAAACAAAGCACAGATAACAGTGGTGAAAGAAACACAAAGAAAGGAACACTGGCTGCTAGCAATTTTTTAAAAAGTATGTAGCTGACACTATTTTTACATGTCTAGCTTATTCCTAGAACCAAAGTCAGTTGACAGTGATTTACTGACTTTAGAACATAATTTGTAGCTGCTTTGTATCTCAAACTGAATGTCAATTTAGTAGCAAATTGAAGTTACATAAGGCAAAATGCAAATTTCAATTTATCATTGGGCTAGAACCTAGAGTAAAAACAACCACTTGTATCTTAGTTCAGTTGAATAATTGACTGATTTGGGAAGGAAGAAAACAGTTGTTTGAGTGAATTGGTTGAAAAGATTGCGGCAGGATCACAGCTCAGGCCCAGCCATGGAGCCTCTGACTATGTCATCAAGCTTTTATTGCCCCCCACCCCCACCCCCGCCCCCATCCCCACCCCCACCCCCACCGTGCTCTCTCAATGGCACCAATGTTTAGTGATTATCTGATGAGACCATTGGAAACCCTGAATGGCTGGGTTGTCTCTCCTGCCAGTCTCTTTTCCTCATAACTAAGCCTTATTATGTGTAAAAGAAAAAAAAACCACATTAAGTGGAAAAGCGATAGAATTGAAAAGACAATGGACAGCTGAATTTAAATATATCTTTTCAATTTAGTGCTTTATTTAAGGGTTTCAACTCTGAGTTTAAAGACATTATGTTTTCCCGGGCCCTCCAGGAAATCATATCAGTTTCAAGAAGGCTGTCTCACTTGAGCCACTTATTTGCATGCCCATTTAATGGGGAAGATAAAAGGCTGCATTAGGCTGCACTGCTCTGTCCTTATTGGGACTCCAACCATTCTCTTCAGTCATCCACACTCTTTCTTCAAAGGCCCATTGACTTCAGAGAGGGTTATTATTCCAAATGCAATCCCTTTAGATGTACAAAAGAAAAATGCTTAAGTATCAGAAACTACTAAGATAATTGCCCTTAAGTACAAAGTAATACAGCTGAGAATCTATGGTATAATTAGAAAAGGTTCCAACCTTTTTAACCTTGGGTTAAGGTCAAATTACTTATGCTTACTCATAAATAAACTTTTCCCTCCTTGTTTCACTGTTCAAAATTATAAAGGACACTGAGTAATTATACAAATATCCTATCTGTTTGACATCGTAGTATGGGGACTGGGCAGGTATCAAAGGGCCCCAACTCCACTTTGAAGAATTATATACCCCCACTAAATGCACCCACAGTCCTTTTTATATTTGGTAGTACTTCCTCCTTTATCTTACTATTCACCTTCAAATATTCATATATATATGAAATTTATTTGAGTCTATGAAATTCATATATTCATATATGAATATATATATCATATATATATATACGAAGGTGAATACTAATAAGTATATGTACTGCTAAAAAAATAGGGGATATTTCAAAATGAATATGAAGTAACAAAAAAAGAAGCATTTGAATTTTTTTATTAAATAAGAACATCAGAAAAGCAAATGACAAGTCAAAGAAAGTTATTCAATTATGCAAACCAACTTTTATTTCATTAGTGAAAATGCACTATACAAAAGGCTGAAAGTACTGGAGTATCTGCACGTTCCCTGATCCCCTAATTTTTGGGAGCAGTGTATAATAATATATAAGTATATATAATAATAAATACATATGTGTAAACTTTATTATTATTTTACTGATTTGGCTTTCCATTCAAACGACTTCTCTTTAGACCTGTGAGAATGTGGATCCTTTTGGGACAGCTGACCAGCTCTAAAGTGAAAAGTAACAAATGTTCACAAGTTTATTACACTGTCTATGCTGAGGTATTTTACAGTACATTGCACTGAACATACAAATCTCTTGCAAAGTCAAAGTTAGAAAATACGCCTGACCTGTGGTGGCGCAGTGGATAAAGCGTCGACCTGGAAATGCTGAGGTTGCCGGTTCGAAACTCTGGGCTTGCCTGGTCAAGGCACATATGGGAGTTGATGCTTCCAGCTCCTACCCCCCTTCTCTCCCTCTGTCTCTTCTTTCTCTCTCTCTCTCTCTCTCTGTCTCTCCCTCTCCTCTCTAAAAAAAAAAATGAATAAATAAATAAATAAATAAATAAAAAAAATAAAAATAAAAAAAAGTTAGAAAATACTGTAGAAGTCAAAGGGATTTCAGAAAACCCTATTTGTCCCATCATCTCTTTTTTTAAATTTCTTCTTACTTTTCAGCCCTTTCCAACAATCCTTCAACATTCACATCTATAATGAACAATCTTAAATAGAACTCATTTCTCTAAAAATATATGGACTATTTCTCCTATCTTTCATATGTTAAACGAATCATAACCTACTGAATCTGGTGGAGAACCTATCAACAAAAGGAGAACAGTGACAAAATAGAACCAGCGGGAAGACGGTATGTGGCTAGGAGGCCTCTGTGCCTGAGGAAGGGCAGGTCACTGTGGAAAGTGCTATTCAGAGTAAGCGGAAACCAGTAGGACAGGGGCTTCACTTTAGGATTGCACAGTAGGAGGCATGAAAATGACACAGTAATTTACATATTTTTACCTACCACATTGGCCAAAGAAGAAAATGATAACATGGAATATATGGAAAAGATAGGCACTTATCCATTTTTGGGAATAAAATAAATTGATATTTTTCATAGAGTTCATTTTACCAATATTTACTAGAATTATCATCTCATATACACTTTGATCCAGAAATCTCACCTCTATGAATTCTTTGTCCAGATTCATGTGTGTGCAAAGATGATACAGGCAAAGGAAGATACTCCTTGCAGCATTATTTATGGTAACAACTGAAATAAACAGTAGGGAAATAGTAAAATACATAAAATAAAGCACACACAGTGTCATGCTGTATGTAACTGTTTTATACAATAGGCAGCTCTGTGTGCACTGATATGGAACAATCCCCGCGTCAGTTATCCATCACCACCACAATGTCATGTAGCACATCATCCCACTTTGAGTGGCTTATCAACATAAGCATTATCTATCTCATGAGTTTGTGCATTGGTGACGTAGGCCTGGAAGTTCTGGTTTTAGTTGGATGTTGATAAAGCAATCAAGGAGAATTGTTGCCCATTCCACCCCCAAATGTACCATCATGCCTGCATTGGTGCTCAACTACTCCGCCTTCCCGTGGGTCATGGTGGGTATGCTGTCCTGGCTCCTGAGCTTCACCGCTCTAAGAGGTTACCTGTTCAATGGCCTTGACCCTGCAATTGTCGCCTCTTTCTTGAATCACGTATTTCCCCTTTATCATATATAATTTCTTTTAAAATATGCTGCATTGATTTGCACTTAAAAACAAAATACCTTCTGTAAACCTACAGACCCACCTGCCTCTTCTTCTTTTTAGCGAAAATCCAGAACTGTGTATAGTCACTGTCTCTACTTCCTCACATTCCAGTCTCTCTTGAGCCTTCTCCAGCCATGCTGTCCTCTCCAGTCCAGGGCTTCTGCTTTGCCAGTGTCCCCAGTGAGTTCCATGTTGCCTCATCAAATGGTTGCTTCTTTGTCCTCAACTTACTTAGTCTCTTGGCAGCATTTGGCATACTTAGTCACTCCGTCCTTCTCGAAACTCTTCCTTCTTGTGGCTGTTGTTCAACTCCTCTCCGTCCACCTCATTGGCAGTCACTTGTTCTTTTCTTTGGGGGTGTTCTTCATCTTACTGAGCCCTCACGTTGCAGTGCTCCAGGTTGAAGTTCTCAAACCTTTCCTCTTCTCTTTCTCCACTCATTTCCTAGGCCATTTTATCCAGTCCCATGGTTTTAAGTACCAGCTATATGTTGATGGCTCTCTAATTTATTCAGCTCTTTCATTTTATGAGGTATTCCCTTTCTTTTCATTTTTTTTCACTATGGGAAAAAATGCAATAAATATCTTAATGTTGATATTTTTTATTAATATTAATTTTTAGAAGTAGACAGTTGGGTGAAAGTGTGTATTTTTTTTAATTTATCAACTGTTACTAAGTTGCTTTTTTAAAAGATGACAACATGTCATATTTTGACCAGAAATTTGAGTGTATATGTTTTCTTGCAACTCTGCCATTATTGGCATCATCATATTATTTTGTATGTCTGATAGGTGTAAGTAGATAACTTTTGGTAAGTGGGTAGCAACAGTGTGTCTAGTAAAACTGATTTACTGAATAACAGAGTGAAAGGCAGTGGGAGGGTTATTCTGTCATAACAAACCTGCATTGTACACTGAAAAAGAGGAAGAGATAAGATGGATTTTCTGTAAAGGTCTTAGTGGAACAGCTGATCAAACTTTCTAATGTAAGGAAGATAATGGCACAGAGAATTTTACAAATACAATAAATGTCTACCTTCGACAATTTTATTGGGTAATACCAGGTGTGGGCCAATATGTGGGGAATTAATGTTGTTCTAAAACCTCCCAGGTGCTCACTTGTAAGAGAATGTGCTAGATGCAGAATGGAGCCAAGGCATCCTGAACACCATGATCATGATCCTGCTGGCTCGTCTCCCTCCCCTGGGCGGCCCTTCTACTATACCTTAAGCTTCTTGAGAACAGGCTCCAAATGCCATTCAACTTTGCATCTCCATATTCTAGTCTGTCATTCGTGCACCAGAGCCCCTCAGCCTTTAGCCCTTCAGCCTCAAAAATGGATTAGACATTTGGATGCAGAGTTCTAGCTGTCACCTAGGAATGAAAGAAAACTTCACAGGTACCCTGCAGAACCAGGACATTTTCGTAATCAGAGTGGACTCAGCCTACTGATTGTGGTGCAGAGATGAGAACACCTTCAATGACCTTCAAAGTGATCCTCTCCTTCTTAATAGTGGAAAGAGAGTCTTTGCTTTGTCTATAACCTCACCCTCTTCCCCATGTGCTGCTGACAAGTTAATCAGAGAGAGGCTTCTGGGTCCTGGTGTCACGTTAGACAGATCTGGCTACCTGAACTTCTAGTCACCTGGCCAACTTCATAACACCAATAAGGTTAGGCTTCTTACTTGGGAGGTGGCTGGGCAGATGGTAGTGATTCTAAGTCAGAGCTGTACTAGGGTTGAGAGGAATAAGAAATTAAAACTCTCCATTCTATGACCTGAAAATAAGCTCTGTTAAGATTTCTGAAAATAATTCTGTTATTATGCTACATGTGGGCTTGCTCACATTATGTGTCTTATACACACACAATAAACACATACATGTCATGTTTATTGTTCATCTCACCATCCTGCCTTGCAAATACAATTTCAATTATTTTAAGAGTTGGAAGAACAGTGGAAAGAGCATGAGAATTAGGTTCTAACTTCCCAATAATTTAATAGGCTTTACTCTCCTTATCTGTAAAATGAGAAGCTGGACTCAAGCAGCTCTTAAGAGCACTTCTAGCACTCAAATTCCATTCTTCATCAGTCTGCCAGAAAATACATCATCACCTGCCAAATACAGAGTCAGCACCCACGTGTTGCAGAAGCTCCCCCAGGAAACCCTTCCGCACCTCTCTGGCTTCAGCTTCTCACTTCCCAAGCCTCCTCCAAGGCATTCTCACCTCCTATTACCAGCCCACATCTAAAACGACTTTCTCTCCTCAACTTCTTCTATCTGCTCTTTCCTCTCTACTTCGTCTTCACCGCATTTTAAGCGTATCGATGTCCAGTATTTTTTTGTCTGATTTTCATTAGGAATGAATATTCATTAATTTCATTTTAGTCATTCCTCAAACATATATTAGCACCAAATGTTTTTTCAGATCTTGTGCTAGGTTGTAAGTTTACAAATATAAAAATAATGTGATTCTCATGCACAATGAGCTCACAGCCTAATAGAGATGGGGGTACAGTGTAACTTTTATGGGCCTTAAGCGCTTTTGCCTTCCTAGGTTCCTTTCTCCACTAATAATAGTAACAGTTGGTATGACATTTTTGTATTTTAATATTTTATGTTATAACATCACTTTAATCTCAAAGATTTTTGTGTATTTTTGTTTTGGGAGGCTTACTATGCCTAATGGGTTTATCAGCACTGGAGAAGATAGCCAAGTAAATGGTTACAGTGTAGTATGGTCATTTTACACATGGCCCATAAACAAGCTAATCTACTCATAGACCTAGAGCCAAAAAAAAAAAAAATTCATTTTTTCTTCTATGGAGAGAGAGGGACAGGCCAGAAACAATACAGAAATAAGATTAAGGCTCATGGAAATCCCTCTTTACTGCATCAGTCTTCAATGACATTAAATGTCCTATTCATTCACCCATTGAATATCCTCTATGTTCTAGGCACTGTTCTGGGTGTTTGGGTTACATCCATAAATAAAACAAAGTTTATTGCCCTAATCTACCTGTCAGATAAATCTGTATCTGAAGGCACATATTTTAAAAGTGTATTATTGTTCCTACATTGTGCATTGGGAGCAAGGGACTGATGCATTTTCCAGTGGTGTGAGAAGAAGTAGGTACCAGCATTCAGAACACTCTGGCAATGCTCAGAAGTAAATGCTCCAGCCTACAGACAACGTAGCACCTGAGGAGTCACTTAGGGGGATGCATGTCATGACTTAAAGATCATCTTCCTGAACCCTGAATGCTGTTATGAAGCAAGTCTGGGTGCAGGGATAGTTCTTTGCAAGTGCTTTATTTCTCTAGAAATTTCAGGTTAAACATATCTGTTTGGTATTGATGTAACTAATGCAACAAATATTTTTCCTTAAAATAACAATTCTGGTTCCATTTAGGTTTTTATGAGAAGATGGATTACCAAATTTTATGATTAAGGTAACAGGTAGAATCTTCCAATTTTCTATGTGGGAGAAAGAAAAAAAAAAAACCCTACCAAATGTTCTTTGTTTCCAGGAGAAACTCAAAGCACAGCTAATTCAAGTAACATCATTTATGGACTTATTACATGTAGGAGATACAAAGAGGACTTTGAAATTTAAGACTAATAATTTCACGTTAGGTATAGTCCCTGGCATTGGTCATTTGTTCTTGTTCTTTTAAACTTGATAGCTATTCAGAAGACTTTAGTTTTATATTCCTATTAGTTTAGACTCTGGGCTGGCTGATCTCATTGATTCTAAATGTTCTAGAGGAAGCCATTGGCTCCCAGTGGACAGAAAGGAGCACAGTAGATGCCACTCCGATGCCGGAGCTGCATCTTCTTTCCAAGTTGATGCATAGAAATCAATCCTGTGTCAGGCAATTAGATGAGATGCTGATAAAGATGGAGCCTCTGCCAATCTCCAGTCCAGGTCTTCACTATCTCTAAGCACTTATATGGTATCCATGCACCATTCTCTCTGGGTTTATTCCACAGTATTGAGTGTATGGTCAGATTTAAAGCATTTCGAGTCTTCTTTTGCTGGGTGCTGATGGCATCAACTGTTACAAGAGAGAGTCAAATTTTAACAAAATAAGGTATTTAAGGAAACCTATCTCTTACTTAGAGTAACATTCTTATGAACAACAAGCAGACTTTTAAAAACAGAAACCTCCCGCTGAGGTTTTTAGCTTGAACTGCATTCTCGATGGATGGCTTGGGACTCATACCAGGATATAATAAAGTTTAATTTACTCTTAATTAGTACATTTCCATGACTTTCTATTTTTCTGTGATTTCTTATTCAATCTATAGTGTGATTAATTATAGATGGACAATGAAAAACAATACAGATTTACATGCCCAAGGCTTAAAGAAATCATTTATTACATTTAATAGTCTTAAAGACGGGAGCTGTGCTTTCATTCTGGGTTTTTGTTTTGGGTTAGTGTTAGCTGGATTCCTGGGGGAAATTCCACAAGGAGAACGAGACTGAATAAAACTTTGCTGGGTCCTCTTAGTCCACTCAACTTCAGAGCATAAAAGATAGCAACAATGATCAATATGCATTAGGACAAGGCAGTTTTGGCTGTTTATGTTTTAGTTGCTGACATTCTTCCAGTTGAGGGCCTCCGCAGGGCCCTGGATGTGGCCCATGAGTCATAGGAGCGCTATAAACCCAGGGATCAGGCCAAACAGCCTTCACAAGGCAAACCAGTGGGGCAGAGGTAACAGGGAATGTTATATGCATTTGCCACTGGGTAGTGGTGTGAAAGAGTTTTTATGATGGTTTTAAAGGAGCTGGCAAAAAAAATTATGATTATCACAGCTCTTCCCACATTCCTCCTCTGAGGAGATACCATGAAAGAGACAAGGAGCCTCATTTGCAGTAATTAGAAGCACAGTGTTGTCTACACATAAATATTTTAGATTTCAGTGCATGTAATGGGGTTTGTCATAAATATTAAGATGGAAGGAATGGAAATGAATGGCCGCACTGAATCCTGACACAAGGAGATCTCAAAAGACAGACTAGACAGTTCTGACAAGAAGATTGATTTTGAAGCCTTTGAAAACCACATGAAATGAAGGGGAAAAAAACACACCCAAAGCATCAAGTTTTACAAACTGTCGTATGTGACTAGAGAGAAAAACTGCATGTTATGTGGCAAAATAAGATAGTTGCAAATGCGGACATCAAGTCCAATCCAGGTTCGTGTTATTCATGGTTTCATCAGAGAGCAATGTCTCAGGTGCCTTCTCTGTCCCAAGGCCTTCCCTGGGAAGGAAAATCTCCGAGTTATGACAAAGGAGCCAGGGCTTCTTTCACTTATTACTGAGTTACAACTGAATGTGACTCAAGACATTGGATCTAATCTTCAAAGCACTGAATAAATTAGGTTTGGGCTATCTTTTTAGTGAAGAATAATAATGAAACCACCAAAGTTTTAGACAGTTAAGCTTATTTGGTACAGCTTTCCAGGCCTTGAAAATAATTATTTTGAGTCGGGACAGAGAATGACTGTGCTTGCACATAATTAAGTGTGCTCACAATAACACACCCTCTAGGTTTATAAAAAATGCATTGTTGGTGTTATTATTATTATTTCTTTAGAGTCCTGATGGCAGGGGTTTTTTTTGTTTTTTTTTTTAATCCAAATTGCGATCCTCTTTAATATTTTATTTTAGTTTATTCATTTTTAGAGAGGAGAGAGAGAGGGAGAGACAGACAGAGAGACAGAGAGAGAAGGGGGGAGGAGCTGGAAGCATCAACTCCCATATGTGCCTTGACCAGGCAAGACCAGGGTTTCGAACCAGCGACCTCAGCATTTCCAGGTCGATGCTTTATCCACTGCGCCACCACAGGTCAGGCCCCTGATGGCAGTTTTGACTTTGCTTCCAGTGTCCTTGACTTTGCTTCCACTGAGACATTAAACTAAACTTTTTGGCCAAAAGCCCTATGGAAAACTTATATGTCATCACCCTATAGTTCCCTATCGCTCGAGGAAATATTTCTTCTTCATTATCACATCAAGCAAATCCACCTTTCCAATTGATCTTTCTATAAAGCATGTGAAAAGTGCACTTTGGTTGTCAGAATAAAAATCTATAATGTGTAAGTAGAACATCTGAATCTTGTATATGTCACATATTATAATTTTTTAAAAAGATTTTATTCATTGATTTTACACAAAGAGGAAAGAGAGAGGTAGGAGAAATGAGAGGTACCAACTTATAGTTGCTTCACTTTAGTTGTTCATTGATTGCTTGTCATAGGTGCCTTGATGGGGCAAGCCCATGGTTTCAAACAGGTGACCCCAGCACTTTAGGCTGATGCTCTATCCACTGTGCCACCACAGGCCAGGCTCACATATTATAATTTAAATGCATTATTTATTCCAATATTAAGGACTGATAAATTCTATAAGAGTGTGAATTAGTGTTAGATGTTCATAAATCCTCCAGAATCTTAAGCCAATATTGGAAAATATGGAATAGATTTTACTTTTCACCTAACATTATAATAAATTGAGAACATTTCTTTATATTTATAAATATTTATAAATACAACAATTCATTCCATTAACCATAATTCCAAGATATTAAAATTTCTGAAAAGTAATAAACTTGGTAGCAAAACTTAAAGTAAACTGAATTCATTTGGGAGCACAACCTGGCCTGAACTAAGCCTATTTATTGTTCTATAACTCATTAAATGTAAATATTAATATTTGTTTAGATATATCAATGTGTCTTATTGCAGGGTACTGTATTCGAGCTGCCAGGTATTATAAACAGCACATACCACGATACCTGTCTAAACTCCAGAGAGCTCTGAATCCCAAAATGTATCTGGTCATAAAGTTTTGTTAAGTGATCATTCTGTTAATTTTTTAAACCTATATATTAAGTATGAATTTCAGTGTCCAAGCTGTGGTAGGCAAAAAACATTTCTTCTGGCCCTGGCCAGTTAGCTCAGTTGGTTAGAGTATCATCTCAATATGCCAAGGATGCAGGTTTGATACCCAGTCGGGGCACATACAAGAACCAACCACTGAATGCAGAGGTAAAGTGGGACAACAAATCAATGTCTCTCTCTCTCTGTGTCTCCCATCCTCTCTCTCTAAAATCAATACATTAAAAAACATTTAAGTATTATTATTTTATTTCATTTAACACAATTAATTGTTGAATCTGACTCCCCCATAGCACTTAGTCATGATTGGAATACCCTCTCTCTCCATGATAACTCCAGCTGCGGATGACATGCATGGTGCCCACAAAGCAGGAGAAGGTCTTCTGATCTCTACTCAGTCACGGCTGCCACTTACTCCTCCCTCACGGAACATATTCATCTTTATTTGCCTAGGATTTTCCTGGTTTTAGCACTGAAAGTCCCACATCCCAGGGACTGTGCTAGGCAAAGTGGGACAGTTGATGACTCTAGCTTAGGGGTCCCCAAACTACGGCCTGCCATGCGGCCTCCTGAGGCCATTTATCCGGCCCCTGCCGCACTTCCCACTTCTGGAAGGGGCACCTCTTTCACTGGATGCATCCGCATCCTGTGCTCCTGGAGTACTGTATGTGGTGGTGCCGCAAAGCGTGGCATCGCTCACAGACAGTACTACTTCCCGTGACGCGGGACGCATGTGTCACGGCTCTGGAAGCACATCATATCACTTGTTATGGCTAGCAGTGACAAATATGGAACCGGACATTGACCATCTCATTAGCCAAAAGCAGGCCCATAGTTCCCATTGAAATACTGGTCAGTTTGTTGATTTTGATTTTAATTTACTTGTTCTTTATTTTAAATATTGTATTTGTTCTCGATTTGTTTTTTTTTTACTTTAAAATAAGATATGTGCAGTGTGCATAGGGATTTGTTCATAGTTTTTTTATAGTCCGGCCCTCCAATGGTCTGAGGGACAGTGAACTGGCCCCCTGTGTAAAAAGTTTGGGGACCCCTGCTCTAGCTCTTACTCAAGCCTGTAGTGGTCCCAGAAGTTTTGCTGACTCCTGTGGTTGTTGTAAGAACCTAGCTCTCTTGAGGTACACCATGCAGCTTATAGGTCTGTTACTTCTTTGGTACACAGCCAAGAAGTGGTTCTAAATCGCAGGCACTTGTGGGATCCACAGGTCTTTTCCTCCTTCCCACTATCTCCCCCTTCCCTTGTCTTCAAAAGCATTCACCTGCTCCCATCCTTCCCTAAGACACTTCCAATTATCTTTTTAGTGAGCTTTTGCTTTTACCAGTGACAGGAAGAACACTAAAATTGGGTAGCCTCTGCTTTCTTTCCAGTAAAAACTACCTGAGGCACAGAAGCTTAAAATGTCTATTTAAAACAAGAGAGGAAGAATACAGGAAGATCAAGTCCAAATTAACACATTAATAAACCGCTCTGCTGCACAGAAGTCTATTTTTAAAAAGCCCCCTTCTTCATCAATTGGACAGACCTTGAAGTCTTTGGAAGAAGTGCCTTTGTTCTCAGAAATCCTGTGTTTGAACAGGGAGGCCCTGGCTGTATGAATATCTTACACCTCTGCAGTTGTCTTATACTTTACAATTCTTTCACATACATTATCTCATAGCAGGGTGGTATTATTATCCTCACATTTAGATGAAGAAATACAGACTTAGAGGAGTTTAAATGACATCAACACTGACACTCCTCAGGTAGTATTTTTTGGTAAATGCCATGTGAATAGTTTTCAAAAGTCTTAACAGTAAAATATTGCCATCCAAATTGCTGCTTTGGGTTCCTAAATTGGGAGGTTTTGTTTTGTTTTTCCTTTTTCTTCTTTTCCAAGTGAGAAGAAGGGAGATAGAGAGACAGGCTCAACACATGTGCCCTGACCAGGATCCACCCAGCAACCCTTGGCTGGGGCCAATGCTCTGCCCTTCTGGGGCAATGCTCAAAATCAAGCTATTTTTAGTGCCTAGGTAGAAGTACCACTGAGTCATCCTCAGTGCCCAGACCAATGAGCTCAAATCAATTGAGCTACGGTTGTGGGAGGGGAAGAGAGAGAGTGACAAGGGGAGAGGGAGGGGTGGAGAAGCAGATGTTCACTTCTCCTGTGTGCCCTGACCGGCAGTCGAACCTGGGACTTCCACACACTGGCTAACACTCTCCCTCTGAGCCAACCGGCCAGGGCAAGGAAGATTTTTCTTTAAAAAATATTTTAAAAGATTGATATACCGAAACATATGCGTTTGGCACTATACAGTGGATGCAAATATACATAAAAATTTTTTATAGGTATTCTGCTCTTTTATTCTTGTCAGAGAACAACACCATCTTAAATACTAGTCACAAACATTTTCAGTGCACAACGTAGAGGAATTTCATCCAGATATAGTAACTGGTACCCCAGAGAAGTATGGATTCTTTGAACTGGTAGAAAGTATATGGGTGCTTGGATGTCATCACAGCACCGGTTTCCACTTTTTTTCCCTAACAGAATCCCAAGTTTGTTCAAGTACCTACTCTCTTCCACGAACCTCAGGGAAAACTGAGTTCCAAAAGTAAATCCGACTGGTCTGAAGTCAATATTATCTTTCATCCCAAGAATTAGATCTGAAACGACATGTGATCTAATTCTGGTTAATAAGACATGAGGAAAGATTTGACGGAATCTTCTTTTACCTACTTAAGAAAGACACAGGAAGCCAGTTTCTCTTCCATTGAATTGAAATAAAGAAGAATGATGCCCTAAAAACTATGTGCAGTCACCCTACGGCCCTAAAGAAGCCCACCTGAGATTAGGTTGATGGTAGAAAAGAGAGACAGAATACCTGAGTCCTTGATGAAATCGTAGAATCATTGGATCAGGCAATGCTGAAGCTTATTCTACCTCGGACTTTGCTTTATGTAAAGTAACATTGGTTCTTGTTCAGGTCGGTTGGAACTGGGTTTTCTGTTACCTTCAAGAAAAAACATAATAACTTTTCATAGCCCCATAGTATTCCATTGTATAAATGTACCACAGCTTTTTAATCCACTTGTCCACTGATGGACACTTGGGCTGTTTCCAGATCTTCGCTATTGTGAATGAAAAAGAAGAAAATATTACCTTTTGCAACAATATGAAGGGACCTGGAAACTATTATGTTGAGTGAAATAAGCCAGGCAGAGAAAGAAAAATATCATATAACCTCACTCATTTGAGGAATCCAAGGAATAATGAGAACTGAGGAACGGAATTGAGACAGAGGAGGGATCAAAGGGACCAGAGGAAAAGAGGACAGAGGGAAAGGGGATGATAGGATGGGGTAAACCTGAAGGGAAGGGGGGAGGGTGCTGTAGGGAGGGGGGCAAGGGAGATGTTGAGGGGAATAGGGGGGAGGGGGATGCATTCAGGGTGACCCTAGAATCTATGTAAACACAATTAATTAAATAAATAAATTTAAAACAAACAAAAAACCATAATAACTGATTCAGAGACCTATTCCTCTTCCAGTCTGTTTTCTTTTTACAGATGAAGAAATAAAGGTCAAGAGAATCCACATAACGTACCAAAGTCATACACCCAGGATTAAATGACAAGTTATAAAGCTAAGAGTAATCATAAAGAATATTGCAGAGATGGCTTTCAACACAGGTTGGGAAGCTGAGTTATAACACAGTCTGGTTGAAACTTAGAATACTAAAAAGCTTTCAACTAGAGTTTGCTCAATAGGGAACCCCAGATAACTTCAAGGAGACCTGGAGTTTCAATGCAAGAATTACTTCTCCTCCTCCACTGTGTCTGCAGCTTATGAACCTAGGATGATCCAGACAACAAGACATTGCATTTAACTACCTTTCTCATAAACCAGTGGCTAGGCCTAAAAAGTTAGCTTTTTGCTTTCTCTATTGAAGACTCTCTTTACCCTTAGCTTCAAGAATTTCAGGAGCAAGGTGCCCACAAAGAAGTCAAAATTGGAGAAATTTTGGATTCTAAGACCCCCAAAACCTCCCTGGGCTCAAAGATTTCCTCAGTGCTTGTCTTCAAATAATAAAGGTCCCAGAAAGCTCAAAAGGTATCTGGCAGGTCGAAGCCACACCTCATCCATTATTAGAATGACTCATAACTCTCACTGTTTATGCTTTTTCCTCTCTTTTTCCTGGTGTCATCTCCCACACCTCCCACCCTCGACCTCCTGTATCCAACCTTGTGGTAGCCACCACTATGGCTTCGGAAGGGGAAGGAGAAAACATGAGTGACACAGTGACACGCCACCTCCTGCCCATGTCCCAGTACCAGAGTGGGGAGCTAATCCGGCTTCTGATCCTCTGTGTCTGCTGTGGCTCCTGACTCTGCGGTCTCCGTGTCTCCCTCCTCGACGGTTCTCGATGACAGGAGGGCTCTCTCTCTGAGGAAAATGAGAAAATGGGGCCAGTAAGCTCACAACCACCAACCACAGCCATCCTGTGTCACACAACACAATTAATTTAAAGTCAGCCCACGTAGGTGGCATGTGATCTTGTTTGCAATCCGCCTTTGGGAGAGAGGTAGGCCTTTTTCAGAATCTTTTTGCTGCTCCTTATCATTTAAATCATTTTTTTTAATTTAATGTTGATAGATGGACTTTTAATTAAAAGTAACTTTTTCATATTATTTCACAACCTATTTATTTGTTTAAAGTTGTGACAATATGTTGAGAGAATAATATGTGATAGGTATGCAGAGGAACATATTCCTTTTAAGGCAGTTAGAGAAGCTCTTTGTTCTGCAGACCCGCACTGATACGAGAAGTAGTAATTGTTTTCATTGATTGTGTTCCGAGACTTTTCTCAGAAGGCTTAAAGAAAGACAGTTCTTCTACGAGGAACATTGGCAGAATCAGAAGCATGTGCTGTGTTGCGTGGAATATGTTGACAGCTCCCTTTTACCTAACACACACAAAATGATGCTAAGGCTACTATTGCTTCCCTCTCTGTGTCTTTCCTGCCCTTAGGCCTTTAAAGTGAAACTGATGTAGAATACAGAAAGGGAGGCGTGCCCTGGCAACCAAGTGAAAGTGATGGAGACCATGAGAGAGGGAGGCGTGCCCTGGCAACCCAGTGAAAGTGATGGAGACCATGAGAGAGGGAGGCGTGCCCTGGCAACCCAGTGAAAGTGACGGAGACCATGAGAGAGGGAGGCGTGCCCTGGCAACCAAGTGAAAGTGATGGAGACCATGAGAGAGGGAGGCGTGCCCTGGCAACCACGTGAAAGTGACGGAGACCATGAGAGAGGGAGGCGTGCCCTGGCAACCCAGTGAAAGTGATGGAGACCATGAGAGAGGGAGGCGTGCCCTGGCAACCAAGTGAAAGTGATGGAGACCATGAGAGAGGGAGGTGTGCCCTGGCAACCACGTGAAAGTGACGGAGACCATGAGAGAGGGAGGCGTGCCCTGGCAACCAAGTGAAAGTGATGGAGACCATGAGAGAGGGAGACGTGCCCTGGCAACCAAGTGAAAGGGATAGAGACCATGAGAGAGGGAGGCATGCCCTGGCAACCCAGTGAAAGTGATGGAGACCATGAGAGAGGGAGGCGTGCCCTGGCAACCCAGTGAAAGTGACGGAGACCATGAGAGAGGGAGGCGTGCCCTAGCAACCAAATGAAAGTGATGGAGACCATGAGAGAGGGAGGCGTGCCCTGGCAACCCAGTGAAAGTGATGGAGACCATGAGAGAGGGAGGCGTGCCCTGGCAACCACGTGAAAGTGATGGAGACCATGAGAGAGGGAGGCGTGCCCTGGCAACCACGTGAAAGTGATGGAGACCATGAGAGAGGGAGGCGTGCCCTGGCAATCCAGTGAAAGTGATGGAGACCATGAGAGAAGGGGGCGTGCCCTGGCAACCACGTGAAAGTGATGGAGACCATGAGAGAGGGGGGCGTGCCCTGGCAACCCAGTGAAAGTGATGGAGACCATGAGAGAGGGAGGCATGCCCTGGCAACCAAGTGAAAGTGATGGAGACCATGAGAGAGGGAGGCGTGCCCTGGCAACCAAGTGAAAGTGATGGAGACCATGAGAGAGGGAGGCGTGCCCTGGCAACCACGTGAAAGTGACGGAGACCATGAGAGAGGGAGGCGTGCCCTGGCAACCCAGTGAAAGTGATGGAGACCATGAGAGAGGGAGGCGTGCCCTGGCAACCACGTGAAAGTGACGGAGACCATGAGAGAGGGAGGCGTGCCGGCAACCAACGCCAGGAAACAGGTTTCACTGAAACTAGAACTTAGAAAGATAACCTGGTTACCAGAGGTGGGTTCATATACAATGTTGAAAAATCTACTAGGGTGGAGAATATTACTACCTTTAGCTTCAGGTTTAAAAATATAATTTGTGTTTGCTAATTACGGAGAAGTAATTAAGAAAAAAAAGGTTCATAATCTTAACAGTATATAATTATATAACATTATATAATCTTTGCTAACATTTTTCTCATATATTTTGTTATGTAAAAGTAATAAATGTACATAGTAAAACAAAAATCAAACAGAAAAATGAAAAACAGAAAGTAAAAGTCTATTTACATATGTTTCTGAATGCGTCCATATATGCGTATGCATATGTGCTCTTTTTTATCTATATAAGATGGAGAATTCTGGTCACAGTTTTTTTCAGGCATTCAGATTTTTTACTTTTTGGAACTCCACTTCAATATTTTAATTTTACTTTATGGCTATATCATATGTACAGAACCAATTTCCCTTGCAGATGTAATGATGGACAATGTTTTCAATTAACAATGATGGTGAAATTTTAACACTTTAGAATCAAAATAAGGATAAAAAATGACATCACCTCAATGATCATTCATTAATTTGTTCATCTATTTAACAAGCATTTGTTGAGCATCTAGTATAGAAGCAGGCATTTTGTTAGGTGCCAGGAATCAAGTAAGATAACTGTCCCTGTGCCAAATGGGTCATAGACTAAATGAGGAGAGACAGCGCAGTTCCAGTAGTGACTGCAGAGATAGATACCAGAATGAACCGAACAGGAAGGGCCAGGGAGGAGGAGTTCTCAGAGGCAGATACGGGTGGGAAGGTTCGGACACACGACGCCGCTCAGTGGATTCAAGCTGATGCAGGAATTCTAGAGTAGTCAGAGGGCAAGTTTCACAAACGGGGACTGGAGAGACCTTAAGCTCAAAATGCAGGCTGGGGTCAAAGCCACATCTCAAAGACCTTGGAGTTTGAACTTTATCCTAAAGTCATGGGGAGCCAATGAGGTTCCAAGTACTGAGGTGAAAAGGGAATTGCTGAATGATATGATAACCTTTAGAGAATCTAAGAAAAAAAAAAGAACAAAGGTAAAAGATAAAAACAGGAAAGTCTTCTGGCTGCAAACTAGTTCTCAACATAGAGAAAAGGAATAACAGCTAAATGAGAAAAAAAAACAGACTTCAAATAAAAAATGAAAGTGGGCCCTGGCTGGTTGGCTCAGCGGTAGAGCATCGGCCTGGCGTGCTGGGGGCCGGGGTTCGATTCCCGGCCAGGGTACATAGGAGAGGCGCCCATTTGCTTCTCCACCCCCACCCCCTCCTTCCTCTCTGTCTCTCTCTTCCCCTCCCGCAGCCCAGGTTCTATTGGAACAAAGATGGCCTGGGCGCTGGGGATGGCTCCTTGGCCTCTGCCCCAGGCGCTGGAGTGGCTCTGGTAGCTGCAGAGCGACGCCCCGGAGGGGCAGAGCATCGCCCCCTGGTGGGCAGAGCGTCGCCCCTGGTGGGCGTGCCGGGTGGATCCCGGTCGGGCGCCTGCGGGAGTCTGTCTGACTGTCTCTCCCCATTTCCAGCTTCAGAAAAATACAAAAAAAAAAAAAAAAAAAAGAAAGTGGCTGGGAACTGAGAGTATGGATCAGATACCAAATTTTTAAAGGGTAGTTAAGAAAGGTAAGTGACATTTTTGTTAGTGTATTATAACTTAAATCATTTTAAAGAATATTAATCCTTAATAAATATATTTTTATAGCATGCATCAGGTATGGCCAACCTTGGCAAAGGAAAACTAGAACTACTCTCAGCGGTAAGCTGGAGTCCTCTAAATTAGTCATGTTGGGAGTATTCACACCACGGAAATCAGCGAACACTACCATTCATGGTTTCGGTTTTGGTCACCCCCCCCCCCCCCCCCCCGAGTGCGTGTTAAACATTTGTCAGCACATCCCTGATCTCTCTCCAGAGGAGGAATTGGGAATCACTGAAAATATCCACAGTTTAATTTCTTTCGGAGACACTACATTATTTCTATGGTCCTTCCCAACCTCCCACGTCCTAAAATCCATTTCACAACATTTCAAGAAATGCTCTATAAAATACGTCATTACATTTGTAAAGGATTTTTTAAAAAATAAAAAAGCATGAAGAACGCTTGTGCCCAGCCCTGGTGAAGACCAAGAAGCCAAGGGTGGGAGTGGCAACTCTCCGTTTACAGAACCCGTTTCGCACAAGAGAGATGGAACAGCACATGGGCACCAGCCCATCAGAGGCCTGAGGTAATTCTGATGATTCACAGGAAAGCAGTCCAGCTCGTTTGGCCAGTTTGGGGATTGTTTTTCTGACAGTAGCTTTGGAGTTACTAAAGTCTCCTCTCATCGTCCAAAGTTTCATTTCTTCTATGAAATTCCAAGAGAGATTTTTTTATTCTAGTGCTACCATTTTGGTATAATTTTATGTCTTCTCTTCTCATAAACTGCAATGATAGAGCCAAAGTAATGGCACTGGATCTCTCCTTTCTTTTGAAGTGTCCACGATCATGCTCCGGAGACACCCGCAGCCTGAGTTCCAGAGCCAGAAGAAAACAACAGGCCTTTGATAGGCTGTATCTGCAGCAGTGCAGAAGGTCATGGGCGGCAGGGGGAGGACCCTGGGCGCATCGCCTCTTTTTATTCTCTGGAGGTCGGTGGAGCGTGGGAGTTAGAATGAGCCACTGAGTTGACTAGCCCAAGGCTGGTTGGGAGCAGGCAGTTCAGGTTGAAATAATTACTTTATTGGCTCTGGTTCAAAAAAGAAAAAAAAAAGTGACCATTTTACATCATCTCAGCTAGACTGAAAATTTCACATGATTGTGAAAGTGCTTGAAATGCTAGACAGATCCTTGGATGTGAGTGGGAAGAGATAGGGAAGGGTGGGGAGAGCAGAGCTGCCTGGTAACTGGTTCTGGGCCCAGATAGATCGATGCCCACTGTCACTGATACAGAACATGAAGACCTGCTAATGGGCACAGAAAAGTGAGTCAGGTCTGGCTTTAAGGGTGGTATTCTGACCGTCCACTAGTGCTCTTTTCCCTATTAGTGTATCACTAAACATCAGTCATTATCACTGATGTTTAGTGATATATCCCTTCCTGGAAGTGACCGTCTAGCTTTACCCTTTCTCAGAAAATGACTTTGCAGAGGAGAATTTGGGTGAACACAGCCTAGCCTTAGGGAAATGCCATCCTGGCCTCTGTCCTGTGGAGGGAACATTGACAGAAGATGTCTGCTCCGGTCAGCTTTCTTCTTCTCAAACAACTTCCTTAGACAACATCATACCCTGATTGGTTGGGGACTCAGGGGATTCTGGGATGTGGGACTTTTCTTGTTAAAATCAGGAAAGGTTTTGGCACACTGGAATGACTTGGTCCCCCTAATTACAGCAGTATCTGCTGAAGTGCCAAATGAGCAAGAGCGTCAATAAAGGCTGTTGAAGGTTGCTGTCAGTCACATCATGGCAGCTTGGAGTTGTGTAGAACGCTCTGTGTTTTATGATGCACTTTCACATGTACAACCTTATTTTGATCTTATAACAAATTAAGGAAGGCAGAGGAAGTATTATCATTGCTTGATATTGTTGAAAAATTGAGCCACAAAGATTAAGTGACTTGCCCAATGATACGCACTGCTGGTTGATAACAAGAGACTTGAGTTTCATCTCTGCCTGTCCCTGGAGGTGCAGTATGATTAAATAACCATAGTTCAGTGTTCCTTCTACAGTACTGTGTTGCCTCTCTAGTCATATGCAGAATGGAATTACTTTTCCTCCCATTGCATAGTTCTTTTGTCATAATTCTTTGTGGTAGACTGACAACTTTGCAATAAAGAAGAAATTAAATGGAAATTCATGGCCATCATCCCCCATTCACTACCCAACAGAAAGCACAGATGGATAGAATGTTAGCTGTGACCTGCACCCAAAGGCGACGTAAAATGCCATTGCCAGAGATTACATTCCAATGACTTCTGATGGCTTGGGTGGAGGGCAGACCTGAAGGCAGTGCCGGTTCAGCAGAGAATGCTTATGGGAGGAGCTCAGAAGGAGACGAACAGAACTGTGATTCTTAGGATAAGTGGGATGACAGACCCCCAAGTGAACAGACTCAAAGCTTAGAAGTATGGAGAAACACCCAAAACTCTAGGATGAGAAACATGACTCAGCATTTTCTTTTTTCATTGAACATAATAGTATGTTAAGGCTGTCTTTACAAATTGACTCTAAGAACAGTGACACTATCTAAACTATGGTCACAACATGCATAACTTGATATTAGGTAGAAGGGCAAACACTGGAAATTAAAATGAGGGAGAACACTGGAAATATCAGGGGAATACTTTATAAAGTATATGATTGTCTAACCACTATACTGTACACTTGAAACTAATAATAAATAACATATTATTATCCCCATCTGGGATCCACCCAGCAAACCCTTATGGGGCAATGCTTTGCTCATTTGGGGCCATTGCTCCATTGCTTGGCAACCAAGCTATTTTAGCTCCTGAGAAGAGACCATGGAGCCACCCTCAGAACCTGGGGCCAACTTGTTCCAATTGGGCCTTGGCTGTGGGAGGGAAAGAGAGAGGTAGAGAAAAAAAAAGAGAGGGAAATGGGTAGAGAAACAGATGTCACTTCTCCTGTGTGCCCTGACTGGAAATCAAACCCGGGACTTCTACACACAAGCTGACACTCACTCTACCATTGAGCCAACCGGCTAGGGCCAATACTAAATAATATTGAATGTAAACTGCAATTGAAAAATAAAATTAAAAATAAAAATAAAATTAGGGAAGTTGCAATGAAACCCAAACTTATCAATTCTGTATATATATATTTAATGATAGAGAAATATAAATTTCAATGGGGGAAAATCATGAATCCATGGTTTCTCTGCCAAGTTCCACACATATTTTCAGAATTTTAAGCAGCATTTAGTTTACAATAATGACTCAGTTTTTAAAGTTTAAATTCAAGTCGGTGTACTTTCTTTTAGAACAGAATAAACTGGTATATAAGAATGATATAAGCACAGTCAGCAATACAAATTAAGTGGCTTTATGCTAGTAAAAAATTATCTTTGAGATGAAGTAAAAGCAATATGGTAAATTTGTATATATGGCATAGAGAAAAGAGGTTGGGCTTCACAATTAGACAGGTTCAAGTTCAAACCCCAATGTGCTGTGTATGTGACCTTGGGTGTCAGGTCTCAATATTGTCATCTGTAAAATGAGAATAATAGTACATACCCCTCATAGATTTTTTTTTGTACTCTCTAAATGGGATGATGTACACAAAGTGCACAGCATAGAGGCTGGTGCGCAGTAGGCATTCAGGCAATGTCTTTTCCTGTCTCCTTTCTCTCTTGCAATAGCTGTTGCTCCATGCGTTACCCTTGGTGATGCTCTTTCTCCAAGTCTAGACGTGGAAATGTAGTATCCTCAGATCCCTCTACCTTGCTGTCCCCGACGGCACACAGACGTGGAATACAAGCATGTTGCAAAGAATTTTAAATCTTAAGAAGTGTTTCCAAGTCATGGTTCCATGCCTAGAGTCCCTGGCACATCCGAGAGGACACATGGCAAGCTCCTTTCACTAGTTAGCACCATCCCTCCTGTACTAGATTAACCCATTATATTTGTTTCACAAATTGTCAAACTCAAACTTTTGAAGTAACTTAAATGTTTAGAGTATAGAAAAATATCTCTAGCCCACCTTAGAAAAAGCTGCATGGATCTTGTTTTCTTTTATAAAAAGCTAATGACACACCTAGACACACTGAAGGGTACATGAAATAGGTTGGCAGTTCAGCTCTCCTGGCCATGCACAATGGCAACACCTATTTTAACGTTACAATTCAGGCATTTCCTCACTTACGTAGAGGCTAGGAACACTAAATGGCACAATGGCTATAAAAGCTCCTAGAAGAGTCCCCAGCTTTAAAAAAAATTCAGTCATATTCCTTCTAACTTTTTTTCTGAGTTCTAAAGTTATTGAGATATTTTACATTTGACATCATGCTAATGTTTCTTGTCAATATATATGCAAGAATGAATTCTGGTGGATGTATATGTTTTTAAAAAGGGGGAATAAGGAAACAACTTTTATTCTAGGTTATCAAGAAATCCCATTGCATAAAGTGATATCATTATTTCAGTTGTTAAGAAACTGCATATAGATAAGATAAAAAGTGAATTATGCTGCTTCTAGTCATCTCTTATTAGCCTCCATGTAAAATTATTATTAAATATTAATATTTTCTGCTTAATCAGTTATGAATCTTTTTTAATGTATTATAAATGGTCATGTTACTGTCCCCCATAAAGTGTATAACATAAAAATTACATATAAATGAAGTTGAAGGTGCCTTTAGTCATGATGAAGGAAACCTCAGAATTCTTAGATATAAAAATGTTCAGATTTATTTGGTTATAGAAATGGCTGAAAACCTCAGAATTCTCTTACATTTTTTCTGTATATTTCATTTTTAGCTGCAATAAGATAAATAGTATATGTACACATGTATGTATGTACATGTTAGGATATTTTCTTATCTTTTTCTAAAAAGTCATGATGAAAAAATGTAAGCTAAAGTTGAGTTAATTTGGATAAAAATATGCATTTCTTTTAATTTAAGTTTTCAAGATAGTAATAATCTGATACAAAACAAATTAGTTGTTAGTCATTTCCCTATGGTTGAAATTATGCATTTTAGGAGTAAAATAAATAGTAAACAAAGAGCATCTCCTAAATGTGAGACAAGAAAAAAGTGACAATGAGATTTATCTATTGTTATGAACTGAATGTTTGTGCCATCTAAAATTTTTCTGTTGAAGCCCTAACTCTAATGTGATAATTAGGGTTAGATGAGGTCACAAGGGTGGAGCCTGGTCCAGTGGGACTAGTGCCTCTATACAAAGAGACCAGAACACATTTTCTAATGTTTAGTGGTCATTTGGAAGTGTCTGTTCAAGTCTCTTGATTGTTTTTCTGTTGTTTTTTCTGTCTTTTTCTTATTGATTTGTCGATATTATGAATAATAATTATTTTTTATTTCTATATTAGGCTCTGTGGCTTTTCTTTCAGTCTTCTATGGTGATGTTTGATTAATAAAAGTGATGTTTAATGTAATAAAATGCATCACTTTTACTTCTTTTTGGCTTCTAATTTTTACATTATTTCTAGGTACTTCTTACCTAACTTGAGATTAATATATCCTCACATAACTGTACAAGAGTATTAGAGCTTTGTGTTTCACAATCAGGTCTCTAATCCATCAGTAATTTATTCTGGTGTATAGTCCCATTTTATTCTCTCCTCGAGTAAGTAAACAATTGTGCCAGCTCTGCTTACTGAGACATTCTTCCTTTCCCTACTGATCTGAGTTGCCATCCATGGGCTTAATTCTGGGTTCTTTTCTATTTGTCTTTCCCCATACCAACACCAAACAAGTCTTAATGTTAATACTTGATAATAATGTCTGATAACTGATAGAGAAAGTCCTCCCACAGAAATGCCAGCTAAAGTTTTCCAAAATTGAACAAAGATATATGACCGCTTTTTAAGCAATCACATCATAGTGAAATCACAGATCATAAAGTAAGAGAAAAATAATAAAACCTACCACAGAAAAAAACACAGATAATCTTCAATAAAATGAGCCAGGAAATTCTTACCAATCACTATATAACCCCAAAATCATTGGAACATATCTTCAAAGTCCTGATTAAAAGTATTGTAAAAGTAAAATTCCATACCCAGGAGAATTTCTCTTCCATGTGAGAAAATACCAAGATGGCATCTATACAACAGGAAGAGAGCTCTAAGTAGAACACAAACCACACTGGCACCCTATTTCCAGACTTTCAGCTTGCAAAACTCCAAGCAAATAAATTTCCACTTTTTAAGCCACCCAGTAGATGATATTTTCAACCTGAGACTAATACACAGGGAAGATGGACTTACATGCTACTGCCAGGAAGAAATGAGTGTAGCGGGATGTCCTCCCTGAAAATTTAATGTGGTTTTATTTCGTTTGTGTTTCTGGGTCATCCTTTTTTTTTTTTTTTTTTTTTTTTTTTTTTTACAGAGACACAGAGAGAGAGAGAGAGACAGAGAGGGACAGACAGGAAGGGAGAGATGAGAAGCATCAATTCTTCATTGCAGTTCCCTAGTTGTTCATTGATTGTTTTCTTATATATACCTTGACTGGGGGGGCTCCAGCTGAGCCAGTGGCCCCTTGCTCAAGCCAGCGACCTTGGGCTTCAAGTCAGTGAACTTTGGGCTCAAGCCAGTGACCATGGAGTCATGTCTATGGTCCCACACTCAAACCAGTGACCCCGTGCTCAAGCTGGTGAGCCCGCACTCAAGCTGGCAACCTCGTGGTTTTGAACCTGGACCCACTGTGTCCCAGCCTGACGCTCTATCCACCATGCCACTGCCTGGTCAGGCACTTAGGGGTCATCTTTGGAGAAACAAATCACCACTGGCAAAGACGTGACTTCATCCCCCCCCAAAGAGGGTGGAGAACGTAGACCTGGGAGTGATCAAGACCCAATATCAGAGAACAGCAAGAGGACCTTTACTGGTGAGAGTGCCTAGAACCTTAAGAGGGGATAAATACCTTGTGGATGAGGGTCTGAAAATGAGGAGCTTCCCAGTCTCACTCTTGGTATTCAAATCTCCAAGTAGACAAGAGGGATGCTGGTTGAAGGTCCTCAAATAGTAGGCTATTAGGCCTCTTGTGACACGGCACTCCTGGGACAACTAGTGACTTCACAACTAGTTAAAATTAAACTGTGAACCTGGGAACTCAAGTAAGAGGACTCCTCACCTGAACTTCATCCTGAGGAAGAGACTTAACTTCATTACAAGACCCAAAATGGTAGAACCATCTTCCTCAAAGACATGAGTCATGCTATCATCCAGGCCCAGAGACCTGAATAAGAAATATCCCTCCATGGCCTTTAGATTTTATGGGACAACTTCTTTAGTGACACCATGTGTTGATGAGATCGTGGCGGTCAATGGCTGAGCTCTGGTTGGGTATGGAGGCCAGACTGAATTTCTTCAGTAGACTGCTAGGCCCTCGGAGTTCTTAGATACTGTAAGGGAAGGAGTAGGCTCAAGAATAAGAGACTGAACTTCTTGCTTATCTGGCATATGGGTACTCAAGCTTATTTTAAAATTAATTTAGAATATAACATAAATGTGTGTATCTTTGAAGTGGACAAGTTTGGTTGACTACATTGCATGCCTGTGGTAATGTGTGCATATTATTTGTAAGGAAATGCTTTTGGGGAGAAGACCTGACCCCAAGTGGTTGGCGGTTTAGAAAGGAGTCATGGCCTGTGTGTTACTTTTCAAAGGAATTGATGATGAATTTCTTTCCCAAATGGTTAACATGCTGCTGAATATAAAACTAAATGAGACAGAAAATTACACACTCATTTTCATATTTGATCTTTTTGGCAATGTTCTCTTTATTTCTCTCTCAAGCTACCTCTCAGGTAAAATAAATGGGAGAAGCATGTAAGATCTAGGTCTGCAAAAGAGTAGAGTTATCATTTTATTCTCTATTCACAAATCTCTGTGAAAACGGAATAGCTGATGAGAGCAAATGTAGTCATGCAGGTATGAAATCTGGATATTAATGAACCATATTTATGTACCCAATTAACTTTTAAAATATGACTATCAATTATGTTTTCTGGTATTAAATGACTTGAACTAGAACTAAATTTCTTTTCTCACCTTCATGAGCACAGTAACACTTCTAAATTCAAATGAAAAATATACTTGGTTTTTATCACAACTTCTATTAAGCTCTTTATCGTGACATATCTTTACTTTCCTTCATTCTTCATATAAATCTCACCTCTACTGCTAATTATTTATAAAAAAAATTTTTTCTGCTGAACTCATTAGCATTCTGGCAATGTTTTAAAGATCCTGTTAAAAAAAAGTATATAGATTTGAATTATATTATGAAGAATCTTAGAAGACCAAAAAAGGACACATTTCTTATGCCTTCAAATAAATTTTCTTCCTACAGGTTTTAAACTTATCCATGTATTATTTAAAACAAAAGAAACCAAAACTAATTCTAATCATATTTAAATTAGTACTTAGGAAAACAAAATGGTGAATACTGACTTGACTTCTTGTTACTATTTTTTGATTTTGCATACTTTGAATAAAAGAAGTCATGTAAGAAAAATATTCTTATACTTGTAACTGAAATATTTGGTACAATCATCATGTTCTACAAATATGAAGGATATTTATAATTTTTCTTGCCATGGCAAAATGTAAAACAATGTGTCAAAACGATCACAGGCTTGACTACTCACAGACAATTAAGGCTTTGGCAGATGAGCACATTAATATCTAATCTGCTATTTCTATTCAAAAACAAAGTCTAGCTGTTGTCTGGGATTTATTAAATTGGTCATTCTCCTTTTTCTTGTGAAGTGGTTCATATTTACACATTGAAGTCTCAGTTTATATTTGTGTTTGGCAATAAAAATGGCAATACTGAGTTTTGCTATGAAAAGGTAGGTGACTTGTTAAAATAAGGAATAAGCAAAGAAATGCACGAGATGAACTTTCTGCTCTTTCTGAAGTCCATATGTTTCTTAATATGATTCAGCCCTGTTTTTGTGGCTGACGAAGTGTTTTGTAGTTCTAGATCTGGGCTCAATAACTGTATTTTAGCTCAGAAAAGCCAACTGTATGTAGTTAATTGTTGGACTGTTTACATTAGTCTCATTTCTAACGGACCTGGAAAATGTTTTCAGCATCCAACAGAGAGAGTTTTTAATGTGGAACATTCAAAATAAAACATCATTTTCCAATATATCAGTTGTTTCAAAATATTTTCTATGCTGAAATATACTCAGTGATCACCATTAATGATAAAGTATCTTAATCCTCCTCCGAGATATTGGAAATTTCTGGTGGCCTCTGATATACCATTACATACATTTGATAATTAAGCTGGCAGTTTACTTCAGGTACTACATTTTGCATACACTAATCACTGATCAACTACAACATTCCTGACTATTTCTTTGTTTGTCTCTCCCACTGGGTCCTAAGCTCCTTGAGACCAAGAACTGTGGCTTTTACCTTGTATAGTTTGGGCTTAAAACAGTCCCCTCATTGTAAGCATTCATTTGTTTTTCTCTAAATGTTCATTGGATACTGCTAGGTGTGAGGCAAAGTGTCAAGGTTTTAATTTTAGTTACTTTGTATCCTCAGAACAAGGTAATAGCACAGGCATGTTATTGTCCTCATTTTGCAGGTGAGGAAATGGAGGCACAGAGAAGATAACCATGACAGGGTGAGTGGTGAGCCCGGCTTCAGACTCAGGCAGCCTGATTTCAGAAGCTCGGCTTCTACCTTCTCAAATATTGCTTTCCAACAATGGTCAGGGTTAAAAGATCAGGGAGAACAGTAGTGAAGAGGACCCTAAAAAAAGACAGTTAGGTGAATAACAGAATACAAACGCCCAATCTTCGAGCTGGACCTGTGAAAGTTGTTGATTGCACAGCTCCAGTCTTCATTGCTTCAACCACTGTCTTATGTTGCCTTTGATTTATTAGACACATCTCTGTATTCACATTGTGTATACAGTTATACTTTCCAGAGGAAGTTAAATAAAATCTAAGTGCTCCGATCAGAAATCTATACTCTCAGGGTACTTAATTAAAATTAGAAGGATCTTAATAAGTCCACATTCCAGTAGCAAATACTTCAAATATCATATTATTATCTAAATATACCCCCAGAGGGCTGATGATATATCTTAAAGGATATTTGAATTTTTTAAATTGGTGACATAAATTGTGTTTATGATAGAAACTTACAAGGAATGTTTTGTATAGAAAATTCTCTCTATTGCTTAAATAGGACCTGGGAATCCAAGCAGCAGACTAAAGATATAGAGAGCAGAGGCTTTAGAGCAAAGAGAGTTATCCAGGTTAGAACTCTCTTCTAATGGAAAAATTAGAGAAATAAAACTTAGTGTCGCCTGACCAGGCAGTGGCGCAGTGGATAGAGCATTGGACTGGGATGCGGAGGACCTGGGTTTGAGATCCCAAGGTCACCAGCTTGAGCAAGGCTCATTGGGTTTGAGTAAGGCTCACCAGCTTGTGCCCAAGGTTGCTGGCTTGAGCAAGGAGTCACTTGGTCTGCTGTAGTCCCCCCACCCTCGGTCAAGGCACATATGAGAAATCAATCAATGGACAACTAAGGAACCGCAATGAAGAATTGATGTTTCTCATCTCTCTCCCTTCCTGTCTGTCTGTCTCTATCTATCCCTCTCTCTGACTCTCTCTGTCTCTGTCACAAAAAACAAACAAACAAAAAACTTAGTGTCAATGTGCTCTCAAAAATGTGTCATAGTTGGCATGTGTGTTTGATTGACAGGAACACAAAAGCTAGGAAGCAGGATTTCTAGCCCTGTGTTCCAATCCTGGTGTAATTTTTGCATAAAAAGAGATAAGTCTTTACATGTGAATTCCCAATATTATAGACACTAGACACATATGTCCAAATTTAATTTTAAATTTAAACTTAAATTAAATTATAAATGCATTTCCTTCATCACACTACCCATATTTTAAATGCTCAACAGCCATATGGGGTTCATGGCTACCATATTGGCGAGGACAGATCATAGTACATTTTCATGACCACAAAGAGAGACATCTGTTAGACAACCCTGCTTTATATCAATCACTTCCCAGATTTCTTGATTTGAAGCATAAGGTAGTTCTGACCTCCTCATTGCTCATTTGTATGTATGAGTCTCCTAAATGAGTGACTGGGCTAATGTTTCCTTGTGTGGTGGGTTCTGGGTATTATCCATGGAAAGGTAAGAAAGAAGAACATCTCTGGAAACACTAGTCCTGTCATTATTTTCCCCATGCCATAGTTATTGAGGAGAAGACAATTTGTGTCACAATGGCCCTAATAATTACCTTTGTCTGCAAGTCCTCAGCCAGCAGAAACCCTCAGTCTTAAGTCCACTCACTCTGTGTTGTAGTGACTTACAGGTCTAGCCTGATGGTCACTAGAGGGACTAACTACTTTTGATGCTGCTCCCAGCATGGTTCACCACCTGTTTCTATGGCTTCCGGTATTGGATGAATTACTAATGATTCCTCTTTGATGTCAAACATATGGAAATAATTCAATTATTGGCACTACTGGAAGAATGAATATTAAAGAGTCTCATAAACCTGGATGAATCAAAAATATTCTGAGGAAGATTTGTGGTATCTTTTGTGCTCATTAAAATTCACCCTTTTGTTTCAATTCCCTAGTCACCCTACACAGCATCTTAGCAATACTATCCTTTGACCTGTTTTGGCAATCAAACATGCCTACAGTTCCTCAGCAAGATCTGTAAGTATTCACACCAAGTACAATAGATAAAGTTGACAAGTAACCTCCAGTCTATTCGGATTAGTCTTTTCCTCCAAATATGTTAAGATAATGTCAGGTTTTATTACCAAATTAATTTAAAATGAAAGAAACAAACAATTTGCAGAGCTTATTAGATTTTAAATTGCAGAGATGGGATTGCTGACCAGTAGCTCATTCTTATTTCTACTTAAATGTCTACTACCTTAAAAGCCCTTCTCTGACTACCCACACTAGGTTAAAACTACATCTAAAAAGCTCTCCAAAGCAGCTTGCATTTTTCTTTTTCTTTTCTTTTTTTTTTTATCAAATGAGATGCAGGGAGGTGGAGAGATAGACTCCCACATGCACCCCGATTGGGATCCACCTGGCAACTCCCGGCTGGGGCTGATGTTCTGCCTATGTGGGTCTGCTGCTCCGTTGCTTGGCAACCATGCTATTTTAGCACCTGAGGCAAGACCATGGAGCCATCTTCAACACCCAGGGCCAACTTGCTCATTCAAACCATGGCTGCAGGAGAACAGGGGGGTAGAGAGGGGAGAAGCAGATGGTTGCTTCTTCTGTGTGTCCTGACCAGGAATCAAATCTGGGACTTCCACACACCAAGCCGATACTCTACTGCTGAACCAACTGGCCAGGGCTGCACTTTTCTTTTATTAAGTTATCATGGTATAAGTTCTTAGAAGGCAGAAAAGTGGTCTCTTCTGCTTTCTGCTTTCATCTTTGTACCAAGTTCATTGCCAGCAAATAATAAGCACTCAATAAAATACATACTTGGTGAGTGGATAGGGAATAAGTGGGTGACAGATCATTCCTGTTCAGGCTGCTAGAAGTGGCCTCTTCTCTCCAGTATCTGTCTAGTCTTAGTTATCTGAGGCAATGCTTGCTCTATTAATATCTGCTTATTCCAGCTCACAGACAACAGTTGGCCTTCATTTCCCAGCCTCTCTTATAGTTATGTTTGACCAGTGAAATGCAGACAGAAGACATGCATGTCCTTTCCATGTCTGCCCTATAGAATTCCTATGTGGCCCTCCACATGTTCTTTTTTTATAGGCCGAGCACCAAGGCTCCAATAAAGTGCAGTGAAGCTCAATAGGAATGCAGAGCCACAAGATGGAAAAATGGCCCCAAAAGCCACGTGTTAGTTTGCTAGGGCTGCCATTACCAAATGCCAAAAACCAAGTTGCTTAAACAACAGAAATTAATCGTCTCATAGTTCTAGAGGCCAGAAACCTATGATCAACATGTCAACAGGGTTAATATTTTTTGAGGGCTGCAAAGGAACCGTTCTATGACGTTCTTTTGGTTTGTAGATGGCTCCCCACATGTTCCCATGACATTATCTCTGTATTTGTACCTATATCTAATTTTATAAAGACACCATTCCTATTGGATTAAAGGCTCACCTTATTCATGGTAACTAATTACATTGCAACAACCCTATTTCCAAGTTATGTTCAGAGATACAAGGGCTCAGGACTTCAACATATGAATTTTTTCAACTGACAACTGACCACATAGAAGGTACCTACCTAAAAGGAACACCTGCATTACACTTTGTATTAGACATTAGATACTTGTGTTAAATCACCAAGATTTAAGGTTTCTTCTTATAGCACCTAGTTACAATTACAAAGACATCATTTTGTCACAATAACCTTGGCCTTAAAAGTAATATAGGGCTCTGGCCAGTTGGCTCAGTGGTAGAGCATCAGCTGGTGTGTGGATGTCCTGGGTTCAATTCCTGGTCAAGGCACACAGAAGCAGCACCCATCTGCTTCTCTACTCCTCCCCCCTCATTTTTTTCTCCCCCCCCCCCCCGCAGCCAAGGCTTGATTGGAGCAAGTTAGAGCCAGACTCTGAGGGTGGCTCCATAGCCTAACCTCAGGTGCTAAGAAGAGCTTTGTTGCTGAGCAACAGAACAATGCTTCAGATGGGCTTGCTGGGAGTCATCCCTTGCCTGTCCTCCTCTCACTGAATAATAATAATAAAAAAGTAACAAAGATAATAATCTACTCATATATTATTCTCTTTGCAAATGTTTTTTAAAATGCTTCAGATTATCTCTCAGCCTCCAGACTTGTCATTCTGGCAATTCTGTCTGGATTGCCAATATTTGATTGTTCCATTGGATGGGTCACTGTCTGGAGAGGGGTCATTCTTAGCTATGTGGTAAAAGCAGACAGACCTTAATGTTGGAATACCTGGCCTTTAGTCTGGCTCTGTCTCTAAAAAAACAGCATGACCTTAAGGCAAATTATGTTTCTCTCTAAGCCATTTTTTACTCATTTACAGAAAAAAAAAAGACAATACTTCCCTCCTGGGGTTGCTGGGAGGATTAATCAAATTAAATTAATCTTTACAATTGGCACTGAGTCTGGCACGGACTTACTGGGCAGTATGGTTTTTAAAGAAGAGGCAGATTTCTTATCTGGGAACTGTGATCTCACCTTCTTCATTGGCATGCAATGTTGTAGGGACACAAGATTTAGCAGCTGCACTAGTAAGACAAACCTAGGGGTAGCTAGGAAAGGCCAGTAGAATATGAGTTATACTCTGAGGGGCATATAAGCATTTTAACCCAATAAGAATTTTCTGTCACTCAAACCTATCCAGAGCTAGACCACCTTTTAAAGTAGTGAGTTTTTTTGTCCCCAAATGTGTTCAAATATAGATGTCATGACCATTTGGTGGAGGTATTATGGGGCATTGAATCATAAGATGAATAGTTGAAGTAGATTTACAACATGCACATCACATGATTATAGAAATAGTAGGTAGGGTCCATTAGTATAGGATTAGACATAAAACGAATACATTCTTTCGGAGTACAGAGAGACAAAAAGTTTGCATGAAACATGCCCAGCGCAGAAACTCTAATGGTGGACAGTGGAAGCATGGGAGACAGAGTTACGTGAGAGAGCAGACAGGAAGCCACCAAAGTGGAAGAAAGACAGTGGTTTGGAAATTCAAGAATATATTTCCTCTATGACACAATTTTTCCTAGAACTGGCCCTACACTCTAGTAGGAAAAAGCAGAATTCTTTTCAAAAGCTGTTTTTACTGTCACTGCCCTGTGCATCATCAACCTTACGTTCTTCTCTAGTAATTACCCATCAAAACCAAGCCCGCAGCCCAGTAGTTGAGGGGACATCTTTCCTGTGCATCCATCAAGCCAAGCTAAGTACCCATGAACCAGGCCACCACCGGCTAGGACTTGGTAGAATTGCCTCTGTGCCTTAGGCCAGGCTGCTGGGCATCAAACGCCCTCTCCGAAAGCGTGGTTCTGAGCAACTGGTGAGCAGGCGGTGCCTGCAGACTTTCCAGGTGCAGACTGGGATGGCCAGTATCAGCACTTACTGGGGGTGGAGAAAGGGGAGCCTTTTGAAAACCCTGTGGTCAGTTACACCCATCAAGACTTGCATTCTTACCTTTATTTACTAGCTGAGGTATAAGCCTTTCATCCCCACTTTGCTTTTTCCTTCCTCTTCCCTGCACAACCTCCCGCTGCGCCTTTCTCCCTTACCGGTTTTTCCTCTGTATCATACGGCCCCCCAACATGGTGGCAAATATACTTCCCACCTTCAGCTCCACAGCCTGATTGAAACTTGGATGTCGCTGGACCCAACACGTCTCTTGCAGTTGTTCGTTCCCGCACACAGCACCCACTCCGGGGCGGTGGGTCAGGGCACCAAGCACTCCCCAGGACTACTTCCAGATCATCGTTCCTCTGCCATAGGAGAAGAAACATGGCTCCGGGGAAGGCTTCTGCCGTCTGAATCTGCTTTCATTTGCAACCTTAATTGCTCCACACATGGTAGAAAGGACTAATTTTAGCATTTCCCTCATTTACCAAGTCATAAATTTTGCAGCATAAGTTAATCCCACCTAGTCTAGGTTCAAACTCTTGCTCTGCCCCCTACTTGCTATTTGAACTTTGGAAAGTTATTTAACCTTTCAGAGCTTCAATTTTTATCTAGGAAATGGAAATAAAAATGCCTACCCAAGGGTATTGCTGGGAATTGAGTGACACAATATGTGTGAAATCATCATAACAGACATAAAATGTGAATTTGGATAGAAATGCCTTTAGCAGGGTGAACATATTTCACCCTGAGGTAGTTAGGAGTTAGTTATAGATACTTCCTTAATATTAAAACTACTTGGTAAAACGGTTCTGCACTGGTTCATCAATTGTAACAAGTCCACTACATTAATACAAGATAATAATAGAAGAAAAAACTGTGGGAGGAGGGAAAGAATATATGAAAACTGTGCTTCCCACTTAGTTAGTCTGTAAATCTAAAACTGCTGAGAAATTAATCTATTAATTACAAACATTCTCTACTTCTATAAAGTAGGTATATCCAAGAATTGATACTTGTTGAAGCTGGTGATGGGTACATGTGGTTCATTATACGTCTTCTCTCTAAATTTTCCCCAATAATAAAGTTTTAAAAAAATATTTGGTTAAACTGAGCCTCTTAGTTAAAGGGAGATATTTGACAACATCTCCAAATATCAGGTATCTGCTTCAATTCATTTAATATGTATTAATCATCAAACTCAGTGTTAAATTTTGCTGTGGAGGCAAAGGCATAACTTGTGAAATGAAGGAGTGACATCAGAAAACAAAGTAATAGAGAACTTAATTTCATAGTACAGAATGCAAGTTTTTTGAGAAGTTTGGAGGAAACAAAATAGAAGTTTTACCAATAAATCTGCAAGTTTCTGAGCATCTGAATATCATGAATTCTGCCAGACAAAATATACGGACTTTTGGCTGACTTGGAGGTATAGGTTGTCACATTCTGTTCAACTTGGATTTTTCTTTTGTTAATCCCAAAGTAAAGGACAGACAATGCCAAAACTATTTAGTAAGATCTCATTCTTGAACTGAAAGTAAGGAAGTGATGAAGCAATGTAAAAGCACACGTTACGGGTTTAACAGTGCCCGAAGTTGACTGTCTTCGGAACGGAGCCGAGTGCCAAGCAGGGAGTTCCTGATGAAATAATCATTCAGGTGGTTGTCGGCCTTAGACAATTAGTGCAGGTTCTATGAGGAGTTCAGATGAGGAGAACAGTTTTGTCTTAGGCTAGTTTAAATTAAAAAAAAAAAATGTGTCTATGTGCATACATATGTTATAGACATTTTAATCTTTGTAAAATTTATTGAGACTTGCTAGGGTACTTATAGTAAATTCTGCCTTATTGGAGAAGTAAATGATGGTTCTGCATGAGATTCTAATGTTGATTCTCACAAAATTTATACATTAAGTAATTTATCAAAGAGAGAGAGAAAAGATTGTATATGTAGATTTTCACAGAGAAGCTCTGAAATCGTAAGGCCTTGGGGAGCAGGAACATTTGGGATGCTATGTAGGACTATCTGTTATGCTAACATTGGATCTCAAAATCAAACTTCCTGAAGCACAAAGTCAAGGCGGTTGTGTATTTCAATTTGTAGCAGCTTGTTTAGCACACAGGTATCGTGGTAACTCTTAATTTAGATTCCAGAAACAGAGAGAGGGGATTTGGATCTAATCAATCCTCTTCCCCCTTTTTTCTAACTTATAGAATCTTTTGAACAGTAAATAAATTTTTGAGGGTGCAAAAGAAGAATATCTCTACTGTGGAGCTGCTTTTTCTGACTTCTCTGGGGAGCTGCTAAATCATCCCCCGTGTTCCTAGCTGCTGCCAATTCCTGGAAGTTTCCTTGGTTTTAAGAAACAAATCCAAGAAATCATAGCTTTTATCTGGAGAAGAGATAGAAAGTTGTGCTGAATGCACTGAACCAAGATGGAGCAGCAGTCATGTCCAGAACTCAAAATTTTAGGGTTGATAATTGACCCGGAACCAAGGGGTCACCTCTATTTTCAGAAGAAAAAAGACTGAAGGTCAGTTTGCGATGTTTCACAGGACATACAACATGTAGCTAAGGATCTGAATCTAGATTTGTCTGACCCCCTAAACGTTGGCTTCCCATTATGATGCTTTTATGGTTTTAGTTTGTTGATTCTGGGTCAACAATTCAAGCAGAGGAGAAAAGATGAGGTTCTTAACTCATTCCCTGAAGCCATTGAAATTATTATTAAAAAGAAAATCTTCTGTGTACATAGCAAAGAAGTCAGCGTTTCTTAGGATAATTTGAGGGAAATCCTCTCTTGTTCTAAAATATGTTCCTTTTGGCCTTGGCCGGGTTGCTCAGTGGATAGAACGTCATCCTGGCACACAGAGGTTGTGAGTTTGATCCTCAATCAGGGCACGTATGAGATGCAACCAATGAGTGCACAACCAAATGGAACAATTTAGTGGAACAGCAAGTTGATGCTTCTTCCTCTCTCTCTCTCCCTCTCTCTCTCTTTCTCTCTCTCTCTCTCTCTCTCCTTCTCTCTCCTTTTCCTCTTCTCTGTCTTTACCCCCTCCTTTCTCTCAATTGAAAAATAAAATAAAATAATATAAAATAAAAATCTTCCTTTCTTTCAACCTACAAAAGTGCTATTCATGTACATTATTAGAAATTCCACCATGGTGTGTTCAGTCCTTTGCTTTCAATATTTCTTTTTCTTTCAAAAAGAAAAAATATACCCAAGGAAAGAATGGCATATTGATCATTAAGACCAGTCTCAATAGTGAGTTAATTACATGCTTTATCCTTTCTCAGAAGGGACTAGAATATTCCAACTTAATAGAAAAGGAAAGATATGCTGTTTGGGTTCACAACCTGGGGCTGTGGATTGCTTAAGGTACGAGGATGAGACAGCTAGGAAGTTAGTAACAGAGAAGAGGTCACTAAACTAGTCTGGTATGGTAACACACACGGCATGTTCTTTGGCAAAGGTCTTCTCATTTTTAGAAAAAGCCCTTAGTTTGTGTTTAGGCTTATACTGAAATAATAGCATAATAAAATTTTGTCCAAAATCCCAGTGAGGATGCCCAGGTGCCACACCTGCAGTAACCTCCCAAGAGGAAGGACTGTGTGCACAGTGAGCTCGTGCTGCCCGGACAGTGTGCTGAGTGCTGTGCGGATCTCACACACATCCTGTCTGCGTAGTGACCCTGAAAGGCAGGTTACTGGACTCTCATGCAATTAGTAGCAGCCACGCACATCTTCAGTTTTAAAAGGATGCAAATGTCAATTATTCATTACATACAGATCTTTTACAGAGAAAAACAAAACAAAACCAGTGTTAGTTTAGACATTTCCGGCATATGAAAAAGTACTGAATTTTAAACCAAAAATTCTGTTTTCAAGCCCTGTGAAGGTCTCTGACAAGTTGTATGACTCTAGCTGAACATCTTACGTTAAGCCTCAGTTTCCTTATCTGCAAAAGATGGGGATGATAGTAATAACCTACCTAAGTCCCAGTGCTTCCAGACGAATTTGCTATTCCAGTGTGTTTGGTGTAACCATTTATCCCAGGTCCGTGGGAGAAGAAGCTATGAAGGAGGAGGCAGATTCTCAGTTCTCAGACTGACAAGAAACACTTGGCCTATTGCACAATTTTGCTCAAGGCCAGCTCTTTCCCCTAAATATCTTTCTTATGTCATATACGCCATTATGGTTCTCATACAGCTCTGTCAGATTTCTATAAAACTGTCATAAAGAGTAAAAAAAAATACCTTACATTCTTGGTACTATTGACCCTGAGAAGAAACATACTTGCCCAAAAAGGACTCTTTGCGGTTAACTGGGCCCAAATTCATACTCAGAGTCTAGCAACCATTGTTTGCAGATGCCTTTCACACACTGTATTTCCAGGAATAGCCAGAGACTGAGCTACCAAGTATCTTGCATTGTGTTCCTGCCATCTGTGCCAAACCTTATAAAGGGAGTTTCTGGAATCTTATTTTGTTTATTAGGTTCACACCTGTTCCATCCAGTCAGAGCTGCCCAGCTATATCCTCATTTACAACTTTATCAGCCAATCAGATTGGCTCCATAATTATCAATCAGGATGCATGGTTCCAAACAATCATGACAGTGCTATTTGGATTAATCAAGCTATGCAAATTTGGATCCCTCATTTGCAAAAAAAAAATGGATCAATCGGGGAGGAAGGTAAGCACTTCCTCTATAGAGTAGGCTCCCCTTTGTCTCAGGGTAGTGCACTTTTGGTTTCCGGCGGGGGTTGTGTTTCCCTGGTTTACCCACTGTTCATCTGAATGAAGCTTCTCTTTTTTGCCATAATGCATCCCAGACTGGGGACTCCTGTTGACATTAAGTTGGTGGCAGTGAGCTTTTGTTGACACTATTAATGTATCTGAAGTATCTATGACAAATATATAAACAATCTAAAAATGACAGTATCTCTGGAATAGCTGGAGGGAACATCAAGTAAACACAAGTAGAACACCCATGAATAGGAAGCAAAACCATTCATTTCGGTGGACGGAGTAACTCCATTGCACTGTGTCATCTTGATCCTCATCAAATAAAAAATGGGCAAAAACTGAGGAGATAATCAAGAGACATTGCAAGAAGATCTGAATGGTAGACATTCCTGGCACATAACATTCAACGTTTGATGAGATTTAGAATTAATACTGAGATTTTTCTGGTCCTGAACACTTAAGGTTGAAAGTTCAAATCTCCTTTTACCTCTTCTCTGTGGCTAAATGGAGAGGAAAGTGTTGCTGCACTATTAATATGGAAGTATTAATATGGCTTTGTTTAAGGAAACTACTCAGAATTCCCACCATTATAATCTCCAGGTTTTGAATCTGGAGAAAAAAATACCTTCCGAACAGCGATTTGAATGTCCATGTACTTAGCTTGCTTTTGAAGGAGGCTTGGGACAATTTGGACCACCAAGGAGTAGAGCATAATCCAACTGGCAGATGAGGACTCCCAGGAAAAGGAAGACCTCTTGCGAATGTTTTGAACTCACTGAACACAGCTGCCTTGCAATGAAATGGAGCTTTAAAAATGATGATTTTCCAAAGTTTCTAGAGTAAAGATTTAACTGAAAAACAAAAATAACACATGTTCTTAAAAGAATCAATACCTGTTTTTACTAGTAGTAAAATCAAATGGCTTGTCTTTGGAAAGCCTTTCAGAAAAAGAGAGCCTGTTATTTCTTTATTTGTATCAAACCTGACACTGAGGCAGGACATCATTTAACAAAGTTGTCAGAAGAATGGAATACCAAACTGGGAAACGATGTTCTTGTACCCGGAATGCCTATGTGGAGGATTTTGAAGAAGTTCATCAAGAGCTGTATATTAGTGAAATATCGAAAAGAAAAACTCTTAGTATGAATAATTTTTGGCAGAACTTACTTTCTCTCTAAAACAAAGAGACTTTCAGCAGAACTTACTTTTTCTAAAGACTCCCTACCCCTGGTCTTGAGGCTGGGTTCCCAGGCTGTGGCCTTGGATAGTTTTGCCAGGTTGCAGATGTTCCCAAAATGTTTCTCCCTGAACTAATCTTATAGAAATATACTGTAAGAGAGCTTGTTTACTGCTTTGTTTTACTGCAATGCTTCCCCTCCTCCCCATTCCTCAATCAGTATATAATTTTGCCTTTAAAAGCTAGCCCCAAACTGTATTCGGGGCCACATGATTTGAACAACTTAGATCTCCATGCGGTCGCCGGCTTTTAATTAAAAACTCCTTAATTTGGCTACTTAATTGGTGTGGCAAAAACATCTGCTTCTCGCTATTCCAATACAACATTAGCATCAGTTCTCTTCCAGATGTCCCAGTTAAGGGCACTTGTATTTACGGATTCTCTTACAAACATTCCTTATTGATTTTTACATGAAACATTAGTCCTTTGTTATCTATTCTTTAATAACACTTTTAAGACGCAGACCATCTTAAGAATATCTACAAAGCTAATTTCATTAACAATTTGGTCAATGTTAAAATACCTTATAGTGAGCACGAAGTAGACTCTTAGTAACTCATTTTACTCAAATTGATAAGCACTAACGGCAGTAGTTTGGTACCTAGAAAATTCATAATTGTCTTCAATTAAGATGTTCTGATCTGTACTATTTCCCAGTATTCACTTTATAATATTGACCAATAAAAATACACCACTTTTATTGTATTCCTTAGCTATTTACTGACTATACTTTCTTTTGTTTTGTTTAGAAATAATCTTGAGCCTGACCTGTGGTGGTGCATTGGATAAAGCGTCAACCTGGAATGTTGATGTCACCGATTCGAAACCTGGGCTTACCAGGTCAAGGCATATATGGGAGTTGATATTTTCCTGCTCCTCCTCCTCCCTCTCTCTCTTTTTCTCTTCTCTCTAAAATGAATAAATAAATAAATACATTTTTAAATATAATAATCTTGAAAGTTTACATACAAAAAATGTTAACTAAATTTATATTTTAAAACACAAAGTTTATATTAAAATAGAAAAGTATGAGAATAATATACAGGGTTATTTAATATAAATACTTTGTACAAAAATATAAGGAAAAATAAAACTCTAACTACTGTTAACAATTTAGTGCATTTCCCAGTTTTGTTTTGTTTTGTTTTGTTTTTAGGAGAGACAGTGAGGCAGACTTCCATATGCGCCCCAACCAGGATCCACTCGGCAACTCTGTCTGGGATGGTGCTCGAGTACTGAGCTATTTTTAGTGCCTGAGGCTGATGCACACCAACAGAGCCATTCTCTGCACCTGGAGCCATCCTGTGCACCCAAGACCATGATGGAACCAATCAAACCACTGGTGGTGGGAAGGGAAGAGGGAGAGAAGGAGAAAGGGAGTAGGGGAGAAGCAGATGGTCACTTCTCTTGTTTACCTTGACTGGGAATTGAATCCAGGATGTCCATACACCATGCTGAAGCTCTATAAACCAAACCACCAGTCAGGGCCAGTTTTTATTTCTATCACATGTTTGTATGTGCTGAGACCATGTGTCTGAACCTTATTCCATTCTGCATCAAACATCGTTTATGTATCATAAGTATTTTCCCATGGCATTCATTTTTCAAAAAATATTTAAAGTTATATAACATTTCTCAGTATGGATTTAAAACATTTAACACTCCTTTTATTAGAATATATACAATTTCTCTCTAAAATAATGATGCAATTAAACTTCTTTTTGATATCATTTCCTAAAAAAAACTTTACAAGGAGTAAAAAAGTACAAGCCTTAAAGATGCAATCTTTTTTCAGATTTAAAATCCACAAAATGCTTTGCTTTCTGTACATCAGCCATGTAAGAATGTCTCTGTTCCCACTCCCAAGCAGTTTGAGAGTGAGTTTCACTAAATTCCTATATTCTCTATTGTTTATTTCTTTTTCCTTCTTAAAATTCATTTTAAGTGCCACATAATGGCTTTGTATTTTTTTTGGTTCCCGGTACAATTAAGCTTGTTTTTGAGAGATTTACTTGCAATTTATAGTCATATATAAAATATTTACTCTAGTTTACTTTTGAAATAACCTTTTTATGACTTTTTGCTTTGGCTGATGTCAAACATTTCTGTGACCAGTTTTAGTAAATTTATACATTCTCTTTTGCTATGGTACAAACTAACAAGAATCCAGAAGTGACAATTTCTCTATAGTTACTCTTCTTCCAAAGGTCCACACAGAGCGTTTGATTCAATTATACCATAATATTTGGCAGGAAAATTGTATAGATATAATTATAAATTCATACACAGCATCATGAATCTTGTGCCCCTTGTTATAAGAACTCTTTCTACTACTTATTTTGAAATAACATTTTAAAATCAAAATTGAATTACATTTTTCTCTATTAGATCTTAAGATATTATCCTAAAAATCAACTTGGCTGCGAATATTGGGAAAATCTTAGCCATAGGTTATAATGTTACTGTGTGCCAAGATAACTTGGCTGAGAAATTCTGGGTAAGATTCAGAAATATAGGATGAGACTTTTCCTTTGGCATGGGATTGGATGTACAAGAAATTGTTGAAAGAATATGAAAGAGCAAACTGTCAATTAAGAATACATTTTTGGATTCCAAGATGGCGACAGAGTAGGTAAACGTTCCAAATGCTACCTTTCAGGACCAAATTGGATTACGACTAAATTTAAGAACAATCAACTTGAAAACCAATTCAGGACTAAATGAAGAGGAGTTCATAACCAAGGAGTCAAGAAGAAGCCACATCAAGACTAGTAGGAAGGGCAGAGACGTGGAAAGGGCTGCCCCACTCCCAGGAGTGAGTGGCAGGGGAGGGTCCAGAGCGACTCTCATTGTGGAAAGAATCGCCCTGAGAGGTGAGGGTCCAAAGCCCCAGGCCTGGCACCCCAATGTAGAGTCCCAGAGCCTAGAAAAGGTGCCCACAGCATTCAGTGGTGAAAAGAGTTGAGGTTTCTGTCTGTACGAAAGAGACAGGAGCTCTCAGAGACGCCGGCTCCATCTTAAAGGGTCCATGCAGAAAATCTCATGCACAGCCACTTACCTGAGGCTTGGGGCAAGGGTGAGCTGAAAGGACTAGAGATGTATGAAGAGATTGTAAAGTTGGTGGCCCAGGAAGAGACACTGTGAGGGATAGCCACCAGAAACCCTGTGTGAAGTCATTCTCCAATATGGCATTCACCATCTTTCTTAGATGGAGCAATCCTTTCCATGTGACATCAGCCTGGGGGCAAGTAATTGCTCTACCCTCAGGAATCTTTCCTGCCCTACCCCATGGAGACTGGGCCATTCTGAGAAATCACCCAGGAAGCAGGGGGTGTATTAGTCACTCAGTTTCTGGTGTTGAGGCTGGAGCTTTCCTCCACATTCTCTTGAGACTGTGACTGGTGATCCCACCTCATGAGAGATTCAGTAGACATTGTCCAAACTGTGGCCAGACCACATCTCTGGGTCTCAAAGGCCACATCCACCAAACTCTTGGTGGCCATACCCACTGGACTCCCAGGGGCTACATTCTACTGAGGTCTGTGATAAAAGTCTAAACAGACTGAGATCTGAAGCTCAGGGATGGAAGCCACACCCATCAACCTTCCTAATCTCCAAATTGCTTCAGGCTCTAGACTCTAACAGAGTTTTTTTTTTTTTTTTTTTTTTTTTGGTGGCTGAGCCCAATAAGCAGCCAGCATACAGGCTGCAAAAGGTGGTCCTCAGGGAATCTTGGCCTTTTGCTGACATTCCCTCAGGCCCAGTGTGGGTAAAAGCCAGCCTAGGTGTGTGTCTTGGTATTTCCATGTGCACCCGAACCCAGCAGAGGCAGCCACAAACTCCAGATTGTTTGTTACTCCAAGAAGGTTGCTGAGGGCCAGTCACAGGCAGTGTCCATCACTGGTCTGCTCTGGGTTTCCTCCAGGGATGCCCAGGGCTGGCACATTCAGTAGCAAGCTGTGGAGAGCATTGGTTCAGGACCTAACAATCCTTGCTGACAGTGTGTCCTAAGGGAGAGCTTGTTGGACAAAAGGCCCAGCTGAGGCGAGTTTTGCTTTCTGTGGTCAGCAACTGTACAGCGGCTCATGTGCATTGGACAGGATGAAGTGTCACAGTCAGCTGGCCCAGGTCCTGAATATCCTGCCCTGCTCAGCTAGGTTCTAGAGGGGGAAGGGAGAGAGGCTTGGAGCATGGACATTCAAAGTATGGGTCTTCTGAAGTCAATTGTTGGGTCCAGTAGAAAGAGTCTTCTGAAGTCAATAGTTGGGTCCAATAGAGAGGTTTAGTCACTTTCTGGAGGGGCACAGTCAGCCCAGGAGAGGACTCTCTTGGTCTTTTACCCTGAGACCAGGGGCTCCCCAGCTGGAAGAACTTCTGTAGAGGGGATTGTTAGCTCTACTCAATCTGAATCTGTTGCTTACTTTAATGGGGAGAAATAGAATTGGCATATCCAGCAGTGCCTGAGGGATTAGGCTCTGGAGTAGGGGCCACTTTCCCTATACTGAGCTCCTGACCAAGTGACCCCTGAAGTAGGGGGGTCTCACTAATGTTGTATTACCAATCTCAGCTTCCTTAACCCACCACGCTTGCACCTATAGAGGGGTTGGTAATGTGAGGCTAAATGGAGCCAACAGCATTCAATAGTCATACAACTGGAGGGTAAATATTGTCCTCGAGATGCATTATTAGAGCAAGAAACTCAGGTGGCCTGGAGGTCTGTACCACTGAGACCATCTTTCTCATAAAGATACCACAACAAATTGCAAAGTCAGAGCAGAGCTACCTAATACACAGATAAAATGGCAGACAAAGAAATATGACCCAAATGAATCAACAAGAGAAATCCCCAGAAAAAGAAGTAAATTAAATGAAAGTAATCAAACTACCAGATGCTGAGTTTAAAATAATGTTTATTAGGATGCTCAAGGATCATAGAGCAACAATGGATGATCATAATGAGAACTTAAAGAGATAGCAAATATCAAAAAGGTCATTGAAATCATAAAAAAGAACCAGTCAGAAATGGCAAATAAGCCCTGGCCAGTTGGCTTAGTAGTAGAGCATCAGCTTGGCATGTGAATGTCCTGGGTTCAATTTCCAGTCATGGCACACAGGAGAAGTAACCATCTACTTCTCCATCCCCACATTCTCTGTCTTTCTCTCTCTTTACCTCCCGCAGCCATGGCTTGATTGGTTCAAGTTCATTGGCCTTGGGTGCTGAAGATGGCTCCATGGAGCCACTGCCTTAGTAACTAAAAGTAACTTGGTTGTGAGCATGGCCCTAGATGGGCAGAGCATTGACCCCAGATGGGGGTTGCCAGGTGGATCCTTGTTGGGGCACATGTGAGTGTCTGTCTCTTTATCTCTCCTCCTCTCAGTTAGAAAAGAAGAAAAAAAGTAAATGACAAATACAATATCAGAAATGAAGATTGCACTAAAAGGAAACAACAGCAGACTGGATGAAATTGAGGATCAATTCAGTGATTTAAAGGACAAGATAAACATAAGCACAGAAGAAGAACATCAAAAAGAAAATAGGCTCAAAAAGACTGAGGGAACTCTAAGAGACTTCTGCCACAACATAAAGAGAAACAACATTCACGTTATAAGGGTACCTGAAGAAGAAGAGAACAAACAAGGGATAAAGAACTTCTTTGAAGAAATCATAACCAAAATTTTCCCTAAATTGATGAAGGAAAAAGTCACACAAGTTCAAGAAGCATAGAGAATCCCATTAAAGATGAACCCAAGGAGGCCTATACTAAGTAAGATTCATCATAATTAAAATGCCAAAATTAAGAGACAAAGAAAGAATACTAAAAGCAGCAAAAGAAAAGCAGTCAATCACCTACAAAGGAGCCCCCATAAGGATGACATCTGACTTCTTAACAGAAACACTTCAAGCCAAAAAGACTGGCAAGAAATATTCAAAACGATGCAAAACAAGAACCTACAACCAAGACTACTCTATCCAGCAAGGCTATCATTTAAAATTGAAGGAGAAATAAAAAGCTTCCCAGACTAAAAAAAGCTCAAGAATTCATTATACCAATCCAATACTGCAAGAAATGTTAAGAAGCCTGTTATAAAAAGAGCAAACGAAAAAAGAAATCAAGAGAAAGAAGACTGTAGGTTAAAAGAATAAAATAACAATGAATAAGTACATTTCAATAGTAACCTTAAATGTAAATAGATTAAATGCTCCAATCAAAGATATAGGGTAGCTGCATGGATAAGAAAACAGGACCCATACATATGCTGTCTACAGGAGACCCATCTCAGAACAAAAGATACACATAGACTGAAAGTGAAGGGATGGAAAAAATATTTTATGCAAATGAAACTGAAAAGAAAGCTGGGATAATAATACTTATATCTGAAAATATAGCCTTTAAAACAAAGGCTATAGTAAGGGGCAAAAAGGTCAATATATAATGATTAAGGGAGCAATCCAACAAGAGGATATAACCATTATAAATATTTATGCATACAATATAGAAGCACCTAAATATATAAAGCAGATTTTGATGGACAAGAAGGGCAAGATCAAAAGCAATACTGTAATAGTAGGGGATCTTAATACCCCACTAACATCAATGGACAGATTCTCTAGACAGAAAATCAACAAAGAAACAACAGCTTTAAATGACACACTAGATCAACTGGATTTAATTGATATCTTCAGACCCTTCCACCCCAAAGCAGCAGACTATACATTCTTTTCAGGTGATCATGGTACATTTTCTAAAATAGACCACGTGTTAGGAAACAAAAAATGTCTCAATAAATTTAAGAAGATTGAAGTCCTATCAAGCATCTTGTCTGACCACAATGGCATAAAACTAGAAATCAACTACAATGAAAAAAAACCTGAAAAAATTCAAACACTTGGAGGCTAAATAGAATGTTGTTGCTTATTTGGAGCAGGAAGTGCCAAATGTTTTATGTATTCATTGTGTGGTGCACAGACAACATCTTGTAGGAAAACATCTAAGTACAAGTCTCCATTCATCATTAACTGTAATAATTCAAGCCGTAAACAAGATCAAATCCAATGCAAAGAATGATGGAATGTTTCGGCAGCTTTGCCAGGACAATAATGAAGATTTTATTAAGTTACTTTTGCATACAGAAGTTCGGTGGCTGTCAAAGGGTATATCTTTGGCTAGATTTGTAGCATTATATGATAGTGTCATACAATTTTTTTAAAGTAATAATGAGACCAATCAGTGTCAACAGTTAAAAACAGTAAAGAATAATGCCTTTGACTTGGCAGGTATTTTCAAGAGATTTAACGATGTCAATTTGCAGCTTCAAGGAGCTAATCAAACTCTTATAGGTTGCCAAAGTATTGTGCTATTATTTATTGACAAACTTGAACTACTTTGTCATAATCTATTGAAGAGAGAATTTCATCAGTTTCCTCAATTATCATCTATAAAAGATGATGTAATTCCAGAAGATATTGACAGATTCAGTAGCCACCTCAACGAACTTAAATTGGACATGGAAAAAACGATTTCAAGATATTTTGAAATTGAAGGTATATGACTGGATGAAAAATCCTTTTACTGCAAATAGTGAAGAGGCTGATACAACTTGCCAAGAAGAACTGTTAGAAATTAGATATAATGAAGAGAGTAAACATAAATTCGAAAGTGGTGGATATGAAAACCTATGGCAAAATAAAAAATGCCAGTCTTATATCCAAATATGTGGAAAATGGTATTCAGTTTATTAATACCTTTCTCTACTTCATATCTTGTGGAATCAGGATTTAGTGCTGTTAATCATATTATGATGAAAGAAAGAAACCGCCTGAATATTTCTGAAAGGGGAGAACTTCATTTGTTCCTCACAAAAATTAAACCGATATTCAATATTTAGTTTCCCAGCATCAGCCTCAGGGATCCCACTAATAATTCAATTAACTAATGTAATTTCTATGTATGCAAAGTATAAATAAAGAGATAGATTTAACTATAGTAAGTTGTTTTATAAAGATTTAGTCTGCCAAACTTAGCAAGAATCTGACATAAAGTACTTGGTAAGTAATTATTATTATATGCTTTAACTTGCTGTAACTCTGCTTTATAAATTTTATAAAGTAAAGTTACTTCCCTACTTTATAAATCACCATTACTGTGGAACTGGTGGGCGGTTAGAAAATTTTACTATTAACAGAGATACAAAAGTGGGCGGTAGGTATAAAAAGATTGACTAACCCTGTTCTCAACAAAATATTAGCAAACCAAATCCAGGAATATATTGAAAAGATCATACATCATGATCAAGTGGGATTTGTTTTGGAGATGCAAAACTGGTACAGTATTTGCAAATCAATAAACGTGATTCATCACATAGAGAATATGAAGGCTAAAAATCACAAGATCATATCAATAAATGCCAGAAAAAGCATTAGATAAAATCCAGCACCCCTTTATGATCAAGGATCTCAGCAAAGTGGGAATGCAAGGAACATACCAACCTAATTTTATGGGGCAAGCATTATCCGCCTTTCAAAATCAGATAAAGACAGGGGTGACTCCTTTCACCACTCTTATTCAATAAAGTTCTGGAAGTCCTAGCCACAGCAATCAGACAAGTAGAAGAAGAAATAAAAGGCATCCAAATTGGGAAAGAAAAGGTAAAACTGTCATTATTTGCTGATGACATGATACTGTACATGGAAAACCCTCAAGTCTCAGTCAAAAAACTACTAGACTTGATAAATGAATTTGGCAAAGTAGCAAGATATAAAATTAATATTCATAAATCAGTAGTTTTTGTATATACCAACAATAAACTTTCAGAAATAGAAATTAAGGAAACAATCTTCTTCACCATTGCAACACAAAAAATAAAGTACTTAGGAATAAATTTAACCAAGGAGATAAAAGAATTATACTCAGAAAATTATAAGACATTAAAAAAAGAAATTGAAGCCTGACCTGTGGTGGTGCAGTAGATAAAGCTTTGACCTGGAATGCTGAGATTGCTGGTTTGAAACCCTGGGCTTGCCTGGTTAAAGCACATATGGGAGTTGATGCTTCCTGTTCCTCCCCACCTTCTCTCTCTCTCTCTCTCTCTCTCTCTCTCTCTCTCTCTCTCTCTCTCCTCTCCAAAATGAATAAATAATAAAAAATAAAAATAATTTTAAAAAAGGAATTGAAGAAGATACAAAAAAGGAGAAGAATGTACCATGTTCATAGATAAGAAGAATTAACATCATTAAAATGTCCATACTACCTAAAGCAATCTATAGATTCAATGCAATTCCTATTAAAATACCAATCGCATACTTCTCAGATCTTGAACAAATATTCCAAAAATTTATATGTGACCCAAAACAAACAATCAAACAAAACCCCCAAAATCAAATAGCCTTAGCAATCTTGAAAAAGAAGAACAAAGTGGGAGATAGTACACTTCCTGATAACAAACCATTGTAATTAAAACAGCTTGATACTGGCATAAGAACAGGTATACAGATTAATGGAACAGAACAGAGAACTCAGAAATATACCCACACTTTTATGGTAAATTGATATTTGACAAAGGAGGCAAGAATAAACAATGAAGTAAAGACAGTCTCTTTAATAAAAGATGTTGGGAAAAATTAGACAGGTACATGCAAAAAAAAATGAAACTATACTGCCAATTTACATGAGTCACAGAAATAAACTCAAAATAGATAAAATACTTAAATATGATTTGTAAAACTATAAATATCTTGCAAAAAAACATAGACAGTAAAACTCTTCAACATCTCTCATACCAATATTTTTGCCGAACTATCTCCACAAATAAGTGAAATAAAGGACAAAATAAACAAATGGGACTATATCAAACTAAAAAGCTTTCACACAGCAAAAGACTCCACTAACTTAATAAAAAGACAACCCACTCAATGGGAGAATATATTCACTGATACATCTGATAAAGGGTTAATAACCAAAATTAATAAAGAACTACTAAAACTCAACACCAGGAAGGTAAACAATCTAATTAAACATGGGCAAAAGAACTGAATAGACACTTCTCCAAAGATGGCATACAGTTGGCCAATAGGCATATGAAAAAATATTCAACATTACTAATCATCAGAGAAATGCAAGTTAAAACCACAATGAGATATTACCTCATACCTGTCAGAATGGTGTTCATTAACAAAACAACACACAACATGTGCTGGCGAGAGTGTGGAGAAAAGGGAACTCTCCTGCACTGCTGGTTGGAATGCAGACTGGTGCAGCCACTGTGGAAAACAGTATGGAGTTTCCTCAAAAAATAAAAAATGAAACTGCATTTTGACCCAGCTATCCCACTTTTAGGAATATGTCCTAAGAATCCCAAAACACTAATTCAAAAGAAGATATGCACCCCCATGTTTATTAAAGCATTGTTTACAATAGCTGAGATTTGGAAACAGCCCATTTGTCTGACAGGAGATGAGTCCATAAAAAAAGCTGTGGTACATGCACACAATAGAATACCATGCAACCATGAAAAGGAAGGAAATCTTACCATATGCAATGGCATGGATGGACCTGGAGATTATTATGCTAAGTGAAATTAGCCAAGCAGAGAAAGACAAATATCATATGATTTCACTTATATGTGGAATTGAATAAAGATGATGTACTGAGGAATGGAATAGAAGCAGAGGCATGGTACAGAGTATGCTATGCAGGAGGCATGGTACAGAGTTCCAATTACTCATGAGTAGATTTTAGAGAAAAATTTATTATGATTAATAAAGATTAAAAATAATAAAGGAAAAACCAAAAGGGTTTTGAATTTATGTAATCTGAAGTAGAATAAAGAAAAAGAATCAACGCAACAATAAGCTACCCAACATCACCAGACGAAGAAACATCAGTTTGGGTTCTGGAGTAATAGCTAGTTAAAGCAATACACTAAGAAAAAGAGCATTATGAGTATGTACAAATCTCACCAAACCATGGAGGAACACATCACCAGATTGGGAAGCGTCGGCCTGGGCTCCAAAGTTGGCCACCTGCCATGTGCGTCGAGAGGAAGCGTTCTTTAGAGCTTCAGAGTGCTCTGAAACCCAACCTATACGTACTTATAGGGAAATTTTGGCTGGAGGTTATTACATGAGAACCCATGATGCATAAATTCTAGGAACAAAGAAGGGTCACCACATTCTGAAATAATTCACTAGGCCGGCAGTCCAGTGGGAAGACCACCCTCCCTGGCTTCAGGGGAGACTGCAGCAGGACGCCTCATCCCACCCTGAGTCAATGACTCAGTCAATGGGGAGAGAAGGACAGTTGTCAGAAGGAAGGGGGTGAGGGAATGAGATCAGAGAAGGTGAAGGGATTAGACAAGTTATATGCACATAAGACATAACACACAGATAATAAGACTACAGCCCGGAGGGTTAGAGGGGAGGGAGGTAAGGGGAAGGGGCCATGGAGGAGCACGGTTTGAGTGGTGGAGGGTGTTATATTGAGTAGGACACTTGAATTCATGTTAACACAATAAATGAAAAAATATAATAAAACAAGAAAAGAGAAGAAAGAACATTTTCTTGTTTACTAAAATAAAACTTGTTCCCCAAATGGGGTTTATATATTAAAAATGTAAGCCAAATCATGTTGCTCCTCTCCCAGGCTCTATGTTTGATGTGGAGTAGAACTTGGGTCCCACGCCCTTGCCCCAGCACACAGACTGCAGCCATCTCCCCTCTGCCTTCACCTTGCTCTCCATCCCTTTCATTCACTCTGCTCCCACCACTCTGGTCTCTGGGCTAGTCTTGGAACAAGCCAAGCACACTCTTACCTCAGAATCTGCACATTACCTCTTCTCTGGTTGGGCATTCTTCCCCTAGACACTTGACACTTAATTACTCTTTTTTTTTAGGGGAACAATGTAGATTTATTTATTTATTTGACTTATTATTTATTTATTAAATTTATTGGGGGGGGGTAAAACTGGTCAATAGGATCATATTGGTTTCAAGCATACATTTCTGTGATATGTGATCTACATATTACACTATGTGCCCACCACCCAAAGCCAACACCTTCTGTCACCATATATTAGCCCTCTTTACTCTTTATTACCCTCTTACCACCTTTTCTCTGCTAACCACCATACTGAGTTCTGTGTCTATTAGTTCCAGTTTCATATTCCACTTATGAGTGAAATCATATGGTTCTTAGACTTTTCTGATATATTTAATTTAGTAGAATATTTTCATGGTCCATCCATGTTGTTGCAATTTCTTTATACTTGTTCAAATGTCACCTTTTGAGTAAGGCCTATCTAACTTCCTTATTTAAAATTGCAACCTGGATCCTGTCTTCCCACATATCTGATGCTCTTACACTACTATATTTTTGCTCCATAATAATTATCATCCAACACCATATGTAATTCCTTATTTACTAAGTTTATTGTTTGTCTTGTTAGAGCATACATTCCAATAGGTCAGAAAACTTTGTTTTGTTCACCTATTGGTATCCCAAAGGCCCAAAACAGTACCTGGCAAATAGTAGACATTCAAACAATATTAGTGGGATAAATTACAAAAATCTTCAAGGAAAAATACAAATGAATAGTGTGCCATTGATGAAACTCAACTGGGTTGTCCGCAGAAGTATATGACCGAATTTCATCTTATGTTCCTCTTTGATAATATAGATCAAATATGATTTATTCTTGGATTGGACAAACACTTATCAGTCACAGATGATGTATCAGCATTGAGCTAGACACTGAAGATACGAGAGTGATAATATAATCTCTATCTTCAATGACCTGTGTAGCAGGGCAACCAGCCCAGCCTTCCTCACTGGGCAGGAAACACTGAGAATGTCACACTGGGACCTGAAGCAGAAGGAGGCCAGGAGAAGGGCACAGGGAGGGTGTGCAGGGACATTCCAGATGAAGGAGTTAGTATTATATATTCAAAGTTCTGTTGGGATGTGGCTCCTGCTTAACCTCAATACTGTACTAAGGAATTTGGACTTTATCCTAGAGCAGTAGGGAGTCATGGAAACATTGAAATAGAGTATAACTCAGACAGATCTACATTTTAGAAAGATCACCATGTCCTCTTACTCTCAAGGTGTGTTAACAAGCGTTTAACGAGTGCTTATTAGAACTAAGATGCTTTCCCTTTGTTCTTTGGGGAAAAGTAGAACAGTATTTCTAGAAGGAAATTTGCTTAACTTTATTGGTAAATAATGTTTTAAGCATAAAAATAAAAGGTATTAAAGAAGTTTATTTTTCCAAAGTCAATTGCCATATGCGATGTTGCAAAAGATATGAAAGTCTTTTTAAATTTAATGAAGTATTTCTTGTTCTTTTCTAAATTATTTTTTCTAAGTCATTAAATTAAATAAAAATTTAAAGAAATTCAATTTTCTTTAGCTCCTAAAATTAAAAACTAAAAAACATTTAAAAAGCTGGTTGAGGAGGAAAGGGAATAGATTTATGTCTCTCAACATTAGGAGACTTTTTTGTTGCTTCAGAAATGCACAGCAGAAGCCAGTTGGTGTGCTTTCTGAAAGCATGTTTGATACATGTGACCTGAATGTGCAAAGCGTCTTACAAACTCCTTACTTCCTCGGCCTGGGAAGGATAACCCTCCCGTCATTGGGTCATCGGTGTCATATACTGTCATTAGTGTGGCTGAGGCCGGATGTCCAACCCCATGCTATACTCTCTGCATGGCCAACCAAAGGTGTCATTAAGAGTCCTGGTACTGGCCTCCATAAAAACACCTTTGGGCAGAATATTCTGCTATACCTTTATAATACCTTTCTGATGTTGTGTGATATTTAGTCTCTTCTGGGATTTCATATCAGAGAGTTAGAGATTATGAGGAGATAAAAGTCATTTCCATAAATGTGTTTGTTCCTTGAAGTTAGATTTCTTTTTTTTTTTTAATTATTCATTTTAGAGAGGAGAGGGAGAGACAGAGGGAGAGAGAGAGAGAGAGAGGAGAGACAGAGAGAGAGAAGAGGGGGAGGAGCTGGAAGCATCAACTCCCATATGTGCCTTGACCAGGCAAGCCCAGGGTTTCGAACCGGCGACCTCAGCATTTCCAGGTCGACGCTTTATCCACTGTGCCACCACAGGTCAGGCGAAGTTAGATTTCTTGACATTCTTTTTTTTTTTAATTGTCTAAGTCTATATAAAGGTTTGTCTCATGGAGGAGAGAGTACCCAAATAGGTTAGACTTTGTTACTACAGCAAGCTCAAGTTGTGTCAGACAGTTTTGCATCTGCCACAGAGATTTCTTTACATTCTTAATTGGACCTACCTGTTCCAAGGTTGTCAAATTCAAAACAGTGCCATTGATTCTGCAAGAAATTAATTTTATCATGTACCTCCTGTATGAGATTAAATAATTTAATTATTTGAGGTCTGTTTTTATATTTCTGAGGTGTTTTCCAACACCAAGTAATTCTCCAATTCTCAGCAGATACTGGGTGTCCTACAAATTTAACTCAACATCTACCTAGAGAGAGTGTCAGATCCCAAAGGTTAAGAGCTTAATTCCTGGTAGGTCTTTCCCTTTTCTGATGACTCTGAGCCACTTCATTAGCATAGACTCAGGTGTGCTCCAAAGGGATTCCTTATGAATAATAAGACACTCCACCCTCGCAAGAAATTCCAAAGATTTTAGCTCTGCAGAAAACTAGGGACAAATACCAATATTTTTCTTTTCTTTTTTTATGAAGGGAGAGACGAGGAGGCAGAGAGGCAGAAAGATAGACTCCCACACGCTCCTGACCAGTATCCACCTTGCAAGCCACCTACAGGATGATGCTCTGCCCATCTGGGGCCATGGCTCCCTTGCTTGGCAACCAAGCTATTTCAGTGTCTGAAGCAAGGCCATGGAGCCATCCTCAGTGCCTAGGGCCAACTTCCTCGAACCATTTGAGCCATGGCTGCAGGAAAGGAAGAGAGAGAGAGAGAGAGAGAGAGAGAGAGAAAAGGGGGAAGGGGAGGAGTAGAGAAGCAGATGGTCGCTTCTTCTGTGTTCTCTGACCAGGAATCAAACCCGGCAATATATTTCTAATACCACAGCATTATTCTCTTTTTTAAATAAAGCAATCATGCTCTGGTTTCTCTTCAGATCGTATAAATCTTTCGCCTTTTAAATAAAGCAATGATCAAGAACATAGACTCTAGAGCTAGAGATGTGTATCCAAACCAGGTGTTGCAACTAATTAGATTTGTGACCTGTCACCAGTTACTTTAACTTCTTTTTGCCTCAGTTTTCTTTTCTGCAAAATAGAGATAATAATAGTAATTGACTTCAGGACACTGTATCCCAAAATATGGAGCCTTGGCATATTAAATATATTAAGCTGAAAGAATTTAAAAAGATAACAGAAGCCAGAAGTTCATTCTGACCTCCTCCTCTCCCTTACCCTTCTTCCCTGAAACAGGTCAGAACACTCCCGTGTGCAAGAAGCCCTCCTTGTACCAGGAGAAAAGAACATATTCTCAACAACAGAGAGGGGACATTTGGGGCCAAGAAATTTGTACAAACAAACCTTGTTAAACTAACCCTTATTTTCCAAGTTACTTCTTTACCATGTGCTACCTACAGCCAAACCCCTTTGTCTTGGTGATTCTTTACGAAATTATTGTTTGTCTGAAAGGTATAAAATCGTCCTGTTTTGGTCACTTCTTCAGGTCTTTGTTCTCTTGTGAAGGCTCCCATGTACATGTAAAAGTTTACTCAAATTTGTATGCATTTCTCTTGTTAATGTCTTTGTAAGTTAAATTTTCTGACCCAGCCAGGGACCCTTAGAAGGCAGAGAAACACTTTTTCTTCACATAGAACAGTCTCCACCCCATAGCAGTGTAGTAGTAAGCTGTAAATATATGTAAATCCCTTGGAACAGTGCCTGGACAGGGTGAAAGCTTTGTAAATATTAGCTATTATTATTGGATGTCTTACAAATTTAACTCAATTCTCACACTATCTACCAGGAGATAGTGTCAGATCCCACATTTTAAGAGCTTAATCACCTGCCCCCTGTTTTACTTGTCTCACAGTGCTTTGAAGGAAAGTCAGCATTAACAATTCCCCGAAATAAGTGAAGGCCAACTCTAGACGATTGATCACATCTCATTTTAACTTATTTGTTGCATATATACAATGCAATGAACAATGAGCCCTGGCCGGTTGGCTCAGTGGTAGAGCGTCGGCCTGGCGTGCAGAAGTCCCGGGTTCGATTCCCGGCCAGGGCACACAGGAGAAGCGCCCATCTGCTTCTCCACCCCTCCCTCTCTCCTTCCTCTCTGTCTCTCTCTTCCCCTCCGCAGCCGAGGCTCCACTGGAGCAAAGATGGCCGGGGCACTGGGGATGGCTCCTTGGCCTCTGACTCAGGCGCTAGAGTGGCTCTGGTCGCGACAGAGCGACCCCGGGAGGGGCAGAGCATCGCCCCCTGGTGGGCAGAGCGTCGCCCCCTGGTGGGCGTGCCGGGTGGATCCCGGTCAGGCGGATCCCGGTTGGGCGCATGCGGGCAGTCTGTCTGACTGTCTCTCCCCGTTTCCGGCTTCAGAAAAATACAGAAAACAAACAAACAAACAAACAAACAAAAACAAAATGCAATGAACAATGATCATACCTGTATCTAAGTTAACCCTAACAAATCAACAGTTAACAGAAACTTCCATTTTGTTTTGTTTTGTAATTGTTTCTGCTACAGTAGCAGATTTTTCTGTTGTGTTTTTTTGTTTCTTTTTTCCTGTAGTTACACTTTTTCAAGTTTAGAATGATCATGCTACATTTAAATGATACAGGCCTAAGGGTTGTAACATCTTAACACACTTTAAGATGTTAGAAGTGTCAGAGGATAAACTGAAGGCACATTAAAAATTTTAAGAGTTTATTTGAGCAAAAATTGATTTGAATCAGGCAGTGCCAAATTAGAAACGGTTGGGAGTGCTCTATCGACAGGAGCTCGGAAAAGACTTTCAGAAGGAAGATATAGAAACAAAGCAAGAAAATGATCTAATTGGGTATAGCTTAAATATTTGTTTTATTTGAATAAGCCTAGTTGGCTATTTGTAATTAGATGTCCTTCCGTTCAATTTCTTGACTTTGAGGGATTTACAGGCTAAGGTTTTGTTTTGTTTGTGTATGTTGACTACTGAGGCATTCAGGCCACCTCAGTCTAATGGCTTTCTTGTTTAAGTAATTTTAACGAAACAAATGCAGAAGTCAATAATGCCACTGAGTTAATAGAGTGGAACTCAGACCCAGAAACATGCCTCTCAACAGGCCTCCCCAAAAGGCCTTCCTTAAGATGTATATGACAAGATGAAGTTGACCAGAGCAAGCAGGGACCATAATATCAAAATTAAGTCCTTTACTTCTTAGCATGACTTGAAATGATAAATTTCCTTTTATGCAAATATATATTAAGGCTCCACCTGTTTGGAATTCACCAGTAAGGATATGCTTTGTTAAACCAAGAATTGCTGGTCCTGTCTAGATAATGTAAGAAATCTTTATTTTGGCTTCTGTCCTTATAAAGATCATACACATATGATTGGGGAAACATGCATTCTTCTTTGCAAAATTTATTCAGCCTAATGGGAAACTTGGGGAGTTTTGAAGAGTGACATGTTCTTACCTTTGCATGATCTTACCTTTGAAAGAGAACAGTATCACTATTATGTTGAGAACAGACTAAAGCACGCGAGACCAGGTAATAAGCTTTTCCTCTAATTTAGGTGAGAGATAATGGTGCTTTTGATTATGCTGATATTAGTGGTAAGAGTGCAAACTGGATGAATTCTGGACTTTTTTTTTTTTTTTTATGTATAACCAAAAGGATTTGCACATGGATGGGACGTGAGGTGTAAGAGCAAGAGAGAAATGAAGAATGACTCCAAGGTTCAACCTGAGCAACTGAAGGCCAGGATGAGCTAAAATGATCTGGAGAAGTGGAGTTTGAGATGCCCATTTATTAGCCATCTAAGCAGTGATGTTGAATAAGCAGTGTGCTTTATGGTTATTCTGTTTTCTGAATATATTCCTGACAGCTCAGTGATTTTTATAGTAATGACACATATCTGAGTTGCTCCTTAGTATAAAACACGTTCATAAACTTATTCTATAAGAAGTTCAGAACCTTAACACCGCTTTTAGAGTAAGCACACTAATAAAATGAAGAATATCACTTGTGTGCTTATAGTGTGTAGAAAGAGTCCCAAAATAGAGCCAATTCTGTCTACAGCAGCTGTGTGGGTCACCAAAGGGCAAACAGTACAAGTTTCACTGTGATTGGGTCTCAAATAGCAGTGGTTTTAGGGTCTTCACACTTTTTGTATTGAGTGTAAATTGGTTTTATTTTCAAGCACAAGGCAAAACAGTGTTCCTTGGGCCAGATATGTATGCTTGCACAAAACTGGTTTGAAAGGCCTCAGCATGAACACCCAAATTGCAATTGACCTCTGGCAAGCCCGGCAGCGGCACCAAGAAACGGAGCATGAAAATGAAAAGGAAAAAGTGTAGGGATAAATGCGGAGCAACAGGAACGGCATGAAGGAATTTCATGCCTCAAAGTCAGGAATAAAAATCTAAACGCCTGCTGGAGAGAGGCAGGTACACGTCAATGAATACAGCCAGCCTCTCGCGCACAAATGCACAATAACAGGAAGTGGTGGGGACTGCGGTGATCAGCGCGGCACAGGCTTCCTCCCAGAGGGAGTAGGGGGTCCTTTGTCATCAGGCAGGACTGGGAGTACAGTACAGCCAGATCTCGCCTTATTTCCAGAAAAACTAAAAATCTTGATATTTAAATAAAATCCGATTTTTAAATGTTGGTGTTTAGCTCACATTTTCAACACTATGTAAGTTTTAACAAAAGTTATCTGTAAGCTGCTTTTGGTAGGTAGGCCCCCACTTCCAAACTTCTAACTTTTTCATTTACATACAAATAGTTTTAATTATTGACTAAACTGAGCCATGAACTCCCTACATAGTTATGACAATTATTTCTCCTTCACAGGCAAAACCATTCTTTTTTGTGTATGACTTGAATTCTCTGTTTCAATATGAAGCCCTAATATTCAAATATAAAAGTGAAAACAAAGTAATAATACTTAAAAAAATAATCTTTATCTTTACAGAATTAAAAAATAAAAGTTGTTGAGTTTTGTTACTATTTTTTCACCCATCTCAAATTTAAGTTAAGTCGACATTAAACTAACTATAATGTAGAATAAAGTAGTAACGCTCTGCTGCTTTCAAAATAGATTGACATTTTGCAAGATTCTCCTGGAATTTTTTTAGTGTTTGGCTTTAGAAAATATATAAGCTGATGGGAAAGAACTAGTTCTGACGAGAATGAACAAGTGGAAAGAGAGATTTTCATTAAGATTAAGGCTAGTCTTCATAGTCTTTTCTATAAGTCATTTTCTCAATCATTCTATAAAGAAATTTTTACTGAAAAGCAAGAATACTGGGCAATTGAATAGATCTGGAAAAATGCTTAAACCCAGTTTATTAGGATCCTGTGATAGCCTCTAAGCTAGGAGACCCTAATCAGACTGCTGTGATTCAAGAGGGGTCTTGGATGAGTTTTATCTTCCAAGGAACTTTTCAAAGAGACTTTTGTCCTATGATGGCTTCATTTCTACTCATACAGATAAATCTGAGGGAGAGGGAAAGGTCTTCATTCTATTGTTTTCTAAAATAATTGAGAGAACACGTATTCCCAGAGTACGACAATATCTTAAAACTCTTATCATTAGCTTACATGGCAAGTGGGAGAGTGATTTTTTTTTTTTTTTCCTAACAAGGTCAGAGAACTGAGAGACCCAGACCATGAAGTAATAATGGCAGAAACTTCAGAAGTTTGGGAAATGGATGACCTGGAGGTGTGAGAGTGTCACTCAGTTCTGCCTAGTGCTACCTCCAGTTCCCGGGACAGCGAGAGCTGCAGATAAAGTCTTGAAATGCCTTTTCATATGGTCCCACCAGTGATGAATCAAATATCTTCAGGGTTTTTTGTTTTTGTTTTTTTAGGAAATTAAAAAAGTCATCTATTACTTGAGATGAAAATAAAAAAATGTCTTAGACTATATAGAGAAGTATCATTTTAGTTAACTTGACCCACACCCCAATTTTATAGATAATTCCAAATCCTTTCAAGAAAACAGCTAATGACTAGGGAAAAGATGTGTGGAAAGGTATGGAAGAAAAAGCGAGGTTGGAAGAGCTCAGCTCAAGGAGAAGCTGATGGATGTTTCTTGGTCACTCACCCATAAATTCAGGAAGCCTTATTTTGCAAAATTTGGGGAGATTTGCTGACATAAGACTAGAGGGGGTGAGCCTGAAGCTAGAAGCTGCTGGTGAAATTAGTCCTTCTCACAAATAAGGAAGTCGTCACTCTGCTGTAGGCACTAGTGTGGGTGTCGGCTAGCCCTGCGTCTGATCAGGGAGTTTTTTGGCACTGTGGACAATCTTGTACGATTTCAGATATTAGTGTTTCCCCCGAGTTGCTCTTTATGGACATCCCCTTTAGATACCCTTTCTTTCCAGTTAGCTCTATATAAAAACTCTTTTATTTAAATTTAAAAAAAGTGGGAGAGAGGTCTTTCTACTTTTCATTGCCTTATCAAGTTAGAAAATATTTCCTTTTAAAGGGTTATTGTATCACTTTATTCTTGTTTAATACTGTGACTTTTGAATATTTTGTCAATCCAATGAGATCTCAACCCATAACATCTTTAGATAAAGGAGTGCTTTCAAAAGATTATGTTGGTTTTTCATAACGCAACAAGGAAAAACACCAAAAACCATGTTGTGCTTATTTTTTTTGTTTCAAAGATCTTAAATAGACAGTAATTTCTTGGTGGTGGACAATCTTTCTCTACCAAGTTAGATTATCAGCCAACATTCCGTTTACAAGAACGATGGTACTTGAGTGAAGCAGAGCAGAAATGTGTCGTTCTATACCAGTTCACATACTTCATAATGTATTTCTTTGCATAAATCCCCTGGGTCTTGATTCTTCTTTTTTTCCTTAGATGCTGTCTTAATAGCTCAGTAGTTAGAGGAAGCAATTCTATTCAACAAATATAGGCATATAAAGGAACACAAAATAAGGGCCCAGCTGGGAAACAGCACCATGGAAACAAACATTGAGCAAAAGAAGAAGAGAACCTGGGTTTAGCTCGGGTTGAGCCTGCTGGAGGCAGGACTTCTATAAAGGAGATCCCTCTGCCTTTCCACTGTCCAGCCAATGAGGGCAGTGTAGAAGTACCACCACAGGAGCTGAAGGTGCTACTTGTAGGTCAGATGGAACTGTGTGGGCATCCTCCATGCCCACAGCAATACACAATCCATTCTGGGTGGGTAAGAGTAAGATTTGACATAAGATTTCCTTCTTACTGCTCATTACCAGCAAGTCACTTAACCATTTAGAGCAGGGGTCCCAAAACTATGGCCCGCGGGCCGCATGCACCCCCTGAGGCCATTTATCCAGCCCCCGCTGCACTTCTGGAAGGGGCACCTCTTTCATTGGTGGTCAGCAAAGCGCGGTGTCACTCACATACAGTACTACTTCTGGTGACATGGGACGCACGTGTCATGGCTCCGGAAGCATGTCATATCACTTGTTACAGCTAGCAGTGACAAATATGGAACCGGACATTGACCATCTCATTAGCCAAAAGCCGGCCCATAGTTCCCATTGGAATACTGGTCAGTTTGTTGATTTAAATTTACTTGTTCTTTATTTTAAATATTGTATTTATTCCCATTTTGGTTTTTTACTCTAAAATAAGATATGTGCAGTGTGCATAGGGATTTGTTCATAGTTTTTTTTATAGTCCGGCCCACCAACGGTCTGAGGGATAGTGAACTGGCCCCCTGTGTAAAAAGTTTGGGGACCCCTGATTTAGAGCCCCTGTTTCCTTGTCTTTAAAATCAGAATGATAACATACCTGTCTCATTATGTTATATGAGGAGAGGATTCAAGGAGATGGTTCAGGCAAAACAGCACAGAGCTTGACACATAGTCAGAGATAAACCAATTAAGTAATGCTTTTCTCTAGCATATGTATTACATGAAATGTTTGGCAGGTTCCTCACTCACTGTGGTTTAGGCAAAGAGGAAAGGATACTAGAACATTGGTATAAGAGGAGGGAGAAGGGAAACTTACTGAAATGGAATAACCCCAGAGACAGGGAGAACACAAATAGTTCTAAATAGAAAGAATAGAAAGAGGCAGACAAAGAAGCAGAAAGAACCCTTCAATAAGGTAAGCCCCAGGTATAACCATGTGAATCATAAGAAAATCATTCCATTCTAGCATTCTAGTCCTACTTCTGTGTTTTGTTTTCTCACCTTGATCCCATGCTTAGCCTCACCTCACACATCTATCTCATCATGTCCCTCTCCTCATTTATCTCCCTCTCCTCCCTTATTCTTGCTCTCTCTCCACACTCATTTTGTCTTTCATTCTTACCTCCACTATTTCTCTTTTGCTGTTCTTTTAAAGCATTGTTCTCTCTGGCCTGTCAGCTACTTTATTTTTGTCCCTTCCATGTCATAAAATTTTTTCTTTCTTCAAAAGCAATCCTCGTTTTACTAACCACTTAACAAATTCCCTCTTAATCTCTTCTCTATTTCCATTATTATCTGCCCACTGGTGGTTCATTATTCTTGGCTATTATTTGTGCCCGTTGGAGATGCCAATCAAAGACCATTCACCTGCATGCAACCTAAATACAAGTCTTTCCTTACAGGCCTTTAGAGTTTTTGAATTTCAAAACCTTTATTAGAGAACACTGCTGTGTGAGCAGTGGGTCTGCCTAATATCACCTTACAAGAGATAACTAACAAGCACAATGTAATATCTACAATGATATAAAATGGCTTTTCTTTAATCAAAGATATTTTGAAATACAAAGTGTTAAAATTGTTCTGGACTATTTAACAACAATTGCCCAAATTATTCAACCACCAAAAATGATTTCTTTTGCCTTTGCCAACCCAACTGAAGACAACAGTGGGTTTTAGACTTAGATTATCTTAATGGGACAGCACATAGTCAACCTAAGAGTGTAGATATGCATAATGTAAGATTAAATGGAAAGTGATTCCTCAAGCATCTAGGGTGGTCAAGATACTGCCACGCGATGCCCATGTTGACTGAGAGGACCTACTTCTATTGCCAGAGGCCCTTCTTCTTTTCCATTTGCTTGAGGCAGAGGGGCTGATTTACTATAATAGGATTATCAACTGATGGTTGTTGGCACCAATTCAAATGCCAACAAAAATCCCCCATTTCGGGTGTGGTGAAGAAGGAAATTTTATTTCGTAGGAACAGCTTGATGATAATATGGCCGAGCTGTGAAAATAGCACTGCTGTAGAACAGCTTCATAGTGTCACAATACAGCTGCTGTGGAAACAGCACAGTCATGAGGTTGCCCTCAGCCCAGTAGTCCTGGGGCCAGGTCACTCTTTAGCTAGGCAGCTCTGCTCCCTGATGGCCTGCTCCCCTGATTGGCTCAAGCTAGACATCTTCTTTGGTGTTTCAGCTCCATCTGAGGAGACAGCCTCCAGACTTGTGAAAGTGCTCTCTCCAAGCCAGAGGGGAGCTGGCTTATATAGACTAAGTGCCTACCCTGGTTCCTGATTGGTCATAATAGAACCACTCTGATTGGTCAGAGCTGCACAGCTCTGATTGGATGGGGGAAATTTCAGTCCTACTGGTTGTATAATAGGACTCCAGGAACTCCTTTAGAATGACTGGCTCAGTTGGCTCAGCTGGCAAACACAGTGCAGACAGGCAGTTTAGTAGCACAGAGGCAAGCAGTTTAGTAGCACAGAGGCAAGTAGACTAGCACAGAGGCTTCTTTGTGAAGTGCAGTTTGCATTGGAGACCCAGACCCCTGTGCAAAAATGGCTGCTAGGCTCTGCTTTTTTCTTTTTTAACCCAGGTAGCCACTAACAGCCCTTCTTGGTTGTGAGGGTTCTCAGGATAGAGGAGAAATAATTAATTTGTGTTTGCACTTTTTGTGAATGTGAATAAGTTAATTTTTAAATTCTGGTCTTTAGTAAAGACCAGACTTAAATCAGACTTGGAAAAGCCACAATAAAAACTATCCCCAAAGTCTTAACATGCCAAAACTTACCCATTATATGGCATCTGCTTTTAGGAATACCTATTCCTTCATCTTTGAAGTGGAAGGAATTTTATAATAATTTGTTTGTGGGGAAAAAAAGAAAGAAATTTGTCAGCTATTTAAAAACCTGGATTCTGAGCCTAACACCCCCTCTACCCTTACCTCATGTGGCTCTGGGCATGATGCCACTTAGCTCTATTCATCTCACAATTTTCATTTATGTAGTATGTTTGCCATGGGTATTTGGTTCCAGAGGCTAACTAGAGAGCTGAATGATCTTATAAACCTGAGGGGTCTTTCTGAAAAGGTCATTTGGTGGCATGAAATATTGATGGTAATAGTGAAATTGAGGTGATCATGGCAGTGACTGGATTAAATCTTGTACCTAGTTCTGAAAGCAGCAACTGCTCAGACTGTAGAGCCAGAGTACTTGCTTTATCACGTCTTAGTTGTGTGACTTCATGCAAGTTAACTTCTCTATGTTTCAGTTTCCTCATCTCTAAAATGGGACTAATAATAGTTCCAGGATGACTGTGAAAAATTATATTACTTTACATGGGTAAAGTTCTCAGATTACTATATATATATATATATATATATATATATATATATATATATATGCCTTATATAAGAAGTAGTAATTATTTTGAGGGTACTCAGGCTGCTAAGGCCATTATTACTCTTTGGGACAATCCTATAGCCTTAGACCCCTGCTGCAGTCTTTCCATCTCATCCAAGTCTTGGAAGCCCTCAGAGCCAAGGTCAGTTTAGCATCTTTGGGTTTCTCTGATAAGCAGGGCTTGCCTGTACCAGCACTATACTCTATGGAGAGCCAGAGGGCCCAAAGATGCAGGACTAGCTCATACCTCCAGGTTGTATAGGGCCTCAATGCTCAGGGCTACCTAGGGAACTGAGGCATGGATCATTCCAGATCCTATAGTTGTGTCTGAGGCTCCTTCTCCTTCATTTCTTTAAAATACCTCTTTAAAAGCAAGATAATGAAGGAAGGGTCTTCAGATTTTTGCATTTTCATTTAATGTCATGTACCTCTTAGTTTAAATGTAAACATTCTGTACACAACAGCAGTCAGAAGCCAGTGCGTCAGTCTTCTCCATAGATGAAACATCAGTAAACAAAACTGCACTCTAGTACACACTATCTGTTCATTTATAATATCAATTTTCTCCCTGAGTGACTGATAAATCCTGTCTACAGACCACTGGGAAAAGACCTGATGGGAGAATCTTTTTGGATTCCAAATTTTCATGACCTGTTATCTTTTAATTATGTCTCATTTTAGCTGATTATTTTAATGGGTATTATAGCAAAATGCCTAGATAAGCAGCTTTAAGAATTGTGTATGCTTCTAAACACCAAAGGTAGCAAAAAAAAACATCTGGCCCTTCTATTACTCCTGGCCTCTCCTCACTTCAAAGGCCCCTCTCTTGGGATCTAGAGAGAGCATCAAGATAAACAGTACGTGTTTCTGGCTCCCATCTTTGGCTGCTTTTGGAAACCACCTTCTAACTGGTCATTTCTGTCTTTTCTCTACTCCCACTCCATTCTAACACCATGCAGCTAAATCGATCTATGGTCCTTGCTTAGCACTTTCCTCAGGTCAACTCACGGCTCAGAAATGTCCACTGGTCACTGTTTCCACCCACACCAAGTAGAAACTCCTCTCTGAGACTTTCATTGCAGTGTGTGACCCACATACGCCCCACTCCACTCCCCACCATTTTGTTTTCTAGTCCTTGGCACTTCCCTTTTCTGGTCTAAGGGCTACTGCTGCTTCTGCAGTAATTGTTCCCACTTCTCTGCCTTCCTTCACATTGTTTCCTCAGCCTCAAGTGCCTTTTCTTTGACTTAAGAGGTCCGGATAAAATTCCACCTTCTCTGGGAATTGCACTCTGACTCTTCCAAAAAACACAGGTTTTCTTAGCCCTCTAGAGTTACATGGCATTTAGATTTCATAACCTACATTATATAAGACATATATAATATATATTCCTCTGTATCAGTCATGATCTGGTAGCAAAAACATGGCACAATCAGAATTTAACTCAAGAACTGCCTATAAAAGTATGGGTAAGGTGCAGAGAAATCAGCAGGGAAAAATGAAGCACCATAGAGTTAATAACAGCAAGAAACCCTTACCACTTCTAGTTTCAAAGGAACAAGGAGGATGAATGGTGTCCAGAATTCCCAAAGAGTAGCTGTAAGAGCTGAGGTCTTCAGTCAAGGGACATAGCAAATCTATGACAAGCTGTCATGGGTGGTGGTGGTGGGGGGGGGGGGCAGGGGAAAGACAGAGATATAAAGAGCCTGACTTTATTGTCTGAACCCTTGAGTCTCTTGCTAAGACCCATTGTTGGCTAAATCCAACTGGAAGCTAGTGGGCAAGGAATCCCAGGGACACCATCTCTAAAGCCTCTGTGGCACAGGGCCGTGTGGAGAAGAGTGAATCTGAGGAAATAGGCAGCGCATGCTCTTGACTGTGTGGTTGAACTGTTTCCTGGAGTACGAACCTTCTCCCAAGCTATGCTGAGAGCTCCTTTTGAATAGAGACCATGGCTTGCATTTGCTTCTTACTTTTGGTGGTGCTTAGTACAATGTGAATTAGAAAATGTACAAAAATGCATATACATTACTGACTGAATAAAAAAAGTCAGTTTTAACCTCCAACTCTTGGTTTGGTATCTTTTCAAGCATCTAAACCATGGTTTCCCAACTGAATTGAAGTAAAATCCAAATTCTTGAACATGGCCAGGATCCTAGCTCTCTTCCTGAGCTCATTGCCATGCCATTCCCTCTTGCCCACTTACTGCTCCAACCACCTGTTCTTCTTGCCCCAGATATGTTTTTACTTCTGGGCCCTCTGCTTTTCACTTCTTTCAAGTCTACTAAAATGTTACCACATTAAGGAGGTCTTTACCAATGAGCCAGAATAAATAGTATCATCTCCCACCTCTCCCTATCCTCTTACATCATGTCAATCCCCATATAGTACTTTCTACCACGTGACAGCATTATTTGTCATTCTCTTTGCACAAGAATATAACATCTGTGGAGCAGGGACATCATCTGCTGTGTTCCAGATATCTCTATCAGTGTCTAACACATAGTAGAAACTTGGTCATGGATTATATATCTCTATTTATATAAAAATAAATAAATTGTATAACATATATTTGTATAATGTATAATTAATACATAATAAAGTGGATTTGAGTCCCCTTTTTGTTTATGGGCAGTCCTGACAGTCTGGTATGGATGTTTGCCTTTAGCCCATTTTTGGCTAAAATAAATCCAGTTCCATGCACCAAGTTTTCACTGCATCTGTGCTAAGGCAAACCAGCAGCAGCACCCAGTGCAGCCTTCACCCTTCCCATGTGCCCCTTCCAAGCTACTGGATGGCATCATTACTTTTGGTTAGAATGGTATCAGGGATCCCAAGACCTGCCATGGCCTCTCTCCCCATACTCTTCTCCAGTGTGCAGAACTGCACCATGGTTTTCTCTTACAGCAAACTCCCTAGTACAGAATTGCTCTCAGAGTTTCTGTTACCACTTTTACTTGTTCATTCCTCACCAGTTACAGGGCCCAGCACGACTTCGGGTGCTGTGTGGAGTCAGCCTGTTCCTGGATGGTTGCTCTCAGTGCAGCCTTGTGGGCCAATTTCCTGGAAGCTCACTCCATTGGTAACTGCTCTGTCAGTTATGGCAATGGTGTCCACTAGCCTGGGAGTACTGGTCTGGGGGGTCAGCTGCTGGGTACCCTCTCTAGTCATGCCACTCTTGTCTCTTTAGAGCTCCTCAACTCACTAGGCCCCACTCTGTTCACATTTGTCCTGGTAGTAACAAAGGTAGAGTTTGAGTAGCAGTCACACTGGGCTCTTGATCACAGCACTCCCCATGTCTAGGATATAGCTTTCTCTTTTCTTTACTTACTGGTTCTTAACATTAACTCTATCCTTAGGATGCAGTTGGAAAAAGCAGAACTGTCCCCAAGAAATGCTGTGCAATATCTCTAATCTTTCCAGAGATCTAGCTTATTAGCTTATATTAGAGGACCAACACACTCTCTCTCACCTAGGATTAAGGAAATTGGCTCTATAAGTACCCTGGCCAAAACATGTCCAGACGCTTCAGATCACCAACTTTCGAGTGGTATAGAAATCTATTCTGATATCCACACCAGCAGTGGCCACAGAGGCAAATTCAATACTGAGTGTCCATTTGGTTATGACATCCGTGCAGATGTAATTCCTGCATCTGAGGAGGTTACATTCATGGACTTCAGGCCATTAGGTTCATATTCTTCTCTAGGGGTTTTGGACCTTGGTGATGGAAGGTTGCATCAGTAAATAGCTTTCTCCTAAGGGAAGTTAGGCACAACTTGCCCACAAGTCTACGTTACCCCAAATGAGTCAGTTCCTTAGTAATTTTCTTAGTTGCTTTAAAAGACTTTGTACCTCATTTTTACATTTCCACAGTTGGTGAAGTTTTGGATAATTCTTAACCTAGCTTCCATAACCTTAACCTTGTAAAGCAGCAGTACCACACCTTTCCCTTCCACTTCAAGTTTCCTCCTTTCTGAATTTCTTATTCCTTTCCCAGAGTATACTGTGCTTTCTGGTACCTTGGTGCCTCTGCTTATCCTATTCTGTGTAGAATGGTTAATATGCCTGGTTTATCTGACTGGCACATACTCAGGCATTTTTTAAAACCACAGTATCTTTGATGTTAGGCATCACTTAAGCACAGCTCATCACTCCTTCCCATGTCCCACCACTGTGCCTCCTCTATGCCTTGATTTCTGCCCCATCACACCATTCAATGTCTCGCTCTTCTTTACTAGCTGTAAACTTCTTAATAACAGTGACCAGTACCAGGAATTATTTATTTAACCGTGTAGCCCTGATTCAATAATGTCAAAAATATGTTAGGTGCTTACTATTTATTACTTAATTGAAGAATGAGATCTTAATAGATTGCCAGACTGAAGCCCAGCCCAACATGTCTGATGAGTCATTCATCCCCTAGGCCTAGCACATACTAAATTCTTTGTAAATGTTTCTGGGATAAAGAAATCAAATGACTGAATGTTTTAAAACTGTTAATTTTCTTGTTTATTTTTATTTATGTTTTCTGTGATCAGTACTTTTCCTTATGAAGAACCAACTTCTTTCCATATGGCTTTATTCTGAGTTCTGCATGGTTTGCTTATGTCCAATTCTGCCGCATTCTGCTTATCTATTTGTCATCTGAATCTGGCTTTTATAAATATACAGAAGAGATGGAATTTTTACAACAGGTAGGAACAGAAGAGCCGACTATTACTGACTGAATGGAGCACCCTGAGGAGGCTACTACTTAGCATCAATACAATTCTGATCTGGTGATGTGTTGAAAAGATTACAAATGATAATATTTATAACAATATTTTATAAAGATGTAAATGTACAGTATAAATTAATAATGATGCACTAGAATAATAGTTTGGGGGGTAATAATTCTTAGAATTTACCTAGTTCATTCTCTTTGAAAGCTTAAGGAGTACATTTGTACATCTTTCCATTGGACATTAATTTAGGTTGAGGTCATCAATATTTCTCAGAATGAGAGAAAGCCAATTAATTCTAAATATTAATATTTGGTCAGTAAGAACAAAATTTTGAGAGGTGTACCAACCATAATTAAAATAGTTAAAGATTAGGGTAATTCCTTAAGGTAAGAATCAAATGTGTCAGGAAAAGTTTCATTTTTAAACATGTATCCTTTTTTTGTATTAAGTTAACATTTTTTGTGTCCCTTTAAAAAACAAAAAAGCCAATGCTCCTTGTCCTCATGTTTAATGTATAAATTAATATAACTAATTTGAATTTCACATACTATGATTTCCAGTAGTTAGCATTTTTCTTATTCTTGCAAAAAGCAAAAGCATATTTAGCTTCTATTGAAGGATTTTAAGAATAATTTAAGTGATGAGGGGCATCATGTTATATTAAAATTAAATTTTTGCTTCAGTTTTTCAAATTTACAGCTCAGTTGCATGAAGCACTCACTTAAAATGGGAAAGTGGTATGAAACTAATTGTTTTCAACAAGAAAGTAGAACTAGTGTGAGGTTCTTAAAAATACAAGATGGTGTATTAGAAAGCATTGTGAAATTACACTGAGAGTCAAGAAAGGGGTTCTAACTTCATCTCTGCTATGAAGCACTGTCTTGCATTTAGTTAATTCTGAATACTAAACATGTTTCCCCAAGTGAATTTGAATGTGATAGTGCTTGATGATAAGCAAAGGGGAATATTTCTTTCTGAGGCAGAATCAGGTCATTTTCCTAAAAGCATATTATTGGATTGATTATTTCAGTATGTTTCTACTTCATTAGGAGAAGTCACCAAGAGGATTTTTTGGAAGGACATCTTACTAGGCAAAATTGTACTCTGCCACCTGTTCCCTCAGCCAATGCCCCCTACCCCACTCTTAATGCCCCCTGGAGACTCAAAGGTCACATTTTACCTTTGAAAAAGTCCGTTTCTGGTGTTTGTACAAAGCTGAGGATGTTCTCCCTGGGAGGTTGCTATGACAATTTGCAAACAGTAGAGATGATGGAACTCACAGGAGGTAGTCTTCTGATTTGAATCTGCACTAGTTAAGGACTGCAAACTTGGTCTAACCTGGGGCTGGCTGGCAGATAACAGAGGCAGAGCATAATGCACACGGGTCCCCACAACTTCAGAAACCTGGCACGTCTCTGAAAGGAAGTGCACGGCATAGCTTTTAGCCCAGTCATCAGGAATTGCCCGGCTTTCCCTCCCTCCTAACAGCTGAGGTGACAAAACCTGTGACCTTTGGACAAAGGCATATGCCACATAAACGACGGGTGTGCGATGGGAGAACAGTTTTTCAGTCTGCAAAGCAAAGAGAGGCTCTAGGTAGCTAGTTAAAAGGGCAAGGGAATTCTCCACGTGTATTGGAAGGGAAGGGGAGAGAGACTTGTCCCTGGGGATGAGAGGAATTAAAGGTGTCATTCCCTTAGGGCAGTGTGCTTAAAGGAAGGTGTGTCTCTCGACCCGTGGCCGCGCTTGGGAAAGGCTCCGAATTGTATGGAAACGAGAGGTGTGTCTGATGTTTATTTTTGCCTAGCAACCCACAGCCTACTGCTAACCTAGCAGGCGTCCACACGCGCCTCTCTGCCTCCCCTTGTTCTAGCGCCTGGAGAGCGGTCACTTGGCGTCAGTAAATCGGGAGGGCGTGTGTGGTGAAGGTTAAGGTGGGAGAGCAGTCCCCTCCTGCGTCCACGCTTGGGGTCACCAGGCTAAACTGAGCCCTCCACCGGGCCTGACTTACAGAGGTGACCCTCGCAGAACTAAGTTATTTACATGATATATTGGGGAAAGGGGGTGGTTAAGCCACAGGGACCGGGAAGAGGGACAGTATTGTTTGTGAGCAGCCATTAGGCTCGAAAGCTGAAAATGCGCTTGTATTTGGGGGCGCGCCTGGAAGGGGTGGGGGAGTCTGCAGCGATTTCGGTGGGAGGGAAGCAACGGTAGGTTGTGCTGCAGGGAGGGGTGCCGCAGGGGCTGGAGCGGCCAGCGTGGGGAAAAGGTCGTCAGCAGAGGAGCCCGGGGGGAGCAGTGCAGATGGCCGAAGGGGAAGGCTGCGGGCGAGTGGAGGACGCAGAGTTTTCCGGGGAGTGCAGGGTGGCCATGCGGATCGCTGGGCGGGGGGAGGGACTCCTCCGGGTGGCGGGGTAGGGGTGGGGTGTGCGTGAGCGTGTGTGGCTGGGCCGGGGGGAGTCCCGGGCGGGGCCCGTCCCCGCGGCAACCGGAGCGGGGGCGGGGCTGCCCTCCCTCGCCCCACCGCGCGCGGGCGTCTGAGCGAGTGTGCGCGGGCGCGCGCGCGGGAGCCCGGGCGGAGGCTTCCCGGCGAGTCGGTCTTTGCGGCTCAGCCCGCTGCCCCGCGCCCTATGTGAGGGGATCGGGGAGGCCGGCGGCGCAGGGGAGGGCGAGGCATGTGCACGGGCCGGGGGGTGCTGCCGCCGCCAGAGGACGAGGAGGACGGCGGCGGCGAGGAGAGCGGGGGTCTCGCGGCGGCGGGCCCGGGCCGGGGGCATGCAGCGGACTGTGTGTGTCTGGCAGTAGCTGACGCGAGCCGGCGAGGAGGAGCCGGAGACCGGCTGGAAGGGCGACCAGGGGGAGGCGGCGGCGGCGGCGGCGGCCGCGAGAAGTAGCAGCAGGACAGGCGGCGGCGGCGGCGGAGACGGCAGCCCTGAAATGCATTTTCCTCTCCAGCGGCCATGTTAACCAGGAAACCTTCGGCCGCCGCTCCCGCCGCCTACCCGACCGGTAAGGAGGGCCGCGCCGCCCCCAGATGGCCCTCGGGCCAGCCCTCGTGGCGCGGGCGTCCGCGGCCGGCGGGACCTCGAACAAAGTCTGCGGCGCGGCGGGCTCCCGGGCGGACGGCGCGCCCCGGCCTCGGCTCCGCGCATTGTTGCACGCGGGCCAGGGCTGCTCCGAGCGGAGCCCTCCGACCTCGCCGGGCGGGGGCGTCCCGGGCCTCCCCCTGCCCCGGGCTTGGCGAGGTGGTGGCGCCCCGGGCGGCAGTCCGGCCCCTCTCCGGCCCTGCGGCCGCCTGCAACGTGGGCCGCTCGGCCGGGGCCAGCGCTGCGCCCCGCGGGGTCGCGAACTCGTGCACCCGTCTCCGACTTAACTTTGCAGCTGCCGGAGCCCCGCCCGTGGGTGCGGACTGGGGCTCCGTGTCCTGGACACCCATTTTTACTGCCCCCGTGTCTCCCCCGAGGGGAGCGGGGCTCGCTGCCCTGCAGGGTGGGGCGGGGCCACGGGGTCTGGGTGACTTTCTCCCCCCTGACCGTCTTTTGTCTCCTCCCGCGTGTGGCTCCCAGGCCGAGGAGGGGACAGCGCCGTTCGTCAGCTCCAGGCTTCCCCGGGGCTCGGAGCGGGCCCTCCCCGGAGCGGAGTGGGGACCGGCCCGCCCTCTCCCATCGCCCTGCCGCCCCTTCGGGCCAGCAACGCTGCCGCCGCAGCCCACACGGTGAGACCCAGCCCGCCGGCGGCCGGGGGGAAGGGGTGCGGGAGGGCGCCCGGGCTCTGACGCCGGGAGAGGAGAGGTCGAAGTGCGAGTGCCTCCGCGCCCCGGGCCAGTGGCCTCTCCTGGATGCCTCTCTAACTCGGGCGAGCTCAGAGCTGCAGTCACAAAGGAAGATTCGTGGTGTGGGCCCCTCACTTCCCCTCCGGAGCCCGCCCACCCCTGCGCTCCTCTTCCTCCGAACTTCCCTCCTTGCGGCGTTCCTTCTCGTCCCTCTTTTTTAGTCTTTGCTTTCCAGAGCTCCTTTCCCTGACCGGGTAAACACTCCCCCTCCCCCCACGTTGGATAGTGGTTATTTATAGAAACAGATATGTGTTATGGGACAGCCAGGCAGTCTAGCCCGGAAAATCGATACCCCAAAGAGCCTCCCAGGCCTAGCTTCAGCCAGCAGGGAGCACCACCAATTGTCCCCCGCGTGTGGAAGCATGTTTTATGAGAGTGCTGCAGGTTTGAGCACAGCAGAAATTGTAATTAACATTAACAAAAATAAGAACCACAGCAGCAGTCAGAACAACAAGCCACCCTTGTAGTTTTCTGCAGTTGGATATTATTCAAAAGCAAAGCGCAAGGTTTGCTTTGGAGGTGGGATGGGAAGGGCACCTGATAGATGCTGGGGCCCCTCCGAGGGCGGAGAGGACAGGAGAGAGCCCAGCAGGAATGGCGGCTGCAGAGATTGGTCCGCTGGATTTGACTTCAGCATGTACCTTTTCTCAGCTCTCAGAGAGGGCCATTGGATGGTGACTGTCAGCCTAGAGGAGATTTGCACATGGAGGAGGTGAAGGTTTCCAAGATGTTATTTCCAACTAGATCTTCCAGAGGAACTGCCTAAGATGGTTCTGTATGAGCAGGGATGCTTTCTAAGGATTTAGCTTTGTTTGTCAAGTGAAGTTGTTTTGTAGAAAATGCCCTCTTCAGCCTACAGAAGAGCAGCTTTGAGGGTAATGTATTATGGAAAAACTTGGTAATTATTAGTGGAGAATTTGTGAGAGGCTGGCTAGAGTGGAGTGTCTCCTCTGAGACCAGGACAGATGTGTACAAGTTTCATAGGAAAACGTTTTGTTATTGTTATTATCTCTCCTCTCTCTCTCTCTTCTGACACACCTAGACCCAAGAGTTAAAAATTCATTGCACAGAGGTTTAACCAATCTGTGTTGGGCTGTTGATGGTGGAAGAGAATCAATCCGTTAGTAGGCTGGGTGATTTCTTATGGTTGAATGCTGTTATCACAGTGATAATTTAGTTGAGAACTTGCCATTGTTTTTAGGGATTTGGGTTTGTGTGGAATCACCTGACAATTTGGAAAATGTAACATCCATTTTTTCCTATGTGTGGATGTAATCACATGACTTGGTGTGACCTGGAGATAATATATACATACTTAGTTTGCATCTGGATTCCAGTTCTGTAAGGCTTCGCTTTGCTTGATCAGAGCCTCGTTGCAGTTGAAATATGTAATGGGATTAGAGAAAATGAAAGGTGTCCATTGGAACAATAGCCTATGGTGGACCACAAAATGAAGAGACGGGAGGGTTCTTCTTAGGACTCCTAATGAGAGATGCTTGTATTTTCCCCGTAATTGCTGATTTACCTATTTTTTTAAACTTACTTCTAAACTTCATTAGAGGCTTGGTTTTGGAAATGCAATTTGGGGTTTTGTTATTTAGAGTGGATTTTATTTGCATAACATTGTGGATTTCCTAGAACAGGGAAGTGTAAAAGGACCACAGCGTTTCTGTGGTTCTACTCCTTCATTTTAGAGATGAGTACGCTGACAAGTTAACCTGGTTTGCTCAAGATTCCCTAACCAGTTCACATCAAGGCTGGAGCTTAAGCCAAGGCCCTTCTGAATCTAGCTTTAACATACAGCTTGACACTTCTAATTCAAGGAAATTGTATCCGTTTCATTATGAATACAAGAACCTTTGAAGATCCATATTCCCATATGGCTTTCAGGTTTTTTTAAGTTTTTAATTCCTCAGCGGTTGCACTTGGGAAGAGCTATTTTAGAATGAGTGGGGGAAGGGGACTTACTGAGAGAAAAATTATCTTATCATAGAAGCCTGCCCATACTTTCCCTTGTAAATGATACAGCAGGTGGATAAATATATGATTATAGAGATTATGAACTTTGGAATTTATCTAGTCTATCCCTGTCTTCATGGATGTATTATTATACACTTAGTCATTTTGTTTATCTCTGTTTGTCCTAAATGTGTATCCATAACTATCTTGTATTCTGCTAGTTTTTTTTCTTTTAATATTATGTGAGAGATATTAATATACTTACTTTGTAAATTTCCAAATATTAGTATGGGATCACTTTTATAAGTGTTTTTGTTTAAAGCACTCTCCAGATACTAGTTTTACCTTTATGAAATAAATAGAGTCAAAGAAGAATGACTATTCCAATTAAAAATATTTTGAAGAAGAAGGAAAAGTAGACATTTGACTCAGGGCTATACAGATCATCAGTTGTTTGAGGAGGAGTTAAAATTCCAATCCTTTTGGACTCAATTCTGTTCCCATAACACTATATAACATTTCTAAGATGACTTCAGAGAAGTTTTAAAACGCCCAGAAATGTTACAATGAAGTATCTGCTGTTTTCCATTTTCTAATTGGAAAAGATTAAAACTACCAAACTGGTTAGACTATTGTTCTTACATAATTTTTAATGCTAAAAACTATTTCATGGTCAAAGAAGGCTTTTGTAGGTCTTTCCATTTTAACCCATGCATTGTAGGTATCTAACAATTGCATTCATTCAGTGTATATTTGTAAATGTGACAGGGACTTTTCTGGGAAAGCACTGACAAACAGGAATAAGCCAGGATCTCAGGCTTTAAGAAGCTGAATGAGAGTGGGAGGTTTTTAGATTCTTTAGTTTATGATCAAGTTCTGTCATGTGTGTTCTGGAAATGTTTTAGTTTTTCTAGTATCTCCCCCTGACCCTTGGTAGACCAGTTAATTGGGCTTCCAAGTTTGATTTTGATTTTAAGAGTTTTATAGTATTTGAGACTCAAAGTCCTCCTTTACTAGAGCCCCTCACATGAATCTCCTTAACTTCTGGAAAGTATATCACACATTGCTTTTAGGTGTTTAGTTGATGTATCTGCTACAGTTATTTTTTAACTGTTGCCATTTACCTCCAAATCTCTGCTGATGCACTGCAAGCCTAACATCTCGTGACTTGGATCACCAGGGATGGTTCCCAATTCCCTGGGTGTTAACTTCATGTTTTCTTATAAAAGTACAAAGGTACTTCTCAAGAATAACTCAGAAGTGAGAGTTAATAGGGATTTATTGACATAGCTTTTCCCATTCAGCAAATACTTATGATTGTTTACTGTGTATTTGGGATTGTAATAATAGGAACTTAAAAAGATAAGAGGTACCTTGCCAGGGAGTTAATTGCTCACAGCTAGGTAGATACATCAGGCGTTAAAAGTATCACAGTAAAATGAAATATGTTATAATATATCAGCATAATAGAAAGGAACGGGAGTTTCACAGAGGAGGTGAGAGTTGAACTGGACATGGAAGGTTGATTAGTATTTTACTGTTTAGATGCTGTTGGGAAGGAAAGGAAAATAATAATAAGTCCTGTACTCAGTGCTGTATTGAGCACTTTATACATTTTACCTTGCTTAATCCTCTTCAGGGCCCTAATGAGGTATCTTAGTTACCTCCTTTTTACAGATAAGGACACTGTGGTTCAGAGAGATTAAGTACCTCACCCACGGTCACACAGTTAATCAGTGGTGGAGCTGGGATTCATTTTCCGTGTGTCTAATGGAAAACCTCTGCACTCCGAACCATTATAAGAATGACCTCACCAAAAGCAGAGGAGCATAAAAAACAAAACACACACACACACACACACAACACACACAAAAATGGTGTTTCCACAGGTGTTGGGGAATTCAGCTTTGTTACTCTTGGAGAAAGTAAGAGTTACAGATGTCATTGGAAAGATGCAGGTCATTTAGGCTCTACGTTTAACACTCTCCTTGCCCTTGAGTTCTGGTATTATCTGTGGAAATGGGTACAGTTGTGGGCCTTGCGCAAAAGCAAGGGCTGTGTCAAAGTGACCCTTTTGAAGAGTAACTCGAGAAGGCCTGTGGAGAGAAGAAATTTGAGGGATTCTAGACTCAGAAGCACATGGTCATGTTAGGAGGCTGCTTTAGTTGTCCCAGTGAAATGAACAGGAGTGTGAGGGGAGGCAGTATGGGACAGAAATGATGAGGCTTAATGGAAAGGTGAGGGAGACATGGAGGAGGGTACCCAGGGGTACAGCTTGCATGACTCTGTGGAAGTGAAGCCTTTTGTTTATCAGAAATTGAGGATTAAGGAAGGAGGCAGTGGTTTTGGTAGAAGAATCATGAGTTGACTTTGAATTGCCTGTGGGAAAGGCAGCTGATCTGTATGTAGTTGGACACATGGGTCTTGAGCTCTGGAGGCGTAGCTTGGGCAGGTCTGAACTAGAGGTGTAGAATGTGGCCGATGTCAGCCATGGGTGGTTGTGGTCACAATCAGCCAGGAAGAGTTGTGGGAGTGAGAAGCCACAAGATTTGAGGCTTGAACCTTGTGGAACCCTTGAACTCACCTATGGGTAGGTGAACTAATAGTTAATACTGTGTAGGAAACCAAGAGAACACTGTTGGAAACATAGGATGTGGTCAAGTTAATTGGCGAGCTCTCTTTAGTACTAGTCACTAGACTTTTGTGATTGTATTTTAAATTAGGCAGAACATTAAAACTGCTGGTGCAAAACTGAAGTCAGTTTCAGATGCTCAGAAAGTTTTACTTTGCTATCTTTTTGGGAGTTCCTAAAGCCCCAAGGTTAGTTTTGTTCCTACCAAAGCCTCATGCTTTTTGTAGCATGTATACTGGTAAGGTAGGCTTTTCTTCTGAAACTTCCTCTTGCTGACCTCAAGAAAATGAATGGTTCTAATATTTCTAATTTCAGGTCCTTTTATTCTCTGGTACGTGGAGGACCACAGTGGGGAAGAGGATACAGAGAGTGAGGCTTGGGAACAGCAATGGGCAGACCTGTACTACTTTTATATATAACAAGACTTTCCTGGCCCTGGCCAGTTGGCTCAGTGGTAGAGCGTTGGCCTGGCGTGCAGGGGTCCCGGGTTCGATTCCCGGCCAGGGCATACAGGGGAAGTGCCCATCTGCTTCTCCACCCCTCCCCCTCTCCTTCCTCTCTGTCTCTCTCTTCCCCCTCCCGCAGCCGAGGCTCCATTGGAGCAAAGATGGCCCCGGGCGCTGGGGATGGCTCCTTGGCCTCTGCCCCAGGCGCTAGAGTGGCTCTGGTCACGACAGAGCGACCCCCAGAGGGGCAGAGCATCGCCCCCTGGTGGGCGTGCCGGGTGGATCCCGGTCCGGGCGCATGCGGGAGTCTGTCTGACTGTCTCTCCCCGTTTCTAGCTTCAAAATACAAAAAAATACAAAAAAAAAAAAAGACTTTCCTAAACTCATTTTTATGGACTGCTTGCCTTTGGCATAGAACAAAATAATCTGCCCAGCTACCCTTACAGAAGATAAGTTCACTTAACTTGGAATATCATCAGTGTCTTTAATAAAAGGATTCAATTAGAATTATTTCAGAAATCTGTTTGAGAAATAAAATCCCTTAGTCTATGAACTCACACTTTAGACATGAAAAAATACTATACTAGATTCTACTTTGTTTTAGAAGGATACAGAGAGAAATCTCACTCTTCAGATAATCATTGTGTATGCTATGTGTCAGGTAAAGGAAGTTTGAAGGTCTTGTTTGGTTCACTAGTAAGATGGTCATTGTATAATCTGTGGTTCCAAACCATTTCCTGAATTATTATATTACATTTTCAGAGCACTTCTGTACTCAAAATGGTATATATAAAGCTCAAAAGTTAGGATTTAGGAGATAATAGAAAAAAAATGCTGATGATAAAAGACTTCAGCTAGTTGGTTTTAAGCTTCTAGAGGGCTAGACCTCAGCAAACTGGTGGGATGAATGAGATGGATTGTGAATGACAAATTGAACTTTAAGGTTTCATATAAAAATCATCTAGCAAGATGTATAAGGCGGCAAGAATTCCTAACTGGGAGAGATCCTGGCTGTTAGCCCTCTCCTACCCCTCACCTCTTTACAATGATAATGCAAAAAGAAAAATCCCATGTAGGTTCTCAGTAGAGGCAGGGACCGGGGTGCTTGGCTACACCATCAGTTTTGTTTAGACAGGAATGTTCTGGGATGGCATGTATGTCTGAAAATAGAAACCGCTACTTTGTATTCCTTGTTGGAAAGCTGAGTATCTCCTCAGCCCAGAGAAATACGTCTTAAGAGAGCTGAGCCATTGACCAAAGGAAGGCCCAAAAGAGTGTGACGGTTGGTTTGTTGGGCTGAATGGCCTTAAATGGTCATCACAGTCAGTGAAGCCCAGAATTTTTTTTTTTTTAAGTGAGAGAGAGACAAAGAGAGGGACAGATAGAGACAGACAGACAGGAAGGGAGAGAGATGAGAAACATCAATTCTTTGTTGTGGCTCCTTAGCTGTTCATTGATTGCTTTCTCATATGTGCCTTGACTGGGGGCCTCCATCCGAGCCAGTGACCTCTTCCTCAAGCCAGTGACCTTGGGCTTCAAGCCAGTGACCTTTGGACTCAAGCCGGTGACCATGGGGTTATGGCTGTGATCCCACGCTCAAGCCAGCGACCCCATGCTCAAGCTGGATGAGCCCGTGCTCAAGTCAGCAACTTCGGGGTTCGAACCTGGGTCCTCTGCGTACCGGGCTGATGCTCTATCCACTGCACCACCGCCTAGTCAGGCAGGCCCAGAAACTTTTAAAAATAGGTTGAGTGTTTACAAGATGCTGCAGTGCATATGTACATAGGAATCTCTCAAGCCTAAACGTACAGTTTTCTTTGCCGCTGGATCATGTAGTTTCTTAGGTGTAACTAGATTTCTAAGTGACCGAGAACGAAGATAGTCGTGTTTTCAGAATAGAGCTAGCTAACATTGGAGAAAGAGAAGTGAACAAGACCGACGTGGTCCCTGCCCTGTGGTAATAGAGAAGTTATTAGATGAAATGTGAAAGGTGCTAGGATCTGGGGGAGGTAGAGCTAGTATAGAATCTGTATTTGTGCTTTGTCTCTATCTTGTTTCATTTTGATATCAAGTATGGATTGAGTGGAATGCCTATGATGTGACAGGCCCTATGCTAGAATGAACAAGAATGATATGCTCTGCCTTCATAGGGGACTTAGATTCTAAGGACCCTTAATATGCTCGGCAGACTAACTGCTCATCTGTCAGGGGCACAGCATTTATGGGCTTCTTATTTCAGGATCCCAAGTTTTGTAGCCTTACTCAGCTAACTAATCTCTTTTTCCTTTATTTTGTCAGAGGCTGTCAGCTTCACAGGCACTGTCCCTGTCAGGGTATTCATGAGATTCGTCTTGGGTGCCCAGCTCTTTCCGTTTAGTAAACCTGATGCTGACTGTAAATTCAAACCAAATTGGATTTGGTAAAGGTTGGGGGGGGGGCTGACTTATTAAATGTTCCATTTGAATAGACAGACCTCTTCCATTCTATTCATTTTTTTTTTTCCCAAATTCCAGATAGGTGGCAGTAAGCACACAATGAATGATCACCTCCTTGTCGGCAGCCACGGCCACGGACAGATACAGGTGCAGCAGCTGTTTGAGGATAACAGTAACAAGCGGACGGTGCTCACGACACAACCCAATGGGCTTACAACAGTGGGCAAGACGGGATTGCCGGTGGTGCCAGAGCGGCAGCTGGACAGCATCCATCGGCGGCAGGGAAGCTCCACCTCTCTGAAGTCCATGGAAGGCCTGGGGAAGGTGAAAGCCACCCCCATGACACCTGAACAAGCAATGAAGCAATACATGCAAAAACTAACCACCTTTGAACACCATGAGATTTTCAGCTACCCTGAAATATACTTCTTGGGTCCAAATGCAAAGAAACGCCAGGGCATGACAGGTGGGCCCAACAATGGTGGCTATGATGATGACCAGGGATCATATGTGCAGGTACCCCATGATCATGTGGCTTACAGGTACGAGGTCCTCAAGGTCATTGGGAAGGGAAGCTTTGGGCAGGTGGTCAAGGCCTATGACCACAAAGTCCACCAGCACGTGGCCCTGAAGATGGTGCGGAATGAGAAGCGCTTCCACCGGCAGGCGGCGGAGGAGATCCGAATTCTGGAGCACCTGCGGAAGCAGGACAAGGACAACACCATGAATGTCATCCACATGCTGGAGAACTTCACCTTCCGTAACCACATCTGCATGACGTTCGAGCTGCTGAGTATGAACCTCTATGAACTCATCAAGAAGAATAAGTTCCAGGGCTTCAGCTTGCCCTTGGTTCGCAAGTTTGCCCACTCCATTCTGCAGTGCTTGGATGCTTTGCACAAAAACAGAATAATTCACTGTGATCTTAAGCCCGAGAACATTTTATTAAAGCAGCAGGGTAGAAGCGGTATTAAAGTGATTGATTTTGGCTCCAGTTGTTACGAGCATCAGCGTGTCTACACTTACATTCAGTCGCGTTTTTACCGGGCTCCGGAAGTGATCCTTGGCGCCAGGTACGGCATGCCCATCGATATGTGGAGCCTGGGCTGCATTTTAGCAGAGCTCCTGACCGGGTACCCCCTCTTGCCTGGGGAAGATGAAGGGGACCAGCTGGCCTGTATGATCGAACTGTTGGGCATGCCCTCCCAGAAACTGCTGGATGCATCTAAACGAGCCAAAAATTTTGTGAGCTCCAAGGGTTATCCCCGTTACTGCACTGTCACGACCCTCTCAGACGGCTCTGTGGTTCTCAACGGAGGCCGTTCCCGGAGGGGGAAACTGAGGGGCTCACCAGAGAGCAGAGAGTGGGGGAATGCACTGAAGGGGTGTGACGATCCCCTTTTCCTTGACTTCTTGAAACAGTGTTTAGAATGGGATCCCGTGGTCCGCATGACCCCCGCCCAGGCTTTGCGGCATCCCTGGCTGAGGAGGCGGCTGCCAAAGCCTCCGGCGGGGGAGAAGACGGCGGTGAAAAGGATAACCGAGAGCACTGGTGCTATCACTTCCATTTCCAAGTTACCTCCACCATCCAGCTCCACTTCCAAACTGAGGACTAATTTGGCACAGATGACAGATGCCAATGGGAATATTCAGCAGAGGACAGTCTTGCCAAAACTTGTTAGCTGAGCTGAGTCTTCCCTCCCCCAATGCTGGTAATCTGAAAGATACGATGTTCCTGAGCCTTACTGGGTTGAAAAGGAGTAGCTCAGACCTGTTTTTATTTGCTCAATAACTCGACTCATTTGTATCTCTTCAGCACTTATTTTAATGTAAGAAAGTTGTTTTGTTTTTATAAAATACATGGGGACAATGCTTTAAGTTTTTATACTTTCTGAAACTTTTTTGTGTTTTAAAAGTACGATGAGCCTTACTGTATTTAGTGTGGCAGAGTAATAAACATCAGTGGCAGGCCATTGATTACTTCATGACTGCCATGCATTTACAAATTGGTGTCCAAGACATTCACTATGTTTTTATGGTTCATAGTATATTCTTCCCAAGGTGACTGCCCTCGAAGACCTCCCTGTGCTCTCCATCCGCAGGCTCATGCACCGGTGCGGCATGTCCTGCTTCTGTTTTCCATAGGGTATCTGGGTGGTAGTTACGGTGAGAGGAGAAGGGGCAGGGTGAATGATACTCTAAGGAAAACTACACCTTAGAGATTATTTTTTCTGAAGTCATACTCAAACAAAATAAAATTCCCAAAGTTTAAATGACCAGTTAGCATTCTGACATTCTCAAAGCTGGTGGGTAAATGGAAAAGTGTGTGCTCCTCCAAATTTTCTAATATGATCAGCGAGCTGTTTTGTAAAGAAGCCTCATATTACAGAATTGGTCTTCCACCTAAATTTAGAAATGTATTCCGTGAACTATTCCTCCCTTCTCTCTGCTTTTCTCCTCTGTTACTCTTTTACCACACATCTGTTGCTTGCATTTAGTCTTTTCTTCCTTCAGATAGATTTCCCAGACTGTTAATACAGAAAAGAGACATTTCAGCTGTGATTATGACCATCATTTCATACCCCAATATAAAAAGAACAGCAGCCTAGCTACTTAAGGTGGGGATTTCCACAGTTCCAGAGAAGATTTAACAGATGAGCGTGAGTTCCCACTTTCTAGATACCACTGTAAGGTTCTCGTAGCATGGGAAAGCATACACTCTTTCTTTAAAAAAAAAAAAAAAAAAAAGAGGGCTGTAAATCCTCTTGATGAACAGAAGTTGTGGCTGTTTAGTAAGGCAAATTTTAACAACAAATTTAAAGGAGGAAGAGTACCACCTCCAGTTGAATGGTTTGATACATACTTTGCATCATTAGAGGAACCACAGAAATCGCATTCCTCTGTTTTGTTTTACTTTCTGTTGGATTGCACTGATTGTTTTGTGAGGATGACACTTTACCTGGAAAAGTAATAGAGTTAAAAGAAAAAGAATATTTTCTTCTCTGAATAATAATTATTTTCACAGTGGAAATTTCAGTATTTTATCACTAATATGTGAGCAGTGATATATATCGATTGCAAGGCACGTGGCAAAAATTTTTTTAGTGTGTGCAATTTAATATAGGAAGATTTCTGCCTGTTTGGAAATAGGTTTGGGTAGTATAAATTAAGATAAATACTCTTTTATATGCACAGATATTGTTGTATTGCCTGTAAATTGATTTACAAGTACTTAAAGCATGGTCCCCAGTGAGGCCAAGAAAGTTTCCGGTTAAGTTTTTTAATAAGTAATCTTACAGTTTCTCTTACTTAAAAAAAAAAAAAAAAATTAAAAAAAAGTGGTTTTGAACAAAACACTTACTTATCTTGAGGCTTTGTCGGTTGTTGGTGGAGAAAAATGCTCAGGAAATATTACAGATATTTGCCAAAAAGAAAAACAAAACAAAACAAAACCCAGTAATAAAATGAGCTTAATAATAAGATAGTGATGTTGATGTTTGCTTTACTGTTTAAGGGCGTTGCCAATAAATTAATCTGAACTTCTATATTTAAACATTATAGCTTCTTTCCCTTAGTCAAATTCTTTCCCATATTGTGCACATTTCTATGTAATCTGTGGAAGCGCAATGTGTTAGTAATTTGCATTTAAAGTGATGCTCAGGCTCATGTGAGGATACCCTCAATGGTAGCTTACAGAATTTAAGGATTATGTATTTATTACCATTTTGCTTAAAGGCATAAGAAATGTAAGACTTGGTGTGATGGCTTTGTAAGATCACAAGCCTCTTAATGATGGCTTGCTCCTTTAGGTCATGGAGATAAAACATGAAGACTGCTTCCCCCATGCAATGCTCCTCTTCCGTATTCACTCTCATTTTCACATCTAGGTTTAAGTGTACGAACCTGAGCCTGCCTTGAGTTTCCCCTGGAAATGATTATACATGTGAAAATTTATAAATGGACTAATAGTGTTTGTCTATCCCCCCACCACACAAAACTGGTTCTTTTGATGCCAACAAAGCATTTGTGACCATCTGTATTCACAAATGTAACCGGAAACTTTTAGGCCAAACTGTGATGTGTAGCTCTACAGGGCTCCCCTTGCCCCCCAAATGCAGTGAAATTTATTCACAAGAGCAGCCCCATTCAGTGTTTAGTGATAGAGCTGCTTTTTAAAAAGTTCTAGCTTGATTACAATGTTAAAGAGAGAAAAATGTTGCACCTTTGTCATATTAAAACATAAAGAAATGAAGGGCTCTGATAGGCTACTAGGAGTTGGCTTGGAAACAGTCCTTGGTCTCAGAGGTTACCATTGTCTAGGGATGTCTGAGCTGTTTTCAGATTTAGGAATAGCACAGTGTCATCTTGTCTTCGGTTGCAGTCTCATCTGGCTCCGTTTCTTGCACCACCAGAGTGCATTACCACTTAAGTGTACTGCTACAACAGTGGAACAACAGAGTGATGCAAGACAGTGTAGATTAAAAGTAGAGGAGAAATTGTGCCCTTAGTGTTAACAATGTGCCTTTTGTTCTGAATGCCGTGTTGTAGGGCATGCATATTTTGGCGTCTTTAACTCTTTGAATACCGGGCAGTAAGTAAGGATGGAACCCACCTCGGCAAAGATACATCTGTCTTAAATATCCAGTAACTTACAGGCCTTAATAGAAACCATAAGGCATGAGTCATCAGGCACTGAAAAGTAACCATTGGTTACACAGGGCATTCCTGTGTGTAAGGGGTTAAAGATGGTCTTTGTTGTATCTTAACATCAGACTGATTTTTTAAATGATATTTTTTTGTTATGCTAACACTAGACAAAAATCAACTGTATTTGTAAAAATTTACCTCAAACCATTTAATTTTATAGTGTGATTAATCCCAGGGCATTTGGTATGAACCAAAGTGCATTCCTTTTCTATGTGCCTGGCTCTAGTAAGGATGGCCAGGGATTTTTACAATTTGGGTGCAAGGCACTTAAGCCACTTTTAAACTTAATGGGTGGTTTGGAGTCATGTTAAAGGTCTCCATCAGAATGTTAGGAACACTTTAGGCATCAATAGCATTGGGCCATATTGGAATCTTAAAAGTGTGAATTACTTTAAAGAGAGCATTCATTTTTGTAATTTTTTTCATCAAGAATATTTCTGGTAAGCAGAAGACTTTTTTTTTTTTTTAAAATAATGATTTGGTTGTTAAAGGTTTTAATATCGCCCAACATAATGCTGTGGTAGCATTTTAAAAAACAGTATTTGTGAACTCTGTTTCTTAGGGGCTTGTACATCTCTCTGCTATGGACATATATAAAATTAATTGTAATTATACTCAGCTCAACTGCTACAGTTATGTCTAGGCAGTGGCTTGGGTTTTTATCGAGCAACGACTTAGACACGTGACTGTAATATGCTGCAACTGTGTGTACTGAAAATATGTGAAAATGGTTGAATGTGGACTGTGTATATATGTATGTAAAAATTTCTGTGAGATGCTGCTGTCGCCACTTAACATGAAATATGTTCTAGTGGATTATGATCCTAGTGGCCAGTTCTATGATACTGTATGTATTGTACAGCTGATGACAGGAGTAAGACTGTTCAGTGAATATTTGTTAAATTTTATTGTCGTGGCCAGAGATAATTTCAGAATAAAATTTTAATGTCCTACCTTACTTTTTTTCTCCCCTTTTCTAACTATAATTTTACTCCTGATCTATTTCTGCTATTCTTGGTCTAGCAGCCTAGACAGAGCTTAGAATGCAGATATTTTCAGCAATAATTGATTCTTATTCAGTATAAATATGCAGATTCTAAGCAAGAAATTTTTCATTAGGCAACTCTTGTTTTCTCAGCATATTCTATTCCTTTACCCTTAATATTGCTGTTAATTTTCCTTTATATAACCTCTGCCATGTTCTCTGTCATCCTAGCGCTTCAAATCTTTTTTTTTTGGTTTGTTTTTAACCTTCAAGGTGACATCAGCTGTGGAAGCAGAGGCTATAAATTAATCTCCAGCAATCTTCATTTTTTTCTATACACATCTGGCAAATTATTTTGTGCTTTTACCAGCTCCCCTGTATGCTTTATAATGCTTATGCTTTTTCACTTCTTGTAACTTGGTTGTTTCTATGGTTCACATTTTGGGGGGTTTTAGTGTCTCTGTCTGTCATGGCTGGATCAGAAAATAAGGCCTGTGAACTGCAACTAGCTCATGATTTGTCAAGTTCAGTTCATACCAGGCTCTTGTATACTTACAGCTAGATAGATGACAGCAAGCAGATGCTCTAGGAACTTATCAGACATTGCAGGGATATTATGTAGACAAATATTTCCCTCCTGTGGAAAGAACTACCTCACATTTTTATTTACACCCCTCCAGCCACCAACAGCTGAAGAATGACTTAGTGTGGCTTCCTGTAGCAGATGTGGGATTTGCTAAAATAAGAGCAGATTATAGGAATTCCCAAACCCACACGTGGTCTCATTATAGCCTATGCCATGGACTTCCATTATTGCTTCTTTTGCTACTTCAGAGTTCTTACCTAGTGGGAAGAGACCAACCAACCAACCAAGAAACTGTATATATTTAGAAATAAAATGTTAAGAAAAGCACGTTAGGTATAACATTGAAAGTTGATGTTAAAGCAGCAATTTAAATAAGTAGATTGTCCAGATCTGACTTCCCTCAGGTCAGAATAGTTCCCACTCATTCTCTTTTTTGCAAAGCTCTTTCATAAACTGGAATGTCCTTGGAACTTAAAGGTTACGTTTAAATTAGCACTTGAAAATGATCCTAGCTGGAATTGGTATTGTTCTTTTAGAGAAAAGAGAGCTTGATTTCTGTTTTGGAAAGAGCATGAATAGACATTTGAAGAAAGGATATTTGTGGCTTTCTTTCATTGTTTTTAAAAAGTTTAATTACACTATTTCTTTGGGCCATTAGGCAAATAAACACATCATTAATGATACTTAACACGGCCCCAAATGAAAAATGACTGCTAGTGTGGTGTGCATACATAAGAAAATTGCATCTTCCTGCAAATTCTTTGGTTTATTTGGCTTGATTTACTGTAGTGCTGTGGTCACATTCTACGTATATGTGCTACATTTTATATATGGGGGGGCATAATTGCCATTCCTTTGCATCTCAAGGAAGTTTCAGGAGCAAACTAATAAATTAATATTTACTTCGAAGAAAGCTGACAACCCAGGGGTATTTACTAGTCATCTATAGTAAGGAGCAGCAGGATGTATGAGAGCTATCACACGTTCCATAGCATTGCTCCTTATGAAGACAGCTTCGCAGACCCCATACTGTTGAGTGAACATCAGTTCAGCCTTATACATCCCCACGAGCTATAATTATTCTCACTCGATATTGGAGGTAACTAAAGTGACTGTTCCAAAGTGACTGCAAAAGCAGTTTGGGCTTCGGATTGCAAGCAGATCAAGAATTTGGGTCTTGGAGAGTGAAGAACATCGCCAACTATACATGGCACAAATTTAGAAAGGGTAAATTTGAGCTAGCAGTGGGCATTACTTTTAATTGAATGAATAGTGTATCTGTTCCCGGGAATATTTTTTAAAAAGGGGAGAAACTATAAAAAACAGGACTAGACCATCTTAGTCCCTTAGGAGCACCTAATAACTAAAATGCACGTGCACACACCCCTCATTTAATTTGTGAAAGAGAAACATATATTGCCATATGTGAGGAGGTTCAGTATAGTAGCTTTATTTCTGTTCTTAAAATATGCTTTTTACATTTGAATGTGTGAGAATATTCTTGACTCTTTACTAATTCTCAGGGATTAAAAGTAAATTTTACTTACTGTAGCAGCAGGTTAATTGCTTAAATTAAAAGTTACTCAGGTGTCCTATTTGCTTCCATATTTAAGAACACAATGCCTACCAAGGAAATATATAAAACTTAAAATTCCAAGTACAATTTTAAAATACTAAATTGTAAATAAACCAGTGTTACAAACTATTGTGTCTTTCCTTGCTTTTTATTCCAAATTACTTACCCTCCTAAGTTTGAGGAGTTTTAATATCTAGACTATTTCTTCACTTGTAAAAATGAAGTGTGTTATTCACAAAACAAAAAATCATGAGCAGGCCCAGATTATCTAAGTAAGAGTTTATTGAACTGCTTTTAGTTGTTTGGGCGGAAATGTGATTAGTGTATAAACAATTTATGTAGACTTACAGGAAATAAGTGTATGGGTAACTTTGAGCTAATTTTTCATCCTTTTTTTTTTTGAAGAGGAATATCCAACCTAATTTTCCCTTTTCCTAGAATTCAATTCATTGACATTTTGGCTTGCATAGTCTTAGATTAAAAAGAAGAAAGGACATCCATTTTATTAATACCCATTGCCAATGGCACTCATTTGTCGGATAGCTATTAAATATCTACGACATGCCAGGTACTACTTAGACATTAAATAAGGGTATATAATGTTGAACAAAGTAGACATAGTTTCTGCCCTTATTTAGACTGGTTAGGAGGGCTAGGTATTATACAAGTAATTATATGAACGAATTTATAATAGCAAATGAATAAGTACCGTGGAGGAAAAGCATGTGCTGAATGTGTGTGTGTGTATATATACTGGAGTGGGGAGGCTGTGTTGTCTTGTATGGCTCGAATGGCTTCCCTGGGAAAGAAACAGCTTTTGAGCTGAGGATGAAGGCAAGCACAGAAATCGTAGAGCTAGAGGAAGCAAGGCATGTGTGAGCAATGAAAGGGAGGAAGTTCCTGTGGCTGGATTCATAGGAACCACAAGAATGAGAGAGGTTAGGGTGAAACAAAGCTGGCAAGGTGGTTGGCCCCAGACCACACCAAGCCTTGAAGGTCTTCATTAATGTGCAAGGGCCGTAACCAAGAAATTTTAAGGCAGAAAATGCCACAAGCAGCTTGGACCCTGGCTATCTTTAGCAGAATGTACTGAGAAGGGCAAGAGTAGATGAAGGAAGACCGTTTGGGAGTTTGAGTTTTTGCAAGAGAGAGCAGATTAGACCAGCGAGCAGGGATAGAAATTTAAAGAGGGTGGATTTGAGGGCTCTTTAGGATGCAGCAATGTTTAGGTAGAAAAAACAGTGGTGGTTTTTTTGTGTATGAAAAGTAGCTGATGCTGTTTTAGTGTCTGATTTGCTACATTGCATCAAAGAGATTAGAGTAGCTAATCTATTAGAGAAAAGAGAGTGGTGAAAATTAATGCCTTTGTTTACAGTGTATGACACAGCAATAAGTTACTTATCCTTTGCTGAAATTTGAAGCCTTGGAGTAAAATCTGATTCATTAATTCAATTAAATCATTTCAGAACAGTTTAGATTTTAAAAGGATTATATTTAAAAAATAAGGATGGATAAGTGGGATTGTAGAGGTCAGTTAAACCAAGTTCTCCCCTAAGTCAGCTATCTGGTTGTTTCCCTCCCTTCCTTCCCCCTTCTCTCCTTTTCATAGAAATTAATAATCTACTCTATAGGGTATTTGAAATGCCAGAACATAGATAGATAGATAGATAGATAGATAGATAGATGATAGATAGATAGATGATAGATAGATGATAGATGATAGATAGAAGAGGAAGAAAGGGGAAGGAGGAGACCTGCTCTTGAGGACTTTGTGTTTAATCAGAAAGATAAGATTAGACAGAGAACATTAAGCAATCTGAGAATAATACAAGGCAAAAATTCTACCTAAGTGAAGGTTGTTTGTGCTGCTGTTGGATAAAGCTTCAGGAGGCAGGTCTCTAGCCAGGAGTTGCTGGACTTCAGACTGATAGAAAACAAGCATTCTAGAAAAGAGAATTGCTCTGATTGAGGCGTATCGTGCATCATTCATTCATCTGGTCATCTAATATTACTTGAGCACCTGTATGCATGATTTTTGGCATAAGGTAAGGGGTGGCAAAGAGGCTGGGGTTTTGCAGAGTGGAGGATAATTCCTTTGGAAGGGTGAAACCTTGTTGCTGTCTTGTGGATTCCTCAAATGTGCTCTGTTCTCAACTCCCAGCCACTGCTCTGTCTTCCGCTGTCTCTCCACTTCCTGGGAGGCTCAGCTCAGCTCAGACCAGACATCACTTCCTCTACAAAGTCCCCCTTTACCTGGAGGAATGTTCGCAGGCTAGAAGCTGAGTGGAACCGAGTTGGGGAAAGGGGTGGAACCCCTTCCCTTGCTTCCCCCATCTTTCCCTCTGGGCTTACACTACAAACAAAATGTGTGTGGAGTCTGGAGAGAACATTTTAGTGGGGCAGGGTAGATCTTAAACATATAATCACAAAGATGTGAGTTAGAAGTTATGAGACGTGTCATAAAGGGGAAATAGCTGGATTTTTTTTTTTTTTTTTTGTATTTTTCTGAGGCTGGAAACGGGGAGAGACAGTCAGACAGACTCCCGCATGCGCCCGACGGGGATCCACCCGGCACGCCCACCAGGGGCTACGCTCTGCCCCTCCGGGGCCTCGCTCTGCTGCTACCAGAGCCACTCTAGCACCTGGGGCAGAGGCCAAGGAGCCATCCCCAGCGCCCGGGCCATCTTTGCTCCAATGGAGCCTCGCTGAAGGAGGGGAACAGAGAGACAGAGAAGAAGGAGAGGGAGAGGGGTGGAGAAGCAGATGGGAGCTTCTCCTGTGTGCCCTGGCCAGGAATCCAACCCGGGACTTCTGCACGCCAGGCAGACGCTCTACCACTGACCAACCGGCCAGGGCCAAAATAGCTGGATTTTGAGAAAGAATAATGGACTGGGAAGTCTGCGAAGGCCCCTCTGGTATGGCGGCATTTATGAAGTGCTCTGAGGGGCAAGGCGGCACAGACGCCCAGGGAGGAGCAAGCCAGAGCATGAGCTTGAGGACGCGACAGAGGCCCGCATGTCTGGAGTCCAGTGAGCAAGGGGCAGGGGCGCAGGATGTGGGAGAGAGGAAAGCAAGGTCAGCCTACAGAGAAGGTTGTAGGGACCCTGCTGAGGAGTTGAGAATTTGTTCTGATTATACCCGGAAGGCATTGAAGCATTTAAAGGAAAAATTTAAAAAGTCTTTCTGGTTTCCTGCGGGGGAACACTGGAGGGGAACCAAGGAGAAGTGGGGAGACTCCATGAGGCTGAGGAGTCCTAACCGCCCGAGCGGGGCTGGGGGAGATACCTTGATGGGATTAGTGATGGCCCAGGTCAGGGGTTCTGTTTAGGAAGTGAGGAGAGATGGGGAGGAGACTGTGCAGGATTCCAAACAGGCCTGTGTGTTGTTATTTTTGTAACTAGAATGGCACATGTGGAGGAAAAATGTGTTTTTTAAATGTGACTATATAAAAATTCCAAACAAGCCTTAAAGGTTTTCAACCGACAAGTTTGAGAGGATTATTTGGATACAAAATCTTGAGGTTCTCAGGTTCAATTAATCTATTAAGGACTTTTATTTTTTTTATTTTTTTTTATTTATTCATTTTAGAGAGGAGAGGGAGAGACACAGAGAGAGAGAGAGAGAGAGAGAGAGAGAGAGAGAGGTGAGACAGAGAGAGAGAAGGGGGGAGGAGCTGGAAGCATCAACTCCCATATGTGCCTTGACCAGGCAAGCCCAGGGTTTCGAACCGGCGACCTCAGCATTTCCAGGTCGATGCTTTATCTACTGCGCCACCACAGGTCAGGCTTTTTTTTTTTTTTTTTTTTAAATATCTTATTTATTGATTTTTTTAGAGAGAGAGGAGTGAGAGAGAGAGAGAGACAGAGAGAGAGAGAGAGAAGGGGGAGGAGCAGGAAGCATCAACTCCCACATGCGCCTTGACCAGGCAAGCCCAACGTTTGGAACCGGCGACCTCAGTGTTCCAGGTCGACGCTTTATCCCACTGCGCCACCACAGGTCAGGCAAGGACTTTTTAAATCAGTAAGAAAAACACTAATAAAACAGTGGAATAAATGCAGAAATGGCCTGTTTTAAAAATTTCTGTGAGAAACATAAGTTGACACCCCCCTCCCCCCGAAAAAACCACTTAACTTTGTGAATCAAAGGAATGTAAATTAAAGCAATGAGTTTATTTTAACCCGTGAAGTATCAACAATGAATAAAACAACTACATTCTATGCTAGCAAAGCACTCATTTGCTGCTGCTGGGGTGTAATTAGCAGAACCTTTCTGAAGAGCAATTTGATGATCTGACTAAGAGCTTTAGAAATGCTCATTTTTTTTTAAACCTGACAATTCTACTTGCAGAAATCTATCTTAGAATATCCCATGATGTAAACAAAGATTTATGTGCGAGGATAATCATAATTATATTGAGTAGCACAAACTTGGAAAAAAAACTTATAGCCTCCAATAGAGGATGGCTTAATAAATTACGATACATTTATGTTTTGATGAACAAAATGTTCAAAATTTATGTTCTGATGTACAAAATGTTCACAGTATAATATTAAGAACACCCTCTCCCCAAACCAAATAGGAAACAAAATTTAATGCCCTCCCTCCACAAGAAGTGGAGGCAGAGATGGTGTAGGAAAAATCAACGGAAGAAGATAGACCCATTTGTTAACAGGGAGCTGATTTTAATTTTAATTCTCTTTTGCTGTTTTTCAGCAATTTTCACAATGAGCATTCACATTTTAATAATATTTTTTAACACCCAATACATTATTAAGAAGAAAAAGTATTTGGAAAGGAAGAAGTAAAATGAAACATAGACCCCTATGCACCAAGTGAGCAGAACGCTTTCATGACAGGGAGGAAATTTACTTGCTGTCTCACTGGTCTGTTGCTCAACCATTTTTGCTCCTACCGCTTGCTGTGCCAATTTCTACCACCCAGACTGTGGTTTTCCTCCTCTTCGTGCCCTGGCTAATTCCCACTGTTCTAGGTCTCGAGGAGTTGCTACTTCTCAGCCCTTCCTGCCCTCTACCTCACACAGCCTTCTCAGACTAGCTGAGATACTCCAGGGGAGGTCTCCCATAATAACCCCAACACCTGCTGTCAAAACCTGAAATTTCACTGTTAGGACAGGTTTGATTATTAACCATTGTGTTCTATGCAAGCATTAAATAACATTAAATCAGGGGTCCCCAAACTTTTTACACAGGGGGCCGGTTCACTGTCCCTCAGACTGTTGGAGGGCCGTACTATAAAAAAAACTATGAACAAATCCCTATGCACACTGCACATATCTTATTTTAAAGTAAAAAAGCAAAACGGGAACAAATACAATATTTAAAATAAAGAACAAGTAAATTTAAATCAACAAACTGACCAGTATTTCAATGGGAACTATGCTCCTCTCACTGACCACCAATGAAAGAGGTGCCCCTTCCAGAAGTGCGGGGGGGGGGGGGCGGATAAATGGCCTCAGGGGGCCGCGTGCGGCCCGCGGGCCGTAGTTTGGGGACCCCTGCATTAAATAGTGCTTGGCACACAGTAAGTACTCCACAAATATATACTGTTGACAGTAAGGCCTATCTACGTTTGAAGGAAGTAAGGAAGTAGCTGGTAGAGCCTGACCAGGCGGTGGCGCAGTGGCTAGAGCCTTGGCCTGGAATGCTGAAGACCCAGATTTAAAACGCCGAGGTTGCTGGCTTGAGCATGGGCTCACCAGCTTGAGCGTGGAGTCATTGGCTTGAGCATGGGACTATAGATATGACCCCATGATCGATGACTTGAAGCCCACTGTCATTGACTTAAGACCGTTTGCTGGCTTGAGCAAGGGGTCGTTGCCTCAGCTGGAGTTCCCCGGTCAAGGCACATATATGAAAGCAATCAATGAACAACTAAGGTGTCTCAATGAAGAATTGATGCTTCTCATTTCCCTTCCTATCTGTCTGTCCCTGTCCATCTGTCCCTAAAAAATAAAAAAAATTAAAAAAGAAAGGAAGAAGAAGCTGGTAGAGGGGGAGGCATTAGAAATGTTATATGCCAGGAAGACAAATAGGCATCATTTCTAATACCAACACTGAATGTTTGATAGGGGCTATCTGGAACCTTGTTTTGGGATTATGAAGTTTCCTCTGGGTTCGGTTGGAAATAATGCTATGATTGATTAGCCATATCTTCCATGGGCAGGGAAGGGCAGTTTAATGCTTGATAGAGTTTTCTGTATTTTAGTGTGCATTGCTTCAATTCTTGCCTTGACACAAGGACGTTGGGTTCAGTATAAGACACACTAGAAATTAGTTAACATATAGGTATTTGTTTGTTTGTTTCTTTGTAGAACCATCATAATATGAAGAGCATAAATGCTCTTTATATCAGCACAGCTTACTAATTTTTTAAAAAATAAGGTGTGTGTGTACGTGTGTGTGTGTGTGTGTGTGTGTTATGGGATGGGAAAAGAACAAGAATGTATTTTTTTTTGTCGTCATTCTAACCTCCTTTGTTTTATACTTTCACTGCTTGATCTTTTGGGTGTTCCCAGAATATATCAGAATATATGAGAATGGTAGCTAATCCTGGGTACAAAAAGTCATTAATGAGCTTCTGATCAGCAGTAAGAGTGGTCTAGTAGAGATGACAAGGGAGGGAGAACCAGAGTTACTTCCTCTCTGCAGCTACTTGCTGCCTCCTTTCCGGCTTGGACTCTGTGAATCTCTTACTCCTTGGGCTAATTATTTCCTCTTGAGACCAGCAAGGCCTTTTATCAAGATGGTCACATCCCTGTGTATCCTGACACACAAATGGTAAATAATGGGACTGATTAACCCAGTGACCTTCATGAATGGTGAATGGGGAATATATAGATGTGAGCTTTTGTCTGCTCTGGGGTTTAGCTTCTCTCTGCACTTTTTGGAGGTATGCTTCTTGGTAACAATTAGTACTATGCTTCTTTCTTGTCTCTTTCATTCATCATGCTTAAAATGTGAATTTTAAAACCCAATACACAGTGTCCTTTACTGGGATCTGCTCAGTGCACATCATTTAACAGTGTTCAGATTGACCTCAGGGCACCTGTGAGTCACTACAGCGTTGCAACTGTTACAGCCCGGAGGTTTGGAAGGCCTGACGCCACTGACACATCCACCTTTCACTCCGAATAAGTGTTCACATTGATCTCCCCTGAATCAGTGCCAGAGAGGAAGGGAGGCTGGTTCTCTGCTTGGAAGTGGTCCAAGCATCAATTACAACCACTTTGGAGGTTAAAATGGCCAAAGAGACACACACAGTCTTTCCTCCCTCTGGCCCTATCTGTGATCAGGCTCATGTTGTTCCCTCATCTGACCGCAGGAGCACGTCACTGTGGTGAGTACGCAATACGAAGTACAGCGCTGTGGCAGGCGGAACAGTGGCTCTACCAAATACGTCTGTGTCTTCATTCCCAGAACCTGTGACTGAATTGCGTTCTCCTGAAATTCTTGTGGTGTTGTGATATAATAAGAAATATGCGCTTGGTACTTGTCCCTAGTTCTTGGCACAGAACTCCTAAAACTCTTGTCATTTCCGGAATGATAAGGGTGAGAGAGTATTATCTTTTGTTGTCATATTTGGCCTTAATCCTCAGTTTTTGACACAAGAGCTCCTAAGACCCTTGACATCCCCATAGTAATAAGAATTTTTTTTTTTGTTTTTTGTATGGTAATGAGACAACTGGTAACTGAGGGCCCCTAGATAGTTCATGATAGAGGCTGGCCCCTTGAAAGATCAAGGCATGAAATTTCAGCTCTTACCCCTGAACTGAGAGGAGGGGAGAAGGGCTGAAGATTTAGTTAGTAATCAATCATGCCTATATGATGAAGCCTCCATTAAAGTCTCTGAACTACAGGGTTCAGAGAGCTTCTGGATCAATGAGCTTCATGTATGGGAAGCTCAGTGCACCCTAACTCCACAGGGACAGAAGCTTGTGCGATGGGGACCCTTCTGGAACTCACCCTCTGTATCTCTACATCTGGCTATTCATTTGTATCCTTTACAATAAACTGATGGATTTTAGTAAAATGTTCCCCTGAATTCTGTAAGGTTTTAGAACTAATTATTGAATATGAGGATGGGTTTGTGAGAACCCCTGATATATAGCTGGTTAGTCGGAAGTGGAGGTGAGAACTTGGGACTTGTGACGGCTGTCTGAAATAAGAACGGTCTTGTGGGATTCAGCCAGGGGTGGGATTCAGCTGGTTCGCACCAGTTTGGCAGAACCAATACCTAATTTTTTGTTGAGTTTAGCCAACCGCTTGTTAAAATGGCACTTGTAATCAGGGTTCTCTCTAAGGTGAGCACCTGGGTAGCGCCCAATGTGGAAATCATAAATTTACATTCCTTACTCTTTTTTAATGTTCATCTGTGCAACAACATATTCTAAGCGCCTGTAGTAATGTTTATTCTGTCCATAGGTGAAAACCACTTGATGGAACTATGCTTGTAATATTTATTTATTCATTTCATAAAATTCATTATACCCTTCATGCAGAGGCAGATTAAGGTCAGTTGAGCCCCAGGCGCAGAAGAAAATATTGGGCCCTTTAAAACAAAGAGAGAGACAGGGAAAATGAAAATACATGTTAACCATATTTTTAAATAAATAAAAAATATTATGTACTATTAATGTTAAAATTGCACATATGAAACCAAACTTGATGTCATTAGAAAAAAAGTGTAAAGTTGGGGTTTTGCGGGGCCCTTCAGAAGTCGGGGCCCAGGGCACATACCCGGTGTGCCTGCTGCTAAACCCACCTCTGCTTTGATGAAATACTACATTTTAATTCCCTTGCATTCATTACTTCAGTAAACAAACATATAATGTAAAGAGAAAAAATGCCAAACAGCCAGGGGGTGACAAGCTGTCATTTGTTTCAGCTTTGTGTTACGCCTAAAATTTCCCCAAGATATTATAAGTGCGCTGGTGTACCCCAAACGGTGAAACCAACAGGAAACTAGGACACAATGAACAAATAGAAAAATAGATTTCAAGGGTTATCTTATCGTCCATTTCGGAAGCCATGGAAGAATGCTCACAACTTTCCCATGACAAACAGGCTTCTTGTACACATTATTCGATCATATTTAATCTGCATAGCCTATGCCATTTATTAATTCAGCCTAGAAATTTTTGTTCAGTATCAATAAAATGAAGAAAATATATGTTCTGACTGATGTTTATCAATAGTATAAGCACAGTGCTTTGTTTATAAACGTTTATGATATGATCACATGTGGACAAAAAGTTCTCCCAAGAGTTTGAAGACAGATATCTTAGAGCAAACAATGTAATAATTTTTAATTTTCTGGAATCACCACATCAAATGGAAGACACTGAACAAGTAAAATATTTGCTCTCTAAGATTGGTTCTGTTGATATATCCAACATTACAGGTCATAGGCTAGGTAAACCAGCTGCAAACAAAATGCATCCCGTAAAGGTCGAGCTGAAATGCCCTAAAGATGTGCTGCGCATTCAAGGCATTGTTAACAAAAGCATCAAAATATTAGGTTTTATTTATTGCTTCATGAAGGATTTTTGTAACATTAATGTGCTAAGAAGCCTATCCTGTACCCTGTCAATCTACCTTGGAATTTAATGCAACAGTTTGGAACCCATATTACAAAAATCAACAAAATAACATCGAAAGAGTGCAAGTTCTTAAAATCGGTATCCTATAAACGTGGCCATGTTACATATGATGTACCTTATGATGATGATATGGAAGTACTTCACCTAACATTACTGCACAGGAGGAGGGTCACTGACTTAAATTTCATATACACACTTTGTAATGATCTTGTTGAGTTTCCTGCTCTCCTTTAGACCCTGTGTTTCAATGTTCCTAAAGTCATAACAAGGAAAAGCAAGTTTTTAAATGAGTTTCTGTAGAAGAAACTATGCATATTTTAGTGCCATAAAGAGAATGATGAGGGAATATAATGAACTTCTTGATATTGATATAAATAATTAATCATTATGCAGCTCTTATAACATTTGTTTATAACTTTGATATTGTCTGTGTAATGTCTTAATAATTTATACTCTTTTATTGCCTATATTTAAATTTAATTCCTATTGTGATTCTATGCATGTGTTGCCATGTAACTTCCATTGTTGGTATTTTGTATTTTTTCTTTATTTCCATGCTCTCCATTATATATTCTTTTGTGCCTTTATATATTTGTCCTTTATTCTTGAAACATCTTATTTATAAATACTGACACTGATGTAGTTTATACATATTGTTTGAATCATGACATTTTTCTCTACTTGAGTAATACCAGCTTAGTTTTGTGATATTTTTGTCTTGTCCAAGCTATTGGCTTATTTTTGACAATTTTTTCCTTTTCCTTTTGATTCTAATTATTGTCTACTCTTTACTCTATAATTTCCTTTGGCGATTATAGTAGTATATTATAAAACTTTGCATTGTTTATTACATATCCTTGCTTGGTTATTGATGTGTATATGCTTTTCTTTTTCTTTCTTTTATTTATTTTTTTAATTCAGTGAAAGGAGGGAAGACAGAGACAGACTCCAGAATACACCCTGACCGGGATCCACCTGGCAAGCCCATTAGGAGGCAATTCTCTGCCCATCTGGGGTGTTGCTCCATTGCTCAGCAACTGAACTCTTCTTAGCACCTGTGGTAGAAGCCATGGAGCCATCCTCAGTGCCTGGGGCCACCTTGCTCCAAGCAAGCCATGGCTGCAGGAGGGGGAGGGGAGATTGAGAGAGAGAGAGAGAGAGAGAGAGAAAGAGAGAGAGAGAGAGAGAGAGGACTGAAAGGGGGGAGGGGTAGAGAAGCAGATGGGTGCTTCTTCTGAGTACCCTGACTGGGAATTGAAACTGAGACATCTACCTGCTGGGCCAGTGCTCTACTACTGAGCCAACTGGCCAGGGCCGCATGCACTTTTCAATAAGTTTTTGTACAATATCTTGTAATCTTCAATAAAGGGTATTAATGTCCATAAATAAGTATTATTATTATAATATATTAAAATAAAACCTTTAAAATTTTTTTTGAAATAATCCTTAAAGGACAAAAAGGCAACAGAGTTTGATAGATATTTTCAATAAAAAACCAAAATTGGCGGTGGCGCAGTGGATGGAACGTTGGACTGGGATGTGGAGGACCCAGGTTGAAGACCCCGAGGTCGCCAGCTTGAGCGCGGGCTTATCTGGTTTGAGCAAATCTCACCAGCTTGGACCCCAGGTCACTGGCTCGAGCAAGGGGTTACTCGGTCTACTGTAGCCCCACAGTCAAGGCACATATGAGAAAGCAATCAATGAACAACTAAGGTGTCACAACGAAAAACTAATGATTGATGCTTCTCATCTCTCTTCGTTCCTGTCTGTCTGTCCCTATCTATCCCTCTCTCTGACTCTCTGTCTCTGAAAAAAAAAAAAACAACCAATACCAGAATTGGAATCTATTATATCAGAATTGGCTTTGGATGGTACAAAATAGTCACAAACACAACCACTCCAATGTGTAAGAAGCAGAATGTCAATTATTGAAATAAAAAATTATAACAGCTTCAGAATTGAATATAGTCTTCCTGAATAGTGGACAGTGCAATAATATAACAATTTTAAGGAAAAATATGGTAGACTGGTAATTTCTAACAAAAAGTTAAGTTGTGAGTATTGTGCAAAATATGACTTCATAAAAGAGGAAAGTGTTCATGTGTTAAAAGAATGAACATGTTTTCAGATTGAGGCATCAGGGAAAAATAAAAAGGTACAACAAGCTTCTCTAAGGAGCAAAATGAAAGAACATTTTTCATCAAAAGCTGATAACATTTGTAACTTAAAAAACTGAACTTAAAAAATGTGAGCAGGATTCAATAATAAAAGCAATACGATGAGTAAAAAAATATGTAAGTACTACTTGTAGAATATTTAATACAGTTTACAGCCTGGCAAAAAGATGTAAACTGTTTGTATTTTTATTTATTTATTTATATTATTAATTTTAATGGGGTGACATCGATAAATCAGGGTACATATGTTCAGAGAAAACATCTCCAGGTTATTTTGACATTTGATTATGTTGCATTCCCATCACCCAAAGTCAAATTGTCTTCCGTCACCTTCTATCTGGTTTTCTTTGTGCCCCTCCCCTCCCCCGACCCCTTCCCTCTCTTTCCTCCTGTTTTTAGACATAGAAGATGAAATAGAAGAACAAATTAAAAATGGATTAGATATGGGATTGGATTACATTTACATAAAACTTCTGTGAAAGTAGTTGGTGTCATTACAAAGTGAATTAAAAAAATATTTACTAAAATTATTGAAAATAATCTGAATATATGCTTGATTATTGATGGAGCTTCAACAATATCTTGGAAACCAGTTATTATACTTCTCTTAAAAATTGAGCCTTCAGTTACATCACCAACAATTTTCATTGAGCTAATTGAATTGGAAAAACAAGTTGCAGAAATATGTTCTTCAGTTACGGAAGTTTAAATAATGTTGGGCTTGCTAAGAACTACCTAGAAAACAATTTAATAGAATTTTGCTCTGATGGTGCCAGCATGCTGCTTGGGAGAAAACCTGGAATGAACATTAGAATAGCAAAAGAGTTTCCAAGCACAATAACATGGCACTGTTCAAACCACCGCCTCCATCTTATTTTAGATGATTTGATAAAGGAAATGAAGCAAAGAAATCATTGAAAATATTTATTGATAAGATATATACTACTTTTCATCAATCCAATAAAAACCAAATAGAACTTACCAAGCTACCTGAACAACTTGGAATTGAAATGATAAAGGTTGGTAGAGTTTTGAGACCAAGAGGGGCTGCCTGTAGTTTGAGGTCAACCCTAGCTGTGTGGTGTGCTTATCCGGTGCTGCATCACTGTTTTTATTAAAATAAATAGTACTTAGGTATGGCTGCCGTCTTGAAAATACATATTTTATACTGTTTTGGCATTGATGATTGATATTTTAAACAAAATTTCTCTTCTTTCAAATGCACTGCAAGCAAGAAATACAGACATAATAGAGGCTAAAAAACTCATGATAAGATCTATTAAAGCATTGCAAATGCTTGGAAAGGAAAAGGATCCGTACAAAAGAAAGTTGATAAATTAATTATTGTAGAAACTTTCAAAAATATACAATTTGTAGAAAATCATCAATTTGTTGGGCTCACTCAGGAAAAACTTTTAGAAAACATTGTAACAAATTTGAAAAAAAGATTAATGGACCATAAACATTTAAAAGCAAGTTGTAGCCAATTTCAAGATAGGAATAAATGACAATTCTCAATTTTTTGGAGTTAGATTACTGGAATATTGCAGAAGTACTAGTTCCATGGAAAGCAGCTGAAGAACAATTGCTCATATTTAATGACATTATTAATTACCCAATTGATATGAATGATTATTGAGATTTAATGGAAAACATTTTTAAAAATTCCCATAACTATGCAATTGCTAAAAGTGTTCAAAGAGGTAAAAATATTGTCGGAACAATTTCTGTAAGTTTAGCAGAAGCATAAAGGGGATTTTCAAAGATGAACAGAATGTGTTCAGAGAAGTCGCTTGTTTCTAATATATCAAACACAATGACTATTAGTTTAATCGGCCTACCTCAAAGCAGGCGTCCCCAAACTACGGCTCGCGGGCCATTTATCCGCCCCCCCCTGCACTTCCGGAAGGGGCACCTCTTTCATGGGTGGTCAGTGAGAGGAGCACTGTATGTGGCAGCCCTCCAATGGTCTGAGAGACAGTGAACTGGCTCCCTGTGTGAAAAGTTTGGGGACCCCTGCAGGAATGTGGTCTTACTCCTACAGTGAAAAGATGGTTAAGGATAAATCACACAGGCGATGATGCTCAGATAAAAGTGAAGAAAACTGCAAATGAAAAATACGCCAATCAAGAAGCAATATGGAAATATCTTAAATAACAGTTTTATTGTTTTTTGGTCAGGTATATTTAATATTTTTTCATTAATATTTTTAAACTTTTTTATAACATCTAGTTTTGTGTACCATTTTTATTATTCTTATTTAAGTATTAAATACATAAAGTAATAAACTATCTTTTGGTATATTGTTTTTCTATGCTTAAAACAGTCATTAGGGCAGAGAACTGGTTGTTAAATTATTTGAATCCCACCACTGGACTCAGTCCTTGACCTATGTGGTCTGCACTAAGTCCACTGGTTAGTGTCATAATTGAATTAAATTGTAGAGCTAGATGGTATCTGGTGAGTTGCAGAATTGATTGTTGGTGAGGAAAAGCCCTGGCTTTTGAATTCAGAAGTATTATAAGTGCAGAGACACTCTTCTTTAGTAAGCCCTAACCCTCAATGTACCATATTTGGAGACAGCATTTAATGAGGTAATGGAAATCAGATGAGGTTGTAAGAGTGAAGTCCTAATCCTGCGAGACTGATGTCCTTATAAGAAAAGGAAGAGATGCCAGAGTTCTCTCTCTGTGCATACAGGGAGGAGACACCGTGTGAGACCCCGTGAGAAGGTGGCTGTTGCAAACCAAGGACAGAGATATCACCAGACACTAACCCTTCTGGCAACCTTGAGCTTGGGCTTCCGGTCTTAAATTTCCAGGACTATGAGAAAATAGGTTTCTGTTTTTTAAGTCACCCAGACAGTGGTAGTTTGTTATGGCAGCTCTAGGAAACTAATGCACATGACAAAGAAGTATTAAATTTGCAGATAAAATTAAGCCTGAGAATCAACTGATTTTTAGATGGGGAGATTATTGTGGATTATCCAGGTAGTTTGCTCATAACCACAAGAATCTTTAAACATGGGGAAAGTTTAAAGATTTTAACTGTCTATTTCTGATGGAGAAATAGACAGTCTGATGGAGATATAATTATTGTATATTGCTTTAAATAGCCAATTATTGTGTATTGTATCTTGGTTGGCTTTGAAGATAGAGGAAGGGGGCCATGAGTCAAGGAATGCAGGCAGCCTCTAGAAACTAGAAAGGACAAAGAAATGCATTCTCTTCTAGAAACTCCAGAAAGTAATGCAGTCCTGCTGACACTTTGATTTTAGTTCAGTGTCAAACTTTTAACCTATAGCATTGTAAAATAACTTATTGTTTTAGCCCTGGCTGGTCAGTACAGTGGATAGAGTGTTGGCCCGGCGTGTGGATGTCTTGGGTTTGATTCCTAGTTAGGACACACAAGAGAAACAACCATCTGCTTCTCTCCCCGGCCCGCTCCCTCTTCTTTCCCTCTTCTCTTCCCTCCGCCAGTGGCTTGGTTGGTTTGAGTGTCAGCCCTGGGGCACAGATAATGGCTCAGTTGGTTAGAGTGCATCAGCCTCAGGCTCTACAAATACCTTGGTTGATTTGAGTATTGGCACCAGACAGAGATTGCCAGGAGGGTCCTGGTTGAGGCCCATGTTGGAGTCTGTCTCTCTATCTACCCTCCTCTCACTTAAAAAAATTTTGTTTTAAGCTATGAAGTTTATAATTATCTGCTATAACAGCAAGAGAAGATTAATGTAAGTAAGGCATTTTATGTGTGTACTAACGCTCTTAAAATAATATTTTGCATATACACATATATTTGGAATTCATTTGCTCATAAAAGAAAAACTGATGTAGAGCACAGTAAGGCAACAATGTATTCTGTCGATAACCCAAATAAGCTGCTGTTAGGACACTGGGTAAATGAGACCAAAGAATATCTAACTTCCACTTCCACTTTATTTTACTTCCTTTGTATAAACTCAGACTCGGAATAAGCCAAAATATTGAAGGACTCCTTATTTAAATGTAATTCACTATTTAAATAGAAAAAAAAAAAATTTAAGAAACATATTACCTACCTGCAAAAGAACTCTTAAATAATAGTCAGTTCTCTCCTTTATCAATCATTACTTTTGAGTGTGAGGGTGTGATTAACAGGGACTACTTGTGGTTTCAGGATGCCCAGCACCGAAGGCAGACTCTTATTACTATATTTTTAAGAATGGTTTCACTCTTCTCTTTGGTTTTCTGTTCTCTCTTGTTATGTTTTATTAGTTCTTAAAGAAACTGACCCTTACATCTATGGTGATTTCTGAACAGGCAACTTTATAAGTGCTCATGGTTCTTAATGTTTGATCATCTCTTGGAAAATAAAAAAAAAAAGAGCACTTAATCATATAGACTCACACTTTCCTCTTGGTTGGGAGAAGGTGATTTTCTTCCTCTGCCCACTCTGTTCTTTGGCACTCTGTGCCATTTTGATTGTATCATTGTTTACATTCACTCTCTCAACACCATCATTACTAGCTTGATCTCTCCTGCAGCCTTAGATCATACTTATTAAATTCCCATTTTCACAGGACATATATTTTGAAGAATTTTAAAAGAAAGTATCAGTATTTAAAATAGAGACTTAAGATGATGATGTGCTTGTAGGCAGATGTGAATATTGTAGTTATGCTCTGTTGAGCATTTTTAAGAAGAACTAGACATTTTAGCAGTGGTTAGAACTGGTTTATACTGCAAACAGTTTTAATAATGATATCCTGAAATGCCTTTCTCTGTACTCATATATAAGGGCGAGCAGAAAACAATGATCCAGTTGAGGATATGCCTCCCCCTAATTTTTTACATCTCACATTTCAATACTGAGACCAAATTTGACAAAGTTAAGATTTTCTATGGTTCTGAGTTGTTTAAATGTTGGTACATATATTTCCAAACATGACTTCATTGGAGAGTCAGTGTATTTGGCTGGCAATTAAACAAGGTTTATAAGCTTATTTTTAAAAAATCACATTATAGCCAAGTTTAAAAAGAAACACTTGTGCACAGAGTTGTAAACTTATTCTCATTGGTCTGTCTTTTGTAATATCAGGTGTATAATTTCATTTCTATTTCATGATCTATTTCTGCTTTTGGGCAAATGGACATGTTACTAAGACTTAATCATATGAATGTTTAAAGTTTTATTCTCTGACATCAGCCAATCATGGAAACCACCTGGGTAGCTGTAAATATACTTATAACTTCATTCTATTATCATTTTTGTGTTATTCATCCACTAAATATTTATTGAGTACCTTGTTTATTGCTGCATCTCTTTGTCTATAGCAGTGGTAGTCAACCTGGCCCCTACCGCCCACTAGTGGGCATTCCAGCTTTCATGGTGGGCGGTAGCAGAGCAACCAAAGTATAAATAAAAAGATAGGTTTAACTATAGTAAGTTGTTTCATAAAGATTTATTCTGCTAAACTTAGCAAAAATCTGACATAAAGTACTTGGTAAGTAATTATTATTATATGCTTTAACTTGTTATAACTCTGCTTTATAAATTTTATAAAGTAAAGTACACTTCCCTACTTTATAAATCACCATTACTGTGGAACCAGTGGCTGTTAGAAAATTTTACTACTAACAGAGATACAAAAGCGGGCGGTAGGTATAAAAAGGTTGACTACCCCTGGTCTATAGCATTGGAATAGAAGTTTACACTGACAGTTCAGAGTAATTAGAAATATTAAATATGTGCTGGGCACTGCTTTATAACAGCTGTCTGGCAACTAGTTCTTATCCCCATTTTATAGATGGAGAAGCTAAACCAGAGACAGAGGAAATAACTCACCCAAGGCCTCAGAGCCAGTAAGTGATAGAGCTAGAATTTGAATCCAGGCTTCTCACTCCAGAGTCTATGCTTTTAGCCACAATGTTTATAAATAACTGACTGAATAAGGCTCTAATGATTCCAAATTTTCTTAAAAAAGAGTGAAAACTAGACCAAAACATGAAACTTTCTGGCCTGTTTATGAGTACCTCATGTTCCTCATCTATTTCCTCTTATCAGAAAACACAGCCAGCATAAAGTGCTACACTGATGAGAAAGGACTTCTGCACAGAGCGCTGGACACTGGGACAACTGAGTCATCCCAGCACCCCTGGCCTGCCGCAGAGAACGGGGTGAGGGGTGGTGAGTGCTGTAATATGTTCAAGGCATGGGTGAATGACTTGGAAGATATACAAGGTCTTACTAAGTAAAGTAATTATTGCTCTCATAATATTATTATTTTTTGGAAATATTTGCTATCCATGTACTGTGTTCTTTGTCTAGCTCTGAGTTTGTAAAATAGGTACAAGAGCAGATGTGATCGCTAAGAATACAGCATTGACCTCTATTTAAAATTTATAGCTCTGTGACACATGGTGCTGAGGCTTTTGATCAGGATCTTTGAAAGTCTCACATGCATGCATTTCAAGTGAAAGATCATTCCAATTATTTTATAGTCATTCCTCATAAAAAGGACCTTTGTAAGTAATCAGAAAATCTTTAATAGGCTTTGATTTATAATACTGATTTTAATTTGACACTTCATATGATTGTAATCCCAATGATTTTAAAACTATGGTTGATCTAAGCATGGGATTTTAAGTTTATGTCATTCCAAGGTGTGACTAGAGAGGAGGGAACAGAAAGCGGCATTTTTAAATACTGCCTGTGTGCCAAGATCTCCGTTTAGAGACTTTTTCTTCACTATTGTATTTAATTCTCAAAACAGCCCTGGAAGTCAAGTGTCTGTATTTTTAAATGGGAAAAACTAAGGTTCAGAAAGTTTACATAACTCTACATCTGGTGAAAGCTAGAACTGAGATCCACTTCCTGGTCTGTCTTTTCTCACAGTTGTTGCTACAACTCCACTAAGCTGACTAACCAGCCCGGGGCAGGGCAGGGGAAGGGGGTCAGCGGAGGCTTTCCAGAGGAAGCAAATTTTGAGCTGAGCCTTGAAACCTGAGTAGGAGGACTCCAGGTGAATGAGGAGAGCAAGGGCATTTCAGGCAAAGAAAAGGAAGTGTGAAAAAGCATGGTGTGCATAGAAATCTAAAAATAGTTGTTCAGGGTAAGAGCACAGGTCCTGTTTTATGAACCTTAGAGGAGATCCAGTTTGTAAAGGCAGAAGATCCCAAAGGTCAGATATGGCAGATGCTGCCACCCATCTGTAGAAACTGAAGTGCTTTCTCTCCAAATTCCCATAGATCAGAGGAAGTAAGGGTGGGATAACGAATGCACTTCTTCTGACATGGCTTCTTAACTTCCAGCCAACTTTCCAGCTCTGATTCCTCATAATCAACATTCCACAAATGTTACTGACATAATCCACTTGGCCCAGAGAATGGAAAGGTGCTAGGCTTCTTGCTTTCTCGAGGCTGGTGGCTTCATTTCATGTACATCTGAATCTATCTTCTTTAACCAAAGTTAAGGAAAATCTGTGCTTTAACAAATTTGAGTGTTTTTTTATTATCCAAGTAAGCTCCATGAAAACAGATACTGCAGGTATTTATAATATATTATTGACTCACTAGTGCCTCACACATAGCAGTTTCTTAAATAATAATAATAATCATCATCATCATCATTATTTTTAGGGAGAGAGACAGTGAGAGAGAGAGAGGAACAGACAGGGACGAAGAGAGATGAGAAGCATCAACTCATGGTTGCGGCACCGTAGTTATTCATTGATTGCTTTCTCATATGTGCCTTGACCGAGGAGGGGCTCCATCTGAGCTGGTGACCACTTGTTCAAGCTAATGACTTTGGGCTCAAGCCAGCAACAATGAAGTCATGTCTGTGATCCCACGCTTATGCTGGCAACCCCAGGAGCAAGCCGGTGACCTCGGGGTTTCTAAGCTGGGTCCTTAGAGTTCTAGGCTGAAGCTCTAGCCACTGTGCCACCATCCGGTCAGGCTTAAATAATTATTTTTAAGAAACAAAGAGATTGATTTAGAAAACTTCTATAAAATTCCTGTAAAATGTTTTGGTATTTTAATACATCTCACTCAGAAAGCTTTCCCTATAAATTAATATACTTGGAAATGTTTATTTTCTTTTATGTTTTTAAATATGCTCTTCAAGGAACTGGAGCCAGAGGTATATTCCAAGGAAAGTAACATTTCAAAAAATCTTTGTGCTAGCTGAGAGCTGTCCCATGTAATTTTCAGACAAGATATTTAATTTAAAATTTAAAACTCTGTCTGCTATGCAAGGATGTCACCATAGCTGTGATATTTTATGTTGCTGTGATGCTTATCTTTGTTACTTTTTATTCATTTTCAAGTGTTATACATATTTTAATTAGTAGTAATTTTTATAAAAATGTATTGTTTATAAGAAATGGGAAATGTGTTGGAGTTTTAAAGTTGGATTTCAGATAGTTGGAAAATACTCACACACACCTACATATACACATGTGTATCTTCATTTCATGATTCAAAGAATTTAAGAATAATTTATCCCAAATATCTAACTTAGAATATAGTACCATTTTTTTTATAAAATTACTAAAATTATAAGCTTTAAAATGACCTTTATTTAAGTGATAAAGTAATTGCGCAAAACTCATGCTAGAAAACCTAGAAATACTTGGGTGAGAATTCTTCCTGCTATCTTCCCATAATTTTATGGCTTTTGAATGTATCACTGTCACATCATATCTTCCCAGCAGCAGCTGGTAGGCTGGTGCTCATTTTATGGGCCTAGGGCAGGGAAGTAAGAATAACTGGACAATGTGGATGTGTAATGTGGTAAGGACGACTATATTACTGTAAAATAGCTTTCAGTATTTGTACCCAATCATTGCATTAAGTTATTTTAAAGAGATGGAGGAAGTTCAGAAGAAAATGATCAGAATGGAAGCCTACACATTCAACTAGAAATATTTGATCTGGAGAGGAGAGGAGGACCTAAAACAAATTTTAAATATTTGGAGAGTTGATATGTAGAAGAGAAATTAAGCCTTGTTTATATGGTCCTAAGAGTCCTAAGTGGAAGCTATCAGGGATCTTTTGTCTCAAAATAAGAAAATAACAAACAAACAAACAAACAAAAAACCTCACAAAGATGTCCAAAGACAATAAGAATTCTTGTTCAAGATGGCAGACAGCATATATTTACATCTCCTTTCCACTCCCAAATCCCACAGAAGTGTCAGTAAAGAGGAACAGAAAATGACAAATTAATGACAGTACTATGTGCAAGGGAAGGGGCATCAGGGAACTAAAGATATAGACAAATTTCTCGAAAGTAAAAAATACTTGGAATTGTATTAACAGATTAAATCTTAAATCACATTCACAGGAGAAGGCTGCAGTAGGGGCTGGAGCTATTTTTCCTGGCAGGGGACCCAGGGAGGCTCAGAACGTGGACTGTGGGAGGGAAGTTGGAAAGTAGTCATCTGCGGAATAACTGTGAGTCATGGGCCACAGTCTCCTTCCCTGTGTCACATGGTCAGGCTAACACCAGAGGGCTGAGCATTACAATAATTGAGAATCGTCTGCATGAGAAGAAGCCCATGTAGGAGTAATACCAACTCTTAATAAAAGTTTCCTAATTTTGGCTGGGAAATGGGAGAGGTGGAAGTGGGGCATCCCACTTCCTCCTCTTTCCCTCAGGGTCTAAGCAAAGCCTGCTGGTCAAAAGGCCACCCATGTGGACAGAGAGTGAGAACTAAGCAAAGAGAGCTATCTATACTAAGCAAGCTGGTCAGCTTCAGTTGCTAATATTGAATTGATTGTCAAAAATCATAGAAATCTGAGAAAAAATGAGGACAAAAAAGCAGGTGGAAATAAATAAAATGACCCTGGAGATAGATAATTTATGAAAATAGAATATATCTTTAAAGTTATTTTATGTAGTTTCTTCATCAAAGGAAATTTCCAGAAAAAGCATTTGCAAAGCAAAAATATGTTGCTATGATAAAAACAACCCACACCAAAAGGTGATCTTAAGAAGAAAATAATTGCCAACTTAAAAAAATCAGTGAAAGAAAAAGTGGCAAGTTTTCTTTGATTGTAGAGCAAAAAGCTAAAGGGGTAGATGATAAGAATAGGGGTTGGAATTCAGAGATTAGAGAACAGTCCAAAAGTCCTAGCATTCAAAATGATACTTAGAATGAGAAAACAAATGAAATAGATAAGAAGCAGAAAGAATTTCTAGATGTGAAGAAATAGAACTTCATAATACAAGGGCCGAGAGAATACAGAAGAGGATGAATAAACAAACCTATCCCAAGACATATTCTGTGATATTTTAGACACTGCGAATAGAGGGAAGATTCTAAAAGCTAAAAGAATAATTGATCACTCAAAAAGAAATGAGAATCCAGTTGACACTAGATAGATCATTCAGCAACTCTAGGTACTAGAAAAAATAAAAACACAAACAACAAGAAGCATGCTTGCAAAATGTTGAGAGAAAAATGTATTTGAGTATAACATTCTCTACCTATCCAAACTATCAATCAAGAGTGAGGCATTTTCAAACATGCAAGAACTCAGACCATTTACCACCCACAGACCTTTCTGAATTACTCAAGCAAAACAAATGAGTATCCAAGTCAGAAGAAGTCATAAGCTCCAAGGAACAGTGGATCTAACCCAGGATTGCAGTGAAAAGTAATTCCAGGACATGAACTTTGAGGCAGGCCTAGAAAGCCATCAGCCCAATTTAGAACTGAAAGTCAGAGGCCCTGTGAAGAATTTCTTTTGGGAGAACATAGATTTCTTCCAAAAAAAAAAAAAAAAATTAATGATTAAGAAGCTGGGAGCTCTTGTGACAAGGCAAAGGCTTATTAAGTCATTATGACATGGTGTCATCCTATCCCTCTTCAAACTTTAAAGTTCTTATTTTCTACTTCCAAAAGCAAAGATTTATTGATAAGAGTCACATCTCCTCTCCAGCCTCAGTGACACTACGTGACTCTGCAGTGAATGATATTTCCATACAGATATTATTGTGAATACTATATTTTAGTTTTTAGTTTTAAAAAATGAATGTGTAGACAGTACATCAAATAATAATTATAGGTACAGAGCAAAAGTAAAAATAATAGCACACTGGCATAGAGGTTTGGAGAGAGGCAAAAAGGTGTTCTGGCTTCTGTGAGAATAATATAGTTTGAAGTTTTTAGAATTTCGTATAGATGAAATCATATGGTATGTACTCTTTGACTTCTTTCATAAGCATAATTATATTGAGATTCATCTATTTTATAGTGTGTATCAATAGTTCATTTCTTGTGAGTAAACCAAAATAAAGAAATTCACCTGTTGCTGAAAATTAGTTACCCCCCACCCAATTTTTGACAGTTGCAAATAGAGCTATGTATACATTCCTATACAAGTCTTTGCATGGACACAAGATTTCAATTTGGGGGGGGGGGGTAAATATATAGAAGTAAATGATTGAAACATACGACAGGCACATGTTTAAATTTTTAAGAAACTGCTAAAGGTGTTTCAAGGCGTCCTACATTCCCACCAGCAGGGTGTGAGAGCGCCAGCACCTCCACATTCTTGTCTTAGTAATCAGCCTTTTTAAAGATATTCCAATAGGTATGTAGTGATTACTGTGGTGTTAATTTATATTTTCCTGGTGACTATTGATACTGAGCATCTTCTTACTTTCTATCTGTTGTCTGTAAATCTTCATTGGAAAAATGTCTGTTCAAATGTTTTGAATATTTTTTTTTAAAAAATTGGGTTGTTTTACCTGACCAGGCAGTGGCACAGTGGATAGAGCGTCCGACTGGGATGCGGAGGACCCAGGTTCGAGACCCCGAGGTCGCCAGCTTGAACGCGGGCTCATCTAGTTTGAGCAAAGCTCACCAGCTTGGACCCAAGGTCGCTGGCTAGAGCAAGGGGTTACTCGGTCTGCTGTGGCCCCTGGGTCAAGGCACATATGAGAAAGCAATCAATGAACAACTAAGGTGTCGCAACGAAAAACTGATGATTGATGCTTCTCATCTCTCTCTGTTCCTGTCTGTCTCTCTCTGACTCTCTCTGTCTCTGTTAAAAAAAAAGGGGTGTTGTTTTTTATTGAAATTGAGAATTCTTTTTATATTTTGGTTACAAAACCTTTATCAAATATATGATTTACAAACATTTCATCCTAGCCTGTGGATTCTCTTTTTATTTTTTTACAATGTCTTCTTAAGAATAGGCATTTTGAATTTCAATAAAGCTCAATCTTTATCTTTTTTCCTTTTCCATATCATGCCTTTGGTGTTGTGCTTACAAATTCTTTGCATAACCTATAGTTATTAAGATTTTTTCTGTGTCTTTGTAGTTTTATTTATGTATGTATGTATGTATGTATGTATGTATGTATGTATTTATTTATTTTTATGACCAAGACAGAGAGAGGAACAGATAGGGACAGACAGACAAGAAGGGAGAGAGATGAGAAGCATCAACTCTTCATTGTGGCACTTTAGTTGTTCAGTGATTGCTTTCTCATATGTGCCTTGACCTGGGGAGCTACAGCAGACCGAGTGACCCCTCACTCAAGCCAGCAACCTTGGTCAAAGCAGATGAGCCCGCACTCAAGTTGGCAACCTTGGGGTTTCGAACCTGGGCTCTCTGCATCCTAGTCCGAAGCTCCATGCACTGTGCCACCACCTGGTCAGGCTGTGTCTTTGTAGTTTTAAGTCTTACACTTAGGTCTATGATCTATTTTGAGTTAATCCTTATGGTGAGAATGTGGTAGGATGTGTGGAAGAAAATTAATTTTTTGCATACCATTATTTAATTGTTTCAGCACAATTAATTGAAAAGGACATCCTTTCTTCACTAAATTACCTTTGTACTTTTGTCAAATTATCCATTGTTCAATTATATGTAGGTCTATTTATGGACTCTATTCTGTTCTATTGATTTATTTATCTTTGTTTTAATAGCACACTAATCTTGATAAGTCTTACAAGTTTTGATGTATTAGTCTGTTTGGGCTGCCACAACAAAATGCCATACACTAGGTGGCTTAGCCAACAGCACTTTATTTCCTCAGAGTTTTGGATGCTGAAAGCTCAAGGTCAAGGTGCCAGCATGCTCAGGTTTTGGTGAGAGCTCTCTTTTCCCGGTTTGTACCATCAGGATGTCATCTAAATGCAATTACCTCCCAAAGGTCCCATCTCCAAATACCATACACTGGGTGCTAGAGTTTCAACAAATGGACTTAGATGGGATGCACTTCAGTCTATAACACTTGAAAACAGTATTTTTAGCCTTCTAAATTTGTTCTTCTTTTTCAAAGTTGTTTTGGCTATTATAGATCCTTTGCATTTCCATGTAAATATAGAATCAGACTGTCAATTTCTACTATAAAGTCTCCTGAAATTTTGGTTGGGATTGCATTGAATATGTAAACCAATTTAGAAAGAACTGACATCTTGAAAATATGGAGTCTTTCTGACTCATGAAGAAAGTATATCTCTCCCACTTATTTAGGTCTTCTTTACAGCAGTATTGTAGTTTTCAGTGAATAGGTCTTGTATATATTTGTTAGATTTCATATTTCATATTTTTTATCCTATTGTATGATATGATATACAACTATTTGTAGATAGCATGTAAGAAATAAAGTTGATTTGTGAATATCACTCTTGTATTCTGTAACATTACTAAACTCATTTATTAGTTCTAGCTTTTTTATAGGTGCCATCAGTTTTTCTAAATAAACAATCATGCGCCTGACTACGTGGTGGCGCAGTGGATAGAGTGTCAGACTGGGATGCAGAGGACCCAGGTTCGAGACCCCGAGCTCACCAGCTTGAGTGTGGGCTCATCTGGTTTGAGCAAAAGCCCACCAGCTTGAACCCAAGGTCACTGGCTCCAGCAGGGGTTTACTTGGTCTGCTGAAGGCCCACGGTCAAGGCACATATGAGAGAGCAATTGATGAACAACTAAGGTGTTGCAATGCGCAATGAAAAACTAATAATTGATGCTTCTCATCTCTCTCCGTTCCTGTCTGTCTGTCCCTGTTTATCCCTCTCTCTGACTCACTGTCTCTGTAAAAAATAAATAAATAAATAAATAAATAAATAAATAAAATTTAACAATCATGCTGTTGGCATATAAAGACAGTTTTACCTCTTGTCCAATCTGGGTTTCTTTTATTTCTTTTACTTTTTGGATTGTGCTGCTTAGATCTGCTAGTATATTGTTCAATTAAAGTGGTGACAATGGACATCCTTGTTTTGTTCCTGATCTTAGAAAAAAAGCATTAAGTCTTTAACACACAGTATTAGCTATCTATTTTTTAATCTATACTTTTTATCAGGTTGAGGAAGTTCCCTTCTATTCCTAATTTGGTGAGAGTTTTCCTCAAGAATTGCTATTAGAAAATGTCAAATGCTTTTTATAAATCAACTAATATAACCATATAGGTTTTAAAATTTTATTAACATGATGAATTACATTGATTTTGGAATGTTAAGCCAATCTTACATTTTTAGGATAAACCCATTTTAGTCACTATGTATTACCCTTTTTATATATTGTTAGATTTGATTTCTTAAAACATTGTTTTGAATTTTGCATCTACGTTCATGAGAAATATTGATCTGTAGTTTTCTTTTAATCTCTTTGACTAGATTTGGTATCAGGGTAATGCTGGCCACATAGAATAAGTTGGGAAGTGTTATCTCTTCTTCAGTTATTTTGGAAGAGTTTGTGTAGGTTTGATAGAATTCTCCACTGAAGCTATCTGAGCCTGGAGTTTTCTTTGTAAAAAAGATTTTCATCTAACAATCTTATTTTTTAATAGACATAGAGCAACTCAGGTTACACTGTTATTCTTTTTTCTTTTTTCTTCCAAATCATTGTGGTAAGAATGCCTAACATGACATCTACTCTTTAAATTTTTAAAGTAAACAATACAATATTATTAACTATTGACATTATGTTATACAGCAGATCTCCAGAATTTATTAATGTTACAGAACTGAAACTTTACAGCACTGAACAGCAACTGCTCATTTTCTCTCTCCTAAGCGCCTGGCAACCACCAATCTACTCTTTGTTTCTGTAAGTCTACGTATTTTAGATACCTTATCTAAGCAGAATGATAAAGTATTTCTCCTCCTGTCACTGGCTTTATTTCATTTAGCATAATATCCTCCAAGTTCATTCATATTGTTGCAAATGGCAAGATTTCTTCTTTTAAAAGGCTGAATAATATTTCATTGTATGTATGTAACACATTTTCTTTAACCATTTATCTGACAATGAACATTAGATTGTTTTCATATCTAAGCTCTTGTGAATAATACTGTAATGAAAATGGAAATGCATGTATCTCTTTAAAATTCTGGTTTCAATTCTCTTGAATATATATATACACAGAAATAAAATTACTGAATCATATGGTAGTTCAATTTTTTTAAAATTTTTATTTATTTATTCATTTTTAGAGAGAATGGAGAGAGAGAAGGAGGAAGGAGCAGGAAGCATCAACCCCCACATGTGCCTTGACCAGGCAAGCCCGGGGTTTTGAACCAGCAACCTCAGCGTTCCAGGTCGATGCTTTATCCACTGCACCACCACAGAGAAACCTCCGTACTGTTTTCCATAGAGGTTGCATCATTTTATATTTCTACCAACGGTGTACCAAGGTCCCAATTTCTCCACATTCTCATCGATGCCTATTGACTTACTTTAAATAAAAAAAAAATAACCACACTTACAAGTGTGAGGTAATATTTCATTGTAGATTTGATTTACATTTTCCTGATGATTAATGATGTTGAGCATCTTTTCATATACCTGTTGTCTATTTGCGTGTCTTCTTTGCAGAAATGTCTATTCAAGTCCTTTGCCAATTTTAGAATTAGATATTTTTTTGCTATTAGATTATAGAAGTTCCTTATATATTTTGGATGTTAGCCCTTTATAAGATGTATAATTTGCAAATATTTTTTTTCAACCTGTAATTTTGCTTTTTTCTATGCTGGTTGTTTTCTTTGCTGTGCAGAAGTTTTTTAGTTTGATAGAGTCCCACGAGTCTCTTTTTGCATTTTTTGCTTGTGCTTTTGGTGCTCTATCCAAAAATTCTTTGCCTAGACCAGGGGTAGTCAATCTTTTTATACCTACCGCCCACTTTTGTATCTCTGTTAGTAGTAAAATTTTCTACCAGTTCCACAGTAATGGTGATTTATAAAGTAGGGAAGTAACTTTACTTTATAAAATTTATAAAGCAGAGTTACAGCAAGTTAAAGCATATAATAATAATTACTTACCAAGTATTTTATGTTGGATTTTCACCAAGTTTGGCAGGATAAATCTTTATAAAATAACTTACTATAGTTAAATCTATCTTTTTATTTATACTTTGGTTGCTGTGCTACCGCCCACCATGAAAGCAGGATCGCCCACTAGTGGGCAGTAGGGACCAGATTGACTACCACTGGTCTAGACCAATGCCATAAATCTTTTTCCTTATGTTTTCTCCTATTTTTATAGTTTCAGGTTTTATATTTAAACCTTTAAGCCATTCTAGTTAATTTTATGGATAGTGTACAGTAGGGGTTTAATTTCAGTCTTTTGCATGCGAATATCCAGTTTTTTCCCAACACCATTTGTTGAAGACACTGTCTTTTCCCCATGGTGTATTCTTGGCACCCTTGTCAAAGATCAGTTGACTGTATTATGCATGGGTTTATTTCTGGGCTCTTCATTCTGTTTCATCAGTCAGTGTTTATGCCAGTACCATACTTTTTTAATTGCTTTGTATTATATTATGTTATATCGTATATTATATACTGTAGTATATTTTAAAATCAGGAGGTGATTTGTTCTTTTTTCTCAGGATTGCTTTGACTACTCAATGTATTTTCTGGTTTCATATGAATTTTATATCTTTATTTTTTGGTGATAGAGACAGAGAGAGACAGAGACAAGGACAGATAGGAGCAGACAGACAGAAAGGGAGAGAGATGAGAAGTACCAGTTCTTCACTGCGGCTCCTTAGTTGTTCATTAATTTCTTTCTCATATGTGCCTTGACAAGGGGGCTAGAGCAGAGCAAGTGACCCCTTACTCAAGCCAGCGACCTTGGGCTCAAGCTGGTGAGCCTTGCTCAAACCAGATGAGTCCGCTCTCAAGCTGGCGACCTCGGGGTTTCGAACCTGGGTCCTCCGCATCCCAGTCCCGCGCTCTATCCACTGCGCCACTGCCTGGTCGGGTTCCATATGAATTTTAGAATTAGTTTTGGTAGTTTATGTCTCTCAAAAATGTTTCATCTAAATTGTGAATAATTTTGGCATGAAATTGTTAATAAAATACCCTTATTATCCTATTAATATTGATAAAATCTGTAGTGATGTCACCTTTCCCATTCCTGTGTCTTCCCTTTTTTATATTCTGATCAATCTGGCTATAGGCTTATTATTTTATTGATCTTCTTTAATATCTACCTTTTGGCTTACCTTATTTTTTTTATTTTTATTTTTTACTTCTATGTATTGAATTCCACTCTGATCTTTAGTATTTCCTTTCTTCTGCTTATTTGGGACTTATTTATTTGTTCTTCTTCTTCTGGCTTCTTAAGGGGAAGGTAAGATCATTAATTTAAGATACATATTCTCTTTTAATAAAAAAATTTAGTGCTATAAATACACCCCAACCCTGCCTCACACACAGGTATTTCTATAGTGACATCTCACACCTTTTTATATGTTCTGTTTTTATTTTATTTTTTTTTATTTTTTTTATTTTTATTTTTTTATTTTTTTTCATTTTTCTGAAGCTGGAAACAGGGAGAGACAGTCAGACAGACTCCCGCATGCGCCCGACCGGGATCCACCCGGCACGCCCACCATGGGGCGACGCTCTGCCCACCAGGGGGCGATGCTCTGCCCATCCTGGGTGTCGCCATGTTGCGACCAGAGCCACTCTAGCGCCTGAGGCAGTGGCCACAGAGCCATCCCCAGCGCCCGGGCCATCTTTGCTCCAATGGAGCCTTGGCTGCGGGAGGGGAAGAGAGAGACAGAGAGGAAAGCGCGGCGGAGGGGTGGAGAAGCAAATGGGCGCTTCTCCTGTGTGCCCTGGCCGGAAATCGAACCCGGGTCCTCCGCACGCTAGGCCGACGCTCTACCGCTGAGCCAACCGGCCAGGGCTCTGTTTTTATTTTTAATTAGTTCAAAATACTTTCTGTTTTGATTTCTTCTTTAATTCATGGGTTGCTTAGAAGGGTGTAAATCTGTTTGCAAGAATTTTGGAATTTTCCAGGAATCGTTTTGTTATTAATTTCCTCCCTTCCCTTCCCTTCCCTTCCCTTCCCTTCCCTTCCCTTCCCTTCCCTTCCCTTCCCTTCCCTTCCCTTCCCTTCCCTTCCCTTCCCTTCTCTCCCTCCCTCCCTTCCTTCCTTCCTTCCTTCCTTCCTTTTTTTTTTAAGTGAGAAGAGGGGAGATAGAGAGACAGACTTTCTCATGCGCCCTGACCAGGATCCACTCAGAAACCCTTGTCTGTGGCCAATGCTCAATCAACCAAGCTATCCTCAGCACTCAGGACAATACTCGAATCAACTGAGCCAGTGGCTGTGGGAAAGGAAGAGTGGGGGAGAGAGGAGGGCGGAGAAGCAGATGGTTGCTTCTCCTGTGTGCCCTGATCAGAAATCAAACCCAAGACATCCACATGCTAGGCCGGTGCTCTATTCACTGAGCCAACTCGCCTGGGCCTGTTATTAATTTCTAATTTGATTTTATTATAGTTAGAAAACATACACTGTTGGACTTGAATCATTTGCATTTAGTAAGACTTGTTTTATGACCTTGAATATGGTCTATCTTGGTTAATGTTACGTGTGCACTTGAAAAATGTGTATACAGCTGTTGTTTGGTGAGGTATTCTATATATTCTGATTAGATCATGTTGGTAGATAGTATTGTTCAGGTCATCTATATTTTTACTTATTTTTCTCTCTGTGGTTCTGTTGATTATTGAGAGAAGGGTATTGATATTTTTCTCTAGTTGTAGATTTGTCTTTTTCTCTTTGCTTTATATATTTCAAATTTCCTTTTTAGGTGTATAAACATTTAGTATTGTCATATAGTCTTGATAAAATGACTCCTAATCATTATAAAATGAACTTTGTCTCTGGTGCTCTTCTTTGCTCTGATGGCTACTTTGTCTGACATTAATACAGACACTTCAGCTTCCTTTTGATTAATCTTGGCATGTTTTTTAATCTATTTGGGCTGCCAAAACAAAATATAACAGCTTGGTGCCTTAAATAATAGAAATTTATTTTTTCACAGTTCTGGAGACTAGAAATCCAAGAAAATGTACCAGCACAGTTGTGTCTAGTGAGACCTCTCTTCCTGGCTTACAGATGGCTACCTCTTGCTGTGCCTTCACATAACCCTTATTCTGTGTGCTTGCAGAGACTGCTGGTGTCCACCTCTTCTTATAAGGACACCAGTCCTATGAGATTAGGTTCCAACTTTAATATCTCATTTAACCTTAATCATCTCTTTAAAGGCCCTATTTCCAAAGCAGTCACTTTGGGAATTAGGGTTTCGACATAAGCTTATTAGGAAGGTATACTTCGGTATAAACAGCATGGTATATCTTTCCTGTCCTTTTCTGTTTAACTTATTGGTTTCTTTTTTAAATATAGTGCATTATTATCGGAAGAATAGAGTTGGACTTATTTTTGCCTAATCTTGACAATCTTAAGGTATTTAAGTAATTATTAATATAATTATTGATATATTAAGATTTAATTTAACATCTTGCTATATGCTTTTTATTCATCTATGATCTTTTCCCCCCTCTTTTTCTGTCTTTTTTTGATTAATTGAATAATTTTATGATTACATTTTATCTTCTTTTGTTGGTTTAATAGCTATAATACACACACACATATAAATATACATATATATATACATACATATACATATTAGTATATTAGTTGCTTTGGGATTTATATTATACCTTTTTAACTTGTCACAGTCTATCTTCAAGAAATTTCAGTCTGCTTTACATATAATATTTTTACATATTTCATTTTAGATGGTTTCTATTTCTGTATTTTCAGGCTCACCTTTTCTTCTGTAATATTTAATTTGCTGTTAATGCTACTCAGTATATTTTTCATTTCAAACATATTTTTTACTTCTACAAGTTTGATTTGCATTTTTAATATCTTCCATGTCTTTACTAAACTTTTTAAACACAAAATATACAGCTGTAATAGCTGTTTTAATATATTTGTCTGTTAACTCTCACATCTGCCTCAGTTCTGGTGTGGATTTGATTGATGATTTATTTTTCCTCATTATGGTTATATATTTTCTGCTCTCTTACTTTCCTGATATTTTTTATTTTTTGTTATTATCTGCCAGACATTGAGTATTTTTCCCTGTTGAGTGTTGGATTATTTTATTCCTATAAATACCTTTGAGCTTTGTTTTTGGATGCAGCTATGCTACTTAGAAATATTTTGATTCTTTCAGGTCATACATTTAAGATTTTTTAGGCAGCCCTGGCTGGTTGGCTCAGCGGTAGAGCGTAGGCCTGGTGCGCGGGGGACCCGGGTTCGATTCCCGGCCAGGGCACATAGGAGAAGCGCCCATTTGCTTCTCCACCCCCACCCCCTCCTTTCTCTCTGTCTCTCTCTTCCTCTCCTGCAGCCAAGGCTCCATTGGAGCAAAGATGGCCCGGGCTCTGGGGATGGCTCCTTGGCCTCTGCCCCAGGCGCTAGAGTGGCTCTAGTCGCGGCAGAGCGACGCCCCGGAGGGGCAGAGCATCGCCCCCTGGTGGGCAGAGCGTCGCCCCTGGTGGGCGTGCCGGGTGGATCCTGGTCCGGCGCATGCGGGAGTCTGTCTGACTGTCTCTCCCCGTTTCCAGCTTCAGAAAAAAAAAAAAACCAAAAAAAAAAAAAAAAAAGATTTTTTTAGGCAGGATCATGGCAGTATTTAAGGCTAATTTTCCGCCAGTACTGAGGCCAGACCCTACTGAGCATTATGTCCAATAACCTGTAAATTGAGATTTTCCAATCTGGCTGGTGGGAGTAGGCCCAGCCATGTGTGAGCCCTTGATGCTGTTCTTTCTCATCCTAGGGTGGTTCTTTCCCTGGTCTTGGTGTTCACTCACATGCATGAACTTATCAGTAGCCTGATGAATACTTGAGAAAAACCCTTAGCATAGATCTTGCCACCTTTGTTTGCAGGTACTTGAAGGGAGTATTTTAAATTAGCTGATTAAAAGCTTTTTTTTCTTGCTTGGAACTTGGAATCTTATTCACTCTCTTTGCCAAATGTGCACCATTACTACTACCTTTCAGGATGGGGTAGGGATGGGTTGACAATTCCTGCAAAGACCTTTGAGGAACTAATTAAACAAGTTAGTGGCCCTTTCTCCCTCAGGACTATCACTACTTAGGGTGCTGACTTTTCTCATATTTGATATGGGTATGTCTTTTCTAATTTTTCTAGAATTAATTTAACTTATATATTAAGAATATTTTTTAAGTAATCAGAACAAAATTACACCTCCCCAGGCCCCCAGTGATCATTTATATTACTTATTCTACTTTTTCGGCTGTCTCTGGGTCATGGGAAGGTATGGCCTGAGGTGTCATCCGCAGGACTTGCATAGCCTTGTGCTTTAGTGGGCAGTACTGCCTCAGGAGGAAGCTCACGCTTTCTCCTCTGCAGCTTGGTTCTATTCCTCCCTTCCTGAGCTGGCGCTGACCCATGTGCCTCCCTCTCTCTCCAGATTGATATGAAAAAGTCCAACCCAAGTCTCCTGGAACAAAGCGTTCTGACGTTGTCTTGTGTCTTGTGCCTCCACTCCTATCCAGATTTTCTTCGCAGAATCTCACAGATTTACCCTTTCAGTTTTTTCTTCCTTCTTGTTATTTGTACTGCTTGTTCCTACTTTATACTGTGCTTCACTCATATTTGTATCATTTTAATTAGTCCTGTAAGACTTTGAACACCCCCCTTTTCTTTCCACCGCTGACTGTGCTAAACTGCCTCCTCCACCCGTCTCAGGCTCTATTACTCTCCCTTCCAGCCAGTCTTCTATTGTGTCTGGAAGCTATTGCAACTGAATGTGTTATTTTCATTTTCTCTTATCTTATGTTTTCTTCTCTTCTTGTGCTCCTTGTTTCCCGTGCCCACTGACATCAGGCGGAGCTAAGGAACCTGAGCCCGACACCCTCCGCCAGGGCATCTTCCGCGGAACGCCCTGCTTTACTTCCACTCACTTCATTTGCTCTCTTTCTGTCTTTTCCACATCCAAACTGTAATTCATATTTTCTTGCTTTATCTATATCTTAGAACTGCTAGAAAAGAGCCTTACATGTGGTGAATATTTACTAAATATTTGTTGAATAAAAGAAAAAATGAAGGAATGAGTGAATGTTTGGTTATGACCACCTCAGCTGTTGAGTTTTTGCTTTTTAGTTTCTAGTAGCTGGTCCAGTTGGTTCATCGTTGTTTACTGCGGATATTTTGACATAGTTGCCCTTTCTCAGGCCCCATACAAGCTATGCATTTTTCATTCTTTACAGGAAGTGCTGTTGTATCCCGGGCTTTTGCATCCATAAGGATTTTCCTTAGCGTGTGTGTTGATGTATTTTTTTTCAATGTTTGGAAAGTGAGGGCTTTTATGTACAGAAAGGAAATATATATATATTTGAGTATCAAAATAATAGTTAATTAACTTAAACTACAAACTTGAAGCAATAATTTTGTTAGGCTTTTAAGTTTACTTTGCTATTCTGATTTTCTTTATAAACTATGTAGTTTTTATTAAAATTAAAACCATCCTTCCACTTATTTAATTAATTTAATTTTAGCAGATTAAAACCTTCTATATAATTAGCCATATTAATAAGCCATAAGTTAAAATGACTTCCCCAAAAAGGTTTAAAAATACTTATAATTTATACATCAAGCAATTCAGATGCCTGACAAGGCTGACTTAGGCCCTAACCAACAAAATAAAAATACTTGTAAATTTAAAAATCACCCTTAGGAACATGTTGAATTAAAACATTCAAAGACTGTTTATGAACATTATGAAATTATTGAAACTTTGCAACTTAAGATAATAAGGATAAAATTAAGCATAAAAGTCAAATTAAATTTGTTAGATTATGTAATACTATGTCAGATTTTCTTAAACATTTCTAACAGTTTAAACACAAAAGTTATAACTTCTATTTCTAAACCTATAATTAAACAGTATTAATACTATGGGTCCAATTTATCGGGATCATAGTCAGCTGTGTTGAGGTTACTGGGTTGATAGACTTGGGGCTGTTACATAGTTACTTATTAGATGTTTAAGACAAAGACATGAGTCCTAGGGCTACAAACTTCAAGAGTGATTCTACCCAGGTCACATAGACGAACACAGAGTATAGTTCATCTGCCATGTTCATGGGGAAGCCAAGCTCTTGTCCTTTTGTTGGGATTGATTTGGCAGGTTGTGTCGCCTGGCCATTTTAACCCCAAATTACACCTTTACCTAAATCTTTGTAATATCCCAAAATATTTCTTACCTTTTTTGGGTAGACTGAGTTATGTACTTCCATTTAGTTTGCCACAAATTGCCTCTGTTCCTTGGTTAGGTTCTTCATTTATTTTAAACTTTTAAAAATGGACTCTTTTGATTATAAATGGAAAAAACTTCAATTCACACTGAAAGTACCAAAGTGTCAAAAAAAAAAGAAACTAATTGGCTCACATGACTGAAAGTTCCTAAGAAGTGGCAGTCAGGCGTGACTGATTCAAGAGGTACAAGCCATCAAATAAAACCAGCTGGAACCCGTCTCTCTGTCTCTCTGTCTGTGTCTCTGCCATTCTCTCTTTACCTCCCTTCTTTTCTTTGGATTCTTCTTGTCTAGATTTGGGGTTAATTCTTAGTTTTGTCTTAGGTAGTAACAACAAGGCTCTAAGCAGCTCCAGGCTTATATGGTACTGACAGCCAGCAATCTCAAAAGGAGAGACTAATTTACAGCATCCATTTAATCCCTCCAGAAAACCCTGCTGAGCCATGCTTGGGTCATATGTCTTCCTTTGGATCAATCACTGTGGCCCAGGAAATGGAGGATTGTAATTGAGCACCCTGGGTCACAAGTCCACCCCTGTCGTGTGGACCCTTGACTAATAGTTTCCAGAGAACTGCACGGACTTGGGGAGGGACAGTTCTCTGAAATAAACGATGCCAAACAAAAAAAGTGGCAAGTGCCTACTACAGTCAGAATATATTCAGATGATTTTATGGGGTTCATGTACATCAAGTGAAGTGTTTGGCTGTTCCTACTGTCTGCTATGAAACTTGTGTGTCCCAAATGGAAAAGCACTTGGCAGCTGGCTCACTCAGTCCCTTCTTCCTTGGCATAGCACCATTTCACTTTTGTATTGCTCAATTGCAAAGCTGTCTTCTGCTTCTCCCAGAACTGCTAATACATTACAGTCTTTATCCAAGTCATCCAGGGTCTCCTATGTTTGTTTTTAATGTAGAATCATCATCAAGTTTTCCTACAATTCTATCTTCTGTCCCATCCATGTGTATTCTCCAGGAGAAATCCTGTTTCATAGCTGAACCAAACTCCTAGGAATCTGAATTACTGAAAAGATGTCTCTTTAGACTCATCTCAATTCATGTAATAAATTCATTCCTAGTGTGTAATCATACCACACACTGAGGTAGACTTTTTGAAGGGAAATCTCATGATAAGGATCCTTTTAAAATGAATCCTTATCATGAGATTTCCCTTCAAAAAGTCTTCCTTGCTTTTATCTTCTCCTCTCAGAAGATGCAAGTCTGCTCCTAGTTTCCTGGCCTCCTGGGATGATGATGAGGATGATGACAATTATAATAGTAAAGTGACTAATATGTATTGAATAAATCAGTGCTGGCATTGTGTTAAGTACTGATGTGCAATATTGCTTTTAATCGCAACAACATGTCATGAGGCAGATAATAAATCCTTCTTTAATTTAGGGACAGTCTCAAAGTGATGACTTACCCAAGGTCACAGAGAGAAAGTGGGATATCTAAGATTTAAGACAAGGTCAGCCCAACCCCAGAGACCACTTTACCCATGGTTTCATTTCCCTCAGTTTTAGTTACCCACTGAGTCAACCACAGTCAACCATGGTGGTCCAAAAATATTAAATGGAAAATTACAGAAATAAACATAAGTTTTAAATTATGTGCTGCTCTGCAATGAGATATCACCTCACACCAGTCAGAATGGTGCTCATCAACAAAACAACACAGAATAAGTGCTGGCGAGGATGTGGAGAAAAGGGAACCCTCCTGCACTGCTGGTGGGAATGCAGACTGGTGCAGCCTCTGTGGAAAACAGTATGGAGATTCCTCAAGAAATTAAAAATCAAACTGCCTTTTGACCCAGCTATACCACTGTTAGGAATATACCCCAAGAACACCATAGCACTGTTTGAAAAGAAGAAATGCACCCCCATGTTTATGGCAGCATTGTTCACAATAACGAAGATCTGGAAACAGCCCAAGTGTCCATCAGTGGACGAGTGAATTAAAAAGCTTTGGTACATATATACTATGGAATACTACTCAGCCATAAGAAATGGTGACATTGGATCATTTACAACAACATGGATGGACCTTGATAACATTATATTGAGTGAAATAAGTAAATCAGAAAAAACTAAGGACTATATGATTCCATACATAGGTGGGACATAAAAATGAGACTCAGAGACATGAATAAGAGTGTGGGGGTTACTGGGTGGGGGTAGGAGAGGGAGGGGGTTGGGGGAGGGGAGAGGCACAAAGAAAATCAGTTAGAAGGTGACAGAAGACAATTGGACTTTGGGTGATGGGAATGCAGCATAATCAAATGTCAAAATAACCTAGAGATGTTTTCTCTGAACATATGTACCCTGATTTACCAATGTCACCCCATTAAAATTAATCAAAAAAAATTCTGTGCTGCTCTGATTAGTGTGATGAGATCTGTCACTATCCCTTTCTGTCCTGGCAGGGATAAGAATAATTCCTTTGTCCAGTATTTCCACACCGTAATCACTGCACTCCTGTTAGACACTTACTAGTTGTTTCTGATATCTGTCATGGTATCACAGAACTTGTGTTTAAGTAACCTTTATTTTACTTAATAATGGCCTCAAAGTTCATGAGTAGTGATGCTGGCAATTAAGAGGTGTCAAAGAGAAGCTGTGAAGTGTGTGTACATATTGGTAAAAAGAGTATACGTGAGACTTGGTAGAGTTCGCAGTTTCAGGCAACCACGGGATCTTGGAATGTATCCCTCATGGATAAGGAGAAACTTCTGTAATATATTTTGTTGAAACACAACTATATCTATTCATTTATATACTGAATATTGTTCATGGCTGCTTTTCCTAGAATGGCTGAGTTAAGGAGTCGAGATGGGGATAGTACAGCTCACAAAGCTTAAGATATTAGCCATCTAGCCCTTAAAAAAAGTTTTTTTTGGACTCCTTATCTAGCGGATGCAAATTTCTGATATAAAGCCTGTATGGTTGGCCCTTGAACAACACAGCTTTGAACTGTATGGTTCTACTTTATGCAGATTTAAAAAATAAATACTGTAAATATATATATTCTCTTTCTTATGATTTTCTTGATAACATTTTCTTTTCTGTGGCTACTTTATTGTAAGAATACAATAGACAATACATATAACATACAAAATATGTGTTAATTGACTGTTTATGTTACTGGTAAGAATTCTGGTCAACAGTAGGCTAGTGGTAGTTAAGTTTTGGGGAAGTCAAATGTTATATGTGGATTTTCAACTGCAGAGGCTGGCACCCCTTTCTTCTGTGTTGTTCAGGGTCAACTGTGGCTAAGTGACCTCTGAAACCAGCCCATTCTTCATAATAATGTACATAATAAATTGTTCAAAAATGGCAATCTGGTTTTGTGACTGTATATTATGATTTTTACCGTTTCCCCAAGTATGTTAACTTCCATCAGATTAAAATGTTATTTTATAAAATAGAATTATGAAGTAGTACAGACAGCACAAGGTGCGAGTCAGTGGCAAGACACTGGCCACAGTGAAACCAGGTAAGAACGAGGAGGCCAATAGCATTGGGGGAGGGGCTATGACTGCCAGAATCTCCTCAAGTGTATGTATTCCACAGCTGTGGTGTTAAGAGACAGATTGCTTGGAATGCCATGGGTAGGCTAAGCCAGACAAAATGAGAGCATGAGGAAATTTTTCTAGCAAAAAATATTTTTCCTTACAAATTTGAAATATTTTTCCTTTTATGTTATAGTCATTTTCCCCTTTTGAAATAGCATGTCTAAAAAAAATACCAACTCTCTCCCCAAAAAAGAAATAGCATGTCTTTATCCTCTGCAAAATGTGTTTTCCCCCTTTTGATTTCTGCAACCGATGAAAATTAATTTTTTCACATGTTTCACATGGACAGTTCTAGAGGCTTATTGTGCATGTTGAAAGAAGTTGAAATGAATAAGTTTTTTTCTGTAGATGAAAATGGTAAAATTGCCAAACTGAATAACAAAAGAAAAAAAACTTTAAAAATTTTCCTTGCAATTGAAGTTGAGGGCACCAATAAATAAAGCTGTTTAAATGCAACACTAGCCCTGGCTTATTGGTTCAGCGGTAGAGAATCATCCAGGCATGTGGAAGTCCTAGGTTCGATTACCAGTCAGGGTACACAGGAGAAGAGAAGCAACCATCTGCTCCTCCACCCTTCACCTCTCTTTCTCTCTCCCACTCCCGTAGCCATGGCTCCAAGGGTTCAAGCAAAGTTGGCCCCAGGCATTGAGGATGGCTCCAAGGCCTTACTTCAGGTGCTAAAATAGCTCTGTTGCTGAGCAACAGAGTAGCAGCCCAGAGAGGCAGAGCATCCCCTGGTAGGGGGCTTGCCAGATGGATCCTAGTCAGGGCGCATGCAGGAATCTGTCTCTGCCTCCCCGCCTCTCACTTATTTTTTTTTTTAAAGACAGTATTAAAGATCTCAGTCCATGGACTGCATTAGGTATCGTTTTCCCATTCCTGGGGGATGAGAGGCATGCATGGAGGGTTAGTACTTCTGAGACCTGGGAAGTGTGACTTCTACTTTTGGAGTGGGGCTCCGTCACCACGACTGTCAAACAGCAGTAGTAATTGCTGTTGACAGGGCTCTTGAGAGGACTGAAAGAGTCCGAACAGAAAGGTTTTGTAAACTGCTGGAAAGCCTGTGTAAGTGGAAGGTGCAGTTATTGTTTCTGTGTCAGTAAAACCTCTTGAGAGCCTGCACCCGTGGCTGGAGATGGGGAAGGCAGGAAATGAAAGTAAAATCAAGAGTTTTGTTTCTATTTAAAAGCCACCCTAGTAACAAGCCTTGCAGGGTAAAGAGTTGAGACTAAATGAGGCTTTCAGTTTTCTGTGGGTCTCAGTAATTTGAATTAGCCCAAGGGCTCCCCTTTTGTCTCTCCCCATGTAGCAGTGGTTACACCCGGGGTTGGCAGGAGATAAAACGCCCCGCTGTGCACACAGAGAGTGCTTATGCATTCTCCAGGGTCTCTCCCAAGGCGAAGTGCCTGAGCTACTTCCATTTTTTTCTTTTTAAAATATTCCTGGCATGTTCAAAAGTGAAATGCCAAAACAGAGTTACAAACATCATGGTGCATTTTTTAACATTTATGTTTTAAAAACTAATAATGTTAATGTATACATTAAAATAAATGCAATACAATTATCTTGCTCTTCAAACGATTACAGCACTTATAAGCAATGTTTACATAGGATGCACAATAGAGCGTGGGACCCAAATTTAAGGTCGTGTGATGAATTACTCCTTCCAGTCAAATGCGTGAAGGCACTGCATGTATAAGCTTCATTAGGAATTATGTCAAAAGTCTTTATTTGAGACTCTGGCTAAACTGGAAGGTTGGGCTGAAAGGCTCTCCTCCCCTCTGTCCCCAAGCTCCTCCACCCTTAACCTCACCACCAAAACCCCATTATTACTATGTAATAATGCCTGTGAAGCAGGGAGAAGAAAAATAAGGGATGATGGAGAAGCCGATATTGATTCTTTCCACAAATACTTTTCAAGTGCTTAACTTACTGTGTTCACAGGTAATGAATGACACAGTTTCATGATTAAGTTCATATTTGGGGTTTCAATCTTGGCAGTTTTATTCCCTACTTGTGTGAATGACACTGCCGAAGCCTGTTTGCTATTAGTTACCTCATTTGTGAGGGACCTCCTTGGTGGTTGTGAGTATTGAATGATTTATACACATAAAGTTATCGAAATAGTGCCTGGTACAGTGAATAAGCAATATAAAAGTTCTGGCCCACAGAGGGCTTCAGTTCCCTCATTGCATTTTGCTCTTCATTTTCTCCTCTGCAAACTGGTCTACCTGAAACAGTGTCTTGCAATATTTAAAGATATTTGGTAAAACATGGTTAACTGTTCCTCCACTAATGAGGAGGAGTAAAAAAAAAAAAGTCAGTGTATTAAGGAAACTTAAAATTTTGTTATCAGCCACTCAACAAGGAACAATGCGTGAGGCACCACGTAGGGGCTGCTGACATGACAGTAAACAAAGTGGGCATGGTTTCACACCAGTGGGTAGGAAAGATACTAGGTACATAATGTAAACCTTTTGTTCAAGTATAAAGTGCATAGAGTGCACAAGTCATCAAGTGTACAATTTAATCAATTGTCACAAAATGAACACACGTATACAATTTGTACCCAGGTCAAGATTCAGAATTTTACTAGCCCCCCCAACATCTCTCTGTGCCCCCTTTCTACTCCCAACCACCCACTGCCAGGGTAAGTAGTGTTCTGACTTCTAAAGCTACAGATTACTTTTACTTGTTTTAAAACTTTACAAAAAAAGAATTATAGCATGTACTCTCGGCAACTGGCTTTTTTTAAATGCAATCTTATGTTTATGTGAGATTCATCCATTTTTTGGTGTATATAATTGTAGTTTATTCTTATGCCTGTATATTACTCCACTGTATGAAAATGCGAGATTTTTGTATTCACTCTACTGTTGATGGACATTTGGGTTATTTCTAGTTTGGAAATATTACAAATAATGCTGCAGTTGACCTTCTTGTACATGCCTTTTGTTGGATATGTGTGTGCATTTCTGTTGAATATGTACTTAGGGATGGAATTGATACATATAAAATATGGGTATGTTGAGTTTTAGTGGATACTGTCAAACAGATTTCCATAGTAGTTGTATCAACTAACACCCTGGTCTACAGTATATGAGTTCTAGTTGCTCTAAATTGTCTGGTTTTTTTTTTTTTTCATTTTAGCCATTTGCGAGTATATCTTGTGCTACTTGCATTATGACAGTAATTTGCCTTTCTTCCAAAACGAAAGAAGTTGAATGTCTTTTCACATGCTTATTTTCTGTTTGGGTATCTTTTGTTGTGAAGTATCTTTTTCTGACATTTTCCCATTTTCTTTGAATTCTCTTTCTTTTTCTTATCAATTTGAAGGAGTGCTTTGTATATTCCAGGTAAGAGTCCTTTGTCAGAGATATATGTGTTGAAATGCTCTTCTCCCAGTCTGTGGTTTATCTTTTTACTCTTTTAATGGTTTTGAAGTACTAAAGTTCTTAATGTAGTTCAATTGATAATATATTTTATTCTTTGTGGTTATTGCTTTTTGTGTCTTAAGAAATTGTGGCTTGGGGTGGTTTTGTGGAGGCAGCTAGTGCAAGACTGGGAACTGTTTTATACACTGTGTTGCCTGAACTAGCAAACAATTCCATCAGAAGAGCTAAATGTAACCCCAAGAAGCCAAAGGTGAGATGCCTGTTCATACTTTCTTTGTGAAGGCATGCTGGGAGAGACAAAGAGAAACCCAGAATCCCTATGAACTTTGCATTGTGTTCCAAGTGGTGGAGTATAATGTGTGGAAAAAAGAAATACAAAAAAGAGGAAAGTGCTCTATGATCACAAATGAAGGATTGGAGATCAGCTCAGGGAGGCCAGAGTTATGATCACAACATCCCCATTACCCTCATACACCCGTCTGGCCTCTTTCTTCTCTACTTATACCTCTGCTAAAGATCAGATCTACAAAGCTAGGCATTTGCATTGGAGATGTAGCCAAAAAGTTAGTGACGTGTTATAGAATACAGAATTTCTAACATGTCCCCACAGAGATATTTTTTTCCCTTTCTTTTCCAAGTGAGAAGGGAAATAGAGAGACCCACTCTCACATGTACCCTGACTGGGATTTACCCAGGACTGAGCTATATTTAGCCACTAGGCTGAGGCTCTACAGAGCCGACCTCAGAGCCTGAAACAATGAGCTAGAACCAATTGAGCTATGGCTGTGGAAGGGAAGAAAGAGAGAGAGAGAGAGAGAGAGCAGAAGGAAGAGGGGAGGGGTGGAGAAGCAGACAGTTGTTTCTCCTGTGTGCCCTGACAGGGAATTGAACCTGGACATCCATATGCTGGGCCGATGCTCTACTATTGAGCCAGTTGGCCAGGATGACATTTTATCTTAATCCCTGAAATCTATAAATGTGATAAGACATCACTTTTTTTTTTTATAGAGACAGAGAGAGAGAGTCAGAGAGAGGAATAGATAGGGACAGACAGACAGGAACAAAGAGAGATGAGAAGCATCAATCATCAGTTTTTCATTATGACACCTTAGTTGTTCATTGATTGCTTTCCCATATGTGCCTTGACCGCGGGCCTTCAGCAGACCCTTGACCCTTGCTCAAGCCAGTGACCTTGGGTCCAAGCTGGTGAGCTTTTCTCAAACCAGATGAGCCCACGCTCAAGCTGGCGACCTCGGGGTCTTGAACCTGGGTCCTTCACATCCCAGTCTGATGCTCTAACCACTGCGCCAACACTTAGTCAGGCAACATTACTCACTCTTGTGATCGTGTGGAATTCAAGGCATAGCTATACTTAATTACTTATGATTTAATCAGTGAAGCCCTTCTAAGCAGAGAGCTTTCTCTAGTTGGTGTTGGAAGAGGAAGTCAGAGAGTTAAAGAATGAAGGCAATTTGACTTGAAGATGCCAAATGTCACATGAGAAAGAATTCAGGCAACTTTAAAAAACTGAGAAAGGCCCTGGCCAAGGGCCATCAAGTAAGCAGGATCCTCAGTCCTACATGCACCAGGAACTAAATCCTACCAACATTCTGAATCAGCCTGGAAGACATGTCTACTTAGAGCTTGGCTGATAACTTGGTTTTAGTCTTGTGATTCCTTGAGCAGAGAACTCAGTCACACTGTGCTGAATTCTGACCTATATAGGACTGTGAGCTAATAAATGTGCTGATTTAAACTGCAGAGTTTGTAATAATTTGTCACACAGTGATAGAAAAATAAAACGCAAGGTGTAATTTGAGTGATAGTGAAAAGCCACTTCATAATAAGGCAAAAAAGTGAATGACATGAGTGAGAAGGATGTTGCCAAGTATAATCTAAAGAAAAGCGATGGGAGAAAGGGCCTTCTAACACTCCCCCCCCAAAAAAGGTGGAGGAGAAAGATGAAAAGTATGAAAAAGGGATAAAGAGGATGAGGAGGAAAATAATTAATGAAACTGTTTTATCTACCTTCATGTGATTACATGTAGGACAAATGCCAGTTGACCCACCTCCCATGTGAGAAGGTATCTGTGTCTCTCACTGAGTTATTTAACAACTGGAAAATGATCAATGAGTTTTCACAAAGTAAACACACCTGGCTGACAACCACCTAGAACGAGACACCCCCAGTTCACTCTCCCTTCCCAATGAAAGCTTCCCCTTCTCTCCAAAATGACCTCATCCTCATTCCTAATATAAAGGTTTGGTTTCTTTCAGAATGCTGAATTGTTTTTGAAGCAAGATGCATTATATTTTTTAACTGAGGAAACAAGAAGAAATTTTACCTCAAGGTCATGAAGGTCTTTTCCTGCTTCCTCTGAGGTTTATGGCTTTGCTTTTTGCATGTAGGTCTTGATCTATCTCGATTTAATATTCGGTATGATGTGAGGCCGGATAAAGGTCCATCCTTGGTCCAACTGGGAGCCTGGAGTTTTTACCTGGCCTGTCCCCTTGGCAGGTCCTGAAATCTGGTTTTCCTCTCGTGAAACTGCTGAAAACTCTGAGATGATTTTCAGAGACTTTATATATCTGTTTGTTAGTCTCCACTCCTCATACTCCCCAAATTCAGGAAATGATGTGAAGGGAAATCCAGCTATGTGTTTGATGCCCCCTGTGTCTTATTTTATTTTATTTTATTTATTTAGAAATTAAACTTAATGGGTGACATTGGTCAATTAGAGTACATAGGTTTCAGGTAAACATCTGTATAGCATTTGAACTATTGATTGTGTTGTGTGCCCATTACACAAAGTCAAATCATATCTATATTAGTCCCTCTTAACTCCCCTCTCCCCACCCTCCTCCCTCTGGTAACCACTTCACTTTTGTCTATGTTCAAGAGACTCAGTTTTATATCCCACCTGTGGGTGAAATCATATAGTTCTTAGCTTTTTCTGATTTACTTATTTCACTGAGCATAATGTTCTCAAGGTCTATCCATGTTGAATGCTCTGGTCTCTCTGTCCCCCGATTCTCAGCTTCTGCTAGGACCCAACTGGGGGAATGTCTTGGAGGGATTGGCAGCTGGAGTCACCTCCCTGATCCGAAGGTCACCACACTCTGCCCCTCCAACTCTCCCTGCCTCAGCAGCGCTCCACTGCCTTCAAACGGATGATGTCTGCATTTACTCAAACTTTTATTGCTTTGTTGGACAGTAATGCCGGTCTGCTGCAAGTTACTCCACTTCATCTGCAACAACAGATGCATTTTTAATTGTAATTGTGATACTGTTATGAAGGAAAAAAACCACACAGGTGCTATTATAAGAGGGCCTATTGAGAGAGAGTCTTTGGTTCAAGAAGTCCATTGCCTTCCGAAGAAGTTGCCGTAATTTATCACAAGTGGACCTGAGCCGCAAGCACTTAGATAGGGGCATCAGTGAAAGAACCAGCAGCTCAAGGTCTAGTCCCACTTTTCCCAGCAGTCCTTTGGAACAAGTCATTTAGCCCCTCTCGGTCTCAGTCTTCACTATCCTGATTTGTCTTCTTCACCTTAAAACACAACCCTATCTTTTAAATGCATTAAACCCTTGGAACAAAAGGCTGAGATTTTAAAAGAAATGCCACAGAAATTTCCTGAGCCCATTTCAAATGGCATATGAATGCTTGAAATCAGGACAGTAGTTTTTTTGTTGTTGTTGTTTTGTTTTAAGGTTGGGAAGAAGCAGAAGAAATTCCCATCAGGCCACATATGACCAAAGCTACTGAGACACAATCCCTAGAGAAGGCTATCTGAGGAAAATATCACTTTGCCTTCATATAATTTCTTCTACAAATGCTTGTAGGTCCACTCCAGCAGCTTGGGTGTGAACACAGGTTTATAGAAGGAGTCACTGGTAGGAAAAAACATTAAAAGCCAGCAGTTAATATTACCATAGGATTAAGGCCAAAGCTTATCTTGATAATATTTAGTGTCCTGGGATGGAACTGAGTTCAGGGAACTTTATTCTCTCTCATGCTTGTATTTGCAAAAGATCAAGAAAAGAGTTGTTGTTTTGTTTCTTTTTATTCAGTGACAGAGAGAGAGTCAGAGAGAGGGACAGACAGACAGGAATGGAGAGAGATGAGAAGCATCAATCATCAGTTTTTCGTTGCGACACCTTAATTGTTCATTGATTGTTTTCTAATATGTGCCTTGACCATGGGCCTTTGGTAGACCGAGTAACCCCTTGCTCAGTCCAGCGACCTTGGGTCCAAGCTGGTGAGCTTTGCTCAAACCAGATGAGCCAGCGCTCAAGCTGGCGACCTCGGGTTGTCGAACCTGGGTCCTCCGCATCCCAGTTCGATGCTCTATTCACTGCGCCACTGCCTGATCAGGCTCAAGGACAGACTTTTGAAAAACAGAACCATGGCCCTGACCCATTTGCTCAGTGAATAGAGCATTGGACCAGTGTTTGGATGTCCTGGGTTCAAGTCCTGGTCAGGGCACACAGGAAAAGTAACCATCTGCTTCTCTCCCCCTTCTCTTTCTCTCTTCCCCTCCACTGGCCTCAGACACTAAAAATAACTCAGTTGTGAGTGGCCCCAGGTGGGCAGAGCATCGGCCCCATATGGGGGTTACTGAGTGGATCCTGGTCAGGGTGCAGAAGTCTGTCTCTCTGTCTCCCCTCCTCTCACTTAAAAAAAAAGAAGAAGAAAGAAAGAAAAGAAAGAAAACAGAACCAGGTCTGGGTGAAGGCAGAAGCAGGCTGGACCATCACCGTCAGGAATGGGACCATCCTCAGGTAATGAGAAGGCTTTGCTTGTGTGCTTCCTGGAAGCAGACTTCCAGCTGATGAAACTCTGTAATTGTGTAAGAGAGGCAGGGACTTGAGCAAATCTGAGTGATTACCCCTTTAGGAGAAAAAAAATATGTGTAAATAATTCATTGCAATTCTCTTTTTTTAAATGAATGCTGTCTAGAGGCAAGCCAGCACCCAGAGATAACTTTAGCTAATTGAAGATGTGATGGCTCAGAAGATAAACAGAATAAGGAGTAGGAGAGACACAAGTAAAACAAATGAAGGGCCCTGGCCGGTTGGCTCAGTGGTAGAGCTTCGGCCTGGCGTGCAGAGGTCCCGAGTTCGATTCCTGCCCAGGGCACACAGGAAAAGCGCCCATCTGCTTCTCCACTCCTCCCCCTCTCCTTCCTCTCTGTCTCTCTCTTCCCCTCCCGCAGCTGAGGCTCCATTGGAGCAAAGATGGCCCGGGCGCTGAGGATGGCTCCTTGGCCTCTGCCCCAGACGCTAGAGTGGCTCTGGTTGCAACAGAGTGACGCCCCGGAGGGGCAGAGCATTGCCCCTTGCTGGGCAGAGCGTCCGCCCCTGGTGGGCGTGCTGGGTGGATCCCGGTCGGGCGCATGCGGGCAGTCTGTCTGACTGTCTCTCCCCGTTTCCAGCTTCAGAAAAATACAAAAAAAAAAAAAAAAAAACCACCAAAAAACAAAAAAAAGAACAAATGAAGGAAAATAGGGAGGGAATAAAACACAGGATGAACCGGGAGGAGAAACTACTTGGGGACAAGCCAGGGAAAGATACTGGGGGGGGGGGGTAGTTTATCATTCTGGTGGGGGTGCTGATTGGGGAACTCCCCGTATTTTCCTCTTTATTCCGCTGTGGACCTAACACTGCTCTAAAAATTAAGTTAAAAAAAAAAAAGAGCCTAGAAAAAGTCAAGCAAACTTATAACACTGTAAGATGGTTAGGGTAGGGGGAGGACTGTTATCATTCATTAGAAAAGCATCTTTATTTATTTTTTTAAAATTTTTATTTATTCATTTTAGAGAAGAGAGAGAGAGAGTGAGAGAGAAGGAGGGGAGGAGCAGGAAGCATCAACTCCCATATGTGCCTTGACCGGGCAGGTCCAGGGTTTTTGAACCAGCGACCTCAGCATTTCCAGGTCGATGCTTTATCCACTGCGCCACCACAGGTCAGGCTGAAAAGCATCTTATTCAGAGGCTTGGACCTTGATCTCTCCTTCTTGTAACATTAGGGAATTATCCTCTCAGGATTTTGGTTCAAGGAAAAACAAAACAAAACAAAAACAGCCACATAGAACAGACAAGAGCCCCAAACAGGAGTAAACAGACTTCTGCAGGAAGTCTCCTCTTTTCCGCTCGCCACCCTTGAGTTCTCACCCCTGTCCCTTCACATCCTCTTTTTCCTTTTTTGCTGTGTTTTCCCACTCTTCCATGAAACTTTTCCACAGGTCACTTCTGATGTTTAATATTCCTCATCCAATTGCCGTAGGAATTGAGACAGGAAATAGGATATTAGTAATAAAAACAAAAGTTGATAATAACACATTATTATATATTACATGTAATATTATATTTGGTTTATTATATAACACATACCATTATACATCCTAATTAGCCTTTGAGAATAAGCAAACACCATTTTCAGAAGTCTTCTCTTTTATGGTAAGCTGTGAATGGACTCTGGATTTGAGTTTTATTCTGGCACTTGAAGGGTCACACTGTTTTTAAAGACATTCTAACTCTCACTGGATCTCAGAATACCCATTCCAGAAACTGTACGATTTCTGTTGCCATTATTTTGAAAACATATTTCCTATATTACAGCACAATGAAACTGTCAAGCAAGCTGTAATCATAAATATAACGATAGTCAGTACTTTAAGAGGGTTGCACTCCTACAGCCAGAATTTTCCAAGCATTCTTGTAAGCCAGGCAAGCACTGTGCACTTAGAATTTTATAGCTGCGCAAACTGTAATATGGAGAGCTTGAGAACTTGAGCCAGTGCCTTACAGCACGTCAGGAATGAAGCTAAAATTCAAGGAAAATATCTCACACTCAACATTGGACCGCCTGTACTGGGAAACATGAAATAAGAAGGAGAAAATTATAAATTAGGGCTGTGGCAATATTTTAATCAAGCTTATATATTTACCAATTAAAAGCTAGTAATTCATAAACAGTGTCACTGAAGAGTAGTGCTAACAAAGAACAATACAGTTTTTGTTTTAGTATTTGCTTCTTGATTTGTCATAACTAGAATTTATCATAAAAACATAAATTTTTATGGTTTTAGTGCAAGAATAGAGGCAATAAAATGAGCTTAAGATCGATTACTAAGTTTGTTTTTTTCAAGTGCAAATTTATGCCAGCAAATTCCTTACCAGCTACCATCTACCTTTTTGGAAGAGAGGAGAGATCAGTTTAGATGATGTCTGCAATTTTTAAGAGTCCTTTAAACTGCTGTTGAAGGTAAAGCTACACACTTTTGATTTAAAAAGACTGTGTAGCAGTCAAACATTTGCTGCAGATTCCTGGCTATTATGAGGTAAACCTGAGCAGAAGATGGCTAGGCCGAATGGTGTTTTACTTGTTCCTTCCAGATGCTGGTGGGGAACTGAGACATGAAGCTATTGTTGGAGGGTGAGATGTCGAGGAGGGGTGGTGAGCAGAGATTATTAGGAATACGTAATTTGGTCTGCTGTTTGCCCTGAAAGGTCAGAGCTACAGATGTGAAAACAACCGCTGGATGCCGTCCGCCTGTGCCCTGCCTGTCCCTTTCCAGCTTTCACTCGTGAACTGCTAAACGGCACATGTAAAATTCTGCACTTCTTTGTCATACAACTCCTAGCACCAGACTGTGTTGATTTTGTGGGGGAAAAAATGGACTTGAGGTCAGATGACCAGCAACTGGGTCCTATATGATGAGATGAGTGGCTTTGAAGGAGTCACTTGACCTCTTGGACCCTTGTTTGCCTTCTGTACGAAAGAGAGAATGTGAATATATCATAGAATTGCTCTCTGGTTCAGTGAGATGCTAGATCTGGCAGAATTAAACTATAAAGTACAATAGAAATACTTGTTACTGTTTAGTCAACCTGTGATCGCCTGTGTCACTCAGGAACCCACACCCTGATGTCTTCTGGTCCTACCTAGCTTTTGCTTCTAGTACGTAACTCCTGAGAGATCTCTTTAACAGGCTACTTAATCTCTCCTGTCCTCAGGCCGGCTTCAGGGTATAGGACCTGTGCGGTCTCCACGCTCCATGCTCAGAAAGGCCCAGAACTCAGTTTAACAGCCAGCCGCCACCTTGACATTCTTAATAATTTTCAAACAAAGGACTTTCAGTTTCATTTTACACTGAGTCTTGCAAACTATGTAGCCTTACCTGTCGTGATTTTCTAACTTAAAAAAAAAGCCTGACTTTAAAATTCCTTGGTATTTGCCTCATTTCGAATCCTCTGCTTTGAGGATCTTTATGTAGCAAGTAGTTACAAATGAACGTTTTTCTGTTAAAATAGTTTGTATTTCGTTTATCATGGGATAGAGTAGAATGCAAAAATATGATCTAATGATTGATTCTTTCTAGAGTATCTAGGTTCTGGATTTCTGGAGAAAACATGTTTTATGTTCCTGTCCTGGGGCTGGCACACTGGGGTACTCCATAGAAGTGGATTGTGTGCACCTCATCACACTGTTAATCTGTTGTGAGAAACACTCCCTTTGGATGACAAACATATCCTTACAGGGAGATTTAAAGTTTTATTTTCTATGTTGTGGCTGATAGTGACTAAGGGCATATAACTTTCAAAATACCAGTTGCTACAACTTTCTCTGAGTTGTCTTAATGTATCCCATTAAAACCTTGGAGTCTCTAGGAGGAAAAAGATACAAATATATTTTGTTTTGCTTTCAGTCTGATAATAGTCAAACCTGATATTCTTCTTAAGGAAAGTTAGGTTGTTTGACTTTGTTGGGTGTGCCATTTGGTAATAAAATGACAGTCAACTAATTTTAAAGTACATGTAATTTCTTTCCAATTAGAAGTAAAGTTGGATTACCTCAGGTAGGGTTCAGGAATACACTGGGAGTGGGGGGCGCTTCTGCAGGGGAACATGGTTATATTGGTTACATAGGAATAGAAGGTTTATATCAGTTATCTACTGATGAACAAAAATTTGCTCTAAAATATCTCAGTCTCAGACAACATTTATTTTTCACACAGTTTCTGAGAATCAGGAATCTGGGAGCAGCTTAACTAAGTCATTCTGGCCCGGGGTCTCCTGGGAAGCTGCAGTCAAACTCCTGGCTGGCACTGCAGTTCTGAAGGCCTGGCTGGGGTCGGGGATCTGCTTCCAAGAAGCCTCAGCCTCATGGCTATTGGCTGGAGGCCTCAGTTCCTCTCCCTGTGGGCCTCTCCACTGGACTGCTCGAGTGTCCTCAAGACATGGCCACTGGCTTCCACCAGAGCAAGGCATCCAAGAGAAACAAGACAAAGGCCACAAGAACTTTTGTATCTAGCCTCCAGAGATATGTCTTATCACTCCTCCTAATTTTCTATGGGTTGTACAAACTGCCTTAGTCCAGAGGGCTACTATTAAAACACACACACACACACACACACACACACACACACACACACACACACACAGATGGCGTAGGTTATAAAAAACAGAAATTTCTTTCTTTCTTTTTTTTTTTTTTTTGTATTTTTCTGAAGTTGGAAACGGGGAGGCAGTCAGACAGACTCCCGCATGCGCCTGACTGGGATCCACCTGGCATGCCCACCAGGGGGCTATGCTCTGCCCATCTGGGGTGTTGCTCTGCTGCAACCAGAGCCATTCTAGCGCCTGAGGCAGAGGCCTCAGCGCCGGGACCAACTATGCTCCAATGGAGCCTCGGCTGCGGGAGGAGAAGAGAGAGACAGAGAGGAAGGAGAGGATGAGGGGTGGAGAAGCGGATGGGCGCTTCTCCTGTGTGCCCTGGCCGGGAATCGAACCTGGGACTCCTTCATGCCAGGCCGACGCTCTACCACTGAGCCAACCGGCCAGGGCCAGAAATTTATTTCTTACAGTTCTGGAGGCTGGGAAGCCCAAGATCAAGGTACCAATAAAGTTCACATTTTGGTGATGGATCTCTTCTGAATTTAAAATGGCACCGTCTGTATCCTCACAGGTGGAGGAAGTAAGGAGTCTCGATGGCTCTCTTTCATAAGAACACTAATTCTGTTCACAAGGGCTCCACCCTCCTAACCGAGCACCTCCCAAAGGCCCACCTCTCAATATCATCACCACAGGGGTTATGTTTCAACATATGAATTTGGGGTGCGGGAGGACACAAGTATTCAGATCATAGCGCAGACCAACCCTGACCCCATTTGGGTGGGGGCTATAGGAGGATGTGAGTATCAGCAGGTGGATCACTGAGGCTGTTTCTTTGTTTTGTTTTGTTTTAATACTGCTTGTTACGACAGAGTCTTTCCCCTGAATTCTGCTGCAGTCCCAATGTTTGGCTTCGTAGAAGCCCTGCGCTGCAGACCGAAAACATGGGCGTCAGATTCGGGCTAGCTTTCAGGTCCAGTCAATACATTTTTGTTAGACACTGAATCAAGGCTGTGTGACTGTGGAAGAATGAGGCCGTTTGAAGTGTTCCTACTCACTGCGTTCTTAATGCTGTGTTAAGTGCTGCCAGGTTGGGGCACTTAGAGAAAGATAAGCAGAAAATAAAATGCTGGGATGTATAATCAAGCAGCGAGAAGTGCAATTCATTCTAAACACTAAGAACACAGGGCTCCCTGCTAGTTTGCAATAATGCAAAGCTTCCTGAATAAAGAGATGATGCGGAGAAGTACAAGAGCCTGAGGACAGGAGGGGAACCGGAGCAGTAGCAGGCAGGGCCAGGAGGACGACTCAGAAGCCTCATGGGTGTGAGCAAGGTTCACGTCTACCCTCGGGGGAGGCAAAGAGCGTCCCACTCTCCCTTTACACCAGGGAAATGGAAGGAAGCAGAATTATCAATAGACGGGAGGCCAAAGCCATGGCCATTTAGCAGATACAACCATGTGCAATATCCTTTCCATGTTATTTTATTTAAACCCCAAATGACTGAGAAAGCTGAGAGTAGCACTCTCCTCTTTACAGGTGTGGGGTTTGAACCCAGAGTTGTTTGCATCCAAAGATACTTGCCATCTCTCTAAGGACAGATCAGCTGGAGCCTGTGGAAAACAAACAGAACTCCTCTGAGGGAGGGAGGACGCTGTGTACTTGGCATAGAGCCATTGAGTCAACATCCTCCTTTCTGTCCACAATCCTAGAAGGCCAACTTTGACTCTTCTAGAGATTTCAGGAAGACACAGCTGCCCACCATTCCACTCTGCCTGCTGTGATCAGACACGCCCAGTACAGACCAACGCAGGCGTGCCCCGCAGAGGGTTCATCCCACAACCCTCTCAAAAGGGACCTATTTGCTTTCAGCCACTTTAAAGAAAACCTGTTTCTCAAATGGAGAAGAAAGTGGCCATTTAAAAAAGAAGAGACAATAATTATGCTATCAAATCCTAGTGTAGAAAATAAAGCAGAAGCATTTAAGTGCTCAGTTTGGTATAGAAGAGTCAGAAGAGCTAGGTTTGTGTTCTGGCTCCACATCTAAGTGACTCTGAGCAAAGGATGTAGGTTCAAGTCATCATCTCTGAAATGTGGATGGTGATGCTGACCTCGTTAGAATATATTTTTTAAGGAAGTCACATTAAGTACTGCTTATGTAGCTCATAGTAGGTGCTGTATAAATTGTTGTCGCTTCTATTAAAGTGAATTAATCCCCCCCTCCCAAATTTACTATCCCAACTATCTTCAGCTTCGGCTAAACTGTAACTTATCTGCATTCTTAGGTAAACATCCATTAACACCAGGGTGTTTGCTTAAGGATGCAGTCTGTGCACTCACAGCTGCACAGCACAGGGTGGTGGCGGGGAGCAGCGTGGGGCCGGCAGTGTCATGAACACAGCCCAGAGTTAGAGAAACATGCAGAGAGAACCAAGAGTGGATAAAGATAGTATTCTCTTCTGTTCCTAGCAATGGCAAGGTGAGGGAGAATGGGGGCAATGGTGGTACGTGAGGGTAGTGTGGATGGCAGACAAACCACAGCTAAGACAGTATACTGAATGTACTGATGGATTTGTAGGTAGTTTGTAAAGGATGCGTGCCAGGCACATGGTCACCAGAGGCCCGCCTCCAGTTATCAGTGTGTTTGTAGCAGGTGAAGGGAGAATGGAACATGGGTTGCTAAAACCCAGACAAATACTTTCTCCTGAATCATTGTGGGAATGTGAGTGCTATACCCTCTCCTGATACTTTATGGTTAGTTAGAGTTTAGTTGTGGCACAACAGGCGTATGTCTAGTGCCCGGTGGGAGAAAGTGAATTAATTCAGGTCTCCTCATGCTGTTATTGTTCATCAGTTTCTCCACACCTTTCATTGCAAGGCCAAGTTATCAAAGAGATACACAAGACTTAGCTCAGAGGAATGCCAGCATGGGGGAAGGAGAGAGACTCGATCCTTAGAAGAAAAGCTCAAGAAGTTAGAGTTTTTGGGGCCAGGTACAGCTCAGCCTGGGAGCTTCGAGAACCTTGCCTCTGACGGACAGGGAGTGTGTGTGTGTGTGAGTGTGTGTGTGTGTGTGTGTGTGTTGGGGTGTTCAGTTAAGCAAAAAGATTCTTGAATAGCTTTCCCGTGTATGTGGAATAGCTTGTTGTCCACGTAAAATGAAATGGGCTTTTTTCCTTCTCTTTTTTTCAGATAGATGATAGAGAGATAGATAGTAAAGAGGATAAAGAAAATTACAAGCTTCCTGAGGAAGAAAGATTGGAAATTAAGTCTCAAAACTACTTTGTAATTATGTCTGTATATTTTAGATATTTTGGCTTAAACTAAAGGTAGAAAAAATATATATAGTTTATGTTATAATGTAGGTTTAGTTTTTAATCAACGAAAATTTGTTAACTAGTAACTATTTATTATTAGACTCCAGAACATATGACATAAAGGAACATCACTAGATGTAATTAAGGCGAGGCACCTGAATCAGACACTGTTAGCAGTTCTTATTCTAGTTTCCGGTTATTTAGGACAGGAAAAGGTAATTGTCTATACCATTCTCTCAACCTAGAACTACCCATTTTGCAGACATTTTGGAAGGAAACGTAGCAAAGAGAAAGCTCAGTGCTCACCTCCTGTAGAAGTATGCACTAGATCTGCAGTCTACATTATTTGTAGGTTGCACTCTCTGGGACTAGAAATTGCTTAAATAAAAAACTAGGAATGAAAGGTGGACAATTAACCTCTTTGTTTACTCACTGTAAATCATCCATCAGATAATTCAAATCACAATTTGTCTCACAGGCAGTTTCATTTATCTGAGTAAATGAAATCTTCCTGCGTCTTCACCTGGCCTGCCAGAGCAGTAGGAATTAATGGTATCAATAGGTCTTGGGTTTATTTGCTTGCTCAGTATGCCTTACATTCAGAGTAAAGATAAGAACTGATAGTTTTTTTTAATCCAAAGTTGATTACCCCCTAAGTGCAAAACACTTCCAAAATATATAGTAAAGAAAAAATGAATGCATGTTACATTTAGATTAAACAAGATACCCCGGAGAATTTTAGAAACATTTCAGAGACTGGGGAAGTGTAGAAAAAGAATGTACTGTATATTTATTCATAGGACTTATGTAGCTTACCTACAAGAAATTTCAAATATTTTGTCTCAAAACAAGAACATATGCCAATAAATTGCATCATGGTTTGTAAATGTGAGGTTTGGGAAATGAAAGGTCACATGGATCAGACTCTTCCTGGGGTTCACAGGAGGAAGGTGTTAAACAAGAGTCAAAACAGATGCGAGTCCCTGGGGCTTTGACCTTTGTAAACTCTGGTTCTGGTGGCCGTGGTTACCTCTCCGGATGGTCGATTGTGCCTCGCATGTGCAGGGTTTCTCTCTAGTCTAACTGAAATATTTCCAGAAGAAGAGAAGTTGGAGCAGCCCCAGAGCCCGAGCCCAGCCTGGTAGAACTCTTGCAGTCCAAGAATGGTAGGTAGATACAGGCTGTCATCTCCCAGAAGGCATTTTCTTTGTCTTCAGGAAGCCTAGGTTTTCCAGCCTCCTGGTGGCACAACATGATCCTCTAACTAAATTCTAACCAGTGAGATGCCAGCAGAAAACATGTGGTAGCTCTGATTACCTTGCCTGAGAGATACCCATTGTGCGCCCTTGTGTTCTCTGCTCCTTTGTTCCTTCTTCTGTTTGTGGACAGAAAGATGGACCTAAGAATATGATTGTTACTCTGGTGATAACAGCTGAGAGAGAAACCAAAGGAGTATGGACTCTTGAGAACTTGGTGAACCTGTTGGGAGAGGCCTGCACCTCTTACACCTCCTGATTTCACCTAGGCAGAAAGAGAATATATTTTTGTCTTGTTTAAACCACATTATTTTGAGTTTTTTGTCACTTGCAGCTAAACTAGGTAAAGGGCAGAATTTAGTTGTTGGGGTTTTTTGTTTGTTTGTTTCTTGAGGGGGGGCACACAGGGACAGACAGACAGGAAGGGAGAGGGATGAGAAGCATTAATAATTTGCAGCATCTTAATTGTTCACTGATTGCTTTCTCATATGTGCCTTGACTGGGGGGCTCCAGCCAAGTCAGTAGCCCCTTGCTCAAGCCAGTGACCTTGGGCTCAAGCTAGTGACCTTAGGCTTCAAGCCAGCGACCTTGGGCTCAAACCAAGGACCATGAGGTCATGTCTGTAATCCCATGCTCAAGCTGGTGAGCCTGTGCTAAGCTGGCAACCTCGGGGTTTCAAATGTGGGTCCTCAGTGTCACATGCCAACACCCTATTCATTGCACCACTGCCTGGTCAGGCAGTTGTTGGATTTTTGTTTGTTTCTTTGTTTTTGCTAAAACTTTCTATAAGCCAGTGATGATACAAATAAATTGATTCTTGTTAGACATGTGAGAGAGTACAGTATTTTGTTGCAGGCCAATTCCTGGGATCCTGAAGGATTCCTGCTCCATGTCAGTGGCTGACCCAGGGTTAAAAATCTTCAGGACCAGGCTACTCTGGGTAGCTGTTAAGAATTTGTAATAAAGAGTAGTATGTCAGCTGCTCCTTAACTATCGTTTTTTAAAACCAAGTAAGAAGAGCTCAGTTGAATTCATAGTGAGATCTGCCCTTTGCGTAGTTGTTTCTGAGTGGAAAAGAGATGAGCTGAGAATTAAACAGATATTCCAAATGGTTATCCCTCAAATGGTGTCAAGGAATGCAGGCCAGAATCCAAGATTCTCTTAAGATTAAAGAATTATTATCCAAAATGTATAAAAAGAAGGAAAGGGTAAGGGATAGAGCTAATTCAGACAAAATAAACTCAACACAGAGTATTACAATTACGGCCAAAACCCAGCTTATTGAAAAATTTCTGTTCTCTGTTTCTTGTGCCCTAGGACTTTTATTTGTGTGTGTGCTCACAGTTGGTGTTTCAGTAGCAATGTTACTATCTCACTACTTCCTCGGAGTTGTTTTCCTGTCATTGAATCTCATAAGCACAGCCGACATCTCATCCCTGATTAGAACCCTCGCTTATCCTTTGCTTCATCTAGCAAAGTGCCAGTAGTCATCAAACCATGGCTCATAGGCCAAATCAATACACAGGCTAACAATGATGTATGTATATGTACATCTCCTCCCATTCTTAAGGATACCTGTGCTTTTAATGAAGTACAGCCCCTCCCCCCCATAACCCACATGGTGAAGGAGAAGCTGACCCACAGTGATTGGTCCAAGAATTCAGGCCTCAGCTAATTAAGTCTTTTAATTCCCTGACATAGAGATTGATTTAATAATGAACCAATAAGAAGTGAGGAGAGATATAGCAGCCCTGAGAATACACACACACACACACACACAAACACACATATATAAATATATATATATTTCAATTACAGTTGATATTCAGTATTATTTTATATTAGGTCAGGTGTCTATAAATAAAGATTTACTTGAATAAAAAATGTCTATTCATTTATACATTCTCTATGGCTGTTTTCATACTACAATAGTAGATAGAATTAAGTAGTTGCAACATAGCCATCAAGGCCTGCAAAGCCTAAAGTATTTAGTGTCTGGCCCTTTACAGAGAAAGTTTCCTGACTTCAGATCTAGCACAATATGAAATCTTAGTTTTGGAATTTAAAAGGAAAATATAGAATCTAAAAGTTGAAAGGGTATTTAGAAAACCTCTTGACAACATCCTTGATACATCCTTGACCAAAATCAATAGTCTTATTTTCTGTGCAGCTATTATATTCTTAGAAATTGCTATTTAAAAGGTAATTCTCTGATATTCATTTTTCTGAGTTCTACTCTCTGAGCGTAGCCAGGGACTGGCACATAATAGGTGCTTTAAATCAATAATCCCCAACCTCTTTTTGGGCCACGGACCGGTTTAATGTCAGAAAATATTTTCACAGACCGGCCTTTAGGGTGGGGCGGATAAATGCACAAAATAAAATTAGCGACCGGCGTAAAAACTGTGGTATTTTTAAATATAATTGTCGAACTTACGAGACAAACGTCAGAGTGAGTCTTAGACGGATGTAACAGAGGGATCTATCTGGTCATTTTTTAAAAATAAAACATCATTCAGACTTAAATTTAAATAAAATGAAAATAATATAAGTCATTTATTCTTTCTCTGCGGACCGGTACCAAATGGCCCACGGACTGGTACTGGTCCACGGCCTGGGGGTTGGGAACCACTGCTTTAAATGATCTAATTATTTAGTAATTACTTAGCACTTTTGTGTGATAGGACTGCTATAAATACTTTACAACTCATAGAACACTACGAAGTAGATGCTGTAATTACCTTTACAGAGTAGGCTACTGAGGTACAGGGCAGTTACAGGAATTTCCCAAAGACACAAAGCTTGCAAGAGGCCAAGTCGGGATTCAAACTCAGTCTGGTCTTGGAGCCTGGCTTCTCTGCTGCTCCCCTACCTGGACAGTGAATGAAAAAACATTTGTCAGTTGTGTTCTCTGTGTTTGTCCTTCAAATAGGTAAAGGTGGCTATCAGATGCCTAAAATATATATACAGTTCCTCTAAATGCTCAAATGATATAATGCTGCAATATGAGAAGCAAGGGAGAATATATTCATGCTGAATCTTCTCTTTTCTCTACTTAATTGTTTTTATTTCTAGGTACAAACAGGATAGTAAGGGTCTAAAAACATTTACCATAAAGAGATGCTGAAGAATTCAGGGATATTTAACCTGATGAAGAAAATTCTTGTTGGAAATATGACTGCACCAAGTAATTCTAGGCTTTACATGACATTCATAAAATCCGGGGAAGAGGGGTGGGAGGAGGAAGAGCATTATTTCCAGTGCCTTAAAAAGAACAAAGAGATTTACTTCTTAGAAGCCTCCAGTAACCTGTGTTAGTCAGAGTCCTCCAAGAACCAACATCTAGTTAGGATTCTATGTGCTGAGCTTTCTTAGGGGAAAAGCAAGTGTGAGAGGAAATAGGGAACTGGGCAAGCCGGAAGCTCAGTCAGACCCACATGGCCGTCTCAGGTGGACTGAAAGCAAGAGGGAAAAGTGTCTTACACTGCTGTGCAGTCTGAGGCAAGCCTAGGGACTCCTTTAGCCAAAATCAGCTGACAAAGGAGTTCAGTGTCTCCCAGGAACCAGTCTGTCTTATTACCCTTAGGATCCACAAATTTGAGGATTAATTTCAAAGTGCAGCATCTGGGGTCCTCTGTCATAAGTTGTTGGGGTAGGAGGTATTTGAGGTGCATTCTCAGGGCTGGTACATCTCTCCTCACATCTTATTGGTCCATTGTTAAATCAATCTCTGTGTCAGGGGATTAAAAGGCCTGATTGGCTGAGGCCTGAATTATTGAACCAATCACTATGGGTCAGCTTCCCTTCCAGCATGTGAGTTGTGGGGAGAGAAGCTGGTACCTAATTAAAAGTGTGGGTATCTTTAGGAAGGGAAAAAGTGAATAACATCTATGAATCTGCAGTTTTAGCCCTAATCTGACATCAAAGCTGTGCTTTGTTTCTCTATACCACAATATCTTTAAAATCTATTATGTCCACAGGTTTTGGGGTGGGATGGTAGAGATCAAATTCCATGCCACAGAAAACCATCCTCTTATTGCTGACATATGTGTTGCAATGACTAGCTCTAAAGCTAATCAGTTCAGAAATTGTGGATAAGCTGATATTTTGTAGTAAAAATATAAAAATCATAATAGCTAATAATTAAAGAGCAATAATTATGTGCCTGACTCTGTTTTCTGTCCATTCTCATACTTTATTCCCACAATACCCTATTAGGTAAGCATTCTTACTAGCCCAGACCAGGTAGACACTAAAGGTTTAGAGGGTTAAGAAACTTTCCTGAGAATGATTAATTGCAAAATTGTAAGCTCTCACAAATCTTGCTATGACCATCTCTTCTGCAGTTTTCTTCAACAAAGCTTTCTGAAAATAACTTGCCTTTTCAAGAGCTATTCTCTTCTGGGTGAGAATGGGAGAGGCTTTGTGTCTTGTAGGCACTCTACCAACATTGGTTTGAGATGGCTGATGAGGGCTCTTGAGCCTGCCATGATGCCACTGGAAGGGCAGCTTGTCCTTACTATCCAGTAGTTGCAGATAAACAAATCCAGTGCAGTGCTTTGGCACTATAGCATTTGGCTGACTTTGTAAAATAAGTGTTTGATGTACCTATTTGGTTGCTTAGCTATGTGCTGATACATACCAAGATCATGTGGAGCTAGCATTTTAGGGAACTATAATGCTGGTGGTAGAGGCCAAGCAGGTTCACATTGGATTCAGGCAGACAGTAGGGGAACTGCAGAGCCAGAAAGCATTGGGCTATTATCCATTTATTGGAGGCTCGCAAAGACAGGCGAGTGAATAAACAAAGGAAAACCTGCTTTTCGCTGTGAAGGGTAAGGGATCAGGAAAACCGCACCTCACAGTGGTGGGAGAGCGATCTGGGAGAGTTGCCCCCAAGGGAAAGCACCCGTAGCCGTACATAGACTATAAGCAAGTGCTCTCGCACTAGTTAGGCAAAGTGCTTGTAGCTGGTAAACCAGGAAGCCTAACACAGCTGTTTTTTCCACAGTAATCAATAAAAAGACAAGGACCAAAATAACAAGGGCCATGGAGAGAATTTCAATGGTCATCTCAGTGACAACTCATGTGATTATAGTAATCTTTATTGTGGGTATGACCTGCTTTAAAGAATACAAATCAAGAACACAGATAAATGAAAGGGTGACTGTCCACCTTGAAAAGGCATAATGAATTTACAGAAGCATTCACTATGAGTCAATGAAATATGATTTAATAAGCAATTCATTATGTAGAATACTTACTGTTTTTTCAAGAGTACAACCAGTGGTTAAGGGCTGTTCACATACATATATTTTGAAGAAATACATTTCAGAGAGCTTCAGCAAGATTAAATTTCAATATGTTTTTCTGTATCTGTACATTCAAGAAATATTCATTAAGGCACTACACTTTGATACATTGCCCCTGGGTCTGGAAGGCCCAGATTCTACATTCCTAGCAAGTTCCCAGACCACACTTTGAGTAGCAAAACTTCCAGAGAATCAGGCTGGGATATCAGGTAGAAATCGGAGACGTGATAACTGCAGACTTTCAGCCCAATATCAGCACAGGATGAGTCTGGGAGGATTCTTGCTGTTGCCTGCTCGGGGACTGTGTGGAGGGGGGGCAGTAACACCACTGCCACCAGAACACCACTGCATGTCTTCAGCTTCTGCTGCTGTTAGACACCGGGTGTTGTAGTCTCTGGAGCTGAAATAACTTCCTATTTGCAGTAATTGCTCCAATTTCTGAGACCCGAGTGGGAGCACCTGGTTGGCCAAGCCAGGTAGCCCACCCGTACTCTATTCTCTGGAGAGTTGCAAAGTTGGTGTCTGCAATCTTCTGCTTCTGTAGAGGAAGACACATGCTGCTCCTTACCATGTCTCATGGGATAAGAAATTCTCTGAACTAGGAAAAAGGTTCAGCCCCCCAAAATAGATAAATGCCTACTATATGAATTTGTTTGCAAAAAGCCATGGTTTAGTTATGTAGTTATATGATCCATAGCACAGAGACAAAGTTCCCAGGAGCCTGCTCCTCCATGTGGATGTGGTTTCAGCCTTGGGCTCGGTAATCTGCCCCCAGCCTCAGACGGAAGGAATTGCTCGTGTCTGTTATGTGCCATGGTCACAGGGCCCCGTCCTTACTGGGAGGACAAAGCACTGCACATTCCAACTCTCACTTTCTGTATTTCATCTTCTGGTTAACTACACATTTTTCTTGTGTCAGGGAGTGTCTTTTGGATTCAGTTTGTCGATCAACTCCCAAGGTGTTTAATTCATCTTTATGATGGGGTTTACAGAGTAATTTCTCCAATATAAAAAAATAAAGGTAAATCTTATGCATGGGTAAGAGGAATGAGAAATGTCACAGTGTACTCCTGTTTCTTCCCCTTTTAGGATCGCTACCTCCCCATCCACATTGTAAGCTGGTTTTCATTAAAATGTGATATTTATCTTCCCAGAGTGAATTTGTCTTAGTGTGATAAGGATAAAAAAAAGTCACAATTGACTGTAAAAAAAAAGGTTAATACAGAAAAAGATAAAAAATGATTTTGAACAGAAACCTTAATTTTAAAATAATGCCTTTTTAAAATATCTAATGCTAAAAGGCAAAATGTCGGCATGAGAATTCAAATGAAATAAATTTTAATGTCGGATGAGGAAACTATATTGGACAAAGGTGGTTGTTGTCAAACACTGCAATAGAGACTTTCACTGCCACATCTGTTCTCCCACTACTAGTCTCTGAAGGGCAGGAATCATAGACATTTCTTGCCTTGGAAGTGAAGATGGTACGTTTAGACGTTGTTGGATGAGACTGGGAAAAGGGTACCCAGAACAATCAGCCACTTGGTTGAATTTTCCCTCTCTTGAATCAGATGTGGACACAGCCATCAGTGAAAGGGTCCAGCTTCTGGAGTGGGTGTAACTCCTCAAGGCTAGGCAGACTGTCCCACACCAGACATACAGCCACAGGAGAGAGAGAGAGAAGTTCTTTGCCCTGTTCTTTATTTCCCTAGAGAAACCAAACATACTGAGCTCACCTAATTTAAAAACAAACTAAAGGTAACTTGAATGTTTACTTCTCCAATGTAACAAATTGGAAAATTTGCTGGAGGTCTCAGAACCTGATTTTAATTCTGGTTCTCACACTCTTTCCTCATGTAAAATTACCTGAAAATATCTCCTCTTTTATGATTGTACGATTCTAAAGACAAAAAGAGTTTTTCTCTACAACATACTCTGTATGGGCTGTATGTAAGTCGGATGTTTGTAACTCAGGGACTTACTGTACTGCTTTTAGTCTGTCATTTTCTGGCAAGAGCCATGAAGGGGAGCAAGCAGAAAGGATTTTATCTTTCTGCTCTGATACCAATGCAGTGGTCCATGTAACACTTTCTAAAGGCCTACTGTGTGCTAGAGTCTTTCATACACATTACTTAGCAATCACAAAACCTCTGTGAGATGGATGTCATAACCCTCGTGTGGATGTGACTATGGCAACTTTGAAGTGTATGAGATTTCTCAAGGCGACACAGGGGTCACACTCAGGTCTCAGTTCAAGTCAGTTGTGTTTAGAGCTGCTACTCAGCTCCTGGACTCATTTGGAAGGCAGCTTGGCTGTGAAAAGGGAATGCACTTGGCTCAATTGCAGGTCAAGACACCAGGAAAAGCCTGAAAACATCAACTTGCCCATCCCGGGCCATCCGTGTGTACTGGACATGAGTCAAAGCCACAGTGCCCTGGGGACAGTGTTATGCACGTCACAGCCTGAATAAATGGATGCGTGATTGACTCTGTGTGCAGAATATTTTCCAAAAGAACAAACCTTCCTAAACATAAATTGAAATGCTAATATTTTGAATTGGTCTCTTTGTCTTACATTCTGGAAATGTATTTTGATCTAACTAGTCAGGTTGGTCCTATAATTTAGGTAAACTTCTCAATCTATTCCAAGTGTGGACTTTTGACAAATAATACAGTGGTGAATGAGCAAGTGCACTGATTCAGCTTGAGCTCACTGACTTGAGACAGAGATGCTTTCTACAGAGATAAGACTGCATCCTTCTGGGTAATTAATTTGTTGAAATTACTGAAAAACCAGCACAAAACCCAGCAATTTCCTATTAGCAAGTAAATCTTGAGTTGTTTGCTAAATAGGAAAATCAGTTAAGAACAATTCATTTATTTTTAAATTTTTATTTAGAAAATGAACTTCAACAGGGTGACATTGATCAATAAGAGTACATAGGTTTCAGGTAAACATTTCTATAGCAAGAACAATTCTTTATATTCTAATATTTTTATATAAGTAGCTTTATGTGTTATTAAGAAACTGCAGACTCATTATATAGGATGGAGCAAAAGTATATTTAAGTTGTGAGTACACAAAACACAATTTATTCTTTTTTTCCCTTTAAATGGACTACAACAGTGTGTCATAAATTAGATGGTATAAATGAATACACCAGGTGGTGTTTAACTAAAGATAAAACTAAATATCCAAAATGCAACACTCATTGGTTTGCTGCTTCAACACAACACCCTTTCATACAGATCTAAAAGGTGTCAAAATTAGTACCTGCAAAGTCAATTCTTGCATGTGATTTTAGCTTAAAACATTTCAGAAAACAGATCTGAAATACCAGTTTGTGTTTGTCAGCTGTAATGTCATGAATATTCTTTGGGGAAAACTGATTTTTTTTTATGTATTCGTTCTGAATAGTTGAAATGTATATTTGTACAGTCTTTTAGACCTATTCAAGTGGTGCTTCTGATATTGTTGTTATATACCCATCATAGAGAGCAGTTTTTTTTTAGTGTTGCCCTTGCTGTGTAATAAACGCTGTATCTAGGTAATCAAGCAAAAACTTGAAACTACACTAGTGTGAACTTTTGAACAGACTAAGTTTTTGCACATAACCTTGTACAATCTTGCAACAGAGGCCAGCCATGTAAGATACATATCTGGACTCTTCTTGTATTATAGAACTTTTCTTGTTCTGAATACCCATGACATAACACAATTTATTCATGTACTACTATTTATTATTAATTGTTTTGTTTTCCATACAACAACTTTAAAATCATTTTCGCCCCACTTTATGTATATATCTGTAAGGCATCAAACAGGCTTTCAGAACTGAACAGAACCAACACTGTCAGCATTTGTTTTCTCAACTTTAAGATGTTTCAGACCACAAATAAGAGTCAAGTTTAAAATAGAGTGGTATCACAAGTAGGTTTAAAAAATAAAGAATTTGGGGAGAAAAGGACCCAACCAATTTATAATTGTGAAATATTGGATACAAACATCAATCATGAAAAGATAAGATAATATAAAAAGAATCATGGCATATCAGTATTGTGGATACTACATATGTCATTATGAACTATGATGATGGTGACCAGTGTCTCTCAACCTTTTATCTGTTTCCACATCATTCCATGTATGGAGTATATGAAGAGTATGCATCATAGTCTTATCTGGAAGGAGAAGAAGGATGACAAGAATCACAAATGCAGAGCTATCTTTATGACATGGGAAAATGTCCAAACATTGCTGACCGGAAGAGCTAGGTTCTAAGACATTATGTAGAATTATATGTACAGGTACATATTCACAGAGAGGTATCTCCCAAAGGTATTCAGCAAAATGTAAATGTCTTTAAAGAGTGAGGTTTCAGGTGACTTCTGCTATCTTATTTATGCTTTTCTGCAGTATCTGAACTCTTGTAGACCATATATCATATTTATATTCAGAGAAAAGAAATAAAGCAGAAAAGTATTTTTTTTAAAAAATAACAATTATAAGGAGTAGGAATCAGCATTGGCTTAAAAACTTGAAAATTATTTTCTTAACAAAGTATGACAGTTCAACAGAATATAGTATTTTTTAAAGATAACACAATTAGGTGATCTTGTGTTTGTAATCAGCTTTTCTTCATCTGCATTGCAATATGTAAAATACATGCTCTAAACAGAATCCACCAAGATATTCAGATAAAAATTGAGGTCTGAAGATGCTATGGGGGCCAAACATCAGAAATGTTAGTCTGAAATAATACCAAATGTTTAGCTATTTTTTATTATTTAAAAAAAGTATGTAGATAATGAAGTTTTCATTTGCCATGCAGACATTGTTAGATTTATCAACATGCAGCCGAGAGAGAAGCCGAGGAGAAGGAGAGAAAGGCATTTTGTTTTACACCTGCCTTTTAGGGGATATTTGTATGCAAGAGAAATAGCAGCATCTATAACACCTCAACTTCAAAAGACATCTAAAAAGTACAGGACACATCAGATGTGTGTTTCAGACATTGAGACAAATTTCAAAAAAGCTCTCCATTGTTAAGATTATACAATGTTCAAATACTAATTTGGTACTTAACTGGTAAGATTTTTAAGCAGTTATCTTTCACTGTATGTATTCAGAAATATGGTATATGAGAGTGTAGTGTTATAAAGCTCAGCAGACAACTAAAATAAAAGAGCGAACTGGATTTTGAATCAAGCAAGAATGACTCTCCTCCCTGAAGATTTATAACTCTCTGTAGTGAATGAGAGTTGGCATTAGAAAGCTAATCCACATAACACATAGAGAATATTAGTATTCAGTAAACAATCATGACTGCAGTCACCCAGTGCTGAAAGTCTTCAATGTGTTCCCAACCTCCTTTAAATCTAGTGCAGCTAGCTGTTCCATTAATGGATGAGAATCCAGGGCAATATCAAGGAACAGAAATTGTTGAGTTTGATTAGTTCTAGTGGATGTCAACTTCAAAATGTGACTAATTTGATAATATCAGAGCATTTTTGAGGGAAGGAAGAAAATAAAGATAATGTTTTGTAAATAGACACAATATTATTTCCCTCTCTTTTGACATAAACCATTCTAGAAGCAAAATGACAGCAAAGAGACAGAAAAATGAATGAAGCAACCTCTTCTGTCTCTATATAATTGCATGGCTGGCTGACACCTCTAGGTCAGAAGATCAAGAATGGGCCTCAAACAGGCTGCCTTCCCCATCATAATTGTAATAGTAGCTCAGATTCATGGGTTGTTTACTATGTTCCAGACCTTTTGCTAGCTGCCTCACAGGATTAGATGACTTAATCTTCACTGCCACCCTACAGAGTAAGGACTGTTATCAGTATCATTTTACATATATGAAAATTAAAGTTTGAAAAAGTTAGCTAAATCAAAAATATTTATCAGACCCTTAGATTTTTATTCCTAATTTTGATTGATGGTAAATTAAGATCTATATCTCTTTTCTGCTATTATATTTGTAGTTGGACTTTAGTGGCCACTTACTCAGACTGGCCAGTTTTCTCAAGCTAACACTGATATTTTTTCTCATACTTCAATAGACAACTTCAAATAATTTACCAGTGAATTCAGTCAAAAGAAGCACATGACTAATGTATACTAGCTCATTCACTGGAATCAACACACAACAAGTGCTGGCGAGGATGTGGAGAAAAGGGAACCCTCCTGCACTGCTGGTGGGAATGCAGACTGGTGCAGCCACTGTGGAAAACAGTATGGAGATTCCTCAAAAAATTAAAAATGGAACTGCCTTTTGACCCAGCTATCCCACTTTTAGGAATATACCCCATGAACACCGTAGCACTGTTTCAAAAGGAGAAATGCACCCCCATGTTTATTGCAGCATTGTTTACAATAGCCAAGATCTGGAAACAGCCCAAGTGCCCATCAGTAGATGAGTGGATTAAAAAGCTGTGGTACATATATACTATGGAATACTACGCAGCCATGGAAAAGAAGGAACTCTTACCTTTTATGATGGCATGAATGGACCTGGAGATTATTGTGCTAAAGTGAAATAAACAAGGCAGAGGAAGACAAACATCATGTGATCTCACTTATATGTGGAATCTAATGAACATGATGAACTGAGGAACGGAATAGAAGCAGAGACAGTCACAAGGAGAAGAGGGACAGCTGTCAGAGGGGAGGGGGATGAGGAGATGAGATCAGAAAAGGTGAAGGGATTAGTGAAATTATATACACATAACACATAGATCCAGATAACAGGACAGCAAATCCCAGAGGGAAGGGGGGAGAGGGTCAGAAGGAAGGGGTGTAATAGGGGCACGCTGTTGGAAGATGAGGGTGTTATATTGAGTCGGACACTTTAATCCATGTTAACACAATAAATTAAAAATTTAATTAAAAAGTTTAAAAAAATAAAACAAAATGATACCAAAGCTTGCTCCAGGTGGCAGAGGAGGGGCAATGCATTTTCAGCACTCCAGTCAGGCTCTCAGCGAACCCGAGAAAGGTGCCGGGAGTGTGTGTATCCAGTTTTCTCCCCTTTATCCCTTAGAGGGAAAACAAGGCGATTTCATTGGGACAGTTTTACTCTTCACTCTTTCCAATTTCTAATAAAGGATTGAATCATTTACTTTTATTCTTTGAAATACAGATTCTCCTTGAAACACAATATTAACCAATTTTACTGTTTTTAGTTATGTATCTAGGCCAGGACATTACATTATTCATTGATAGTACCAATAATAATCATCAAAAACACTGGAATTCGTTTGTAGAGCAAACTTCAGATGGCCTCAAGACATCCTCAAAGTAGTCACAATCCCCTTAATAAGTTAATCATCAGAAATCTCTGCAGACCACTGAAATGTTAGGTAAAAAGTCATTCTAAAATACTTTATTACCAAATGTCACAGAGTCATTTTAGGAGATGATACAGCTGGAAGTGTGTCCCTATTATCCCTCTCAATTCCTGTGCTCCCCTCCCCTCTGTCAGCCATCAAAACGTGAAGGGGAATAAAAGGTACAACTTCCTTTTTTAAATTTGTCATTTTATTTTTATTTTTTTAGATTTTATTTATTCATTTTTAGAAAAGGGGGAAAAAGAGAAAGAGAGAGAGAAGGGGGAGGAGCAGGAAGCATCAACTCCCATATGTGCCTTAACCAGGCAAGCCCAGAGTTTTGAACCAGAGACCTCAGCATTCCAGGTCGACACTTTATCCACTGCACCACTACAGGTCAGACAAATTTTCAGTTATAAAATAAATAATCACAGGGAGGTAGTATACAGTCCAGGTAGTATGGTTTATAATATCATACTAACTTTGCAGGGTAACAAATGGTTACTGCTTTATTGTAGTGATCACATTGTAAGGTGTACAAATGTCCATTCGCTATGTTGTATACCTGAGACTAATATAATGTTGTGTGCCAACGATACTTTAACAAAAATCTTTTTAAAAAAGATAATACAAATCTAAGCATACAGTTGATCAAGTAAACAGTTGAACTGCCCAGGTTCACTTACACATGGATTTTTTTTTTTCAATAAATACTGGCACTATTTTTGATCTGTGGTTGGGAGGATTTTGGTATCCATGAGGGGTCCTGGAACCAACTCCTTGAAGACATCCAGGCACAATTTAAGTTTTCAGGAAGTCAAAATTTATACTCAGATTTCTACTGCTCAGGGGTTGGTTCTGTAATCCCCTTTGCTCAAGAGTTGACTGTATAATGTTAAGCAATGAAGCTTTTACAACTTTCACGTGTGACTTATAGATTAGACCTAGAATATGCTAAAAAAATTAATAGTTTCACTGGATAAGCACAATCATGACTTACATTATTAAAATGGAAAGAGACTGAAACAGTTTTTGAGCAATGGACGAGGTCTTCCTTCCTTTATCTTATTCAGCTTCCATAATGCAACTTGTATTACCATTTCAGTTTTTGTTTCTTGTCCAGGTTCTTACTCAAAATATTAGCCATCATGTATTAACAGTGTTTCTTGCTATTTAAGAAGATTCAAAATCAAATGATTTTATTAAGTGCAGATGAATTCAAAGGCTATGAATCACCAATATATCTGTAAGAAACATGATGAGCAAGGGGAGGTTTCTATTAGGAAGAAGGAAGAACTGAATTAGTGAGCTGGATCCCTATCTCCACTGGTAAATATAAATGTCTTTTTTTATGTTTGTTTTGTTTTGCTTATATTAGAAGTCACTCAGTTAAACAACAGATTTTTATTGAGCATAAAATATTCTAGGCAAAATATTATTCCAAGTATATTGCAAGAGAAGGGTAACATACACTCTGACTTTAAGGATTTAGATCAGGAAATTAGAAATACGTATGTAAATTTTTTAGATATAATATAGATGTAAAATTTTAGTAGGAGCAATAAGAGCTGAAGAAATTCAGAAAAGGCAAGTTTGCTTCTAGCTAGAGAAATCTGGGGAGGCTTCATGAAGGAGGCAGGATCTAATTTGCACTTGGATGGTGAGGTGAACAACATTGGTTTTCTAATGAGCATCATTCACTCTTCTTTTTACATTTTTCAGAAACCCTGCCCACATATATCTCAGGGAAAGCACACTTCATCTTAAGCTCCAAGGGAGAATTCTAATTTGTCTATGCTAAATCTACCCTGGTAATTTTATCTCCTGTCCCACCCCTCCCTCATAATTCATTCAGAATACTAGGCTTAAGCCAGTCAGTGAAAGGCATTTCCCCAGCCGCTGATACTGTTCCAGAGGTAGGCACAAGACCTAAGGGGTCCAAGCACTCTAAAAATGGAGGACCTTAATTGGGAATGAGATTTTAATTCTCTCCCACTGTACACCAAAAGGATGTTGGTTACCCTAGTTGCTGACAGCCATTTTGAGATTACGAGGGACCCCGGCATGCAGACAAGACTGATGCATGGGGAAGCCTGAGGCTGGAGAACAGGGGAGATGCAGAGCTATAGGCCTGTTTGTGCTGTGCAGGGAGCCTGGTCTGCCTCTGAATCTCCTATCCTGTGAGACAATGCATTTCTTCAATGTTTAAGCTGGTTAGAGCCAGGTTTCCTGCAACTACCAGCCAAAGTCATCTAAACTGCTATCAATGGTAGAGTTAGTTGCTTTCCTAGAATTTATTTTCCTCTTTTTTCTGACAATAGTACCCTGTTCCTTTTGGGTGGGATTCCCTCTGCCTCCATCATTTTTGCCTTGTATTTTTAACGGAAGAGATGTTTTCTTTGCTCCAGGTGAGACAGGATGTAATGAGTGATTCAGACATGGGCATAGGAGATGTGAGAAAAACTTGCTGAGGTTTCTGATAAGAAGATTCTTTTTCCCATAGGAACTACCAAATAGATTGTCTTTTCCTGTATAGCAAGTGAGCATAGGGGGCCTGTGTTAGTTTTCTAGGGTTGCTATAACAAATAAGCACAAACTGGGTGACTTAAAACAACAGAAATTTATTCTCTCAAATATGTAGGTGTTCTGGAGGTTGGAAGTCCAAAGTCAAGGTGTTAACAGGGCAACAATACCTCTAAAGGCTTTAGGGAAGAATTCTTTCACACATCTTAGCTTCCAGTGGTTGCTAGAAAATCCTTGACCTATCTTGCTTTGTTGCTGCATCATCCAGATCTTTGCTACTGTCTTCACATGGCCTTCTGTGTCTCTGTGCTCAAATTTATTACTTCTTATAAGGACTCCAATCATTGGACTAGGGCCTATTCTAAACCTAGTATGAATTCATCTTAACTTCATTATATCTGTGAAGAACTTATTTTCAAATAAGGTCACATTCATAGGTTCCAGAGTAAGCATGATTTTGAGGGAAGCACTATTCAACACAGTATTGTTTTGCTACCTTGACAGAAGCCAGTTGAGATTGAAGTCATGGGGCACATGGAGCCAAACAGAGTCAAGATAATCTCAGAGTAAATGACGTAGTTGACCTCTGGATAAAACCCGGCCTGAAGTTTGCTTTAGTTTGAACATTCAATTTACTTAAGACAGGAACGTTCAATTTTATAAGCCACTTTGTGTTGGATTTTCTTTTGCTAGTTACAAAAAGATTTCTAACTGATAGAAACTGAAATAAATTTGTTCGGAGGAGGGAAAGCTCATGCTGAATAATAGTAAATAGCAGGATAAAACAACCAAGAAGATAAAATAATAGAAGTGTTGGAGAAAAGATTTGGCTATAGGAGGGTATTAAAGGAATGGAGGGATGTTAAGCTGCATAGATTTGCTGGTGTCTGTGAATGTCAAGCTAAATAGTTTGGACTTCTTTCTATAGGCAGGTGGTATATAAGATGGTTTTTTTTTTGTTTGTTTTTTGTTTTTTGTTTTTGTATTTTTCTGAAGCTGGAAATGGGGAGAGACAGTCAGACAGACTCCCGCATGCACCCGACCAGGATCCACCCGGCACGCCCACCAGGGGCAACGCTCTGCCCACCAGGGGGCGATGCTCTGCCCCTCCGGGCATCGCTCTGCTGCGACCAGAGCCACTCCAGAGCCTGGGGCAGAGGCCAAGGAGCCATCCCCAGCGCCCGGGCCATCTTTGCTCCAATGGAGCCTTGGCTGCGGGAGGGGAAGAGAGAGACAGAGAGGAAGGAGGGGTGTGGGGGTGGAGAAGCAAATGGGCGCTTCTCCTATGTGCCCTGGCCGGGAATCGAACCCGGGTCCCCAGCACGCCAGGCCGACGCTCTACCACTGAGCCAACCGGCCAGGGCCTATAGGATGGTTTTGAACATGAAAGTTGGACCAATTAACATAATATTTTTAGGTTAATTAAGGGTGACATGCAGATTATATTAGAAGGGGACAGATTAGAAGAACAAGTAAGCCTGACCAGGTGGTGGCGTAGTGGATAGAGTGTCGAACTGGGATGTGGAGAACCCAGGTTTGAAACCCAAAGGTCGCCAGTTTGAGCGCGGGCTCACCAGCTTGAGCCCTAGGTCACTGGCTTGAGCAAGGGGTCACTCAGTCTGCTGTAGCCTTACGGTCAAGGCACATATGAGAAAGCAATCAATGAACAACTAAGGTGCCGCAATGAAGAATTGATGCTTCTCATCTTTCTCCCTACCTGTCTGTCTGTACCTATCTGTCCCGCTATCTGTCTTTGTCCCCACCCTCCCTCCCATCAAAAAAGAAGAAGTAATTGTGAGGGACCAGAGTCAGATCAAAATTTACTGGCCTGGATGTTTCCCAATTCAATCGTTAGTAAAAAGAGGCTTTGATTGGGATTTCTGGACTGGGGTTGATTTAATGCCTACTCTGAGCTCATTCCATCCCAGTTACCTAACCTAGTCTTTCTGTTTTGTAACAAATAACACTCATTCTGCTTTAGGGTCTTTGCATTGGCCATTCTTTCTGCTTGAAATGCCTTTTCTTCCTGATCTTTGCATGGCTGCTCCTTGGAGTCATTAAACTCCAGTCAATCTGGAGGAGTCACCAGTCTCCTCTCACACTGCCCTATTTTGAGTCTCAGTAATCATCTGCTGTTTTTCTTGTTTGTTTATTTATTTATTTTTGTAACTCCTCTCCTTCTCAACTACAAAGTAAGCTTCATGAAAGTAAAGAGCATGTCAGTCTTCATCGCTGTCTCCCCAACACCCAGTAGGAGCTCAATAAATACATGTGAAATCAATAATTAAATAAATTAATTGTGCTATGACATTTTAAAATTGCTGAAATATTGAATCAATAATTTAAGTAACTTTTAGATGAGCAAATAATTTAGCTAATTAAGAGATAGATGAAATATTTCCAAAATAAATTTTACTCCAAGAGCAAGCAAGAATGGAAGAACTCTTGTTTGTTAAGATTTTTCTCAGTTTTCCAAAAGGATAATGGTAATTTTCAAAACAACACTCTACCTCTTAAGACTGTATCCATCATGCACCCCTTGGGCAGAAAGAAAAGCCCCTAGGAACTTCAAGGGAATATTCTTAAACTGTTCTGTTTCCATGTTTCCTGGTGGTTGTTTCATTTCAAGACCAGTGCTAAGTTTCCAGAGCAATTTACAACTCTACCATGATCCAGAATGAGGAGCATTTTGTTGTTGTTGTTGTTGTTGTAGCTAGAATTGGCCCCCTGATTTGTTCTCTAGTAAGTTGAAACCTTTATGTTATTGCTTTTGACTTCAGCTTGGAGCTCTCCCTGTCCCATGGTTAATAATCATCTTCTTTTTCTTGAAATATGTCCCAGTACCTTTACCAGTTCATGATGAGAAATCTTTGTTGCAGAGAATGAAGACCAAAATAAGCCTCAGATAAGAATTGAAGTTGTCGGAGCACATCTGTTCCGTGAGAGATGATTTCCATGGTGTGATCCCTAAAGTGAAAAAAGCCTAAGGAGCCTAGGGCAAGTGATGCATGCTTCAAGTCTTTTATTCTGTCTTTGTTCTGCTGTGCTTAGGCTGCCAGTGCAGACAGGGGTATATATAAGGCCTACAGACAATAGTGGCTAGGTACTAACACTACATCAACTATTATATCGTGTGGTGATATAAGCTTGCTGTGTTAGCTAGCCTGTGCCTTAAAAGATAATCTTTCAGGCACCTGACCTAGAAGTGCCTGGAACCAAGGCTAAACTAGCCCTAATATGTGGGTGGGCTGGTACTCAGGTGGGCTGCTCAGCACAGGAGAGCTGGTTTTGCTTGAAGTTTCTCACAGGAATCAGAGCTCACATCCTGGTTTTCTCAGTGAGGGTCCTCACAGGAGTACATTCTGTGATGCAAAGAACTTTCTAAGCCAGCCCTTCCCCATTACTCTAGCAGGGTGATATTATTTATAATATTCTTTTGTGGCCTTTTCAGAGATTACAATGAATAAACTAGTGTATATTACCCATATGTTGTTTTTTTTTTTTTTACCGAATTAGCTGGCAAATTATTTGAAGGTGTCTATTCAAGGCTATAAGGAAAAATATCAGTGCTAGCTTGAATAAACTGGCCAGTCTAGGTGAATTGGCCACTAAATTCAAACTACAAATAAAATAGCTGAAAAGAGATATAGATGCTAATTTACCATCAATCAAAGTTGGGAATAAAAATCTAAGGGTCTGATAAATATTTTTGATTTACTAAAATTTTTGTAATGAATACTATTTGAAATTACTTGGGTATTAGCTGGAATTTGGAAATCTTTGTCACACAAAAATTTTTGTTTTCTTTCCTCTCCTCTTCTCCTTCCTTCCTTTCTTCAGCTTACCCCCTTCTTAATAGTTTTATGACTTATTATGGCATTTCATCAAGAATTGCTTTTGAATAAATGTCCTTTTAAAAAAGACCTCTTTTTAAAGTAAGACTTTCAAGGGAATTAACGGTTAATGGAGTTATAGAAGTAAAGTAATTTTTATAATTATTTGCCTAACTTAAAATGTCTGACCAGTACCATGCATTTCCAAATTAGGTAATTTTATTTCCCCCCTGGAGATTATACAGTTTCTCATAAATAGTTTGTAAAAAGTTTTAATAAAACATTTTTTAATTAATGAAGATGCATACTAGAAAAGCTAATGCACTACAAACCAAATATGTATAAGTTTATTATAAAGTGTGCCTTAATTTAAAATTATCTTAGCAGAGCTCTTGTCCCAAGAGCTCTGGGGCTGCTCCCAGGATTGTGGGCTTAACCCCCAAAGTTACCAGTTCGAACCCCTATCAGGGCACATATGAGAAGCAATCAATGGTTCAACTAAGTTGAACAATGGGTTAATGGGTTGATGCTTCTCTCTCTCTCTCTCTCTCTCTCTCTCTCTCTCTCCCCCCTTTCTGTTTCTTTCTCAGAAAACATTACCTTAGCAAAATTTATGCATTTAATTGAGTGGAGTGGTCACATTGAGAAACCATTTATTTCAGTGATGTTGCCTCTTCTAAAATATTTTGGGACTATTTCTTTGGAATTAATTTAGGATCTCATAGCAAATTCTTTTAAATATTTTTAGTAGTGGTAGATTTTTCTCCTATTAAAGATTAATTTGAATTTTGGAAGTAATCAAAAGTCACTTGTTTTTAGATCAGTTTTATAAGGTACATGATCAACCTTTATAATCTTTGTTATTATGAAACAAAGCAGCACAAGAAGATAGGATTCTAAAGCAATTTGACTATTTTTCTTGTGTGGTTCACAGAGTATTTAAGGTCATATTTGTCAATACAATAAATATTTCTGTTTCCTACTTTGTTACTGTCTAATGAATTTTACTCTTTACTAAGGAAATATTTTAGATTCCTAGTAATCATTTGATTTTGTTGCTCTTTGGATCTTGCAGATCCCTTCCACCTCTGCCGGACAAAGAAGAGGGTATTTGCAGGCATTCCAGGATGGATTTGAAAAGCATCTTGTCTCCCAACCCTGTGCAACCCAGATTAATGCAGTAGCAAGATGAATAATGAAAAATAAGATAGAAACAGAACTTGAACTCCATGTCTCTGAGATGAAAATTTGTCTTTTAAATATGCATCTCTGGGCCCTGGCCGGTTGGCTCAGTGGTAGAGCGTCGGCCTGGCATGCAAGAGTCCTGGGTTCTATTCCCAGCCAGGGCACACAGGAGAATCACCCATCTTCTTCTCCACCCCTCCCCCTCTCCTTCCTCTCTGTCTCTCTCTTCCCCTCCCGCAGCCAAGGCTCCATTGGAGCAAAGTTGGCCCCAGGCGCTGAGGATGGCTCTGTGGCCTCTGCCTCAGGCGCTAGAATGGCTCTGATTGCAGCAGAGCAATGCCCCAAGATGAGCATAGCATCGCCCCCTGGTGAGCATGCCGGGTGGATCCTGGTCGGGCGCATGCGGGAGTCTGTCTGACTGTCTCCCCATTTCCAGCTTCGGAAAAAAAAATGCATCTCTGATTGCTTTACATTGAACACAAATTTATAAAATGCAGTACTTTTCAAATGTTTGACCAAAGAGCTCCTCTCCATCCTCCCTCAACGCAGAACTTCTCAAAGGAACACACTTTGTAAAATGCTTCTCACCAATTGAAAAACATTCAGGGAAGGGTTACCTTCACTTATAATATAATATCTGCTAGACCAAATTCATCTCCTGAAAAGAGAAGGAACTGAGATTGGTACAAGAATTCAAGAAAAGAATTAGTATTTATTGAGGATGTACTTTATTGCAGACACAATGCAAGGAACTTTGAGAATGTTTTTAATAATATATTAAGAGATAAATATTATTCTCTTCATTTTGTAGATGGTGAAACTGTAGCTCAGTTGGTTGACTTGGTCATGGCCAACTAGCTAATAAGTGGCAGACCACAAATTGCAGTCACACATCTTCTTTGAAGTAAGTCAGAACATTTTCTCTTACATTGGCTACTTGACAAATGCTGTAATCATCAATCAATCTATCTCACAAGTAATAGTGAAAGTAGGCATGAACATTATTACAAAAAAAAGTCTTAGACAAAGAGCGGATGAGGTGGTAGAGAACCAGTCAGGACCATGGGTGCTCATTCAGGTTGAGCACTGCATCTTTCAAAGGAAGCCATGTGGCACTCCCTGAAATAGTGCAGTGTTCAACCTCAGCAGCCACATGTGCCAACTCGGGAACAGGCAGAAATTGGGAAAGGTAGTCATGGATCACATTCTTTGAGTTTTCAGAGACAAGTATAACTTTGAGTAAGAACTCAGGAAAAAGTGGTAACCAGTTTTAGAAAAACAATGTTATTCACAAAAATGCACTAGAAACAGAAACTAGAAACTTGCATATAGTGCCACATTGGCTAGAGAGAGATGGTACTTCCAGACAAACCAACTATCTGGCAGGAGCCAATTTGTCACTTTCATCATGTCGATATTTCTAGTATCTATAAATTCCATTCTCTTCTTTCTTTCCCCTTCCTTCCTTCCTTCCTTCCTTCCTTCCTTCCTTCCTTCCTTCCTTCCTTCCTTCCTTCCTTCCTTTCTTTCCTCCCTCCCTCCCTCCCTCCCTCCCTCCCTCCTTCCTTCCTTCCTTCCTTCCTTCCTTCCTTCCTTCCTTCCTTCCTTCCTTCCTTCCTTCCTTCCTTCCTTCCTTCCTTCCTTCCTTCCTCTCTTTTTCTTTCTTTCTTTCTTTCTTTCTTTCTTTCTTTCTTTCTTTCTTTCTTTCTTTCTTTCTTTCTTTCTTTCTTTCTTTCTTTCTTTCTTTCTCTCATTTTATTTCTTTTTCTCTCTCTTTTTTTTTAACAGCTTCTGTCTTTTCTAAGGGTTTCTACTTGAATGACTGTTTTCATTGGTGGCTGAGTCAGTCCTGACATAGAGGCAGGAAAAGTTATCAGTAGCCTCACACACACCATCTGGTAATATCTAAAACTAATGTTTTGGCTTTCCACCCAGCATCCAACATGCCAGGGATTAGCCTCTGAATCAGCGTCTCCCTTCTCCTGCCACATTGGCTCCAACATACAAAAAGATCTCCCTGGCCAGCACATAAGTTCCTTCTATGATTGGCATTCTGCTATGACAGCCAGATTACTTATTAGGCTTTATCCTCAGTGAGCTCTTGCCTAACTTCTACAGGGGGCTGGACTATGATTGTATACCTTTTATTACTGGCCAAGATTTCCACTGTGCATATTGGAAAGCACACAGGCTTTGGTGTCAGACTCTCCTAGGTTCAAATTCCAACCGTGTTATTTACTAGCCAGGTAACTAAGGGTGAGTTACTAAACTCTTCTCATTTTTAAAAAGGACACATTGTGGCCTCATTATGGCCTCCCTCCTATTGGTGAGATCAGCCATAAGGGCTCTGATTACTCTTCTTTTTCTTCTCTGAAGAGGACACATGGGGTACTATTGGTTAGGATGTTTTCAGTTATAGAGAATGATTACTCAACTCAAAGTTATTTAAAAAGCGAGGACACTTATTGGCTCATATAAAATGAAGTCCAGATGTCGGGTAGCCTCTAGGTTTGTTAATCCTACTGTTTAATTACATTATGAACAAACCAGGTTCCTCTATCTCTCCATATGGTCATTTACAAAGAAGACTTTGTCCTAAGGTGATTTCTCTACTTGATAGTGTGCTGGCTTTGAGTAACAATCAGTGACATATGTTTTCTATTTACTTCTAGGGGAAAGAAGGGAGGGAGAGGGAGAGAGACAGAGAAGAAGAAGAAGAAGAAGAAGAAGAAGAAGAAGAAGAAGAAGAAGAAGAAGAAGAAGAAGAAGAAGAGAAGGAGAAGAAAAAAAAGAAAGAGAGAGGAAGTATTTCTTGCTAATTTTTGGAACCCAAGTCCTTTCTATTCATTTGTTTGGATCAATTTCAGAATAAGCTATGTTTGCATTAATAATTGTTAATAAGGAACTGACTGGTCTAAGTTTCTGACTATCAATGGTCAATGAATTACTATAATTGACTAAGGCCAATATGGTTTATCCTTACCTCTAGTGCAGGTTGGGTAAAATATTGAAGAATCAGACTCCACAGGGTGAAAAATCCTGAGCTTTGTTTATATCCCTACACTGGAAATTAACAGTGAGGATACCATTTCTGAACTTTATATTTTTCCACCTAAAAATGAGGGATAAAAATAATACCTGTCTCACCAGCTGGTGTTAAGGATTCAATGAAAGGAAGACAAGATGGCAATAGAGTAGGCAGATGTACCAACTTCCACCTCCCAGAACCAAAGTGAATTACAAACTAATTTTAAGAATCATCATCTGGAAAAACCAACTTTGGACTAAACTAAGAGGACTCTTAACCAAGGAACACTGAAGAAGCCACACTGAGACTGGTAGGAAAAGCAAAGACACGGAGCGGGCTGCCCAGCTCCCCGGAGCGAACAGCAGCCAGGAGAGACTTGCATGGCGGGAAGTGAGTTTAGCAGAGAGGGGAGGGTTCTGAGTCCCAGAACAAAGCCCCAGCCTGCAGCCCCAGAGCCTAGAAGAGGTGTATGGATAGTATTTAGCTGGAAACAAGACAGGATACTGTTTGTGAGAAAGAGACTGATTTCACAGACCCAGGATTCTTTTTAAAGGGACCGCGCAAAAAAACCCCTCTCTCACAACCACTCACCCAGGGCTCCAGGGGACGGGGAGAGAGGAGAATACCAGAGTAGCAGGAAGAGAGTATAATCTAGGAAGTACAGGGAGAATCACTTTGAGGGACAGTCACCCTAACCCCTGGGACGAGTCACTCCCCAAATCTGAAGTGAATATTTCCCCTGGAAACTTCAATACCAGCAAAGGGAAGCAGGACACCAGCCAAACAAGCTCTCCCACGGCACTCAGAGGTGAGTCGCTTAGAAGGAGGGAGCTTTCAGGACTACAGTAGTGAGTCTTAGGATCTGAGCTGCAGCGCCTCCACCTACATGACTGAGGGCTCGCCCGAGGGTGGGCGGCGGTGGGACGTGGAAGGGCGGTTCTGTCGGCAAGAGCGGAAGCTGGCTGGCCACAACTGAGGCCCAGGTGTGAGCTCAGTCTTGCCCAGCTGGGGAGGAGGAGATGTGCAAAAGTGGTCAAGCCCAGCTGTGGAGCACCTGCAATCCAGCCTGCAGGGGAAGGGCAGGAGCCCCGGAAGGAGCAAAGACCTGCCCTTGAGCAAGGGCACAGGAGCATAGCCTTGACCCTCTCACAGAACCGAGGCTTGTGGCCTGACTTGGGAGCAAATCCTCTCGTGGGGGTGGAGCCAAAAGCCCAGAACAGGTGGAGTCCTGCTACTGAGAGTGGGCATGCAGTCCTGCCTGACCTGTGGAGCCAAGGCTTGCAGCCGTCCTAGGAGCAGACTACTCCTGCAAGGGCGGGGCGAAAGCCCCAAATCAGGCGGATACACGGACCTGAGCAAAAGTGCTCACCCTTGCCCTCAGGGCAGAGCATAATGCCACCTGTGGGGGCAAAGTGAAGGTCAAGGCCACCGAGGCTTGTACACCCGAGCACGTGATCACAGCCACTCCCGTGAAGGAGAGGCGGAAACCACAGCAACAGCCCCAGTGGGCCGGAACCAAAAACGCCCATACACAAATGCTTTAGGCAGCAACAGCAGAGGGGGTGGTGGGCCTTCAGACAGACCACACCTAGGGAACACAGAGGCCACACCCAGTGGACTGCAGTGGCCAAAACCTTCTTTTACACAGACAAAATGAGAAGGCAGAGAAATGCAACACAAATGAATAAAGAGAAATCCCCAGAAAAGGACCTGAATGAGTCAGATATAACCAATTACCAGATGAAGAGTTTTAAAAATAGATTTTTAGGATGCTCAAAGATATTAGTACAACAATAGATGCTTATTATGAACACCTAAATAAAGAGATAGCAAATATAAAAAAGGACATTGAAATAATAAAAAGGAATCAGTCAGAAATGACAAATACAATATCAGAAATGAAGAACACAATGAAAGGAATTAAAAGCAGGATGGATGAAGCTGAGAATTGAATCAGCAAGTTAGAGGACAAGATAAATGAAGGCATGGAAGCAGAGCAGAAAAAAGGAAAGAAACTCAAAATGTCTGAGAAAACTCTAAGAGAGCTCTTTGACAGCAGGAAGAGAAATAAAATCTGCATCATAGGGGTTCCTGAAGAAGAAGAGAAAGAACAAGGGATAGAGACTTTGTTCAAACATATCATGGCTGAAAACTTCCCTCAATTAAAGCAAGAAAACATCTTACAAGTTTAAGAAGCACAGAGAATTCCATTAAAGAGAAACCCCCAAAAATCTACACCAACACACATCATAATTAAAATACCAAAGCTAAGTGATAAAGAGAAAATATTAAAAGCTGCTAGAGATAAAAAGACTATCACCCACAAAGGAGCCCCCATAAGGATAAACTTTGACTTCTTAACAGAAACACTTGAGGTCAGAAAGGAATGGCAAGAAATACTTAAAGTAATGCAGAACAAGAGCCTACAACCAAGACTACTTTATTGAGCAAGGCTATTGTTTAAAATTGAAAGAGACATAAAAAGCTTTCCAGACAGAAAAAAAACTCAAGGAATTTACTACAACCAAACAAATGCTGCAAAAAATGCTAAGGAGCCTGTTGTAAACATATCAAAGGAGAAAAAGAATATAGCAAAAGAGGAATACAGTTTTAAAGAATAAAATAGCAATAAACAACTACATATCAATAATAATCTTAAATGTAAATGGATTAAATGATCTGATAGAAAGACATAGGGTAGCTGTGTGGATAAGAAAACAGGACCCGGCCCTGGCCGGTTGGCTCAGCGGTACAGCATTGGCCTGGCGTGCGGGGGACCCGGGTTTGATTCCCGGCCAGGGCACATAGGAGAAGCGCCCATTTGCTTCTCCACCCCCCTTCCTCTCTGTCTCTCTCTTCCCCTCCTGCAGCCAAGCCATTGGAGCAAAGATGGCCCGGGCACTGGGGATGGCTCTTTGGCCTCTGCCCCAGGCACTAGAGTGGCTCTGGTCACCGCAGAGCGAAGCCCCGGAGGGGCAGAGCATCACCTCCTGGTGGGCAGAGCGCTGCCCCTGGTGGGCATGCTGGGTGGATCCTGGTCGGGCACATGCGGGAGTCTGTCTGACTGTCTCTCCCCGTTTCCAGCTTCAGAAAAAAAAAAAAAACTAAAAAAAGAAAAAAAAAGAAAACAGGACCCACACATATGCTGTCTACAAGAGACTTAACTTAAAACAAAAGATGCACATAGACTGAAGATAAAAGAATGGAAAAAAAATATTTTAAGCAAGTGGAAATGAAAAAAAAAGCTTGGATAGCAATACTTGTATCAGACAAAATGGACTTTAAAACAAAGGCTATAGTAAGAGATAAAGAAGGTCACTACATAATGATAAAAGGAACAGTCCAACAGGAAGATATAACCATTATAAATATCTACGTACCTAATATAGGAGCACCTAAATATATAAAGCAGACTTTGATGGATTTAAAGGGTGAGATCAACAGCAATACTATAATAGTAGGGGATTTCAATACCCTACTAACATCAGTAGATAGATCCTCAAGAAAGAAAATTAACAAAGAAACAGCAGACTTAAAGGACACACTAGATCAAGTTGATTTAATAGATATCTTCAGAACCTTTCACCCTAAAGCAGCAGAATATACATTCTTTTCAAGTGCTCATGGTACATTCTCTAGAATAGACCACATGTTAGGGCACAAAAGTGGTCTCAACAAATTTAAGAAGATTGAAATCATATCGAGCACTTTCTCTGATCACAATGGCATAAAATTAGAAATCAACCACAACAGAAAAACTGAAAAATACTCAAACACTTGGAAGCTAAATAGTATGTTATTAAATAATGAATGGGTTAACAATGAGATCAAAGAAGAAATTTAAAAATTCCTAGAAATGAACGATAACGAGTATATATCAACTTAAAATTTATGGGACACAGCAAAAGCAGTCCTGAGAGGGAAGTTCATAGCATTACAGGCATACCTCAAGAAGCTAGAAAAATATCCAATAAACAACTTGACCCTGCATCTAAAAGAACTAGAAAAAGAACAGCAAGTAAAGCCCAGAGCTAGTAGAAGGAAGGAAATAATAAAGATCAGAGCAGAAATAAATGACATAGAGGCTAAAGAAACAATACAGAGGATCAATGAAACCTGGACCTGGTTCTTTGAAAAAGTAAACAAGATTGATGAACCTTTAACCAGACTCACCAAGAAAAAAAGAGAGAGGCCTGACCTGTGGTGGCGCAGTGGATACAGTGTTGACCTGGAAATGCTGAGGTTGCAGGTTCGAAACCCTGGGCTTGCCTGGTCAAGGCACATATGGGAGTAGATGCTTCCTGCTCCTCCCCCCTTCTCTCTCTGTCTCTCTCCTCTCTCTCTCTCTCCTTTCTAAAATGAATAAATAAAATAAAGAAAAAAGAAAAAAAGAGAGAGGACTCAAATAAATAAAATTAGAAATGAGAGTGGAGAAATAACAACTGACACAACAGAAATATAGAATATTGTGAGAAAATACTATGAAGAACTGTATGCCAAAAAACTAGACAACCTAGATGAAATGGACAAATTTCTTGAAACATATAATCTTCCAAAAATTAATCTGGAAGAATCAGAAAACCTAAACAGACCAATTACAACAAATGAGATTGAAACTGTTATAAAAAAACTCCCAAAATAGAAAAGTCCTGGCCCTGATGGCTTCACAAGTGAATTCTATCAAATATTCAAAGAAGAACTAACTCCTATCCTTCTCAAGCTATTTCAAAAAATTCAAGAGGAAGGATGACTTCCAAGCTCCTTTTATGAGGTGAGTATAATTCTGATTCCAAAACCAGACAAAGACAACACAAAAAAAGAAAATTATAGGCCAATATCCCTAATGAATTTAGATGCTAAAATCCTCAACAAACTATTAGCAAACTGGATTCAGCAATATATGAAAAAAATCATACACTATGATCAAGTGGGATTTATTCTTGGGAGGCAAGGCTGGTACAATATTCGCAAATCAATCGATGAGATTCATCACATGAACAAAAGGAAAGAGAAAACCCACATGATAATTTCAATAGATGCAGAAAAAGCATTTGATAAAATCCAGCACCCATTCATGATCAAAACTCTCAGCAAAGTGGGAATACAAGGAACATACCTCAACATGATAAAGACCATCTATGACAAACCCACAGCCAACATCTTTCTTCAATGGGCAAAAATTAAAAGCAATCCCCTTAAGATCAGGAACAAGGTAGGGATATCCTCTTTTACCACTCTTATTCAACATAGTCCTGGAAGTCCTAGCCACAGCAATCAGACAAGAAAAAGAAATAAAAGGCATCCAAATTGGAAAAGAAGTAAAACTATCATTATTTGCAGATGATATGATGTTGTATATAGAATACCCTAAAGTCTCAAGTAAGAAACTACTGGACCTGATAAATGAATTCAGCAAGGTGGCAGGATATAAAATTAATACTCAAAAATCAGAGGCATTTTTATACATGAACAATGAACTGTCAGAAAGAGAAATTAAGGAAGCAATTCCCTTCACCATTGCAACCAAAAAAATAAAGTACCTAGAAATAAATTTAACCAGGGAGATTAAAGACTTGTACTAAGAAAATTATAAAACATTGATAAAAAAAATCAGCGAAGATACAAACAAGTGGAAGCATATACTGTGCTCATGGTTAGGAAGAATAAACATCATTAAAATGTCTATATTACCCAAAGCAATTTATAAATTCAATGCAATACCAATTAAAATACCAATGACTTACTTCAAAGATATAGAACACATATTCCAAAAATTTATATGGAACCAAAAGAGAACACGAATGCTTCAGCAATCTTGAAAAGGAAGAATAAAGTGGGAGGTATCACACTTCAGATATCAAGTTATACTACAAGGCCATTGTACTCAAAACAGCCTGGTACTGGCATAAGAACAAGCATATAGATCAATGGAAGAGAACTGAGAACCCATAAATAAACCCACACTTTTATGGACAACTGATATTTGACAAAGGAGGTAAGAGCATACATTGGAGTAAAGACAGCCTCTTCAACAAATGGTATTGGGAAAATTGGACAGCTACCTGCAAAAAATGAAACTAGACCACTAACTTACACCATTCACAAAAATAAACTCAAAATAGATAAAAGACTTAAATGTAAGCCTTAAAACCACAAGCATCTTAGAAGAAAACATAGGCAGTAAGCTCTCTGAGATCTCTCACAGCAATATATTTGCTGATTTATCTTCATGGGCAAGTGAAATAAAAGACAGGATAAACAAATGGGACTATATCAAACTAAAAAGCTTTTGCACAACTAAAGACAATAAGAACAGAATAAAAAGACAAACTACACAATGGGAGAATATATTTGACAATATGTCTGATAAGGGGTCAATAACCAAAATTTATTAAGAACTTGTAAAACTCAATACCAGGAAGACAAACAATCCAATCAAAAAATGGGCAAAAGAAATGAATAGACACTTCTCCAAAGAGAACATACAGATGGCCAATAGGCATATGAAAAAATGCTCAACATCACTAATCATTAGAGAAATGCAAATTAAAACCAAAATGAGATATCATCTCACACCTGTCAGAATGGCGCTCATCAACAAAACAACACAGAATAAGTGCTGGCGAGGATGTGGAGAAAAGGGATCCCTCCTGCACTGCTGGTGGGAATGCAGACTGGTGCAGCCACTGTGGAAAACAGTATGGAGATTCCTCAAGAAATTAAAAATCAAACTGCCTTTTGATTCAGCTAACCTACTTTTAGGAATATATCCCAAGAACACCATAGCACTGTTTGAAAAGAAGAAATGCACCCCCATGTTTATGGCAGCATTGTTTACAATAGTGAAGATCTGGAAACAGCCCAAGTGTCCATCAGTGGACAAGTGGATTAAAAAGCTTTGGTACATATATACTATGGAATACTACTCAGACATAAGAAATGATGACATCGGATCACTTACAACAACATGGATGGACCTTGATAACGTTATACTGAGTGAAATAAGTAAATCAGAAAAAACTAAGAACTATATGATTCCATACATAGGTGGGACATAAAAATGAGACTCAGAGACATGGACAAGAGTGTGGGGATTACAGGGTGGAGGGGAGGAGAGAAAGGGGGTTGGGAGAAGGGAGGCGCACAAAGAAAACCAGTTAGAAGGTGACAGAAGACATTTGGACTTTGGGTGATGGGAATGCAGCATAATCAAATGTCAAAATAACCTAGAGATGTTTTCTCTGAACATATGTACCCTAATTTATCAATGTCACCCTATTAAAATTAATTAAAAAAGGGTTCAGTGAAATAAAATTTATAAAGTTTGTAGTCCAGAGCCTGGCAGTTGTGTTATTGTTATTAATAGTAACACCTACAAATTCTAGCTGTTACAGTTACTCTATATCCTTAGAAACAGGCTGCTACTCTCTGCAATATTCAATTGTTACCTGAGTACTGGATTCCCTCCATGGACCCCTCAATGCTAGGATGGCTGAATCATGTCTGAACACTTCACACCCTCAGTACATTGTATATCTCACTGTGCAGCTACTCATGAGGGGTTGGATAGATTATTCCCCACTCCCTCATCACCTTCCCATTCAATCTAGGTTTATGTCTCTTGTCTGGTGACAGAGGGTATTAACATCACAGCTTGCTTTGTGCTAGAGCAAACTCATATTTTGATAATTTTCTTGGTAACCAAGAAACAATAAATGACAAGCCTGGGCAACTGGCTGGGCATCAGGGGCATTTACCTTATGCCAGCATTAACTAAAAATGCCTTTAATGATTCTGATAGTTAAGATGCCTACTACTCATAATTGAATATTTCTGTTTGACACCTGTTTTAAGCTAGACTTGCTTTACTAATATTCCAGTCAATAGCATTACTGTATTTCATTTCTTCTTGAACATAGTGTTAAAAATTACACATCCTCAGAAGTTTTTAAATTTCTATGGCTTTTATCCCTTCTAAAATAGAGTTCTTTCCTTTCTGTATGTTATTGTTTTTCAGAAATATTCTAAGAATCCTATTTTATTTTTTCTAGTTGCTGTCTTTAATCGCATGAACAATCCGCCCAAAAACCCTATCCATTCATATTCTAAAAAGTGTAATGAACTTGGTGGGTTTACAGAGTTCTCATATTTTAATTTATCCTTTCTCTTCCTCGGTCCTCACGGTAGAGGTAACAGACAATGTGCAGTCCTTTAAAAAAAGTGAACTATGCTTGGAATCAAAAAATTCCAAGAGGAAGCTGGTGGCTAGTCTCTTGCGAAAGTCCAGGAAGACCCAGAGACTACAGTGGTGGTTTCAAGTTGGCATATGGAGAGGAGGAAAGGTTACAAGCAGATGGCAACTGCAGTCAGAAGCAAATATTTTCATTTTCAAAACAGCCAACACAGCATCAGGTTTCTAATGGTAACGTATCACATGATGGTAGGAGAAACTGGAGCTTGGTGGCAGGCTATGACATCTTCCAAAGACAGGGGCCATAAGCCCCACTCAGGGAGCATTGGGGAGGGGGGCTTTGCCCTCCCTGGGTCATGAGCACCGATGTACACTGCTGGTGGAGATCCTGCTGGCTGAGACTCACATCGGGATGGGAAATGACATCCGAAGGCTAGACTCTGCCTTTGGCCATAGACCACAGCCAGAAATAGTGACAGACAAATGTGGAAAAGAAAGTCCCACAACCCTGAAAGATGTCTTAAAGGATGATACACCCTACATCTGTATATGAAGGAGAAGGAACAAAATTTAGGTGACAGTATTGCTAAATTCTTAGACGGCTAGAGGGAGAGGGGATTTTTACTTACTTTAACATATTGCTGTTACCTTACTCAATTTATACTGTCCTGTGTGCAACTGCCCCCAGGAATGGCAATGGTGGCCTGCAGTCCAGCACTTTTTAGGAGGATATCAGCTCTGTGCTTTGATAAAGAATAGCAACAGGGGATTGAGCACAGGTAAGGTAGTGTGTGTGCTTGTGTGTGTACACATGCTTGGAACACGCTGCTCAGAGGGGACAATGTGAACAGAGTAGATAGTGCAGCTCTCTTGAGAGGGAAGCAGTATGACCCCTTCATTTGGCTTTCTTTCTTTTAGGCTGTGTTGTTCGAATGGTTCTCTCTTCCTGCAGATTGCAATCTATAAACAGTCCAGTACCTTGGTCCCTGGCGTTTCTGCCCAGGGTCTTTGTTTAAAGGATTTTGCTGCTGATCTTGCTCACTCCTCAGTGTGCACAGCCCCTCTTCCGCTCACGTGCACACCAGGGATGAGCTTTGGTGACTCCTGCCCTCCGGCCACTGCAGAATTTTTAAGCCCCCAGGAGAGAGTGAAAAAGATGAAAGGATGTGTCTCTGAAGTTGTAAGACTCTGTGGCTTATGGAAGCCAAGCTTGATCTACATTGGAGCTTTGCTGGAATCATTTCCCACTGCCACATTTGGGATGTTGCTGAAGGCTTCCACTGCCCTCTTCATTCACAATGAAGCTATTTCAGAGAGTTAATTGACCCTAGTATTTCCCTCCTTTGCAACTCAAGATCGTCTTGGAGTTTGCCTTTTAAAAATGACCCACTTGCTAGAAACTGGGGAAGCTAAGTCCTCACCTGTTTTTATTTTAGTAGGTTCAATTTTTCTTCAGCTTACTTGATAATTAGTAATTTACCTCTCCTCTTTCAGATATTTTTTTAATGTACATACTTTTAAATTGCCTGTTTCGTACAAGTGACGGTGCTAGGCACTTTGAAGGACATAAAGGATCATAAAATGCAGTCTTTGACCTCAAGGAATTTGTAGTCTTAGTGGAATTATAAAACAAGAAGTGAAAATTGATGCAACACTTTAGACTCTGTTAAGTTCCACATGACTGGAATGAGCGGTAAACGTGCTGAGAATTTCAGAAACTCATCTTTCCTTTCTAGCGTTGGACGGTGCACTTCTGAATCCTGTGTTAAGCAACACTCACTGTATGACCTTGGATGATGCCTTGCCCTTTCTAAGCCTCAGTTTCTTTTCTTGTAAAAGAGAAGAAAAGTAATAAAAATCTCTCAGGAGTTGAGAGGACTGAATAATTTTATGTATAAAAAGCATTTTAACACCATGTCTGGCACATAACAAATGCACAGTAAAAGTTGTCATTATTTTTAAATAATGTATTTATTGACTAGAGAGAAGAAGGGAGAAAGAGATAGAGAGAAAGGAATATTAATCTGCTTCCGTATGTGCCCTGACTGGGGATCAAACCCACAATCTTGACATACTGAGACGATGCTCCAACCAACTAACTAATCAGCCAGGGGAAAAGCTGTTATAATTTAAATCTGCTTGCTCCTCACTGCTCTGAGCAGGTCTGTGAGTGACAGCTTGCCGATACAGGCTACACGGCCAATGTGACGTTCAGTTGTCAGGCTTTCCCATGCTCCTGGGTGCAGTGGATCTGAGACAGTATTTAATACTTAGTAGCCCTTACTTCCCACTTTCTCCACTCTTTAGTCCCTAAAATAAACCCAGGTTAAGAATGAGATGTCCCATTGACCCAAAGCTTTACCTAAGGAGGTGCCTCAGACCCTGGTGAGGACAGGGTGGAGGGGGGAGGGCCTCAGACCCTGGTGAGGACAGGGTGGAGGGGGAAGGGCCTCAGACCCTGGTGAGGACAGGGTGGAGGGGGAAGGGCCTCAGACCCTGGTGAGGACAGGGTGGAGGGGGAAGGGCCTCAGACCCTGGTGAGGACAGGGTGGAGGGGGAAGGGCCTCTGACCCTGGTGAGGACAGGGTGGAGGGGGGAGGGCCTCAGACCCTGGTGAGGACAGGGTGGAGGGGGGAGGGCTAAGGTCACAACTGAGGAAGGAAGTTTCTTGAAATGAGCACCAATCTTGCTTACAGGAGTGGGTGAGCAAGAGAAGGCACTTGCAGGGATTCCTGCTTGTTTGTTTTTTTTTATAACCTGGTGTCATGTTTTATTTCCTTTTTAAAATTTAGTGGGAAACCCTTGACAACAACTGTAGTTAGCCTCAGGAGTAGGGCCTTTGAGGACCGAGATTTCAAATGCTGATATCAAATAGCAAATGTGACTCTATATACGTAAGACATATGATATATATGCAAGATATATAAAACACTTGAGATATATATCACTCTATGTAAAATATATAATATGTATGCCAGAAAACATTTTATTCCTGTGTTTTAAAACTTTTATAAAGCTCACCACCAGCATCTCGTTCAAAGACGGGCTTGGCAACTCACACTGCCTAGGAAGATTTGATTTTTCCATTAACAAGTTTCCTTCCTGTGGCGTCAGGAAGCAGTTTCATCACAGGCTAGTGGTTCCCTCCCTTGACCACCGGACCCCCAACAGCAGCAGGTGGGAAGCTAGACAGCTTTGGAAGGCTGATCCAGTCTGAGCTTTCCATATTGCTCCCCTGAAAGCTACTGTGGATAGGAGCCCAAAGCCGGGGCTCCAACAGCCTTGCAGTTAGCTTCTGAAATGTATCTGCCTGTGAAATTGTTTCCAGGCTGCAGGGCTTTCCCAGCTCTCCCGGACGGAGCACCAACACCTGTCGAAAGGAGAATGCGGCTCCTGCGCTGCTCCCAGCCCTGATTCTGTGGACGCGCTCTCTCTTGGGGGCTCCGGACCATGTGTACTTGGGGTCTGTGCTGATTTTTAGCGCCACTTTCTGAGCATTCACCCTAAGGCCTCTCACCCAAAAGCCAGAAGGGCACTTAGTACTTACTGTAGGGGACCAGAAGAGGCCACCCCAAAATATGCTTTTTGGCATAAGATTATTTTGAGCTGTTTATTGAGAAATTAGCAGACATTGAGAGTTTCTGAAAATAGAAAACTCACCCTTTTGGAAAAGAAATTTACATTTATAAAGGAATTCTCCATGTGTAAGGATGTCTCCTTTTGTGTACCAGGAAGAGAAGAATAACTAAATTATAAGAGGCTTATCAATGGAGAAGGCACCAATTTACATCTGCATGCGGAACCTTACCTTACCCGCGTTACCACATGCATGCACCCGGTCGCCTTCCCATACCTGACCTTCCTCACACAGTCCTTGCTTTGATTTAGCTGAAGCATTTAATATTACATTCTAAGCCACCTCCTTGAGTTACTCATTTCCCTGGGTATTTCTTCTGTATCTATGAGACAAACATGTTAGCAAGCTTTTGTTCATTTTCTGCTGCTTAACCTGTCCTTTGTTACAGGGGCCTAGCCAAGAACTTAGGAGGATAGAAGGAAAATCATTGTTTCCTCCCCTGTGGTATCAATATCATAAGGCACCTCCCATTTAGATGTTAAATATGATTTTCAAATGAACGTCTAGCTTGAGATAACAGGACCCAAGGACAAGATCAAAACCCACACCATACTCGGGGTGTGTGTGTGCACGCGCACATGTGCACGTGTGTGTGCATATATACCAAATTATTCACTTCCCATGAATAGCACATTATATTACATTGTATAGGGGGGAAGGTGGTTAAAGTAGTAAATTGTTAAATGCCGAAAAAATTGTGCTACAGATTATGTAACCCTGCATTGACTTAAAACAAACAAACAAACAAAAAAAAACCCCACACACAATATTTTAAATATAGCAACCTCAAAAATTGAGAGTGACCTAAGACCCCTTTTAAGGTTCAAAAGCCTGGATATGCACCAAAAGCTGCAGTGAGCTTTAATCATAATGACTATGAACTAAAAATACATGGCATCCAGTATGACAAGTACAAGAGCATTTTTGGGATCGAGAGGGCAAATTAATAAAAATTGAAACTGTTTTGGAAAATTTGGAAGGAATGTTGTTATAAGTGTAGATGTTTGGAAATTTCTTCTGGAAAGTGCAGCTCACTCAATGACACCAGGGAGAGTTCTAATCATTCTTTTCCTTGGCAGTGACAGACCATTTTAATCTCTTAAAAAGCATTGGTTTCACATATATCTATTCCTCACGTTACATCACATGCAATAGATATAAAAGTAATTTGCACATTGTTTGGTTCGATTAAATGTTAATTACTATTAGTACCAGACTACACCCAATGACGTAATTAACATATGGAGTGTTAACTTTTGTGCAGAGTCAAGAATCTCAGACTAGACCTAGAAGTGACCAGAATCTGTGAAGTGTTATCTTCTTACGTAATCCTTAATAAAACACTAATGGGGAAGGCCGTTTCAAAACAGCTCCCAGAGATGAGGGCTTGAGTGCTTGCCCCTTAAGAGCTGAGCGTTTGGCTCAGAGAGGTGTTTCGGAAATATTTAAATTGGCCTGAATTCCCACGTCTGAGGCAGAACTAGGAGCCCTCGATGTGGACTGTTTGTTGTGGTTGCAGTTGCCAACACGGCTTCTCAAACTTTAAAAGACACGTCAGTCGACGATGATACTATTCTCATCCTCTGTGTGTGCTAAAGAGAAAGGACACCCTGGACAGTGAGCAGGCTGACAACAGATGTGCATGCCTGGAGTGAGGGGAGGAGGGGGGAGGGGTAGCACCACCACTCTGGCAGAGAGCTCCTTGGTACTTTACAGAGAGGGCGTGAAATGTTCCCCAGAAAAATAACAGACCAGCCTTATGGTTAGCTCGGCCACAGATGCCTTTCACCAATGGAGGAACTTCTTGTTCAGGAGAAACAAAAAATGTAAAAAGTCTCGGGCTCCAGTTGCTGCCCAAGTCAGTCCCTAAGTATGACCTATGGTAAGCAGGGCTCTGTGAGCCTTCTGAAGTGGTCAGTGAGCTGGAACCAAACTTTCAGGAAGATTAGAGATCTAAAGTACAGCCCTGTTAAGTGAACTGTGAGATTACATGTTCCCGGAAAAGATACCTTGAGCCTGTGGATGAGAACTAATCACATAACTGAAGAATCCGAAGAGGAAGTAAAGGGGACTGGTCAATCGGTCCCACTGCAGACGCAGGGCCCTCTAGTTTATGTACTTTGCTTTCTTCTCTCTCTTGCTCTGTCTTGCCCGCTGCAGGGTTATTCACCAGGGAGTGAATTGTTACATGCACCGGGATCTTCTGAAAATTAGCACACGAAACACTTCCTCTCTGAAAGGCGTCTCAGAAAATACAGAGAAGATACAGAGCTGTAGTTTGAGATGATGCCAATGTCACGCCTTCTCCCTCCTACTCTCTAACCTTTGAATTTCTAAGTAATATTCTCTTGGCAGTGATCTCATAGTAATGATAATGATAATGACAGTGATAATGGGCGATTAAACAAACAAATAATAATCACTTGGGGCTAAAGAAGCCTTAGAACTAAAAAAAATAAAATAAAATAAAAATAACCTGCAGATCAACTTCAGCTTTGCCTCCTTAAGAGATGGTGTCTTGTAGCAGAACATTTTTTTTTTTTGCATGATGTACACTTTCTAATTATAAAACTTGAGAATTAGACACTAGGACATGTATCCAGTCTCTATTACCATCCTACAGAGAAACAGAACACTGAATTCTAGTACTGAATGTATCATTTAAATGCTGCATCAGCTCTTCAAAGGAAAGCCTAATTTCTAGGCCTGAAGAAGCAGCAACTAAAGTCACAGCTTTCATAGAACTGTGTGATCACTGCCTTGGTTAAAACTGGTCATTCTCCTGGTTTTACTGTTGGTGTTATTTTCCTTTCTCTGCCATGATGGTGGTTTACTGACTCTGTGTGTGAGCGTGTGTGCATGTGCATGCATGCGCATGTGTATTAATTCAGTCATTTATGCTTTTGTGTCTCTGGCATGCTTGTTCATTCACGGCTTCTTCAAGGTCATCGTCTTTAACTGTGTAGACAGTACACTACACAACCCCACTGGATAGGACAGTGATGCTATGAATAAAATCAGAATCATTGCTGAGGTGAAAATGGGTTCTATGTAAAGTAACCTCCCAGGGTGATCTGAGCATAAGTTCCTAACTGGGCAGGTCATGGTGGGTAGTCACACCCCAAGCATATACCAACTTTAGTAAGATGTTTCTCTTTGCTTTAAGCAAGCCCTGTCCATTGTTTCTGTGTGTCTAGGTTAACACCTTTGAAACACCTCTTTTCAGATCCCTCAGGAGCCAGACCACCCTCCAGAGAGCACATAATCTTAACTATGCTGTAATCCAGTTCCTGCCTTGCTTTCTCCCACCTTTACATCTTTAATCTTTTTTTTCTTAATTTTCTCCTTAATTTCAAAAGCATAAAATAAACTAGAAAACTTTCAATCTCTGGAACATTTGAGATTTTGCTTCCCTCCAATTGTCATCAATTTGGCTCAAATAAAACCTTATAAAATTTTTCTACAGGTTTGGATGTTTCTTACATTGCCATTAAGTCTAACGTGGCCCCCTAACATACTGCTGGTGCTTATGATGACTTACGTAATGCTTATGATTTATGATGGGATTACACCTTGATAAACCCTTGTAAATTGCAAGTAATGTAAGCCAAAATGCATTTAATACACCTAACTCACTGAACAACATAGCCATCTTAAACGTGCTTGGGACACTTACATTAGCCTGCAGTTGAACAATTCACTTGAGTTTCATCTCAAGTAATTACCTTCCTCTTCTCACCACAAGCAGGAGACAGAGATGGGTGTTTTTGTAGACATGATGGTATGGGAAAATGCAAAAGATGATTTACAACAAATGCTGGTAATGTAGTGCACTGTGGATTGTTGCTTGTTTACCCTCATGACCTCTTGGCTGTTTAACATCGCGAGAGAGTATCTTACAGCACATAACTAATCCAGGAAAAGATCAAAAACAAAAATTCCAAGGACGGTTTTACTGAATGCATATTGCCTTCTCACCCTTGTAAAGTTGAAAAATTCTGAGTCAAACTGTCTTAAGTTGGGAATGACTGTATATATATAAAAAAAAGCTGGCCTGCCCAGGTGGTGGCGCAGTAAATAGAGCGCTAGACTGGGACGTGGAGGACCCAGGTTCACAACCCCGAGGTTGCTAGCTTGAGTGCAGGTTCACCAGTTTGAGCCCAAGGTTGCTGGCTTGAGCAAGGGGTCCCTCAGTCTGCTGTAGCCCCCATCAAGGCATGTATGAGAAAGCAATCAATGAACAACTAAGGTGCCACAACGAAGAATTGATGCTTCTCATCTCTCCCTTCCTGTCTGTCTGTTCCTATCTGTCCCTCCTCTGCCTCTCTCTGTCACACACACACACACACACACACACACACACACACATACACACACACTGCCCTTCTTTCTCCTGTGATCATGGGAAGTAAGTTAAGCAGGAACAGAGTTGTAGATACATTCAAAGGAATTAGTAGGGGAAAAGAAGAATCCTTTTATCTTTGGTGGTGACTGTGATCTTAACAAAGACTCAAAGGTAGATGCTGGGGGCTGGTGGTAAGCCGGGCTATTTCTGTACCCAAGGTGCCTGGGCAGGAATTTCCAAAGATCCCAGGCAGCTATGGAATCAGGCCCCAGTCTGCTTTCGAGCAGGACAGAGCACTGGGGCCTGAGCAGTAAAGCTGGCCCTTCCTCTACTGTGTCTCTACCTTTCTCTCTGGCTGTGAACCCTCTGCTTTAGGCAATGACACCCCACCCCTCTGAGAGGGAGAGTGGCCAGGGGAACAAAAGACACTCATCCTCTCCATTAGCTTTGCATTTTCTGCACTTAACATTTTCCCAAACTTTTTGTAACCTTATACATTCTACAGGAACTTTTGGGTGGTGGCAGAGATTCTAAATTTATTTGTGTGTGTGTGTGTGTGTGTGTGTGTGTGTGTGTGTGTGTGTGTGTGAGAGAGAGAGAGAGAGAGAGAGAGAGAGAGAGAGAGAGAGATAAAGAGACAGAGACAGGAAGGGAGAGAGAGTAGATGCATCATAGTTGCATTACTTTAGTTATTCATTGATTGCTTCTTATATGTGCTTTGGTGGGGGGCAGCTCAAGCTGAGCCAGTGACCTCTTGCTCAAGCCAGTGACCTTTGGGCTCAAGCCAACAACTATGGGATCACGTTGATGATCCCATGCTCAAGCTGGCAACCCTGTGCTCAAGCTGGTGAGCCTACCTCAAACTGGGTGAGCCGGCACTTGAGCTAATGACTTTGGGATTTTGAACTGGCAACCTCAACTTGCAAGTGGACACTCTATTCACTGTGCCATTATTGATCAGGCAGAGAGATTTTAATTTGATCCTATTTTAATTGTTCTGAAGGTTTGCTCAGGCATCAATATTCCTAAAAAGCTCTCAGTTGACACTAACCTTTATCTAAGGTTGAGAAAGTCTATGATGAAACCAGAGACTGAGCTGGAGTTGGAACCCAGACATCCTGTCTGGGGCCCATCACACTTCTTCCTACCCATTTATTCATCTCACCCCTTCCCAGGACTCCCCTAAGCATCTTCCACCAGGACTGCTTTTGAGGCAGGAGACCACTTTTGGCAACCAGAAAAATATGTATGCAGCTTGTTTGGCTGTGTGACTACCTTTCTGTGCCTCAATGCTCCTTCTAATGGATCACATAAACCAGTCTCCCCTTCCATTTTAGCTAGTGGCATCAGGCGAGTCTTTGCCTTTAAGGATCTTGTGAGGTCTGTATCTAGACTTGGGATGATTCAAATGTTGTTTGGGTTGCAATCCGAATGGCAGCAACCCCTCTCTGCAGAGTGCTGGATACAGGCTCTGTCTGCATCGAAGCTGCAGAAGAATTGGACTTACAGAGGAAACTATTAGAGAATGGAGTTTTGCTAATGAGAGGAACAACAGCAGATGTTGGACTGAGGGCACAAGCCAAAGGGTGAGATCTGTGGGTGTTCGTCTTCTGACTAAAATGCTGGGGGTTTAATGACTGAGAAGTCTGCACGAGGTTACACATGAGAGTCAGGATTCTGTGAGAGATCCCAGCAGGCCAGAACATCTGGATTCAAGATCGGCGGCCTCAGAGGCCTCTGCCTGGCCCAGTGCTGTGGACGGCCACCCTGGGCCTTCTGCGCCTTTGCCCCATCTGTGCGCTCTGTCATGGGTAATGAAATCAGACAGGCCCTAGAGACTTCTCTTCTCTCCTCACAAATTTTTAATAAAACTCTTTGAACAACAGAGCTGAGCATCTCTGAAGCCTGAAATTAAAGTGATAAGATGGAAGATTACTCGCTTGTCAGTCTGCACCGAGCCGCGTCACCCATACAAATTCCAGGGGAGTTTTTTTTAAATCTGCTGACAATGTGAGGCTCTCCAGCTGGAGTCCTTTCTTTCTCTTTTTCATAGAAAGAAAATACAGCACCAGGGAAGAGGAAAGAGACACTTCATTCTCTGTCTCAGACAACATGTTCATCAAGCCTCGATTTGAGTTTTCACAGAGAATAATTTTTGGAGATTCACTTTTGAATTAGAGTGTCCTTTATTCAGAATTCCTGTGACAACATGGAATTGCAGTTCCCTGTCTGGTCACCACCACTTACTTGTCTCTGGTTGCTGGAGCCCCACGGCCATCCCCCTAGTCTCCACGCCTGGCCTCCACGTGGCCCTGCAGAATGAACAACAGCACACCTGGCCTCATGGAGCTCACAGGCAGACGGCCAGGCCAACAACAGACACACACCTAAGCCCCATAATGTAATGACAGGTTGTGTTAAGGGCCATGAGAAAAATATCAAACACCTCAGGGGGCAGAGGATTATGGAGGACCAGGGATATTTTAGACATGGTGTTCAGGAAAGGCCTCTGAGCCCCAGGTGGTAAATTAAGTATCTATGTAGGCTGGCCCCTTTTCAAGGCAAAAATCTTGGCATTAATTCTGCAAATAATTATTCAGTAGTCTATGAAGGAGATTTTATTTAGTCCTGGCTGAAATTTTAGAAAGAATTAGTAGCTCTCTCTCTTTTCCTCCCCTCCTGCTCTTCTTCCCCGTTCTTACCCTCCCCTCCCCCCCCCTCCCTCACTGCTTCCTTTCTTACTTCTCTCTGTTGTCTTGCTCTTGTCTTGACCGCTTCCTCATAGCCAGGAAGAAAATCAGATGTTTCAATTCCTTTATAAATTGGAGGTTAGTTCTAGAGTCATAAACGCTCTTAAGAATCAACAGGGATGTTTGCTGCAGCTAACCACTGCTCTCCTGGCCCTTCCTGCTGGGTCCCCCATAATGTGAAGCTTACAGTGTCTTTTGGGGGGCTCTAGTCCGGAACTACTATCACATACCTATAAAAACCATGGGCTTCCTGTTGAAAATGCCTAAAAGACCATGAACTGCCAATCTGCGTCCTGTACTATGTCACATTATTTTCCACATTAAGGTGTTGACACTAAATGCAGTACCAATGGTGTAACACAACCATTAGCTTTAGAATAGAGTTGCAGACTTTTTGTGTGAAAATGTATTCAGGGCTGCATGGACCAGTGTCCTGGCAGGAGATACAGTTCCCCTCAAGTGGTTTAAGTGAAGAGGATGCAATGAACAGGCTATGGCGAGAGGTGTGGGTGAGGGGAGGGAGCAGACAACATGATGAAGCAGCAGAGATTAGCAGGAGCAAAAAGCCATTGTTTCCTCCAAGGCTGAAAGGTGAGGGGAAGGGTATTTGTTTTCAGAGCCCACTGAGAACTGGAGTCCTGGAGGCAGTGACCAGTGACTGGACAGGATGCTGCCTATCAGAGATAAGGAGAGGCACAGGGACTGAGCAGAAAAATACCCAAGCAAGCAGTCTGTCCTGTCACTCTCTAGTCTCAAACCAAACCAGAAGTCAGTGAGCTATCCAAGAGCGTGGGCAGTTTGACCCAGGGGTACAGAATAGGACAGAGAAGGCAGAGAAAGGATCCTAAGGAGGGCAAATGCAAGATCTGGGGCACAATGATCACACCTAACACTCACTTGCTCATTAGATGCTTTGCCTATGTGCGAGTCCACAGTGGCTACTATAACAATCTGTTTTCCTCTTCCTTCAGTTATAACAGCCAAATATTGAGCAATGCCACACTTGGTAAATGGTGCCCCTGATCAAACTGTTAAGGTGACCTAACTCAATCCCAGCTTTTAGTCTAACCTATTTCCAGCAATTGGTTTGTGAGACTTGATCTGACCCTATGTGTCCTGATCTCTTCCCTCCCCACGTCCCTTTGTTGGTGCTTTAAGATAAAAGATCTTTTCCAAAGAATTTAATGGTTTCTTTTTTAAGGAAACTCAGAAGAATTTCCTCTTCTATTCAATTTTTAGGGTTTGTCTATAATTTTCTTATTCCTAATATTTTCTTTCATAAAGAAATTTAGGACTTGAAAGTCATCTGACGGTAATTTTCCTGTAGTGGAAGCCATGAGGATGAAAGCACAGCTGTCCGGGGGGCCCCTTGTTACAGACTGGTTCCTGCTGAAGCCTTTCCAATGACTGCATTTTCTGGCTCTCGCCACAGTGATTTCATGGGTTACATTACAGGCCACAGCAGTTTCTTTCCTAGCTGGAATAGTTTCCTTGCCCTCGGCTGAGAGATTCTTTTTCCCATTGAAAAAAATTTAAAAAGACAATCCTTGAGAACTCTGCCAAAGGCACACATTCACACAAACCTACTCAATAAATCTGTGTTTAAAAAAATGCAATGGATCAGCTAATATGTATTGAGAAAAGTGGCCGTTACCTACATCTTCACCCACTGTGAGGAAACAGGTCTTTCTGCTGCTTTCTAGAAAGAACTCCTTCCTTTGTTGGATTCTTGGTGTGAACAGAGAGAAACCAACTTTAAGTAGATATTGATCCATGGGCTTTACCAAGCCAAAGCCCTACAAAGGGTATGTCAGCTCATCTTAAGCTGAATAGCATTACTAATTAGATCTGGGACTTAGGCTTCTGTTCATTGGATGACTCTTCATAAGTATCTCCAACTAGCCCTCTTTGGAGCTCAAGACAAAGAAAGACTTGTGAAAAAAAAACTTTATTAATATTAAGTGATGTTCCTGGCCCATAGTGGCACAGTGGATAGAATGTTAACCTGGCATGCAGAAGTTGTCAGTTTGAGGCCCTGGGCTTGCCTGGTCAAAGCTCATATGACATGCAACAAGCAAGCAATGAACAACTAAACTGAAGCAACTATGCGTTGATACTTCTTGCTCCATCCCCCCCTCTGTAAAATCAAGAAATAAAATCTAAAAAAAAAATTAAATGGTGTTTTATTGAGACCATGGAGACTTTACTATGGCATGGGAATCATTTCACTTCTATTTGTAGCTCTGGAAAATTTAAGTGGTCAATCTCAAAGAGATGATCTTCACCCACAAAAGTATATCTTCAGGTCTTTCCATATTAAATATAATTGATCTCCTTTCCTTTTGCTCCACCCCGACCCCAGGTCTTAGTTAATAATCCAGTGTAGATATTTTCATCTAAATGCTAATGAGCTATGGTGTCAGAATTTGTAAAAAAGCCATCCAAGGTAGCCAAAAACAGAGGGAAGAGAACCCACCTACAAAAATTATTATATTCCTTATGTGCTGTTTTATTAACAACAGTCTGTTTCCAGCCCCGATGTCTGACACAGAACACTAGACTTGTCTTCTCCCGTATGGCTTTCTTTGTGCATGGAACTTGTATCAAGGTCCAGGTCACAGTCCTCTATAACTTGGTGGGTAGTGTATCATCTAGGTTGGCAGCAGGAGCTATTTACTTGCTTGGATATAAGCAGAGAGGAAAATCCTGCTGGTTCCTGACCCAGAGGTAAAAGAAAATAATATTCTGGGATGTGGATCAACCCAGGTCTCTGATGACATAGAATCTTCAAACTTCAAGAGGCTGAAACTTGAGTTGCTAAGATGATGGCCGATACCCTGCAGGTATCTGGGGATCTGTGTCATCATCTCTTGGATGGATAAAGTGGTAGCTAATAATTGTTAGAGCATTATTTAGAAATTATTGACATCTAACCTGAAAGTCAGATCACATTTTTTCCCTGATAAAATCTCTTGCATGCTTTCTTATTGAAATTAGAATAAAAATCTCAACTTCTCCATGGCTTATTCTGATCCCTCCCTACTGGCCAATCTCATTTCTTATTCCTCTCCCCCTAGTTTGTTAGGTTCAAGCCATACACCTTAAACATTCTAAACTGGCTCATCTATCATTACTTTTGCACTTCTTGGCCTCTTAACTCAGAATGTCCTCTTCTCAAAGAGGTCTTTCTCCCTAGCCCATGACCTCTGAAACAGTGCCCCTCTTGCGTGTACTCTTACTCACATCTCATCCTATTCCTCTCCTTCATAGTTATGATGACAGTCAGTTTTGTTTTGTATTGGTCTGCTTCCTCTACTAGAAGCCCCAAAGGGCAGGAAGTTGGTCTTGGTCACTACGGAATCTCCTTCAGCAAGAACAGAAGAGGACATGTAGCAGAACTCAAAATAAAATTCTTGAATAAAGTGAATTTTATTGGTTAATATTAATTTCCAATGTAATTCATTTGTGACTATGAGAATGTGAGAGTAATGGTCCACATTTTCTTAGGGCCTAAGACTACTGAGATGAAAAGTTTCAAAGCAATATTAACCTTTGCTGTAAGGCATGTCTCTAACCCAGTGTGGGATAGGACAGGTGGGCTGAAGTTAAGCTGTGGCTTTGAGTTTATGAATTAGTGAAGTTAACTATGACCACTAAAATAAGAACTCAAGGGAATTATCTTCCTCCTCCTCCTCCTCTTACTCCTCTTCCTTCTTCTTCTTCATCTTTTCTCATTTGAGTTGCAAATAAAAGCAGTGATACAAGTTCTAGAAAAAAATTTAATCTATGTTTTATTGAAAATAGAGTAATGCTTTTTAAACTTTCTTAATGTTCTTTTTTCTTGCCCATTGGACATCATTTATTCTCTCTGCAGTAGAGTCTAGAGATATTTCAGTTGGTGAAAATGAGATCTTATATATTACTTTTTCTGCTTTTCTTCTGCATTTCCTGACACTTTAAGTAGTAGTTAGAAGGTCCATATTGACAAAGGAAAATTAGGATTATTGTATTCAAAGACCATAAGGAAAGAAATAGTTAATTGCAGGCTTATTTGTTCCTGCTCCTCATACAGTTTAAATTGGTTCTGTATCTGGAAACAGTTATTAACAGAGTTTTATTTGAATCAAAAGCAAAGATTCTAAGGGGCACTGAACAGTCCACTTATGAGTTTATGCAACAACAAAGGAAAGAAAGCCGGGTGGTGCCGAGGGGAGTGGAGACAGCAGACCTCACTCGCCCACCCCATCCGGGATGGCACAGACAGGTTCAGGGGGATGAGGCTCAAAGGAGGCAGAGCTGGGGCTCTTGGGTGGGGGGAGGGAGTGCAGGGGTGGCAGTGAACAGCCAATGGCTGGAGAGCCCAGAGGAAGCCCGGCTGACGCTACAGGTGACCTCTCTTTACTTATTACCCAGGCTAAGAACCAGTGGAGAGGTCTCACCTGTGTCAGGGTGGGGACTTTCTTCCACACCAGCCTGAAGCTTGGCCCTTGGCAGAAGGACACTCCCTGCAACCTGAGATTTTGCAGAGCTCCCATCAAACTACACCATTTGAAACTCACTCCGACACACAGGGTGGGGTTCTTGGCCCCCTCTGAGAGGCCAGCGATAGTTCGAACACACACACACATCTGGGTAGGACTGGAGAGTGGGCAAAGCCATCCCATGTACGCCGCCATATTTCACTGGGAGGAAGATGATATCTAGCAGAGTTTGTGCCTTTTGTCGCAGATAAGCTCAACCAGTATCTCACTTCTAATATAGAGATCTATAGAGTACCTCTCCGGGGGACTCTGGCCTTGATCAAATAAAATGTGAAAAGCAGTTATTATAATGCAGGGGTCCAAAAGGGAAGTCAGCACAAGGTGGGCCAGCTCCTGCCCCTCTTTACCACCAAACAGGGCGGAGCGGGGCCAGCCCACATCCAAGACTTTTCACCGATGACCCTTAAGGCTATAAATACTTTATATTGTTTTAAAAAAAGTGGTGTCCCTACCCTCCTTAGCCTCCTGTAGACTAACAACCCACCAACCAAATACTGTAAGTCAGCAGTGCACTGAGAGGCTGTGGCAACAGGTAGCATGATGGAAATGGCCTAAAATTTAACTTTGACAACACATCACCCCCTCTTCATAAGGAACCTGCCAGTCCCACCAGCCATGTTAGTGGGAAGCTGCTACAGTGGGTTTTCTTTTTTTCCTTGGGAAAAAAAAAGGAAGATGCTTTTAGTATTTCACCCTAACACTCCAGCAAGTCATTAGGGGCATTCCTTGTCTAATCACTGGCTGGCTCTTCCTTACTACCTGAAAGGGCCACAGCCCATTGGTCTCTTGGTAAACAGCCTGATACACTGAATGGCCCAGTGTTCGAGATGGTGGGGTCTCCAGCAGGCTGGGAAGGATATCAAGTGTCCTCGTGAGCCATGCTCTCCAGTCTCGCTCTCTGCGTGGGGCTGTTGTAACGAGCCAGCTCAGACACCTGTTTTCCTCTTTACTTGGGCAGCAGCTGTGGTGACAGCAGACAGAGCAGTCTGTGTGTGTGTGTGTGGGGGGGGGATGGCACACCCTCATCAGAACCCTCTGCTGTCCTCTGTCTACTGCCTTGTCTACCCTCCGGAGAATGTCTCTTCTTCTTTTTTTCCGTTTTATATATTAGTGATCCATGGGAGTTAGGCAGCTCATTGTGCCCTGCATCCTTATCTAATGCTTATGGTCCACTAACACTGCTATTTGGAAAGGGGACTGGATGCTGGCTTCTAGATCACGTTGGCATCTGCAGTGACCATTGGTCGATGGAGCTTCTGTTCTACCTTCCACAAAAGGGTTAACCTTCGGGGCGTGGAGCACAGTGCTGCTCCCCTCCCTTCCTACCCTCCCTGGCTCACAAGCTGACAGGCTGCAGGGCTTACCATATTAGGAGTGTGTGAAGTGAAGATTCACCTCCTGGGCTACACAGCAGGAGCTCTCCTGTCAGTCTGAAAAGCAGGTGCTATATTTAGGAACAGGCAGCTGGGAATAGCAGCTTCAGTGGGAGTGGGTTGCTGGAATACAGATGTACAGGCGAGTCTTCACTCCAATCCCCAGGCTCCCTTTAAACTAAATCCCTAGGAGAGAGCTGGGCTTTTCCACCCTCCGGCTCCTCCGATTGCCTGTCTGCATGGCGGCCTTTGCCAACTGGGGAAGGATAATTCGGTCCCTTTCATCCCTGCGGCTTTTACAACATAGAGGAAAGCGATTGTAATTATTGAATGAACCATCACTCCAAATGTGTAAACAGTGATTCTTCTTCCAGCCCTCACTTCTTCTCCCACATCAGATTAACTAACCACTAATATGCTGAGTGGAATAGTTTATTGCCTCATGACTTCTCTACTTAGGAAATAAATAAAAGGCATAGCCTACCGTTGGTTTTGGGGGAAATGTATCTTTGGTATTGAAAGGGTTTTATTTCACATTACAAAAGCCCTTGGGTCTAAAAATATGTCTTCCTTTATAAAAATAAAATTGTGTAAGTAGAACATAATCATTTTGTGTGAATTGATTCCTTGTAAGCCTAGACAAATTTACTTGATATAGTAAAATTTTATGAGAGTAAAAATTAATGAAAAATAGTCTTGTAGATTAAGTTATTAATTCATGTGATGATATGAAAGCAAGTGCCTTTTTCTTATCTTACTTTTGGTAGATCTGTTCTCAGAGTAATTTGCTTATCTAGGAATGATAGAATCCAAGGGCAGTTTTCTCTCTCTCTCTCTCTCTCTCTCTCTCTCTCTTTTCTCTCTCCATATTTTCCTCTCCATCTCTCTGCTAAATTTGTCATTTCAATTGACCAAGACCTTAGGTTAACCAGATTGATTGTTCCTAAATGTGACGCTTGGGAAACTTTTAGAATATGGGATTCTCCTATTACCATGTATTTGCATCTGTTGCAAACCCACTAATTTTCTTAGATTATTTTGTAGTTGAGTGGAGAATGCTTGTCAAAATATTGCACAGGGCTGAAGTTTCCAGTTGGGAGATTCATTTGAATAAAAATCAAAGCCATAGCATGTGTAACCACCATCCACTACAACTGGAATGCTTTCTGTCCAGAGCTCCAGCTAGGATGAAGTGATCAAGCTATTTAGATGGCTTTGGTTGAAGCTAACAAATTGTAGTATAATTGAATATGCTTGATTTTGTTAAACCTACCAACAATCTTGTGAATTAAAGACCTTTTGGATACTGCAGAAGAATATCTGGGAGTCCCCATAGGACAGGAATTTAACTGGGTCAGCACACTCTTTTGTGTGCAATCACAGGACTGATCATTACTATTCAGCAAAAGTGTGCACAGCAAATACAAAATGTACATTATTGGCAGAACTGGAAAAGGGGGTTAATCATGATGCTTCAGTGCAGACCCACAGGGGCCTGGAAAAGCTGTGGTGGGGCAGGTATTGGGGGTATTGGCAGATAATGGCATAGTCGACGGATGAGGAAAGGAAGGCTGAGACTTGTGTACTGACAGCTAGGGACAGAAGCCCAGGAAGAGGCTGGAGCCAGGAGGAGACACGGCCAGAACTGAAGCACCTACAGAGGCACGCAGGTAGAGGGTGTCGGGGGACCCTCAAGGAGACAGTGTTCAAAGTTCAGCTAACCAGGTGCTCACCAGATGCCAGGGGCCTGCCCCTAGAAGAATGAACATTTTGGGTGGGGTGGTAATTGGGAAGGGGTGGGACATAGGGGGAGAGGAATGTAAGGCAGAGATGAATTTAATGAAAAAATAAAACACTTGAGTTCAAGACAAGGATTCAGACATAGGCAAATCAGCAAGAATTAAGCTTTCAGATAATTACAGTTCATAACAGTTATCATGATAACTAATGTTCATTATCCATGTAGGCTAAGTGCTGAGAATATTGAACTAACCACACAGCTGCAATGTCTCGTCTAATTTTTATAGTAATGCTATGAAGGTGATTCTGTTATATTTGTCATTAAACAAATGAGGAAACTGAGGCACAAAGAGGTCCTTGATTAATAAGTGATGTAACTGAGATTCAAATTCAGATCCCTCTGACTAGAACCCCCAAACTCAGTTACTTCACCATCGTGGCCCCCCAAATGTTACAGATATTTAAAGTAAGTTTAGGGCTTGATCTTAGGAAAGAGGTAGGTTTGTACTAGAGCTGTTAATTTTCTCTCTATGAGTTGGATCTGATGCAGTTATTTATTAAACAAAGTGCTTATCATATGTAAGGCATTTAACTAATTGGGGGCCTACAGAGATAAATTTGACACAATCCTTCAAGAAATATTGTGATAGATAAATACATAAGTCACAGCACAATGTGGTAAGGCTTATAGGGCCAGATACTAAGTTCTAATGGGGAAACTAAAGATGAAGAGAACCAGAAACTTCAAGGGAACAATAGCAGCTCCCAAGGTGGTCAAGACAATGAAGGATATTTTAGGTGGAGATATGCTTGGAATTATGAGTCACCAGGGATTTACAGAAGTCTGATATAGGTGGAGTGGTAGGAAATGAACCACATTTTAGGTCATAACATAAAAGGCCTCACATGCCTAACTAAGGAGATTAGAGTCTATTGCGTTTGGAACTAGAGCTCCTAAAAGTTCCTTGTACTATGACCAGGACTGATCCCAGGGATGGTTCTGTAGGCCAGTTCTAGAAATGAGCTTAAGGTAAAGGAGAGATTCTAAGAAAAGCAACTAGCATATCCTAATAAGATCCAAATAAACAGATTCAAAGTCAAAGAACTTGTCCTGCAAGGTTATAACTGTCTTTTGAAATATACAGATAAGCCATCCATCCTCTTTTGCCCTTTGTCCATTAGTCTGAGTTGCTAATGACAAGTGTCTCAGTAATCATAAAGATTTCCAATTTTTACTCTTCAAGAAGTTGATTAAATTAGGCACTATTGATAATAGGCTCTTAAAATAGAAACTCATTTAAAGGAACCAGCAGTCAGAGCAACACATATAGTGTCACCTTTCTGCCACCTTCCCTTCGTTCTAGAGATGGGATATTTTTCATAGATTAATCTCTGTAGATTTGAAAGTTTCCCTGGTGAGCCCAACTCTATACTGTTTTATAGCTACTTGTGGAAAAAAAATTGTAGAACCAGATGGACTCATTTAACCTTAATTTTATTTTATTTATTTTTTTAAATATTTTTTTATTAATTTTAATGGGGTGACATCAATAAATCAGGGTACATATGTTCAAAGAAAACATCTCCAGGTTATCTTGTTATTCAATTATGTTGCATACCCATCACCCAAAGTGAGATTGTCCTCTGTCACCTTCTATCTGGTTTTCTTTGTGTCCCTCCTCCTCCCTTCCCCTCTTCCACCCTCTCTTCCCCCACCCCACCCCCATAACCACCACACTCTTGTCCCTGTCTCTCTTAGTCTCATTTTTATGTCCTGCCTATATATGGAATCATGCAGTTCTTAGGTTTTTCTGATTTACTTATTTCACTCCATATAATGTTATCAAAATCCCACCATTTTGTTGTAAATGATCCGATGTCATCATTTCTTATGGGTGAGTAGTATTCCATAGTGTATATGTGCCACATCTTCTTTATCCAGTCATATATTGACGGGCTTTTTGGTTGTTTCCATGTCTTGGCCACTGTGAACAATGCTGCAATGAACATGGGGCTGCATGTGTCTTTACGTATCAATGTCTCTGAGTTTTGGGGGTATATACACAGTAGAGGGATTACTGGATCATAAGGTAGTTCTATTTTCAGTTTTTTGAGGAACCACCATACTTTCTTCCATAATGGTTGTACTACTTTACATTCCCACCAACAGTGGATGAGGGTTCCTTTTTCTCCACAGTCTCTCCAACACTTGCTATTACCTGTCTTGTTGATAATAGCTAATCTAACAGGTGTGAGGTGGTATGTCATTGCAGTTTTGATTCGCATTTCTCTAATAACTAATGAAGATGAGCATCTTTTCATATATCTGTTGGCCATTTGTATTTCTTCCTGGGAGAAGTGTCTGTTCATGTCCTCTTCCCATATTTTTATTCGATTGTTTACCTGTTTGTTGTTGAGTTTTATGAGTTCTTCGTATATTTTGGATATTAGGCCCTTATCTGAGAAGTTGTTTGAAAATATCATTTCCCATTGAGATGGCTGTCTGTTTATTTTGTTGTCAGTTTCTCTTGCTGAGCAAAAACTTCTTAGTCTGATGTAGAGCCATGCATTTATCTTTGCCTTCACTTCTCTTGCCTTTGGAGTCAAATTTATAAAATGCTCTTTAAAACCAAGGTCCATGAGTTTAGTACCTATGTTTTCTTCTATGTACTTTATTGTTTCAGGTCTTATATATAGGTCTTTGATTCATTTTGAATTAATTTTAATACAAGGGGACTAACTGTAGTCGAGTTTCATTCTTTTGCATGTGGCTTTCCAGTTTTCCCAACACCATTTGTTGAAGAGGCTTTCTTTCCTCCATTGTGTGTTATTGGCTCCTTTATCAAAAATTATTTGACCATATATATGTGGTTTTATTTCTGGATTTTATATTCTGTTCCATTGGACTGAGTGTCTATTTTTCTGCTAATACCATGCTGTTTTGATTGTCATGGCTCTATAATATAGTTTGAAGTCAGGTATTGTAATGCCCCCAGCTTCATTCTTTTTCTTTAGAATTGCTTTGGCTATTTGGGGTTTTTTATAGTTCTATATAAATCTGATGATTTTTTGTTCCATTTCTTTAAAAAATGTCATTGGAATTTTGATGGGAATTACATTAAATTTGTATATTGCTTTGGGTAATATGGCCATTTTGATTATATTTATTCTTCCTATCCAAGAACAAGAAATAATTTTTCATTTCATTGTATCTTTTGTGTGTGTGTGTGTGTGTGTGTGTGTGTGTGTGTATTTTTCTGAAGTTGAAAATGGGAAGGCAGTCAGACAGACTCCTGCATGCGCCCAACCAGGATCCATCCAGCATGCCCACCAGGGGGCGATGCTCTGCCCCTCTGGGATGTTGCTCTGTTGTGACCAGAGCCATTCTAGCACCTGAGGCAGAGACCATGGAGCCATCCTCAGCTCCAGGGCAAACTTTGCTCCAATGGAGCCTCGGCTGCAGGAGGGGAAGAGAGAGACAGAGAGGAAGAAGAGGGGGGAGGGGGGAGAAGCAAATGGGCGCTTCTCCTGTGTGCCCTGGCTGGGAAGCGAACCTGGGACTCCTGCACGCCAGGCCGCCGCTCTACCACTGAGCCAACCGGTCAGGGCCTCATTGTATCTTTTTCGATTTCCCTTAACAATGCTTTGTAGTTTTCATTATATAGGTCCTTTACATTCTTTGTTATGTTTATTCCTAGGTATTTTATTTTTTTTGTTGCAATCGTGAAGGGGATTATTTTTTTGAGTTCGTTTTCTAATGTTTTGTTATTGGCATATAGAAAGCCTATGGACTTTTATATATTAATTTTGTATCCTGCGATCTTAGTGTATTGGTTTCTAGTAATCTTTCTGTGGAGTCTTTGGGGTTTTCGATGTATAGGATCATATTATCTGCAAAAAATGATACGTTTATTTCTTCTTTTCTGATATGGATGCCTTTTATTTCTCTATCTTGTCTGATTGCTCTGGCTAGAACTTCTAGCACCATGTTTAATAAGAGTGGAGAGAGTGGACAACCCTGTCTTGTTCCTGATTTAAGGGGGAAAGTCCTCAGTTTTATGCCATTTAATATGATGTTAGCTGATGGTTTATCATATATGGCCTTTATCATGTTGAGATATTTTTCTTCTATACCCATTTTGTTGAGTGTCTTAAACATAAAGTTGTGTTGTATTTTATTGAATGCCTTTTCTGCATCTATTGATAAGATCATGTGGTTTTTGTTCTTTGTTTTGTTGATATGGTGTATTACTTTAACTGTTTTACATATGTTGAACCATCCATGAGATTCTGGGATGAATCCCACTTAATCATGATGTATTATTTTTTTAATATGTTGTTGTATTCGATTTGCTAGTATTTTGTTTAGTATTTTAGCATCTATATTCATTAGAGATATTGGTCTGTAGTGTTTTTTTGTGTGTGTAGTCCTTGCCAGGTTTCGGTATGAGGGTTATGTTGGCCTCATAAAATGTGTTTGGAAGTATTGTTTCTTCTTCAATTTTTTGGAAGACTTTGAGTAGAATAGGAATCAAGTCTTCTTTGAATGTTTGATAGAATTCACAAGTATAACCTTCTGGGCCTGGATTTTTATTTTTGGGGAGGTTTTTAATAGTTTTTTTCTATTTCTTCCCTGCTAATTGGTCTGTTTAGGCTTTCTGCTTCTTCATGACTCAGTCTAGGAAGGTTCTATTGTTTTAGGAATTTATCCATGTCTTCTAGATTGTTGAATTTGGTGGCATATAGATAGTTTTTCATAGTATTCTATAATAATTCTTATTATATCTATGATGTCTGTGGTGATTTCTCCTCTTTCATTTTGGATTTTGTTTATATGAGTCCTTTCTCTTTTTTCCTTGGTGAGTCTTGCCAAGTGTTTGTCAATTTTGTTGATCTTTTCAAAGAACCAGCTCCTTGTTTTATTAATTTTTTCTATTCTCTATTTCATTTATTTCTACTCTGATTTTTATTATTTCCTTTCTCCGGCTGGTTTTGGGTTGTCTTTGTTCTTCTTTTTCTAGTTCCTTAAGGTGTGAAGTTAAGTGGTTTTCTGAGGCTTTCTCTTGTTTGTTCATATAATCCTGAAGTGATATGAACTTCCCTCTTATTACTGCTTTTGGTGCATCCCAGAGATTCTGCTATGTCATATTGTCATTTTCATTTGTCTGTATATATCTTTTGATCTCTATGCTTATTTCTTCTTTGACCCATTTATTTTTTAAAAGTATATTGTTTAGTTTCCACTTTTTTGTGGGTTTTTTTTCCTTCTTTTTTGCAGTTGAATTCTAGTTTCAAGGCTTTATGATCAGAAAATATGCTTGGTACAATTTCAATTTTTCTGAATTTGCTGATGTTATTTTTGTGAAACAACATATGGTCAATTCTTGAGAATGTTCCATGTACACTAAAGAAAAATGTATACTCTGTCACTTTGGGATGAAATGTCCTGTAGATGTCTATCATATCTCTAGTGTTTTGTTTAAGGCAGTATATCTTCATTGATTTTCTGTTTGGATGAACAATCTAGAGCTGTCAGTAAAGTATTGAGATCTCCAAGTATGATTATATTTTTGTCAGTTTTTGTTTTTAGGTCAATAAGTAGCTGTCTTATATATTTTGGTGCTCCTTGGTTTGGTGCATATATATTAAGAATTGTTATGTCTTCTTGAATCAGTGTCCCCTTAATCATTATGAAATGACCATTTTTATCTCTGATTACGTTTGTTGTCTTGTAGTCAGCATTATTAGATATGTGTATTGCTACATCTGCTTTTTTTTTTTTTTTTTTTTTGGATGTTATTTGCTTGGAGCATTGTTTTCCAGCCTTTCACTTTGAATTTGTTTTTATCCTTGTTGCTTAGATTTGTTTCTTGCAGGCAGCATACAGTTGGATTTTTGTTTTTAATCCATTCTGCTACTCTGTGTCTTTTTTATTGGTGAGTTTAATCCACTTACATTTATTGTAATTATTGACACTTGTGGCTTCCCTATTGCCATTTTATAAATTGCTTTCTGTTAGTTTTATATCTTATTTGAGTCTTCTCTTTTGTTTTTCTATTATTTGTTTTTGTTTGGTTGTATTATATACTTCTTTACTCTGTTGTTACCTTTTTAAAGTCATGCACTTCTGTGGTGTATTTTTCAGGGGTGGTTACCATTAAGAAATGAAAAGAGTATTTACCCTGTTCATTGTAGTACACTATCTTATGAGTGCTTCTGCACTCCATATTCCTTTGCTACTGTTAATCTCTGTCCACTCCCACCCCCCCTTTTTTATTTGCTGTCACAGTTTAAATTTGGTTTTATCATGTTCTTGGTGGAGCTTTTACTTTTGGTTTGGTTTTGTTTTTTTTGTATCTGGTTGGAAAACCTCCTTTAGTATTTCCTGGAGTGGGGGTTTTATGATGATAAATTCCCTCATCTTTTCTGTATCTGTGAATGTTTTTATTTCTCCTTCATATTTGAAGGATAGCTTTGATGGGTATAGTATTCTTGGCTGAAAGTTCCTCTCTTTCAGAACTTTAAATATTGGGGTCCACTCTCTTCTAGCTTGTAGAGTTTCTACTGAGAAATCCGATGATAATCTAATAGGCCTTCCTTTATATATTGTATTCTTCTTTTCCCTGGCTACCTTGAGAATTTTTTCTTTGTCGTTGCTTTGTGCCAATTTCATTATAATGTGCCTTGGAGTAGGTTTGTTGGAGTTAAGAAAACTTGGTGTTCTATTTGCTTCTTGAATTTGAGGCTTTAGTTCTTTTCACAGGTTCAGGAAGTTCTCATCCATTATTTGTTTGAATATTTTTTCCATTCCATTTTCTCTCTCTTCTCCTTCTGATATACCTATTATTCTTATGTTAGTCTTTTTGATGAAGTCAGACAATTCCTGTAGGGCTTTCTCATTTTTTAAAATTTTTTAGTCTCTCTCTTCTTCTCTTTGTTGTGCCTCAAGTTGCTTGTCTTCTATGTCACTAATTCTACCTTCTATCTAGCCTGTTCTATTAGCTAAGCTTGTTACCTTGTTTTTCAGTTCATGAATTGAGTTTTTCATCTCTGTTTGATTTGTTTTTATAGTTTTAATTTCCTGGTAATATATTTTTGTGTTTGTTGAGTTGTTTTCTGAGCTCCCTAAATTGCCTTTCTGTGTTTTCTTGTATATCTCTGAGTATTTTTAGGATTTCTATTTTAAATTCTCTGTCAATTAGTGCCAAGGTTTCCAATATATTAAATTTTTTCTCCTGCCCTGGCTGGTTGGCTCAGTGGTACAGCGTTGGTCTGGAGTGCAGGAGTCCCGGGTTCAATTCCCAGCCAGGGCACACAGGAGAAGCGCCCATCTGTTTCTCCACCCCTCCCCCTCTTCTTCCTTTCTGTCTCTCTCTTCCCCTCCCGCAGCCAAGGCTCCATTGGAGCAAAGTTTGTCCTGACACTGAGGATGGCTCTGTGGCCTCTGCCTCGGGTGCTAGAATGGCTCTGATTGCGGCACAGCGATGCCCCAATATGGGCAGAACATCAGCCCCTGGTGGGCATGCTGGGTGGATCCCGGTTGGGTGCATGCGGGAGTCTGTCTGACTGCCTCTCCGTTTCCAACTTTGGAAAAATACAAAAAATTAAAAATAAATAAAAAATTAAAAATAAATTAAAAAAATAAATTTTTCTCCATAGATTTTTTTCTCATCTATCTGTGCTACATCTCTGTCTTTTGTATCTATGATATTTGATTTCCTTTTCCTTAATGGCATCTGAGGGTGGTTTTGTTGATAGCACTTCATGTTCAGTGTGTGGGACTTCCAGATGCTCCAAGGATAGATTTTTCTGTCACTGGTTGAAGAATTTGTTGACATTTTGGGGAGAGGTATCGGAGCACTCCTCACAGCGCCATTTCTCTGACATCACCCTTAAACTTAATTTTAAATTGATACTTTAAGTTTAAATTCTAAATAAAATCTCAAGTGGGCACTTGACAATGGCAAGGAATCCCACTGTGTTGCATAGGAAGTACACTCACTCTTTAAGATTATTTTATGTGTGTCATTGTATAGTACATCTTTTTTATATAGAATTTTAAACTGAAACTTATATACTTTTATTAACCAGTGTCACTCTGATAAATTCAATAAAAATATTTTTTAAAAATGATTATTTTGTTCCTTCTCTTCTCCAACTTCCCACACTTGTCCTCTTCTCAACCAATGACTTCATCTTATTCTAATTTACCAAATAGAAGCCCTCAGAATGGAACATTTAATCTTCCTGCTGATGTTCCTTAGCAATCTGCTCAGACCTGTGCCCATCAGGGGTCAGCTCCTGTCCTTGTGCTCTGTGTTCTACATTCTTTTACCTCCTAAAGGACCTCACTTTTTCCATGATCCCCTCTCCATTCTGCATCATCACTTTCTTCTCTACCTGATCCATTAATTTATAAACATGCTCTAGTGTCTCTCACCTTAAAAAAAATTTTTAAGCTTCTCAATCCCACATTCCCCTCCAAATATTGCATCATTTCTGAGCTGTTTTAAACTAAGACTTCTGGAACAAGTTATCTAAATCTGGGACCTCCACTTTCTCACCTCCAACTTTTGCTTCAAGTTGTAACAATTTGGTTTCTTTTCCTGCCACTCCACTAAAACTGCTTTTTGTCTATTCTTCACATGTGAAGCTAAAAAAGTTTGGTGAAAAGCACACAACCATGCAGACTGACTTCACTTTAAATTTGTGATCACTCACGTGAGTGGGTCCTCAGTGCTGCCTGAAAGTTATCCTACATTCCTCTAGTTTATCCTCACTCCAAGTATCAAGTATTTTATCAGTTTTCTTCTCTCCTCAAACCTCCAACACTTTCATTCTCATTCTCATTTTCATTCTCATTCTAGTAGAAGACCCTGCTTCCTACATTATATTCCAATTTTACAGAAAACTGTCGATCTGAAGGCATCTTCCACAAGTCCACACATCTGAATAGACCCATTACAGGACCTTCTGTCCTGTTAACTCTGAGGTCCATGACATCAAGGCCAAACCTTTCATTTGCGCTCTAGATTCCACTTTCTCTCACCTTCTTGTTGTCACCGTAATTCCGCATTTCCTTGCAACATCAATGTTTCCCTCCCTACTAGATTATCCCCAGCAGTCTACAAATATGCATCACTTTTTCTGTGAAAAGCAACAGTAACAACTAAAACCTCTTGGCCTCACTTCTCCAGTTACCACTTCATTTTTTTCTTCCTTTTATAGCAAATTTCCCTGAAAGAACAGGCCACACTTGACATCCCCTGCTTCCTTCGTCCCATTCTCTCTTGGACACACTCCAGTCAGCCTTTTACTCCAGGCTCCTAGAAAACTCTTCTTACTGAGATCAGCCAATACCTCTGCATTGTTAAATCAGCAGGTCAATGTTCTTGGTTGACCTCTTTGTAGCATTTGGTCACGTTATGCTTCTCCAAACCTTTTCTTCACCTGGCAGGCGGGACTTCACATTTGCCTAGTTTTCTACCTCCCACCCTGGCAGCTGCTGCCAGACTCCTCTTGAGGTTCTTGTTCATGGCCCCAACCTTAGACATTGGAGAGGATCGGGAAACAGTTGTGAAACTTGCCCTTTTTCTTTCTATTCCTATTCTCTCTGTGGTCTCCTCCAGGTTCATTGCTTTAAATTCCATACATGTGTTACTATTCCTACTTCATATTTTACCCTGGTCTTCCTTGAAAGCCTGTTTCATTTGTGTCTGAATGCCTGTTCAACTCTCCCTGCCCCCCCCCCAGGGTAATTAATAAACACTTTAAATTGAATACATCCAAAACTGAATTCTGTGTTTTTTTCACCCAGATTGGCTTCTCCTGCAGTCTTTCTCATCTCAATTCATGATGACTTCGTTCTCCAAGTTTTTCAGACCTTAAACCTTGAAGTCAACCTTGACTTCCTTTTATCTCTCACATCTCACATGAAATTCATCAGTAAATCCTGTTGGGTCTACCTTCAAAATATTGCCAGAATCCAACTACTCATTACCAGCTCCACTGTTAATACTCTGGCCAAGCCATCCTCTATTGCTTAGATGATTGCCTAGCTTCTGAGCTGGTCTCTACTTTGCTTGTTTGTCTATCCACTTCTGTTCTTGCTTTCCTACAGTCCACTGTTAACACAGCAGCCAGAGTGATCCACTTAAAACTCAAGTCAGGTCATGTAAATTCTCTCCTTCAAACCTTCCAGCATCTTTGCAGCTCACCCAGAATAAAAGTTAAAGTTCACACTCTACCTAGCTGACCCCACCTGCCTGACCCTTCCCTTTCTGTCCTTCCCTGATACTCTTCTTGCTTCTGCCACTTCGACCATTCTGGCCTCCTTGTTATTTTTTCACTCACATGGCAGGCACATTCTTGCCCTGGGCATTTTAAATTATCTTTTCTTCTGCCTGGAAAACTTTTCCCCAGATAGCTGTATGGCTCAACCCTCATTTAAGGGTCTTACTGGAATGTTACATTTCTGTTTATTTCTTCTCAGACTAGACTGTCTAAAATTGCCTCCCTCCACCCCAATCTCTTAACACTTTACTTCTTTCCCAAGCTTTATCATTCTTCACTTTAGCACTCATTACTATTTTATGTAATATATGTATAATTTATCTATCTTATGATCTGTCTCTTCCACTGGAAGGTAAACTCCAAAGGTCAGGGATTTTTGAAAATATTTCATTCTCTACCACATCTTCAGTGCCTAAAATGATGCCTGGTTCTGGATAGATATTTGCTCAACTGTCATCAAGTTGTGTAAGATATGGACAAAGATGATCTAAAAACCTTTAATTGCATGGGTGCAGGCACTGAAAGGCAGAAGGTTGGATTTAATTAAGGTTTGGTTCAACTCAGAAACCACTTCATTCTCCCAACTTCCCACTTACTTATCTATAAGACTTAGGGAAAAATTAATGTCTTGGTGTCTCAATTTCTCTAACTACAAATACAGAGTCATAAAGTTTCTACCCTCTATTATTGAGACTACAGGTTAATACAGATGAAGTACTTAGAACAATGCCTAGGACAATAGACAGTGCTCAACCAGTCATTACTCTCCTTGTACTGATTATGATGGTCACCACAGCACTCTCCACTCTGCTACCATGGGGCCCCATGTCTCTGGTTCCCTCCTTTGTTCTCTCCTTATTGGCTCCTCCTTGACCTGGCTGCAGAAGGTCCGAGTGGAGCCCAGAGCTCAGTGCTGACCCTCTGTCCTCTGCTGCACTGTGATTCACCCAGTCACTCACTGCTTACTTTGTCTTACCATTTAGGTATCTCACAAGGATATAGTTAAATTAGTGCATCAGTGGTCTTTTTTTAAAAAAGGCCACAAGTTTTTCAATAGTCTTCCTTTCCCTCCCACGGAGTGTGGGCTGGACTTAGTGACTTTGCTTCTATTAAATGAAATATGGTAGAAGTGACAGTGTGTGGCTTCTGAGACTGGATGGAAAAGGCATTGTGGGTTCCTCTCTCTTCTGGATTCGTCATGCTGGGAGACTAGATGCATGTTTAAATGGCATTTATGAAACCTTACAGAAAAGTTCACGTGGGAGAACTGAGGCCTCCTGCTTATAGCCAGGGAAGAATCGAAGCCATGGGAGCGCAAGCGGACTCCCCCACCCCCCTCAAGCTTTCAGATGACTGTAGCCCCACTTGACATATTTCCAACAACCTCATGAGTGCCAGTGAGCTAGAGTCACCCAGATAAATTGTTATGGAATACTTGCCTTACAGAGACTGCACTGGAATACATGCCTGCTGTTCTAAGTTGTCTTATGGTAATTTATGTGTTAAAATATCCAACTATGATTGTAAATCAGTCTATTTTTCTTTTCTTTTAGTTTTGTTGATTTTTTGTTTCATGTGTCTTGAAATCTTCCCTTATCTCTTTCTTCCTGACAGTTCCTAACGCCCTGGTGCACCCACCATAGGGCATTCACACTTGTCGGCCCTAGATCAGAATGCTTTATTTCTGACTCTTCACGTGGCTGGCATTTTCTTCTCTATCAGGATTAGTTCAGTTGTCATCTTCCCAGAGATGCCTTCCCTGGCTGTTGCATCTAAAGTAGACACCCTTACCTCTACCATCATCTTTTATCCCATCACTTCGCCTGTGTTCTTTATGGAGAAGGTCACAATCTATCACTGTATTGTTAGCTCCATTAGCTGTTTGTCTTCTTGTCTGGAGCCCTTACTTAAATTTAAGTTTCACAAGAGTAGGAGATCTGTTTTCCTCATTGTTCCATCTCCAGAGTCTGGTACAGTCCTACCACAGAAAAGAAGCGTCATATGTCTCCGGTGATGAGAGGATGGCACGGAAATATGCGGGTGTGGTGGAATGCTCTCTTCTTGGACCCAGTTCTGGAATTGGGTGTGGCTCCACCTGGATGGCTTAGTTCTTGCTCTCTGAAATACCTTAAATATATAGGATTTAAAATATCATAATTCTGTGAAAATCTTCTAAGTTTAGTGTGTTTCCTACAATAAATAACACAACTTCCCTAAACTATGGAACAAGATCCAGAAGGCGCACTGACATTACTGTAATTTTAACTCAGAGGGGTAGGGAGAAGAATGAGTCTTCACTTAGAGAAAAATGCCCTAATTTTATGTAACAAGTTTTGATCAAGCAACCACTGAAGTTCTTGCCTAAAAAATAACAAATTTCAAACATGTGATCTTGTTTCCTGGTCCCTGGTGTACATATATACAGGTGTCCTATATGTATCAGGTAAAGAATACTAGAACATTACATATTGCCAAAATACACTTATTTGATTTTCCAGTGGCATCAAAATGTCAGCTTGACCCAAGATCCCAGGACTTACTCAACAGGAAAAACCGACACTGGCCTTTAGTACATGCTTTTGCTCAGACATAGATTAATGCTGCTTGGGAAAACTAGTCATATATTTTTTTAAAAAATTAGGTTCGAAACCCTGGGCTTGCCTGGTCAAGGCACATATGGGAGTTGATGCTTCCAGCTCCTCCCTCCTTCTCTCTCTGTCTCTCCTCTCTCTCTGTCTCTCCCTCTCCTCTCTAAAATGAATAAATAAGAAAAAAAAAAGCTTAAAAAATTAACCAATTATCTTTCATTAAAAATATATTGATCTAATGGCACAGAAATATAAATAGATACTGATCCCAAATTTGCTGTGCATGAATCTTTTGACAACCTGAAAGTAAAAAATCAATTTATGTGTAAGTAAAAAAAAAAAGTTAAAAAATTAACATTAACAAAAATTGCAAACTAGAAGTCTACCAACAAAGTTTCACTTGGGGAACATTTCTTCATAGTTTTTGGTTTAACAAAATGTTAAAGCTTCTCTCCTTAGACCTAAAAGAAGAAAGAAGTTTTTAGCTTCCTGTCTGTATTATACAAAAGGCTGTCCCAGATCCTCTGAACTTCCCCAGGACACGACCCACCCGGGTCTCCAGGGAAAGGTCTTTTGTATTAGATGCAAGCCTTCCCTCTGCAGTTCCCCTCAGACCTCACCTCGAGACAACTTCTTCCTTCCTCTCAGACCTTCTGTGTGCTCTTCCTTCCTCTTCCTCCCCAGTTCTCCCTGTTCAGTTAGACATGCTGTGGACATAGGCATCCTGAAGCATTCCTGATTGATTATACTTCCTGTGTTGTTTCTAGATATTTTTCATTTTATTAGAGAATAAGTCAAATTTGTGGTTAAAGTCACTGCAATGAAATTCAACTGGTGAAATTTTACCCACCAGCCTTCTCATGGGCAAGTGCTTCTGTGGGTGGGAGAGTCTCCCGGAAAGCTTGGAGTGTAGGAAGTACATTCACTTTGGAGTAAGTGGGCTGGTGTTGATGCTCTTCATTCTGTCTGCTAAGCAGCCCATGGAGATTACTGACCTTCATTTAACTCCAGGTTCTTCATCTGTAAAATGAAAATGAAAATGTCTGTTTCACAGGGACGCTGATAAGATTAAGTCAGATAATATGTGGAGACCTTCTAGCTTAGATCCTGACACATAGGTAACACTTAAAAGATGACAGTCTCTCTCCCCACTGCTCCTTACACCATCAGATGTGGATCCACCGCACTGCTCAGGACTCCGGCCATGCCTTCCATACTGACTCAGTGCTTACTAGAGGGAAGCTGAATTGAAACTAGACTGACTCTGCAATACACAAGGGTCTGGGTGAGCTGTTGGAGGGGTGGCTACTTATTCTGAGAGGCAAAGGTGATCCTATCAGCAACTATCAACAATTGAGAATAAAAGATAGAGTGGAGGAAGGTCCCATCTGGTGCCTACGACAGAGTAATGAGTCACTAAATAGAAAGTTACATATCTTATCAAAAACATTCATTGAAAATCATATGTGTGCTAAGCACTGGGCCAACAAAGAATAAAATATACTCTTCAAGAAACCAATCATTATTGCACTGTGCAAAGTACTGTAACAGAGGGACAAACTATGGAAGATGTAGAGAAGTGTGGGGAACAACACATTATTTTCTAACCTCAAGGTTCTTCTGGCTGGTCTGATGGTCAAATAGACATGAGACAGCTTAGCAACAGCAAATAACCAAATTTAATTCTTTCATATGATGGGAACTCCACATACATGAGGGAGCCAGAGACCCCCACATAAAGAAGATAGAAAGGAAACATAGGTATATAAGACATCCTGAGCTAGGGATGGCAAGGTGGCTCGGGGACTTCAAAAGCTCATTGCAAGATGATAAGAAGAGCAGATTGTTACTAAAAGAAGTTTGCCCTGTCAGGCAGGTGGGCTTAAAAAAGAAAATATTATTGTTGATTATCTCTTGTTATGGGCAAGGCTCTTATTTTAAGTTCTTCTAGGTAGTTGAAAAGAGGGGGAAAAGTTTCTCTTAAGCCTGGAGCTAAAATTGCCCTTAGCTTAAAACAATGTGCATTCCATAAGAGCATATCTTGAGGTGACCAGGTCTGAACCCCCACAGCTGCATCTTAGAACTGAATATTCTTAGTTAATTAAATGCTATTACAATAAGATGTTTTGTTACCTATCGCTGTGTAACAAACTACTGCAAACTTGGCTGGAATAAAATACAGTAGTCCCTTGTCTATTGAGGGAGTTAGGTTCCAGAATCCCCCCCCCCTCCGCGATAGGCGAAAATCCATGTAGTAGTGACCATATATTCATTTTATTATTTATATATATTTTAAGGCTTTATAAACCCTCCCCACATTCTTATAAACCTTACCGACACTGTTATTAACCTTTCCCACACTCTTTTTCTATTGTTTTCAATTTTTTTCGGCTAGAAAATGCTTATTTTACCGCAAAAATAATTAAAATAATAAATATATAAAAATACCTATGTACCGCAAAATCCCACCATATAGCGAAAAATCCGTGATACAAAATTAGATATATACAAGTTAAAAATCCGCAGTATAGTGAGACCATGAAAAGTGAACTGTGATATGGCAAGGGAGGACTATAACACTGAGATGATTATGTTCATTGGTTTGGTGGGTCAGGAATTCAGAGAAGGCACCACAAGGAAGGTTTGTCTCTCTCTCTCATGATGTCCGGAACCTCAGGTGAGGTGGCTTAGACAGTCAGGGCCAGAATCCTCTGGAGGCTGCTTCGTTACATTTGGCACCTGGCCTGGACTCAGCTGGGACTGCAGCACCTACATATGAATTGAGCTTTTCACGACATAAGTTTCAAGATGGAACAAGCTGAGAGTTAGCATTCCCAAAAGAACCAGGCTGCATGGTGTTTTATCACCTGCAGAAAAGGATAATAGGATGTGACCCATTTAGAAAAAGATAAACTGATCAGTGTGGCCAGCCTTCCATTTGTAACTGGTTAAGTGTTAGAGCCGTGATGGCGAACCTTTTTATAAAAACTGCCCACTTTTGCAGTGCTGGTCAACCTGGTCCCTCCCACCCACTAGTGGGCATTCCAGCTTTCATGGTGGGCGGTAGCGGAGCAAACAAACGGTGCTGCGATTGGCCCACCATGAAAGCTGGACCGCTCACTAGTGGGCGGGAGAGACCAGGTTGACCAGCACTGCAAAATTGGGCTGTTTTTATAAAAAGGTTCGCTATCACAGTGTTAGAACAAGCGTAGGGACTGTGATCAGGTTAGATCAAGAATAACTTCACATGCCTTATTGAGGAGTTCGTACATATTTTTTGTAGATGATAGTCATTGGAGAATTTTGATTTTAAGAGTATTTTAGAAATACTATGAAGATAGCATGAAAGAAGGTTATTTGAAACAAGGTTATTCATCTAGCCCGGGACTAGATGAAGAAAAACCACTTAAGATTCCACTGCAGTTAAAGAAAGAAAGACCTTAACTAAGGCATGGGGAGTGAGAATTAATTGGTAGAGGCAGCTTCAGACATTACTAGGAGGTAAAACTAACAGGGTATAGTGACTTCTGAAATGTGGTGTCAGGGAGTGGAAAGAATGAGGATGGCCTTCCAGGTTTCTGTTTTAGGTGCTAGCGTGGCTAGTAATGCTATTTGAAGAAGGTGAGAATATCAGAACTGCAACAGTTTTGTGGAAAAAAGGTGAGTTCATCTTGAGATGCTTTGAGTTTGATGCATTTACTAGAAGGTGTCTAATGGACAGATTTATGAATCCAGAGCTCAATAAAGACCTGTCCTGAAAAAATAAAATTGAGAGTAATCAGCCTATGAGTAACGGTTGATACCATGAGATTTAGTTAAATAATCTAGAAGAATAGAGGAGAAGAAGAAATAGACAGATTCTCCAAGTTGGCAGCAAAGATGAGGATGGTCTCAGAGACAGGTGAGACAACATTTTCAAACATATGCTCAAGGTTGAGGATGAGTGAAGAGCCACAGTAAATTGATACCAAGATCAGAATTGCCTTAATTTCTTCTGGCCTGAGAACTAGACCAGGAACACACCTTCAGGTGAGATTCAAATGATAAACTTTGGGGGTGCCATTTTTTCTACTTAAATTATTTCTTTGCATCTTGGGTTAGTCAATGCAACTCAAACTAGCTAAGGGGAAAAGAAGAAAGAGTTTTAGAAGACTGTTGATATCTCTCATAGCCTTCAGTTTGAACAACCACATCACAGGAACCACTGGTATGCAACACAGAGGATTGAAACTAGGAGTCAAGCATGGCTGGGATTCTTTCTCTATTGCTCCTCTGTGCTGACTTTATTCTCTTTCCGTAGACCACTTCCTCACCAATAGCACTCAAGTGTTATAGTTCTCTCTACTACAGAGAACCAGTTCTAAAAATATTCCAGGGACAGCTTCTGATTGGGTCTAGTGCCCAACTGCAAATGAATCAAAAATGACCAACAATATACTTCTGGAATGGACATTGTGAGGAGGAGCACTTTCCAGGTTTGAAGGAGTTGGATTGACAAACTAGTTGATGCCCAGTCCACATAGACAACTATAAAGAGGACTTAATGTTCTCAGAAAGACTGGGCTTTCAGCTGCTCTAAAGGCTTATTTATAGGGTGACCAGATGCCCTAGTTTGTCTGGACAGTTCCTTTCTACACCTGTTGTCTTGATGCAATTATTAATAGTACCCTTTTCACTTTCAAAAATGTCCTGATTTGGAAGAAAGATTATATGGTCCTCTTATATACTGGTGAACTTGCTAAAGTACTGGAGAAAACAGGCTTTAAGGAGTGGTTAAAGTTACAGTTTGTGACCTCCTTTGGCTAGGTTATTCCTTATGGAGTACCTCAGTACCCAGCACATAACTGGCACTTAGTGTATATTAAATCAGGGGTCAAATACTATATAAAACTTTTCTCCAAAGTATTTAAAAAGTCACTTATGATGCATTTTCCAGTTTTATATAATATTTTGTATAACAGAGCACATTAGACTAATAGTATGATAGAATTTCAGGACTAAAAGAAAATTTGAAGACCATTTAGTCCAACCCCTTTCATTTAGATGATAAACTTTGTGAGTACAGCACCTGTATCTGTTTTATTTAGTGAAGGCTGGAAGCCCAGAAGACGATAAATAGTAGGCATTAAATAAACATTTTATTTTAGCCCTGGAGAAATGGCTCAGTTGGTTGGAGCTTCGTTCCAAAGTACAGAAGTTGCCAGTTTGATCCCTGGTCAGGGTACATACGAGAACAGATTTACCCATCTCACTTTCTCTCCCTTCCTTTCTCTCTCTCTAAAAATCAACACAAGTTCATCTCAAGTGCTTGAGCTCTGCTGATGTTGGGAGGCTCCTCCAGCCTGATAAAACAGCCCTCCAGTCCCTGAGCAGGTCTGCATTAGGAAGTCCTTTATTGCAGTGAGCTGAAATCTGACTCTCTTGAGCTTTTATGTGTGTCCCCATTCACTGCTCCTGAGGCCAGCTCTTCTTCCACAGCACACTGTCAGGTTTTCCTTCTCCAGGTTAGACTGCTGCAGGTTCCTGTTCACCTCTGGAATGGTTTCCAGAGCCTGTGCCTTCCTGATGGCTCTCTCTGGACACATTCAGTTTGTCCAAAGACCCTTAAGGCAGAGTTCAAGAATGTCTTTTGGGCACAGTTAAAAAACAACAACAACAATCTCACTTCCCTCTTTAAGAAAATTATGTTTTTGTTGATATCAAGCTAAGGCTGTCCAGAGTTTTTGAGCATGTCATACTACTTACATGTAGCATCTTATTAATTATTTTTAATTGGAGGCAACCTCAGTATTTAAAGTCTGAGTGGAAAGAGAAGCAGTATTTTTTACGCGTTTCTTGTAAATTGAGTCTCCTCTATCATTTCTTATGCAATTGGTTTATTGAATTGTGTTACAGCCTTGCATTTATTTCTATTAAGGGACCCAGGCTCACCTCTCGTGACTGCCACTTTTTTTTCAGGTGTTCTCCATGCATTAAATATGAGAACAAAAACAAGATGAGAAAGTCAGAGAAAACCCTGAGTAACAAAATTATTATCCCCAAACATTTGAAAGTCTTATAAGACATGTTGCTTCTAACACGGTCACATTTAAAGAATACTTTCACAGATCTAGTAGCTTGGTGGGCAACCAAGGAGTTACAAGAATACACATCCCACCAGAAAGAAAGAGTTTTGAGAAAATAGACTTCTACAGTGAATGAACTGCCTTCTAAGGTATTTCCTGGTTGCTGGTAGGTTTAGACAGACAAGATAACCATCTGTCCAGGGTGTTTTAATAGGAATATTTGCACTGGGTGGGACTTTAGACTAGACTATCTCTAAAGATATTTCCAGAAAATAGATTCCATGGACAGAACACATTTACTATTAATAGCTGGCATTGAATATTTTCTCATCCCATAGCTGAACGACATTACATTTTCATTGACTAAAGATAGAACAATAAAAAAAATATGAACTACTTATAATAATAAAATCATCTATATTATAGTTTTGGGAGATATATTTCTGAATCATTTAAACCACCCTATGTTTCAGAGATATGTTTCTTTAAAATGGGGATTAAGTTTTATTGCATAAAATTTAATCAATAAAATTTAAATGCTTATTTATTAAACACTTATAATTAAGTGTTTATTTATTGCTAAATACACATTAGTAACAATCGCTATCATAGGTATGTACACAATGAGTTAATGGATGTTTCTTTGCTGGTAAAGACACTGTTATGCTGTCATAGAATTTACTCATCTATATCTATGCCTATCTGATCTATTCTCTTCATCCTGGTAAATGTAAATTAGGACACTGTTATGTATTGAACTGAATAACATAACTTTCTCAAATAGTTAATAATTGTACAATTAGCTTAAATAATTGCAACCCCTAACCTAGATCGGCATCCTGAAGTTTAAGAAGCTGCTATGAGTCTAGGAGGACAAGGGAGATAACACAGCCCCACTAAGGAAAATGATCATTTCTAACCTGTTATTTATCATGTGTGCTGATGCAGAAATTAGAATGTTTCCAGATGAGGTTGCAGTTGATTAAATATAACTTTTGAGTCCACTAGTAGATTATTCGGGTGATCCAGCTGTCTTTGAGACATACTAATGAATTCTTACGTTATCACTTGGAGAAAGGCATTTAAGCAATTTCAGACAGGTGATAAATGAAGCAAGAATAATATTGAGATTGAGTGTAAGCATAAATGTCTCTTTTCAAATTTTGTCACTGTGAGCAATATAAAAAAACATTTAGAGATATATATATATTTTTTCTTATTTAAAAAAAATTAAATATATACATTTTCTGTCCAGGGAAAGCTAATTAGCTAAACATGAGAGATGAGGGTTATTATGGATTAAATAGATCCCCACGTTGTAATATTTTTTCTAATTACAGAGTTCCATTTTACACAAACAATTTGAAGCATCGCTACTCCGGCTCTGAACCCTGGTTTACGCTGTTTTTCATTTTCCCCGATGTGGTCTTACTAGCCCTCTTCAACTGGATGTTGATCAATGGAGTGGGCCCATCAGAACACTTCTATTCTTACAGGAACTTCTAATGACTTGCAGAGTGTTTTTCATGGCGGGGGTGAGGGTGATAGAGAAGAATCTTAGTGGGACTCTAGAATTTCTCTGTGGACAAGTTTTATTTACTTATTTTATATCTGTTTTATGATGATGACCAAGGGGGTTTGTTAACATTTCACTTTTCTTTTCACGGTGGGCCGTGAAAATTCAAAGATTGCTTCAAAATAACAAGCCGTTTGCTCTCCATCTGTTACCACTTTTGCTTACTGGAGGCCACAGAGAATTTGTAGCCTCAAGCTCCCAGAAAAGGAATTTCTTTTCCTTACCAGCAGCCAAAAGAATTTCATAGCCTGTGAAACAACCTTCTCCTTGGTGATAGTCTGTATTCTAATTGTGCTTATGAGATTTGTAGGTCGTGGTTGGAATTAAAGGGCAATGCATATTGTGCATGTGATATACGAGGAACCATGCAAATCAGCAGCTACAAGTGACACTGATTTCTTTCTGTGTCCTAACACCCAATAGTATATTAGTACAATATAATTGCTCTAACAGTGATGCTCTACCACACAATGGCATCTCCAACTATACACTTTCTTTCTGTCGCCAGGGTTCATTTCTAGCACTTCTTCTCATATTACATGGTAAGAAAGTTAAGGTGTTTAGCAGTGTGTCCTGTGGGCTGAGATGCATTGTTTTGTAAACTGATTTTCATTCACATACACATCGGGGCTATACGAGGTCTAGGGGGTACTTGACATTCCACTGGAGAATGCCTAAATTGAGTATGAGGAATGAGGATAAATGTATCTATAGTCTTTGCTCTGGAAACGGGAAATTGGTAGATAGCAGGGGTGATTTGACCTTGACAGTGTCTTCTGTTCAGCGTGTGGCTAATTTGGAAGCAACAGGCTAGAGTGTTTCAGCCTTATGTATTTTCTTAAAGGAAGTCTTATTTCTGAATAGAAAATATTAATTTGTGGATATAAGTTTCCAAAGGGTAAGAATTATGAATGTTTAAATTATCGTAAAGGGCGAAACTTTTATATCCAGTTTAGAATCAGCAAACTTGGGAAAAACAGGCATTCATAGCCTTTTTATAGCTATAGTCTTTCTCTAGCTAGACTTTCTGCAGTTTTTTCAAATGAGACATTGCTCTTCTGCAGATGACATTTTTGACCTTGCGTGGCTTAATTTAGACTCCACAGGGATCTAAACCATTCATAACCCCTATATGCTCTTGTAAAATGAGGCTACCTCCCAAATGTATTCCCAAATCCTCCCCTCTCTGACTTATCACCGGCCACTCTCCTTCCCTTCATCCCCACTCCTCCTCTGGTACCCCATGGACATTGTTCAATCTCAAGGGTTTGGACCCCCAGAGGATTTGTTCACACTTCCAGTGTAACAGGTGCACCACTACAGCAGGGCTCTACCAGTTTTTGAGCTTGCACTATTGTCAGTGAATATTTTTGAGCACTGACCTCTAATATATGTAAACATATTTATAAGTGATGTAAATACAATGCTGCAGTAGTATATTTTTATACATATAAAACTTATGCAAACTAAAAATGATAAAAGAATAAATGTAATTAGAAAATTTGTTATTTTCTTTTGTACCCCAACAGACCATCTTACACACTCCAGAATCTGCAGGCTTTGCACCCCACATTGGAGATCACTGCCATATAGAACTGGTATTTGTAATTGTGCCCTTGAACTAGACTGTGCCTTCTGTAAGGTTATAGAGTATGGTGAATTCAGTTCTGTATTCATAAACGTTAGCAGAGCACCTTGGACATAAAAATGACTTCAATGATTCTTATTTTGAATGGATCAACAAATTTCTACCTCTGCATCTTTTCTCTTATTATTGCTTTTTCAAAAAATGTTTTTCCTTTCCTTCTTTTTTTACCTGACTTGTCTACCTGTCACTCAATGCCAAGTCCAAATTTCTTATCCCCAATGAATCCTTTCTTGTCGCTTTTATATGTCATATCTTTCTTCACACCTATAGAAATTATTGACTTTGTTGATCACTTGACAAATCTCATTCATTGCCTGATGCAAGCTCTTCTTTACTTCTTTGCCTCTAACACAATACCTTACTCTTGTTATATTTACATAAAAGTCATTCCATAAGCATTTATTAACAGGTGACAAAGTTGTCAACTCACGCAGCTACACTTTTGACTGAAATTATAAAAGTGCGTTCACTATTTTGTTATCTTGCAGATATTTTTAAAAAGCTATGCCTCCTCCAGAGCTTTCCAATTGACTCATATTCTCACAGGGACCCAATTTGCAAAACCCCTTGGTCATAAATTTAGGGGAAAAGTGGAAAAATGAAACATGTTTTTTAAGCATGCACATAAAATCATGGTGAGTAGTTACAGGATTAGTGGGCATCGGGCTCCTCAAAACACAATGGTGCATATTTTAGACCATGCAGGCAGATCAAAACACTTTGGAGCCTGAGCAAAGAGTCAATGTACCTGGTTTGTTTTAAACAATTGCTGATGCCTTTCAACTTTGTTATGTTCTGTGTAAAATCTAAATTCTTAAGTTCTGAGGACTCCATTCAGAAGATTCTGATGTTTTCTTTGGGCAGTTTCTTGGATTTGAGCTCTCAACATATGTGATCTATAGATTAAGAACTCAAGAGCTTTAACTATTGGCAATCAAGCCAAAGGAGGCAGTGTTCATACAAAATAAGATTTCAGCAAAATCTTCAACAAAAGTGATCACTGTCTGATTTCATGCTCATGACAATGAGTTCTGGATTAAACTCAACCACACTTTCTGTACCCCTGGTTCACGCCCATATATAGAGAAAAGCAAGAAAAGCACTTTCCAAATTCACAAAATTATCTCTCATTGTCTAGAGTCCAGGAATGATTACCTTCATACATTATAATTGTATTGTTTCTTTGTATCAAAAATCTAGGCGTACTTTATGTTCTATATGGAAAATGCTTAGTAAATGCTTATTGAATGACTCAGAATAGATTATAAATGTGTTTATTGATGAGGGAGTGAGATTCATGTTCTACTAAATATCCCATTTCCCCTCAGTATATATCTTGGCAGAGTTTATTAATATATCCCATCTGTTTCTAAAAACATTTAAAGATTAATTCTTTCATTTTACCCTAACAATAACCCTGAAAAGTAATTGGTTCAGGTCTTCAATAAATAGATGACAATATTGGGCCCAGATAGACTTGCAGATTTTTAGTCTTCATCTGGAAGACTCTTTTTCTTTATATAGCTTTTGAGCTATGTATTGGGACATTTAAAGAGGAGAAGAAAAGAAATGAGTGTGGTGTGCAGATGGTTTTTAGAGGTACACATACAGCAAAACCAGGATTTCTTCATCTTAGCATTATTGACATTTTGGGCTGCATGTTTCTCTGTTATGGGAACCTGTCCTCTGCATTTTAAGATATTTAGCATTATCCTTGGTCTCTTCCCACTCAATGCAGGAACATCTTCCTTTCTCCCAGTTATGACATTTTTTAAAAACTCCAGACAAGTCCCTTATGGAGCAAAATAAACCTCTTACTGGGAATTTCTGAGCTAAAGGGAAACAGAAATGGCTTAGTATTGTCTAGAAAATATAAAAGAAGCCAGAGAGTCTGTTCTCATAGTTGGTTACTCACTTTGTTTGCCAATATTTATTGAGCTCTTAAAGGGTGTGTAAGTTCTCAGAAGGCACTAAAGGAGGTACCCAGATAAGCAGAACATGACTTCTCCCACAATAAATTTATGATCCGGTGGAAAAGGAAAAGGTCATGTGGGTTTATTGAACGTCCACTCTGGGGAAGGCGCTGGGCTGGTTCTGACCCATACTGCGCTGAGACTGAGTGGGGATAAGGCACGCAGAAAAATAAAACTACAGGGGCATTTCCAATGCACAGACGCTTTTCAAACTGGTTGAAGAATAAGAAGAAAAAAATGAAAGAACTAGAAAAGAAAGACTAACATTGAGTATAAATTAAATGTGACCACTTTTAAAAAGGTATAAAAAATGTTTAATGTGATTTTGAAAATTAGTGCAGAAGGAATTTTCAAAAGCAGGGCTAGAGAAGTCAGAGGAAGCTTCCCACACATGGGAGTAGGGGAAGAAATTCTAGACAGTGGAGCAAAGACAGGTTCCCCAGAGTCAGTTCTTTGGATTTTTCTCAAAATCATGACACCTTTATTTTAACAGCCTTTGATTTATTTTACTTACTTTTTGGATGGCCTTAATTTATCTGCTGCTCGTATCATGATGTCCCTTTTCTTCTAGACACAACATTTATTTTTGTATCTTTCATTTAATTTTTTCCATATTACAAAAATTCATAAAAAGTTAGAAACTAAAGATAATCAGATGAAAATTGTAAAATACACAAAATCTTACCATCTAGAGCCAGCCCCTCCTTATGATTTACCCTCATAAGTAAACTGCTTTGTACCGTTATTTTTCAGTTCACAATCTACCATGTTTCCCCCAAAATAAGACAGTGTCTTATATTAATTTTTGCTCCTAAAGATGCACTAGGTCTTATTTCAGGGGATGTCTTATTTTTCCATGAACAAGAATTCACGTTTATTGTTGAACAAAAAAAATCAACATTTATTAATATACTGTAGTCATGTCATCACAAACATCAATCAGAATAACCAGCCAAACTCCAAATTCCATCAAGAATTTCTTGTGACTCTATTTCCATGTACAACAATCTACCCTGTTTCCCTGAAAATAAGACAGTGTCTTATATTAATTTTTTCTCCTAAAGATGCAGTAGGTCTTATTTTCAGGGGAGGCCTTATATTTCTAAGCTTGAAAAAAATTACACTAGGTCTTATTTTCAGGGAAACAGGGTATTATGAATGTTTTCCCCCTTTCATTAAATTCACATCTGCACCATCTTTTAATGTTGACTTAGTATACTGCTCACAAAAATTAGGTGATATTTCAATATAAAGCAATAAAGTTTCCTTTAATTTTTGTGAGCAGTGTATTTGTGTTATATATAGGTATATAATCATTTATTAACAAATTTTCTGTTACTCTTTATTTATGTTGCTTTAAACTTATCAAAGGCAGGACTGGGATAATTTTTTTGTGTAAAACTTTGTATAAAATACTTCTTTAGAATAATTTCTCAGTAGTTTCCAATATTTTCACCCTCAAGGACTTCTTTTGTTCTGGTCCCCTCCTGGGTCCCATATTTGCAAACATACAATCTACCAAACTACATTTGATGTGAAAAAAATTGTTTTTATAGCTTTTAACTAATTAAAAATTAGATAACTGCTAATCAAAATTTTGGATCAGCATGAGGTTTTTGAAGTGAATATTTGCTACAAAATGGTGAGGGAAACTCCAGCCAAGAGCGATGACCCTGGATGTATTGGCTAGGGTCTGAGTCTTATCTCGGGGAACCACACTCTGTGAACTCTTCTGAAATCTTGGACTTCACTGAGTGATGCTCTTCTCCCACATTTACAACTGCCCCATGCTGGAGCTGAAGGGGACATATAGTTGGAGTCAGTGAGTTGCTTTAGATTAATGTGAGAGAAATACAAGCAAGATCGTGTAAATGTAGTAAATATTTACCCTGTTTTCTGTGGCTTGATGATAGATTTTTACATAATTGTTTTGTTTCTTAGAAATACCTTGTGCTTAGAACAAATTGTTGAAGAGTAAGGCTTTAATCTGATGTGGTTAAAAGGAAAGGTGGCCGAAGTAGACCATTTCTGATGATCTGTGACCAAGGATAGCCACACATGAGGAGTCCTGAAGTCATCCCCAAAATGTGTGTTGATTGCTACCGGCTGGCTCTGTCCTTGCCAGTGAGTGGTGACAGCTGCAAAGCTAATCAATGCCGAAGCTGAGAGCCTCACTCGTTTCCCAGGCTGCATTCACTATGGCCATTGCTCCTTGTCAGTTACAGCGCTTTGTTAATGCTGCGGTGTCCAGAATAGCTCTTTAGATCCAAGCAAAAAGAACTTCAGTGTTTACTTGGATGTTCTAAATTTAGTTCATTTTCTGAACTGTTTGATGCCAGTGGGTGAAACGGTTTGGCTCCCAGACTGAGGTTTGGATTACAGGATTCTTAGGCGAGTTCTTCCTTGCAGCATTCTGAATTCAGATGAGGCTTCACAGAGGCTGTGCATATGCACGCTAGTGGCGTGGTTCCCAGGACTGTTCCAGCAGTAATTTCAGGCCAGATTCTTCTGTGTAGTCTTCTACGTGGTGGTGAGTCAGGCTGCGCTGTGGCAGTCTGTGTGCAGCAGTCTGAACTCTAGCTGTGACTGGAATCTTGCCACTGTGTCTGATGACACAGACTCTCTCCAGTCTGGGGCACTTTACATCTAGGATATAGGTATTAATTCGTTAAAGTTTATGGAAACATTAAAAATTGTACTGTAATCTTGCTGTTCTTAGAGAGTAAAACTCAGCAGAGGGGGCTGATTCTTGATGAAGGGATCTCAAGCCTTGAAGCACCCACACAGAATGTAATTTAAGGCAACGCATAAAGTAGGCTTACGGTGTGGGGTCTCTGAATGGCATCAGAGTGAGACTTCCTGTAATAAAATTGCTAAGGGTCAAAACAAGGGCGGCAGAATCAAACTGGAAAGGGCTTAGACACTGGCATCCACATCTCTGCCAGTGCTTTCTGGGTCCCTGGCAGCAGTTGCTGCTTCACGCAGTGAGCTCTGCGCCATAAGCTCCGGCACAACCTAAGAACGCAGGGCTCTTTGGAAAAGACAATAATGCTGAAAAAAAACAGAAAGCAGCAGGAAGAGGAAGACCAAACATGAGATGGACTGACACCATCGAAGAAGCCATACGCGAGTCTACAGGAGCTGAGCAGGGCTGTTGAGGACCGGCCAATGTGGACATCATTCATTCATAGAGTTACCTGTCTGAGCTGATTCAAAGGCAGATACACACATGGAGAGAAAGAAATTGAGGCCGCTGAAGTGTCAAAAATTCTCACAATAGGTTCAAAGACTGTAAGTTCAAGGGTCCCAATAAGACCTAGAACTCAGACTTTACCTAATTCTTGTTGACAGCTTCCCCCCCATTTCCCCACCCTTCCCTCTTTCCTTTCACTCTCCTCTTCTCTCCTTCCTCCTCTCATCACCCTCCTCCTCTTCTTTCTTTTCTTATTTCTTTTCTTCATGTGGGGGCTAAAAAAAAATTAGTATTTTTTCTTCTACTTTCTAAGTTCTTCTAGCTGGGTTAATAATAAATCTAACAGACACAGGTTAATAGGAGAGCATCTAAGTGTTAATACATGCTCATAGGGAATTCACATAAGCATGAAAATTCCAGACAGTGAGGCAATATTGGATATATAAGACATTTGTGGACAAAGTAGTAAAGGAGGGACAGGGTGTTAGGTTTCAGAAGTGAGAATGGGCGATTTACTAGTGGTTGAGGAAGAGCAGAACATAAGTTGAAGGAAAACTCTTGCTAGGCAACTTAGAAACAAGGGACACAGGGGTATCCAGCTAATCGGTCCCTGCCTGAAGCTCTTTACTTACTATACTTAATTCAAGTTAGGACATCTTATGTTCATTCTGAAGCAAGTTTCTCTGAATATTTTGGTCAGGAAAAGGGGAGCAGCTTAAAATCAATAGCCCAAAAAGGCAGCTTTAAGGTGTCAAAACTGGTTCCCTTCACTCATCATCCCTTCTCCTCCCACCTCTTCCCCTCCTCCTCCCTCTCCTCCCCTCCTTCACTCCTCCTCCCCTTCCCCACCCAGATCCTCTCTTTTTCATTCCTCTTCCTCTCCCATTGCTCCTATGCCTTCTCCTTCTTCAGCTTCTGTGTATATATATATATATTTTTTTTTTAATTTTTTTTTTATTATTGTTGGTGAAGGTATAAACAATTAGCTAAATTGCCCTTTGATATTTATGGAGACACAGATGTTACCATTTTCCCATCTCAATCCCAATTAATTTTAGGGTTAACCAGGGTTTGAGTAGAAAGATATTATGAACTCAAGAATTTTCATATCAGCTTTCATATTGCCTCATTGCTTGTAGTGACTGAGCTGAAGATTTTCTTATAATAAAACTGACTGATTTTTAAGACCCATCACTTATACACACACTCACACACACCCTTCCCTACTTTTGTAAGAGTTGCCAGGTTGTTTGTTCAGAGTCACCACCTCCTTCCTATTGTAATTTCATCAGAACATTACCTAGAGATTTTTACAAATGACATCCGAAAAGAAATGTCCTTGATGATGATGAGTGGTCAAGAGAAAAATGACAAGGTGGTGAGGGGTTGTTTATTGATTCCTCCCAAGGCAGGCAGAGCCATTAAGAAATAGTTCCCATGGCATTTCTGGCCTGACCAGCAAGTTATATAAGGCATGGGACAATGCCTCTTCTTGTGAAGTGCCTGCCTCAATTCCCATGAACTGAAGCTGTAACTCTCAGAGAGGTCAGCCAGAGCTTGTTCGGCAGAGCTTCTGCCTTTCTCTGAACTGTGTGTTTTGCAATGAAGGTTTTCCTTGCATGACCTTTTTTCAACGTCTTTCTCCTCTTTTTGCCATACTGGAAAACACTTACATTCTCTGGTTAGTTGTGTATTCATTTTTCCTCTCTCTTTGATAGTTCCCATACATCCTTCTACCAACTACTGTTACAAACTGAATTGTGTCGTCCCAAAATTTACATGTGGAAATCCTTACCCCTGATGTGATTGTATTTAGAGATAGGTTCTTAAAGCTGTTGATTAAAGTTAAATGAGGCCATAAGGCCTGGCCGGTTGGCTCAGCGGTAGAGCGTCGGCCTAGCGTGCGGAGGACCCGGGTTCGATTTCCGGCCAGGGCACACAGGAGAAGCGCCCATTTGCTTCTCCACCCCTCCGCCGCGCTTTCCTCTCTGTCTCTCTCTTCCCCTCCCGCAGCCAAGGCTCCATTGGAGCAAACATGGCCCGGGCGCTGGGGATGGCTCTGTGGCCGCTGCCTCAGGCACTAGAGTGGCTCTGGTCGCAACATGGCGACGCCCAGGATGGGCAGAGCATCGCCCCCTGGTGGGCAGAGCGTCGCCCCATGGTGGGCGTGCCGGGTGGATCCCGGTCGGGCGCATGCGGGAGTCTGTCTGACTGTCTCTCCCTGTTTCCAGCTTCAGAAAAATGAAAAAAAAAAAAAAAAAAAAAAAAAGAGGCCATAAGGGTAGAGCCCTGATCCACTAGGACTAGTGTCTTTATAAGAAGAGAAAGACATACACACACTGTCTGCAAGGATGTAGAGAAGAGGCCATGAGAGAACATAACAGAAAGGTGGCCAGTTACAAGGCAAGAAGAGAGGTCACTCTGGAAACAGAATTTTTTGGCACCTTGGTCTTGGACTTCTCGCCATCAGAACTGGGAAAGAATAAATTTCTGTTGTTTAAGCCACCCAGTCTGTGGAACTCTGTTATGGCAGCTCCAGATGGCTAAGGAACAACCTCACAAAAATTTCATTAGAACCTTCTGAAGGCACCATTTCTTCATATGTCTCACTCGCTTCGGAATAATAAAGAGCTATTAATATTTCTTCATGCCACATGCCTCTGTGTGTGCGTGTCCAGAAACAGTCACATATACACAGACTCAAATGAATTTGTTTTTACAACAATATCTAACACTACCTAAGCACTTACTACAGGGCACAAACAGACAAGAACTTCACATGCATTGCCTCATAATCCTCACAATAGGCCTGTGCCAAAGATGTTCTTATTTTGTTTTACTTAATCGACCTGTGAAAAGGTCAAGGAATGTTTCCCCTGTTAGGTTACCACAAACTCAGGCTGCTCGATTCCAGAGCACGTGTTTTTAACCACCTTATTACTTGCTTCTCATTTTCCTTTACACATCTTTTTCCTTTATATCTTGCAAAGTTCCAGTAAGAAAAAACATCTAAGGTAGTTGGTTTTCAAAGATATATAAAATGCAAAATAGCACATAGATAAAGACAAAGAAAAAATAAAGAGGAGATTGGGAATCTTGCATGATACCACTACACCAGCGGCACTGCTAAAGAGGAGACTGGAACTTGGATCTAGGAATAAAGAGAATAGACACTTGGGTTTAGCTTGATAATTTTTGGCAGCCAACATGGAAATGGAAATCTTGTCATCCTTACAACATACTGTGTCTTTAAGTTAAACATAACCAATTGCTCAGCAGACGCACAATTGCTCCGCTTTCTATTAAGCCCAGGCAAGAATTTCTCCTAAATGTGCCTGTCTGATAGAACAAACAAAATCATCAACATCCTGAGAGCAGACAAACTGATGAGTTCCCCAAGACCATGACAAAGATGCATGTATATATATACACACATGTAACAACATCCTCATATAATGCTTGTCTCACCAGTCATTTTTCCTCTTCCTTTGACCTAGTGACTCGGGGTCGAAATTTAGCAAAACTCAATAGCAACACTTTTTGAAAGGCCAAGGTTAAATTAAAGACAAAACAGAGAACTATGAAATTGGTGGAGGAAATAGGATGAAATCTGAAGATTGGAACCCAAGAGTGGATGATGAAATTAAGCTGATAGACCTCAATTAGCATTTTAAACATCTAAACAGGATAGAAAACTTTAGAGTGGCTTGCAAGTGGCAAAAGTGAATACTGTTTTATGAGATGTTCCAGTAAATGTATATTTGTAACTAAAACAATGTCTCTTGTGCCAAAAGGTCTCCCAGTTTGGTTACATTTACAAAACTGGATAGTGCTATTCTACATGTTCATATTTAGGCATTTTAATTATAAAAAAGATAAAGACGAGATCTTACAGCATGATCAGATCCAGCAAATATTCTTAGAAGATATAAGAATAAGAATCAAGGAATGTTGTTCTGGCAATTGCTGAAGAAAGGACTCTGGATTAAGAAGGAATTATTTTTTGAGTTGGACATGAGTGACATGGATAGGAACATAGGCCATATTGCTAAGGCATGGAACAGCACAAATAATGATAGCAAGCTTTGCAGTTAGTTACCATGACAACTTACTGAAATATGTCCAATATAAAGTCCTAGCACTTTAGGGTGAGAAAGAATGTTTTTTGAGAATCAAAGTATATCACTCTGTTTATTTAGCAAGCATTCTTTTAGAAGGCATTAAAAATTTTTGTATTAGACTTGGGTATTGAAAGTTGATATAATATGTACTTAATAAGAGAGAATTTTTCAATATTTAAATTTTTAATGTTTGTATTCATGCATGCATCTGATCTGGACAATAAATAAACAGTTGGCAGTTTCACTTCACATATTTGTTCATTTCTCTTTATTTTTAGTGTCTCTAAAGAATCTCTGTAAGATTTTTATCTGGGACAGTGAAAACACTTCTCATTCCCAGAGGTCATAATTCACAGGGTTAATTAACACCTATATAAAGACAACTGTCAAATGCAAATCTCTAGTCTAGACCTCTACTCTGAGCTACTAGACTTGTGCATTTATATGTCTACTTTAATATCTTAAAGATAACTCAAAATGAGCATGCCCTAAATCAAAATTATGAGCATTAGCTTAAAAGCCTGGTCTTACAATGCTGTATTTCTTATCCAATGCTTCATGAACAAAACCCCCAAAACAAGGAGTTACTTTTGACATCTCCGTTTCTCACATACCTTCCTCTCTCCATGTTGATTACATCACTAGGTTCTGTTGATTTCACATTCAAACATCTCTTTAAAAAAATTTTTTTTCTATTGATTTGAGAGACAGACAGACCAACAAAGAAAGAAGCATCAATTCACTGTTCCACTTAGTTATGTATTCATTAGTTGCTTCTTATAAGTGTCCTGATAGGGGATTGAACCCACGACCTCGGTGTGCTGGGACATGTTGTACTCACTCAGCAACCCAGCCAGGCCCAAACTTCTGTTGAATCCTCCATCTTCACCTTTACCAATGTCACAGTCCAAGCCCATCATTTCTCCTCTGGATCACTACAATAATCCCCTAAGGGATCCAGTCATATGTACTCTCATCTGTTTTCCATATATTTCCCAAACCATAGCCAGAATTATATTGTTGAAATTCAAATCTAATTATGACTTTACTCCCACACTCCTCCCCCCTCCATGCTTAAATCATTTCCCTGGTTTCCTGATATACTTAGGATAAAAATGAAACTTTCATACAGTGTATCAGTTACAAGACACACTCAAAGTGTTTAACTGAAAATAGTTTACCGGAGGAACTGTTGCACAGGTTGGGGAAGATTTAAGGGAATCAACAAGGAATAGTGGGGCAGCCAATGTCCACCAACTGTGGGATTCCACTACCATCCCTAGGGCAAAAGCGGGAAGGAGCTGGAGCCCTGGAAAGGGCTCTAATCATAACAGCCTGTGGGTGCTGCCAGTCGCAGTAGCAGGAGCACCCAGGAAGAAGTGTCCTGACTGCTGGCTCTCCTCTGCTGCCTTGCAGTCTCCTCCTGGTACGTCTTGCTGGTGACATGAAACTGGAAGTCAGAGGGCGGAGGAGCCCAGGTGATCCAGACACAGGGGTGAGCCTTCCAGAACGCAGAGCAAGGGAAAGAAAAACAGAAAACTGATCTGGGTATAATTGTAGGACAGAATTGTTTCCTGGGCAACACTAGGAAAATAAAATTAGGCTAAATCATTTGAAATTGATTTCAAAAATTTTTGAAAACTCTGGTGAGAAATCACTGTTCCCAACCTTGTTCCTTAGACAACAGACTTATTAAGTTGCTTTGGAGGACCTAGACATGATTGGTCTTTTTATGCTTGCCTTAGACAGAACCCGAGAGATTGGGCATTGCTGAAAGAAGCAGGAGATAGGGATAATTATTTTGTGTGGAAACACATAGCTTTCAGGCTGGTAGAGCAGTGAGGTGGCTTATTAATCAGATGACTAGCAAGACACTTTGTTGAGCAATCGCCACCCTCCTCCTTGTGGCTTTTCTCCCTTACTGGGTCCTACTGGTCAACAGTGGACTAATGAAGTTGGAAGCACTGACCTTCTCAGTGTTTCCTCTATTGCCTGGAAGCCAGGGCCAGTTCTCACTGTAAGACAACTTCGCAAGATACTGGTTGATATCCTTGCTTACTGCACCTCTGAGAATCTTTTAATCTGACACATTTTACAGAAATTCATTCATCACACATTTTTGGAGGATTTGCTATGTTCCAGGCACTATAATAGATGCTTGAGGGTATGAAATTAAATGACCCAAAGTCTTTGACTTTTATTTTTCTATGAACTTAGAGAGAAATGCTCACATTTTTAAATTATTTAATTGGAAAGCCTCATATGTTTATATTTTGCTTGCTTCCTTTGGCTGTTTTTTTACTGTTTTCTGCAACACTACAGCCATCCTGTCTGTGGCTGGAATCTGTGGAAAGTAACAACACAAGCAGCTGGCATAACTGTGACAAGTTTCCAGGGCAAACTTGTGGTTTGGAGGGCATCTGCGTTCTATGTGAGCTGGAGATGGGCCGTTTATTTCCCTGTCTGTGGAGGCAGACAGTCGCAACAATGGAAATTATTGACTCTAGGAATCTTGACTACTTCTTATGCCACTTTCAGACTATTGAATTCATTTAGTCAGGGTGAGTAGGCCCTGGCCAGACCATCCACTGGTGGACAGCATCTTTTATTTCCTTTATATCTTCCCACAAAAGGAAGTAAAATAGTTTTCATGTAATTGAATTACAATAAATATTTCTGTATACATTCTTCATAGTGTTTTCACCCATCCTCATGTCTGATACCATGGAAATAAGTTTCAATGTTCTGTTCCCTGAGCAAGGGAACTCAAGTTTTATAAAAGTGTATGTTATTAGAGACTGCATACACTGACACTGAGCATTCTCAACCAGGGAAGGAGGGTCAAGAAGGTATTAAGGGTACCGGAAACTTAGTCGACTGGAATGGGGGTGAAGCAGTTGCTTCATGAAACCATAGTTCTTTTGTTGTTGTTTTGTTTTGGTGTAGAGAAGTTACTCATCTTCTTTAACTAGAGAAGGCAGAGCTGAAAAGCAAACAACGAGACAAGAGCAAGGCTCTAAAAACAAAACCTTGTAATGATGGAATTCTGAACAGAATTGGTCACATTTCACAAAGAGTCAGAGACTTCTTTGGAACAGACTATTCCTGGGGGTTATATATGCAAATGGAGAGAAAAGACTCTTTCTGTAATGAAGTTTGAACTCCAATGAGCATGTAATTTTAACAATGGACAAAGTTGCATCTTTGCAGATTATGTTTACTTAATTAGGAGCTAGAGAGGAAACACGGCATAATGGTAAAGAGGTCCTAGCTTTGTTTTTTATGACAGAGAAAGAGAGAGAGAGAGACAGAGATAGGGACAGATAGGAATAAACAGGAAGAGAGAGAGATGAGAAGCATTAATTCTTCATTGCGACTCCTTAGTGGTTCATTAATTGCTTTCTCATATGTACCTTGACCAGGGGGCTCCACGTAGAGAAAGTGACCCCTTGTTTAAGCCAGTGACCTTGGGCTCAAGCCAGCAATTATGTGTATCATGTATATGATCCCATGCTCAAGCTGGTGAGCCGGTGCTCAAACCGGCAACCTCAGGGTTCAAACCTGGTTCTCCGCGTCCCAGTCTGACGCTCTATCCACTGTGTCACTACCTGATCAGCCTCTACTTCTTACTCTAGAAAGATTTCTTACTGTATTATTAAACATTGTAACTTTAAAAATATTTTTTACCTTCTCTGTGCTTCATTTTTTCATTTAAAAATTTGTCTTTATAAAAAACAACTTGTAGACATAGATAACAGTATGGAGAATGGGGGTTGGGGAGGTGGAAGAGGGTAAAGGGAGCATAAATGGTGATAGAAGGAGACTTGACTTGGGGTGGTAAACACACAATGCAGTGTACAGATGATGTATTATATAGTAGAATTGTACCCCTGAAGCCTATATACTTTTACTAATCAATGTCACTCCAATAAAGTTAATAAATTTTTTTTAAAAAAAGAGTACATGACTCAGGCTTGAAAGAAATAAATAATTTAAATCACATAGAACATGGCTCATAAGAAACACTCTAAATGTCGGTGCATTGTTACTGTATGTAGACATCTCTCTTCTTCATTTAGATTTAGGCTCTCTCTAAATTGATGATAAATTATTGCTTTTCCCTGGGAAGGTTTTTATTTTTGTTCAGGTAACTACTAAGAGAATATTGTGAAGAAAACTATGGAGCCCACTGGACAAGAAGAGGTGAACTGCTGAGTGAGCTATGTGCCCATAAGGAGGAGAAGTCAGGGAATAGCCCAGAGTTGCTCAGGGCTGACATCGTAGCCATGTGGCAACTTCCGTTACTCCAGATCCTCTATGCAGAAAACATGTCACTGGGCCTCTGAGGGAAAGGTATGCTTTGGTCTCTGCTTAGAGTATGCAGAAAAGAATGTTCCACAGCACTGTTGCCATCTTTTCTTTGCTTCCAGAAAGATTGAGACAGAAGTCAGGCCAGAATAAAATTATGCTCTTTAATTCTGTCATTGGAGATTAAGTTGATGATGACTAATCATCTGTCTTCCTCTCTGTTTCCAAACGAAATGAAAAGATTTTGAAATTACCCAAGAGAGGTCTAGGGGTGCTCCATACTCATGTAATGATGAACATATCTAGATTTTGCTGCTCAGACCAGAAATGAGGAGCTTGTCTGGTATGTAAAAATATATTTGTGAACTCTTGAGGGAATGCTGAGGCCAAATAGATTCTTGGCTTGTCACCTAATTCTTTTGATTGAAAACTTACACTACATCCTTTTATTTGACAAAGGTTCTGTGTTTCTGAGTGTATATTATACTTATAAATTTATTCACTCCCCCCCCCCATAAGTATAGTCAATGGACTGGTGTTTGACTGAAAAGAAAAGATTTCTGGAGCCTATAAAAACAGTTCTTAAAAGTTCTGCCATCTGTTTCTGAATCACTCAGAAAACCAACTGAAAAATTGCACTTTTCTCATAAAACTGCAAACACAGCAGCAGCTCTACTTTAGAGGTGGCATGGCCTGTTTGATCACATGGATGTCTTAAACAGTTTGCAGAACTCTGGGCTTCCAATCTCAGCTCGGATTCTGATTAATAATGAACAAGTGATACAATTTAGTGCCATTTTGTCACTTGTACTTTGATGAGTTTAGTCCTCCTAGGTGTGCCTCAGGGACATTTAGAAACATGCTGACATTGTCAAGGAGCTTTGGGTTGCTGTAGAGCAGTGGTTGTCAACCTGGTCCCTCCCGCCCACTAGTGGGCGTTCCAGCTTTCATGGTGGGCGGTAGCGGAGCAACCAAAGTATAAATAAAAGGATAGATTTAACTATAGTAAGTTGTTTTATAAAGATTTATTCTGCCAAACTTAGTGAAAATCCAACATAAAGTACTTGGTAAGTAATTATTATTATATGCTTTAACTTACTATAACTCTGCTTTATAAATTTTATACAGTAAAGTTACCTCCCTACTTTATAAATCACCATTACTGTGGAACTGGTGGGCAGTTAGAAAATTTTACTACTAACAGAGATACAAAAGTGGTTGGTGGGTATAAAAAGGTTGGCTACCCCTGCTGTAGAGTCTTCTCAAAGAATGTGATCTGTCAGGCCTCTTCTGCTTTTGCTTCACTTTGTGACTTCTTGTAGTGTTTTCTCCATGTTAGTTAAGTTCTTTTATGTTTTATTAGCAATTCATCATTTGAAGGTAAATATCTCTCTAAGATCCAGACAGAAAATAGTATGTTGTTTTGAGTCATCTAGATCTCTGAGCTTTCTAACTCAGACAACATTCTCCTTTCCATAATTTCTGAGCACCTTTCTTTGTGTGTGAGCTTTTGCAAATGATGCTTGACAAATCCTGTCCCATAACTTCTAACTATTAAAATGTCCTTTTGGTGAGTCATGTTTGGGTTTTTTTAAACTTTACTTTGGGAATGTTAAATTTATGTTCAATACCCTAGAAAAAATAAAGATTTTCACAATTTAAAAATAAGGCTTGCCTCATGCAGAGGGCAAAAGTTAATACCACAGAGATGCCTCGGAGGCCTGCTACATTGATGGGTCTGGATAGGATCTGAGAAAGTTTGCAGCACTGTAAAAAGTTTATGAATTGTTTGGTCTGTACTTCACCAGAGTCATTCAGATTTGTCTACTTGCAAGAAAAGAAATTGACCTGACTAGCTTAAAAAAAAAAAAAGGAAGAAATTAAGTGGAACGAAACTGAAGAATCACAAAAATATAAAGGATTAGTTAAAAACAAAAAACATGGGAGAAGAAGGTATGAAGGCAGCTTCAGGATCTTGACAGCTGAGCCCATGGATTTTTTCTCCAAGGAGCTCTTGAATATGCTGAGCTTCATAGAGCCTCAGCCTTTGCATTTCTGTCCTTTAAACCCCATGTTCCTGGGACTGAGTATCTCACTATCCCAACTAGTCAGGTGATGAGTCCTATAGCACTTATGGCAAGGTCCTAGAATACTGACTTTGTGTTTGCAACCCCACCAAAAAAGTGATTTTGCATGACTTTGAGCCTTGAAAGAAGCAGGTATCACAACAGCATGAGACATGCTTCCCCATACAGCTGTAAAGGATAAAGGGGAGGGGCAGAGGACACCATAATGCAAGAGTAATCCCTGGGAGGGAGAGAAGGAAGGAAGTAATGCTGGGTTGGCAGACTCTAAGACTGCCAATTAAGAAATGTTTGGCTAGGCCAATGGGAGTTCTTGAGCCAAAGTCATGAATCAAAAAATTCTTGCAATGTTGCGAGAAGTAGCCTGCCTTACTTTCCCCGCCATACTCTGTACTTGATGAAAGCAGCTGTTGGGAATGATGGCGTTGGGTACAATGGATTCAGAGTTTGGCAGCGGGGGCCACCCATCAGTTACAGTCCTCACAGTAAATCTGAGCAGTGCATTTTCACTACTGCCTCAAAGCTGTTCCTTGTAAGACAGCATCACAGAGAACGGTGAGGTCACTCCAAGAACTGTCCTCCGCATTAACCTTTGGAGACAAACCAGTGAGAATTGAGCAATGTGTGTGCTTGAAGTTCTATTGGCACCAAGCCATGATTCTGATCACACCTGGTAAGTCCTGCATTCTTACAGTATCCATTCATCTGCATTATCTTGTTTTGCCACATTCTAGTTTAAGATCCTACACAGGCAAAATAGAGTTGAATCAAAAGTTGTCTGCAGTATCACAGGAAAGCCATTCTTTGGGTAACGATACCTACAGTGAATAGTCTTATGTTGTTCGACTTCCATAATTGCTCCCACTCCCTGATTTTCTCTTGTTTACTGGGAACGACATCTCTAGAGTTACATTTCAGCTGCTACTTCAACAGGCAGAGCATGACTTCAGTGGCAGAAACACCATCACTCGCAGGGAAGATGGGAGGAGGAAGTATCAGGAAAAGGGCACATTGATGGGAGAAAAGGCCTTTCTGGGCAACATGCTGGGGAGTCCCCCTCCCCTGACATACATACTTTATCCTGCCTTTCCCACTAACAAAGCCTCAGGATTCATTTAAATTAGTCGTAACTTTGTTCTCTCCCTCACTGTTCACTAAAAGAGCCAAGCAAGGTGCACTTCTGCGGACTGTAGACTCACGGCCCGAAGGGTAAGGTAAAGGTGCTGAAACCACTCTGCACCTGTGCCTTCCACACCACACACACTCACCCCTCTGTGCCTTCCACACCACACACACTCACCCCTCTGTGCCTTCCACACCACACACACTCACCCCTCTGTGCCTTCCACACCACACACACTCACCCCTCTAGGTGCACCCCATCTGCTTTATTCTGGAATGTTTTTATTTGCAACTTCCAGTTTCTCTTTTATGAACATGTAAGAGTGAAAAGGTTTAGTAAGTGCTACTTAATTGAATGATTCTTCTTTAAGGCCTTAAAAGTTTTATTTTCAGATGTCTGTGGAATTATGTATAAGAGCAACAAGGGTGCCAATAGAATTTTTATTTGACTATATTAGTTATGGTAAATGACACAAGCTTCTGCAATAAATAACCCCCAGGTCTCAGCAACTTAACATCCAATGTGGATGTTCTAACTGGGCATCTCTGCACCGTCTCTTCCCCAGCAGTGACTCATGACTCAGGCCCCTTCCATGTCACGGCTCCACCGTATGCCAGTTTCAGGATCACCTAGCACCTTTCAGCAGCATATAGGAGGAAGGTAATAAGAGCGGAAGATTAACCAAGGGATATTTTTTTAAGTTATGCTTTGCAAAATGTAGTTTACATCATTTGTGCAAATATTCCATTCATAGCCTATTATATGACCACATCGAACTGCAAGTCCTACTGGGAAACATAACTTTGTGAATACTACAGTCTTCCACCAGACTGACTAATAGTAACTTGGAGATAAACTACTGCATGTCCTAGAATAACAGGCCTCCTCCTCAAACAAAAAACAACAAATAGTTATTTTCCTTACCTCCTTTACACCCATGTGTCATCTACGAACAGTACTGATATTATTAAGCTCCTACTCTGTTTCAGACAGTATGCTAGGTGATGTAGTTATAAAATAAGATGTGATCTGTGTCTTCAAGGAGCTTATGGTCAGGTAGAAGGGAGGGAAAATACAATCAACAATTATAATGAAAACAGTGCTCTGATGCGTCCAGGATTCTACTCTCAGTAAGAATAAAGACCTTTAACTGGGCTTGGGGCGTCAGAAAGGAGTTGCAAGAAGATGTGATCTGTGTCTTCAAGGAGCTTATGGTCAGGTAGAAGGGAGGGAAAATACAATCAACAATTATAATGAAAACAGTGCTCTGATGCGTCCAGGATTCTACTCTCAGTAAGAATGAAGACCTTTAACTGGGCTTGGGGCGTCAGAAAGGAGTTGCAAGAAGAGGTGAGGTTTTAAGTTAGTTTTAGAATAAAGAAGAGGAGAGGGCAATTCAGGGAGAAAGAACACTGTACATAAAAGGAGAGAATATGTTAAACTTAATGATATGTGAATACTTTCAGGACTGTGGTATGACTGAAAAGATAAAGATATTGATCAGATCATGAAGAACTTTTAAGACTGAGCTATGGACGTTAATACATGTGGCAACGCATTGAAGAATTTTAGCATGGAGTAATATGGCTAAAATTTCAACTAGTGACTATTTTGTATAAAAAATTATAGATTATCATATGGATTTTAGCAGTGTTGTCTTATGTGTACTGAAAATGATGCTCCTGTTAACCACTTGAAAATATGTTCATGTAGTCATAATTCTCAGTGCACTACAGACTTGTAAATACTTTTTTTTGTTTATTTTCAAAAATGATTGCTTTTTTTGAGAGAGAGAGACAGAGACAGAGAGAGAGAGAGAGAGAGACAGGAACATCAAGCTGTTCCTGTATGTACCCCAGACAGGGGAATCGAACTGGCACCTTCCACGCTCCTGGACAACACTCCAACCAACCAACCAACCAACCAACCAACCAACCAACCAACCAACCCACCAACCCACCAACCAACCAACCAACCAACCAACCAACCAACCAACCAACCAACTGAGCTAGCTGGCCACAGCTTGAGATTTTTTGTTTGTCTGTTTTGTTTTGTTTTAGAGACAAGACGGGTGGGGACAGGAAGCGTTCATTTGTTGTTCCATGCAGGTGTACATGCATTGGTTGCTTCCCATGTGTGCCCAGACTGGGAATTGAAACTGCAACCTTGTTGTTTCGGAAAGATGCTCTTAACCAACTGAGCTAACTGACCAGAGCCCATGGTTGCTTTTTAAAAAATTCTGTCTTTGCATTTCAGACTTACCCTCAGCTGCTTAGTGTCTATAAAAGAACCTCTCTATTTTAGGATGCTGTGTGCCAAGTTGGCATATCTCCCATTTAGTAAGTGTGTAAATGTGTGTACTAAGGACCTCTTTTGTGCTAGGCACTTGGTGGGAACTGAGTGGTGCTGTAAAGAAAAAAAACAGTGGTATGGTGGGGAAAGTTCCATTCTATCATTAATAATGGGAAAGTGGAACTCAGAGAAACTTAGGTAACCTCTCAGAAACTCAGTGTTTTCATCTACAAAATGGAGAAAATAATATCTGCTTCAGAATGTTGTTGTCAGGGTTCAATAAGAAAATATCTGTACAACACTTAGTACTTGGAAAATGGGGAAGGGGCACATGACATAGTCTCTTCGCCTATGACAAACATCACTAATTGATCACGACACAATTCCCTGCTGAGTCCAAACACAGCTTGGGGTAATACATGAAAGTAATTTTATTATAAGACAGCTTCAGAGTCACGCTGCACGAACCATCAGAAATAGCAAGAATTTCAGAGGCAATAAACGACTTTATATACAATAATCAGAAAAGGAAGTCTTCGTGAAGGAAGGACAGGAGTGAGCCCACGAGATATTAGTAAAGTCTATTTGAATTCCACATTCAGATCACACTTCCAAAGCTTGGCTCGGATGCAAACTTAGAATGTTTCCTCCATCTTCCTTGCATTCGTTTTGCTCTCCACTACTTGTCATATAGAAAGTGTTAGTCATTCTTCATTTTGAACTAGCCTAATAGAATGATCTAGTACTACAATAAATATCAGTTGAGGTATGACTCTAAGATCCCTCTTCAAACTACTTATAGAAATTCACTTATTTTCTAGGGTAATGATAGCAAAAAAAAAAAAAGAAAGAAAGAAAAAGAAATCCTTAGAAGTCACAGTTTAGCCTTTGGTAATGGCTGCCTGGAAGGCTGTGTTGAGGAGTTCGGTTCAGGATCATTTAGGGATGTTTGATATGAACAAGAAATAGAGTAGAAGAATACATGTGGTAGTTAGTTATTTGTCTGTAGGGATGTTAGAGGACATCTAAACAAGCTCTTCAATTTTTTATAAAGAAACTGAGATCCAGAGAAATTTCCTCTTGATAGACAAATTTCTAGGGACAGAATTGGATTAGAATCCCAAAGCCCTGATTCCAATGATCCAAATCCTGTTTTCTTTTGCATATCTTATTGAACAAGTGTACCCTACAGATATATTTCATGAGTAGGTCCTGAAGTTGATTCTATGTTTTCTATTTTTATTTTATTCCTCTGTTTTATCGAGGCATTTACTTTTATGAAAATTTAAGCATTTAAAGTATGTATACAGTTCGAGCCTGACCAGGTGGTAGCACAGTGAATAGAATGTCAACCTGGGATGCTGAGGATCCAAGTTCGAAACCCTGAGGTTGCCGGCTTAAGCACAGGATCATAGACACGACCCCATGGTCACTGGCTTGAGCCAAGGTCACTACCTTGAACAAGGGGTCACAGGCTCAGCTAAGCCTCCCCCCTCACCATCAAAGCGCATAAAAGAAAGCAATCAATGAACAACTAAAGTGATGTAAGTATGAGTTGATGTTTCTCATCTCTCTTCCTTTCTGTTTGCTTGTCCCTGTCTGTTCCTCTCTCTCGCTAAAAAAAAGAAAGAAAAAGTATATAGTTTGAAGAGTTTCGTGATTGTGTGTGGTCTTATAACCACATTCAGTCAAAATGTAGACCATTTCCATCACCCGAGAAAGCATCTTTTTCCATCACATTGATTCCTCGTTTTGAGCCCCATCACCAAGGTAACCACTGATCTGCTCTCTGTCACTATAGTTTTGCCTTTTATAGAATTCATATAAATTGAATCATACAGTATGCAGGCTTTTGTATTAAAAAGTCGTTCACATAACCAAAGGCCCTTAAGATTTCAATCATTTTGTTACCTGTCAGTATTTTACTCTTTTTACTAATGAGTAGTATTTCATATACACCACAATTTGTTTACTCATTGAGCAGTAGATGGAAATTTAGGTTGTTTTTAGCTTTTGATTATTATGAGTATGGCTGCTGTAAACATTTATGCACACATTATTGTGTGGACATATTTTTTATTTATCTTGGGTAAATACTTAGGAGTAGGATATGTTTAATTTTATTTTAAAAATGGCCAAACTTTTCCAAAGTGGCTGTATCATTATTGCATTTTCACCAGCAATACATGACAGTTCAAGCTGATATTGTTAATCTTTGAAATTTAAGTCATTCTACTAGTTTCTTGTGATTATTTGTTTGTTTGTTTGTTTGTTTAGTGACAGCTAGAGAAAGAGAGAGAGGGAGAGAGACAAAGACAGATAGAAAGGGAGAGAGATGAGAAGCATCAATTCATAGTTGAAAACCATAGATGTTCATTGATTGCTTTCCCATATGTGCCTTGACCAAGGGCTCCATCCGAGCCAGTAACCCCTTGCTCAAGCCAGTGACCTTGGGCTCAAGCCAGTGACTTTGGGCTCAAACTAGTGTCCATGAAGGTCATGTCTATGATCCCATGCTCAAGCTGGAGACCCTGCGCTAACCCGGTGACCTTGAGGTTTTGAAAGTGGGTCCTCAGTGTCCCAGGCAGATGCTATATCCATCGTGCCACATCCTGATCAAGTTATCATGGTGGTTTTAATTTATATATTTCTCTGATGACTCAAAATGTTCAGCGTCTTTTCACTTGCACTTTTGCTCTATGTATCTATCTATTATCTATATATCTATCTATCTATCTATCTATCTATCTATCTATCTATCTATCTATCATCTATCTATCTAATTGTTTTTTCCCCTTTTTTTTTCAGTGAGAGGAGGGGAGGCAGAGACAGACTCCTACATGGGCCCTGACCAGGATCCACCCAGCAAGCCCTCTAGGAGGCAATGCTCTCTGATCATCTGGGGTATTGCTTTGTTGCTCCACAAGGGAGCTCTTCTTAGCACCTGAGGCAGAGGCCATGGAGCCATCCTCAGTGCCTGGGGCCAACTCACTCTGATTGAGCCATGGCTGTAGGAAGGGGAGAGAGAGAGAAAGATAAAGAGAGAAAGAGAAGCGAGAGGAGGAGGGGTGGAGAAGCAGATGGGCACTTCTCCTGTGTGCCCTGACTGGGAATCAAACCCAGGACATCCACATGTTGGGCCGCATTCTAACACTGAGCAAAACGGCCAAGGCTAATATTTTCTTATAAAGTGCCTATTCAAATATTTTGCCCACTTTTTATTTTGTTGTAAGAGTTCCTTATATACTAGATACAAGCCCTAAGATTTGCAAATCTTTTCTCGTCTGTGATTTGCTTTTGAGTTACTTTAAGTGCACTTTTCAACAGGAAACATTTTAAAAAATTCTTTAAGTCCATTTCACCTAATTTTCTTCTCTTTTCATGCTGTTCTTTTTTTTTTTTTTTTTTTTTTTTTTGCTTAAAACATCTTTTTTTAATTCAATTTCACAAAAAGATGTTTTATTTTTTTAGAAGTTGTATAACTTTAAGCACTTTCATTACATCTGTGACTCATTTTGAGTTAGTTTCGTGTTTGTTGTGAGGTAAAAGTTAAGATTCTGTTCTGTGTACACAGACATCCATTTGCTTCAGCAGTATTAGTTGAAACAACCATATATATTTTTTCCACTTAATTACTCTGACATTTTGGTAATAAATTAATTGACCTTAGAAGTATAGAGTATTCCTCTCTATGCTATTCCAATGATGTTATATATCTACCCTATGCCAATATCACTCCTATAAATGACTGCAGCTTTTAAGTAAGTCTTGAAATCAGATGACATAAGTCCTTCAAGCATTGTAAGTTCTTAAAATTGCTTTAGGTATTCTAGGTCCATTGCTTTTCCATATAAAATTTAAAAGCAGCTTATTAGTGTATTGTAATAACTGTGTGTGGTGCCAGGTGGGTATTTAAAATATTGAGGAACCACTATGTAAAGAATAATATTGTCTAACTGCGACGCTGTACTCCTGAAACTAAGACAATATAATATTACATGTAAATTGTAATTCAAAAATAAAATCTAAATATAATGCATGCAAAAAGTATGGTAGGATTTTCAAAGGGATTGCATTGACTCTATAGATAATTTGGGAAAGAATTAAAATCTTGACAATATTAAATTTTCTAATTATTGAATACTGAATAGTTTATCATTAACTTAGATCTTCTTTAATTTCCCTCAAAATGTTTAGAAATTTTTAGTGTATTGGTCTAACACTTTTGGTTGAATTTATTCCCAAGTATTTTAGTTTTTGATGCTTATAAAAATTGGGTTTGCCTGACCTGTGGTGGCGCAGTGGATAAAGCGTCGACCTGGAAATGCTGAGGTCGCCGGTTCAAAACCCTGGGCTTGCCTGGTTAAGGCACATATGGGAGTTGATGCTTCCAGCTCCTCCCCCTTCTCTCTCTCTGTCTCTCTCTCCTCTCTCTCTCTCTCTCTAAAAAAAAAAAAAAGACAAAAATTGGGTTTTTTTTCTCTGTATTGTACTTTTGGATTATTAGAATTTTTAAGAACTTCATTTCAATGGTCATATTGGCTTTTTATCAATATTTCTTTGCATTTTTTGGCTATTCTGAAGGTTATATATTTACCTTTTCACAGACCAAGTTACAATTAATGTTATACCACTAAAATATAGAGCCCTTCTAACCCTTAGTTGCATATCTTCTACTTGTCCTTATGCTGCATCTATATCCACTATCAACAACACAAGAAAATGTTACAATTTTGGCTATAAACACTGGGCAGTAAAGAATTAATCTTACTCAAAGAGAGGCCTAGCTTTGCGCTTGACTCCTGTAAGGTGATTAAGCCCATGGAATATCCTGCCTGATATGAATGTCTGTTTACCTGGGGGCTTTGAGCCAAACCAGATAGTGACAATATGATTTATGACAGGACCTCGGGAAGGGCTGGAAATAAAGGTCAAGCATGCACATGGTTTACCATACCTATGCAGCAGAGCCATAATAACATATTTGGATATCAAGGCTCAACTGAGTTTTCCAGTTAGAAATATAGTACTTCACGTGTATGGTCACACAACATTTCTGGGATGAGTTTCCATGACTCCAAAAGTACAACTGGAAGCTCTGCCCATGGAACTCTCCTGGATTCTGCCATGTGTCTCTTTTCTTGACTGATTTTAATCTGTATTCTTTCACTGAAATGAACCATTACCATGAGCATAATACTTTCCAGTGACTTCTGAGAATCCTAATGAGTTATGAAATTTTAGGGTGATCTTGGAGACCCTATACCTTCAGTAAGCATCAGAGCAAGGTCTTATGGGCTGCCCTCTTAACTGTTAAAAACATATATTTTGCATAGAAATTAATTGAAGAAAAAGTAAAAAAATACAACTTTCTATTTACCTAGATATTTTCATTTCTGACATTATTCCTTTTGAGGATTTGTATTTCCATTTGGAATCATTTCCCTCCAGCTTCATAACTTTCTTTGGAATTAATTTTATTTTTTAGTAGTGCAGGCCTAGTTTTAATGTATTCTCTTAGTTTTCCTTTATGTGATAATATCTTTATTTTTTTAAGTGAGAGAGACAGAGAGAGAGAGAGAGAGAGAGAGAGACGGAAAGAGGGACAGATAAGAACAGAGAGGAAGGGAGAGAGATGAGGAGCATCAATTCCTTGTTGTGGCACTTTAGTTGTTCATTGATTGCTTTCTCATATGTGCCTTGACTGGGGAACTACAGAAGTTTCCCCTTGCTCAAGCCAGCAAACTTGGGGTCAAGCCAGCAACCTTAGGCTCAAGCCAGCAACCTTTGGGCTCAAGCTAGCAACCATGGGGTCATGTCTCTAATCCCATGCTCAAACCAGCAACCCTGTGCTCAAGCCAGTGAGGCCATGCTCAAGCCGAATGAGCCAGTCCTTAAACTGGGGACCTCGGGATTTCAAACCTGGGTCTTCTGCATTCCAGGTCAATGCTCTATCCACTGTGCCCACCGCCTGGTCAGGCTTTGTGATAGTATCTTTATTTTACCTTCACTCTTGAAGAATTATTTTCATCAACTATAGAACTGTAGGTTGATAGTGGTATCTATTTTTATTCTTTCAGAAATTTACAGATTTGTTTTTTGACTGTTTTCTAGTCTCCATCATTTTTTATAAGAAGCAACTTGTTAATCAAATGATTGTTATCTGTGTACTCTGTCACTTTTGCTGTTTTCAAGTCTCACTTTTAATATTCAAGTTTGAATAGTTTAATTATGATGTTCCAAAACAAAACCTTCTCATGTTTGTACTGCTTGATGTTTCTTGAGCATATAACTGTAAATATATGTTTTATCAAATTTAGGGAAAATGAGCCATTGTTTTTCAATTTTTTCTTGCACAGTTCTCTCCCTTCCTTATGGGATTCCAACCACATGTATATTAGAGTAGACCATTTAATATCACCTATCAGGTTCTTGGAGTTCTGTTCATTTTTAAATCTATTTTTTCTTTCTGAGACCCACTTTGGATAATTTCTGTTGATCTTCCTTCAGGTTCACTTTCCCTTTTTTTTCCTGATATTGTCACTCAGCTCTGAAGTCCATCTGGTAAGTTTTTATTTCATATTTAAAATTTTTAAGTTTTAGAATTTCCATTTGGTTATTTTTCCTTGATGCAACTTCTAAAATTTTCTGTATTATGAACTGCTTTTCAACTTCATCATAAAGAAATATAATAGCTGCTTTAAAATCTTCCTCTGCTAAGTTCAACATTTGGGCTATTTTAAAAGTAATATTCTTAAAGTTTTGATAATTTTTTTTTTAGTTTAAATAAATTGAAGAAATATTTTTACTAATTTACCATTAACACTTTACCTTTGAACAAATAAAAATGAAAAAGTCTAGCTCTTAAAAAAATTATATTATGGACCTGGCCAATTACTCATGCATAGAGCATTGGCCTGGTGTATGGACGTCCCAGGTTTGGTTCCCAGTCAGGGCACACAGGAGAAGCGACCATCTGCTTTTCCCATGCATTCTCCCCCAACTCTTCCTCTTCCCCTCTTGCAGCCAGTAGCTCAGTTGGTTTGAGCTTGGCCCCGGGCACTGAGAATAGCTCCTTTGGAATGTGTCAACTCAGGCACTAAAAATAGCTCAGTACTAGAGTATTGGTCCTTGATGGGGTTGCTAGGTGGATCTCGATGTGAGAGTCTGCATTATTATCTCCCCTCCTCTCACCTAAAAACAATTACATTCTATTTTTCTGGGTTTTCATTTGTCTAGCAATGTTCATGATGTCCAGTACATTATGAGTGTTAAGTTGTGAAGACTAGTTTTTGATACCTTTCTCTGATAAAAGTTGTTTATTTTGTTTTGGCTAGTAATTCTCTTGGTTTGTACTACAACTGAAAACTCAATTTCTTGTGTAGCAGGTCCAAACTCAGTTCATATTTTTTGTCTTAGCAAAGCTGTCTTGAGTCTGTTCTGCACAGGAGTGGTGTAAGAGTTATTGAGAGTAAGAGCAGATAGAATTTGTAGAGTCCCTATCTGACCACTTTTCTTATAAGGATCCCCCTTCTCTTCTAGGTGACTGGTTTCCTTGAGTTTAATCATTTGAGTCTCCAGGACAAAAAGTGTGCAGTATTTCCACCAGTGCCCTCACTGTGACTGTATCTCTACCCCAACTATACCTGATCCCAGGCTGAAAGGAGAATAATGACAACTCACTCTATACAACTTCTTTCCTATGATCATCAAGTCCCCACCAGGGTCCGTTTGTAGCACTCACTTCCCAGTGTCTTCAGCTAGTGACTTTTTATATTATGTCCAGAGTTCATCACTACTACCTTGCAGGAAGATCTGTATCTTATGCAACAAATACCCTATATTTTATTTATAACCAGTTTTTCACTAGCAAATTGGGATTTTGCCTGTGTAGGTAGCATCTCATGGTTGCCTGCAGGGATCTCAGCTTCACGGGTATTGATTACTCTTAAGTAAGTGACAATGAGGATTTCCATTTAAATTCTTTTATAAAATTCAGTGCAAGTTGGTGCAAAATACATTCCCACATATAAAATAATAGTACATTAGCTATGACTTACATTTAGACTGTAACTGCCTGACCTGTGGTGGCGCAGTGGATAAAGCATTGACCTGGAATGCTGAGGTTGCCGGTTCAAAACCCTGGGCTTGCCCGGTCAAGGCACATATGGGAGTTGAAGTTTCCTGCTCCTCCCTCCCTTCTCTCTCTCTCTCTCCCCCCTCTAAAATGAATAAATAAAAATAATTAAAAATAAATAAATAGACTGTAACTAAAATTAATTTATACCTTGTGAAATAAATGGAGCCTAAGGAATAAGTCTGCTTGTTGTTGACATCTATTTAATTTTTAAGAGAATAATATTCATATACAAACAATACCTGAAAATCACTTTCATAAGACTTTCAAAGTGTAATATTATTACTAGGTACATCAGTGCCTTAGGCCTATCTTACCCTGTATTTTTTTCATTTATCTCACTTTAATACATTAAATTGTGAGATAATATGTTACAAAGTAACAGATACCTGAAATACTTTCTATGAACGTCTCCAGTCCTGGCCACAGAAAGGGCTTAGAAGTCACTTTACACCAATGCCCACTTCCCGGTCCTCCTTGTCTTTTTCTCCTGTTTCATGGCACAGGCTTATCCAGTGTTCCCTCTATCACTCCCTTCCAGTCAGAGGCCACAGCATGGTAATGTGGCTGTCTACCCAGTCCCTTGATAATTTACTAAATAAATGTAATTTTTTACTATATGATATTAAAATTAAAACCCTAAGATATTAATATTTTCAATTCTCAAGGTATTAGTTTGATATTTAAAACATTCTATTCTTTTTTATACTTTTACTGCTATATAAATCTTTTTTTACCCAGTTTTGAGTAATAATTGACACACATTACTGAACAAGTTTAGCAGGCTGGTTTGATTTCCATATACTGTGGCCCTATTATTTTTAACAAGAGCAGGGATAAGAAGTTCATGATGATTATCTGTTGCAGTTATTAGCTAATCCATTTTGAAGACAAATTCTAGTACTATAGAATATCTGGTAATGCAGACATTCCAATATTTAGCTGTATGTTTCGTCACTTATAAATAAATCTCATCTGACCTTGGCTAAGTTACTGAAGAGGAATTCTTTTCCTCAGTTTCCTCACTTGTGATAGATAAGTAGACTTACAGGGCTGTGGCAAAATAGATGAAATAAAGAATGTAAAATAGTTAGCACAGTGCTGGACACATAATACCAGTTTAGCAAATATCTATGGTAATAATAATGTGGTGGTTTTGTAATGTGTCAACAATTGGGAGGCTGAAATACATTGCCCAGAATTCCCTTTTCTGTGCACTTCTATTTGGGATGGCCACAAAGGAGAGTTTAGTGGGATATTTAGAGAGCAAGGTAAAGCAACTATTATTTTGTAGTTTATACACATTGATATCTATTTGCTAGCTCACCTCATTGGCATGAGGCAACAGAAGGGCCGACACCTGCCCGCCTTCTCCTGGAGACTGCTTCAGCTCCTCTAACTCCTGAACCGCTTGTGTGTATTTGTGAACCATTTGTGTTCCTTGACTAGGGGTTTCCATTCTACAAGGTAGCCATTTATTCAAGGTCAGGAGTAATAAAAACAGATGTAAGAAGTCTCAGTCCATCCTTTTTGGCGCCAACTCATGTTAGTGGGTTCTAGTCTGTCCTTGCTCTCTCTGACTCCACATCCATCTCCCCTCTCTGACAGTCTGCTCTGGGCCTTTAAGCTCCAGTGTCAGACAGGTAGACAATAGGCTTGCAGAGACTACTGAGCCAGGTCACACTCCACATTACATAAAGTCAAATCACCATAAAAATCTCAATCTCTCTCTCTTTCTCTCATCTAAACACACACACACACACACACACACATACATGCAGTATTTCTGCTTCTCTGATTTAAAGTTGTCTGTAATTCAACTTGTAATACTCTAATTCAGTTTAAAAACCCTCATTAATGCTTGTAACCATGAATGACTATTAATATAGAAACTTGGTACTCTTGAAAATGCTGCAGTATTATGTTGCTAAGAGCATTTGGACAGCACCAACCCTTCTAACAATAATAAAAAATAAGATTAATGAATGTTTCTTGAGTATTTACTGTGTCAGATATTATTTCAAATATTTCATAAGAAACTTCTAAAGTAGGTTTTATGATCTCCATTTTTCAGATGAGAAAACTGAGGTCACAGATTAGTAACTTGCTGAAGTCATACATTTAGCACAGAGCCAGAATCACACAAATGGTATTGCTTCCAAACCTGTGCTCTAAAATACAACTCCACAGGACTTTCCGATGCTGAGGCACTGTGAGATCGTTCAGCGAGTAAAACCAACTGCCAACATCGCTGAAAAGAAACTGAGTGATTGCTTAATTAATAAAGATGAGGACATGGGTGGGTGGCAGTTCCCTGGGATTAAGACCAGAACACCTTAATGACTTCACAGCCTTCTCACTTAAAAGATTATGTTCCTTGCCCACCCATTTGCGGGTGTGTTTCCCCCTCCCTGATTATTCCCTTTCTTTTTCCACTGTTGTTCTCCACTCCAGCTTTCTTCTTTTTTGATTTTTTTTTCTTCTTGCCAGTACTCCAGACGGGAAATATTTTAGAAGCAGCTTGCTACATGATATTTCACTAAAAATAATACAAGTCACGTTATTGGCACTAGAGTTAGCCTTGGAGGAACATCGGTTGTGCAGAGCCTGGGAAGTGGCATGGTAGCTCTGTCCTGCTGTTTCAAGCAGGATAAATCGCTAAGACTTTGGATCTGGTGGTGAGGATGTCCAGACTGGGGGACACGAGCATGGTTTGACTCCCAGTGGGCTCTGTTGACTTCAAAGCATGAGGCATTGCTGGACAAACAAGTTGGGACAAGTAGGTCTTATGGATTTATATAAATGATCTGTCTGCTTTGTCAATTCACTCTCTTTCTTTGACCTTTAACAGTTAGAATTCCTCGGGCCTTCATTCTCTCCTCTCATTAGTCTATAGTCTCACTCACCAGCATTCTATTCCTCTGCTCAGTCTGGCAACCCAGGGGTTAAGGGTGTGAGTTCTGGAGCCACAAGCCCTGGGTTTGCCTTCTGACTCTGCATGTTCTAGCAGGGTGAATTCATTAATCCAGGGCCCCAGTTTTCTCATAGGTAAAATAAGATTCACAGTTGTACTTGTATCAGAGGGTTATTAGGAAGATTTAAACAAGTATTTATCAAGTGCTTAGAGAGTTACTGGTAACTAGTAAGCATTTGAAAACATATCTAGTTTAGACTTTTCTGCTGTATTCCAGGCCCAAATAACTAACTGTCAATTCCTTATCTCCACTTGGATAAGGCACAAACAACATTTCTGAAATAAACTAACCTAAAATATTCTCCACCTTTGGAGGCCCCCAGTGACAGGGATTGCCCTTTTACTCACTGTACCCATTATATTATTGAGTCTGTATCCTAAAAATCTTTCAAATCCTTCTATCTCTATCAATGTAAACACCACTGGTGGGCAAAGTCACCATCAACTGCTTTCTGGACCACAACAATAAACACAACGGCCTCTCTATTTCTGTGGATATACCTCTCCAATCAATTACCCAAACTGGGAAAGAGGATCTTTTAAAATAATTAACAATGGCATGCACTTAGGAAAACCTCTCCCATGGATTCCCTGTGTTACTGGTTTATAAAGGTTCAGATCCTTATGTCTTGAAGACTTTTACATGTTCTGCTCTGCTTACCTCTCCAGAGTCAGCCCTCACCCTCATCTTGCCTTCTTCCTGTGGATCTTCCTACAGCTCACTGAGCATGTCATGTTCCTTTCCATCTCAGAACCTTCAGAGATGTAGTTCCCTACTGCTTTCTCTTCTTGCCATTAGCCCTGTCCCCTTACCACTTCAACCCCTCTAACACCACTGGTGGGGGAGGTCACCATCATTAGCTTTCTGGACCATAACAGTAAACACAAATGGTCTCCCTATTTTTTCCTCAAGATGCAACCCAGATGTCACTCCTTTCATCACAAACCACTTTGCACCCTAGTTGGAAGCATATATTCGAGGCACTCAGTACATTCGTAACTTAGTATATTTTTATTTAATTTTTGATTTCTCACTATACTTCCCACTAGGCAAAGACTTTATCTTGTCCAGTGATGTTTCCTGGAATATTAAATGATTCCAATAAATAGCTGTTCAATGAGTGAGCAGATATGCATATGGCTGTACTCATGTTGCTACACCTTTGGTTATATCAGTGGAGATAGGTAAGGAATAAACTGAGCAACTGCTCTGGTCTGACCCCAAACCCACTTTACAAAGTATCCTGGGGTCATAGATCCCAGGATAGAAAAATGTCCATATATTTTTAACATTTTATTTCAAATTATCTTGGCATAATTTGGAACCACAGTTGGTACCTTTAAAGACATTGATTTTTCTCTAAATGCACATTATCTATGCTTTTTGCATAACCTTAAGAGAGAAGTTCTATTCCTATACAGTTTCTTTCCCGAGTTATGCCTTTATTCCCGTGATAGAACTCAGAGAACAATCAAATTTCATTATGACCTTTTATTTTAATGTTGTCCCTCAGTGTTCATAATGAGCCACAAATTGTTGAAATAGATCATTCTTTTCATCATTCCTCAGTGGCTAAATTACCAGGAAAGTGCAATATTACCCCAGAAAAAAAAGAAAAGGGAATGAAAGCCTGCTCAAAGGACACATTTATATCTTAAGGATTTCTAGCTTTTTTGATGAAACAAGATACCCTGAATGAATCAGAAACTTTATCAGACTTTAATTTCAGAAGAGCAAGATGAGAAAAAGGCAAAAATGCCCTTGCTTTTTGAATAGTCAGTCATCAACTATGAGCCCATGTGTAATAATAATATATATTTTGTATTATCTAATATATTATATATATGATTATATATATGATTATATATATATGATTATAACATATAATCATATAATTTAATAATATAGTATTTATTTCATAAATGTTATAACAAGAAAAATTTAAAAAGAGAACACAAAATATTTGTATATAAATGTTTACTGCTAATGTACAATCTTTTGTTTGGTTTGTGTTTCATCTCAAGCAAAATTGCCTTATTTGTTTATTTTTATATATATATATAGAGAGAGAGCAAGAAAGAGAAAGGGAGGGAGAGATAGGAAGGCAGAGAGATGAGAAGCATCAACTCTTGGTGCTTTGCTTTAGTTGTTTAAGATCTCCAAAGATCTTAGATCTCCAAAGATGAAATATAAGGTGGGAAAACCTCAAGAACTTTTAAAGGCTGTGGGTCAAGTCTCATCACTGGCCACAAAAACACATTATAGTTGTGGGAAGAAACATCAGTGCATATTTTAGTGCAGGTTTCATGTGGCTACAGGATACACTGCTTCATTTAATAATTAATTAAATTGATATTCCCCACATCGAATTGCAAAATCAATGCATGCATCTGGCATACATGCTAAAGAAGAACCCCAGCCAAGTAGAACATGACAGGATTTTCATGAATTGAGGGACTCAGTGAACTACAGCAAAATATTTCAATTTCTGTAGCAGATTTAGACTCAGGCTTGGTTATTCAGGACTGTGACTTTACCTTTGTGGAGTTGTACAGTAGAGAAACAATGTATGACCCCAGGCAAGGCATTATTCCAATGCTCTCATCTTCAAAATGAATGAGGTAAATAAACATTCCCTGAAATCCTTTCTGCTTTTTGTTTTTGTCTATTTTATCATTGTATTTTTAAAATTTTTTATACTTAGCTAAAATTTTTAAAATAGCTTCAATTATTTAATATTTTAAAATTAATTATTTAATTATTTATTAAGTGAGAGGTGAGGAGGCAGACTGACAGGCTCTCTCATGCACCTGACCAGGATTCACCTGCAAGCCCCTTTCAGGCAGAGCCTGCCCATCTGGAGATGCTGCTCTGTTGCTCAGCAACCAAACCATTTTAGAGTCTGTGAAGAGTCTTTGAACCATCCTCAGCATCCAGGGTCAACTTTCTCAAACCATTTAAGCCGTGGCTGTGGGAGAGGAAGAGAGAAAGGGGGAGGGGTGGAGAGGCAGATGGTCGCTTCTCCTGTGTGCCCTGACTGGGAATCAAAATCAGTACTTCCACACACTGGACTGACACTTGACTATTGAGCCAACCAGCCAGGGCCAATTATTGATCTTATAAAAAAGTGAATGGCCCTCAAAATGGAGGAGAGAACATATTATAACAAAAGATGATTAGTTTTCAAACTCTCATGCCTACTTCCACCACCTTTCTAGGATGGAGCAAGGTCTTAGGAAAAAAGCATACATATTCTGAGAAAGCTCCAACTGATCCCTAATATAATCACCCTGCCTCCATTCATAATTACTATATCTCAAATTGAATCATCATATATATTGTTAATGAACAAAAATTATTGCTCACACTACCATATAACCTTAAATATTGAGAGATAGAATGTTGGAGAGTGGTTTATTGAGTATTTTTCTTAATGTCTAATTTATTTACCATTTTCCCCTAAAGAAAAGTACAGAAAAATTAATTGTTATTATTGATAATGATAATGATAATAATATATATTTATTGAATATATACTAAACAACACACATTGTGCTAAATTCTCTTACTGAATTATCTCACTCAGTCTTTTCAAAAAGGCTTTGAGATAGGTGCCATAAGTATTCAGGTTTGGCAAATGGAGAAGCTGAGGTTTAGAGAGGTTTTAAAACCTCAAATTACATCATTGTAGAGTGGTTAAGCTGGGACTTGAACTCAGGCCTGCATGGTAGATAAATCTGTTCTCTTTACTACTGTTGCTCCTATAACACTTATAATATGAATTTGGCACCTACTATGTTCTTTGTGGCAGGTACATATTGAATGACTTCTATACATTATCTTACTTACTCTGCACCAAAACCCCATTAGGTAGGTATTACCAGTTTTACTGAGTTGAAGTAGAGGACCTTGACATATTTGGATTTTGTGTGTGTGTGTGTGTGTGTGTGTGTGTGTGTGTGTGTGTGTGTGTGTATTTTTCCAAAGTTAGAAGCGGGGAGGCAGTCAGAAAGATTCCCGCATGCACTGGAGCAGGATCCACTTGGCATGCCCACCAGAGGATGATGCTCTGCCCCTCTTGGGTGTTGCTCTGTTGCAACCAGAGCCATTCTAGCACCTGAGGCGGAGGTCATGGAGCCGTCCTCAGTGCCTGGGCCAGCTTTACTCCAATGGAGCCTTGGCTGTAGGAGGGGAAGAGAGAGGTAGAGAGGAAGGAGAAGGGGAAGGGTGGAGAAGCAGATGGTTGCTTCTCCTGTGTGCCCTGACTGGGAATTGAACCTGGGACTTCCACACAGCAGGCCAATGCTCTACTGCTGCACCAACCGGCCAGGGCTTATTTGGATTATTTTATGCCCATTGCTGAACGTACATGAATGAATGTCAGCCATCAAATAAAATGGCGGCTCCTGAGTAAATGCAGCAGAATGGCCCCATCTACTGAAGGCAAAAGCATATGGGAATGAATCTATTTCATATTTAAAAAAAGTTTTTTTGTACATCTTCTCATTGCATATTTTTAATTTGAACCAAGAAAGAGATAGTAGTTTGTGATTCAGAACTAATGGTCTTTGAAATATTTTTCCATAGTTTTTTTTAAAAATAAAGGGATATTTTTTGCTTTAAAAGGGAATATTTGGCCCTGGCTGATTGTTTCAGTGGTAGAGCATTGGCCTGGCCTGTGGATGTTCCAGGTTTGATTCCTGGTCAGGGTAGAAAGGAGAAGTAACTATCTGCTTATCCATCCCTCCTCCACCCCTCCTCTCTCTTTCTTTCTCTCTCTCTCTCTCTCTCTTTCTTCCCTCCCACAGCCATGGCTTGATTGGTTTGAGTGCATTGGTCCCAGGTACTGAGGATGGCTCCAAGGAACATCTGCCTCAGGTGCTAAAAATAGCTTGATTGCTAGAATGACCTCAGATGGGGGTTACCAGGTGCATCCCAGTCAGGACACATGCTAGAGTCTGTTTCTCTATCTCTCCTTCTCTCACTTAGAAAAAAAGAAAAAGTGGGGGGGGGGCAACATTCTTCTTAAAAAAATAGTAAAACCACATTAAAAATAATACTATATTACTAGGTTTTAACTTTTATATTCTCTGATTTTCCATTGAAAAGTACTCCTGCATAGTCTTACAATTTTTGTTCTTTTGTATTTTTCCAAAGTGAGAAGCTGGGGGTGGCATACAGATAGACTCCCGCATGCGCCCAACCAGAATCCACTCAGCATGCCCACTAGGGGGCGATTCTTGGCCCATCTGGGGCGTTGTTCCACTGCAACGGAGCCATTTTAGCACCTGAAGTGGAGGCCATAGAGCCATCCTCAGCACCCGGACCAACTTTGCTCTAATGGAGCTTTGGCTGTGGGAAGGGAAGAGAGAGACAGAGAGAAAGGAGAGGGGGAAGGGTGGAGAAGCAGATGGCCGCTTCTCCTGTGTGCCTTGGCCGGGAATCGAACCCAGGACTTCTACACTTCAGACTGATGTTCTACCTCTGAGCCAACCAGCTAGGACCATTTGCAGTTTTTATGAGGTGACAAAGTTATTTCAATTTGGCTTAAGAGAGATTCTGGCTAGTGTTTGGTGCCACACATGACTCTGGTCACTGAGAATCACCAAGGATTAAGACTCAGTCCCTGATCTAGAAGATTCCACTCTATTTCTAAACACTTGCTATTAAAGGGGAATATGCTTTGTGTTAAGTCAATTGGCTGCATAACAACTATGTAAAATTTAACAGCCTTTGGAGAAAGTTTAACCTTCATTTAGTAGAAGGAGATAATATATGTTTTCTTTTCCTCTAGCTTTGATATGTATCTTCCATAGTTAGAATTCTAATTAATGTTTTAGGTTCTCTTTTGCTAGAGAGAAAACTGGGCTCTATCTTGGAGCAGATAAAGACCCAGTGATACATAAAGTATGTGAGAGTTCTTCAAAAACCTCTGACAAATGAGGTAAAATGAGGGTGGAATTTCACAACAGGTACACAGGGATATGACAATGATCATTAAGTTTACCAATGGGGATTTGACAATAGATTTTTCAGCTTATATCCAACCAATAGTAAGTAAAACATTTTTTTTAATTAAGTAAAAGCCAGAGTTACAAAATTTAAAGAATTAAGAGATTAGGAATTTGTCAGATGCTGATATGTTAAGGAAAATTGATGCATACATTTTTAAAAATGTGTGCTTATCACTTCACAGTATGTATTTATGGAAGAGGAAACAGAGGCTTAAAGCTGTTCAGTCACCCAAGGTCACGCAGCCTGGGAGAAGCAGACCAAGAATTCAAGTCCAGCTCTGCTTGGCTCCAAAGCCTGCACTCTTTCCATGATATCATCCTATAGCCGTTTATGGGGTGAATTCGTTGCCAACCAGGGATAAAATAAATGGTCTTCTGAAATTCTTTCCATTTTATTCTTCCTTATGAGATCTCAGTATTGGTTGTGCCATTGTTCAGCAATTTGTATATACAGAGTGGCTGGGCTAAGAGAATTTAACTTGAAAAGCCTAAGGTAGCTTTTCAAATTTAAGTTCTTTTCACTCTTACTGGGTCATAAAATCTCTGTAAAAGAGACCTTAGAGTTTATCTAGTACAAGCCAAATTCAATGTTTAACTCACTCTCCCCTTCTCTCCCCCTTTCAGCAAATATTTATTTAGTGCCACTTTGTGTTAGGTAGTGAGTGGAGCCGGAGCTGTGCATAAGTCAGACAAGCCCCTGCAACTGTGTAGCTTTCTCCTTATTTGCATTTTGTAGCAGCTTCTTCCTGCAGAGTAGGATAGACACCGGGTAATAAAGAAAAGGGGAAAGGCCAAACCATTTCAAAGACTCTCTTCCTTACACAACTCATTAAGAACCCCCTGGTGCACGGTTGACATCTAAGATGGTAATTGGGTACATAAAAGCCGGTCTTAGTGCTTTGCCCTTATTCTGTGGTCTTATTAACTAGTTTAAATGCATTTCCCCCATGTGGCTTAAAGATTGTTAAAGACCTAGAAATACTTTTGGTTTCTTCTGTGCAGACGAGAAGACAGATGGACTTAAAGAACAATAGTTGGCAAGAACACATTGCTAGTAGCTTGATTTGAAGGTGGTTCTGAGAGGTTGCTTGGTAATTGCAGTGGGTGTCTGAAAAAGGGTTCAGACAGCGAGAATGGAAGAGACTGTAGAGAGAGCCCAAGAGGAATGAAATAACTGAAGGAATAGACTGAGAAAACTGAGAAGAATAATCACACCTACCCAGAACATCTACTTAAACAGGATGGGCAGAAAATATGTGCAAAGCCCCCATGCAAAAATGGCTCTCTGTGCCTAAAATCTACATTTATCAAAGTATCAAAATGACTACATTTTGTTCCTTTGCTCCCATTTAGCTGTTTTATTTAGTCTTGTGTGTGATTAGTTTTGTATCCATCTCTCTCCATGATGGTGAAAGTTTATTTAAGAGCAGTGAACTGCTGCTTAGTCATCTTTAAACCCCCAGTACTCTGTGCTCTTACAGAGCGGGTGTTCTAAATAGGATTGGTGATCAAGCACTTTTTCATTTGGTAAAGGGATTATCCTTGGCAATAGTTTTTGAATAATAATTGAGGTTAGGGGAAAAAAAATGGCAGAAATTGTCCTGTTCCTAAGCAAGCTCAGAGGGAAGAAAACAGGAAGATAGAGTTGTTTTCACTCTCCCAGAAGTCGCACACTAAAATTAAAGGGCAGCAACATATGAAAACAAGGGGCCATTTTTCTTGTTTTAATACGAAGCAAATCCCAATTTGGTGGATTCTTTGGCATAACCTGCTTCCCTAGACCTAACCAGCCTAAGGTTTAAAATAGTGTCATTAAACGGTAAAAAAAAATAGAATTAATTTTATTCTGTTCCTAGTCTGTCAAAACTTCAATTGCTTTTAAATCTCCCCGCCATCTCTCCCCAATAACTCTGGGAAACCCAGGAGTTATGTCACTTGTATTCTTAAAGTGACTATCAAGCCTATCATCTGTCAGGGGCCACTTTCCTCCTATCTTAACCAAAAGCTCAGAGGTTGCCAAGGAGCCAATAAGAGGCTTTTGATAAGGGCATGAAAGTTTATACTGCAAACGTAATCCAGCACGAGGGATTTCTCGGGCTTCTAGCCTACGTTCCAACATACTCCAGTTTGTCTTGGTGGAAGACAGTACTACAGTGTGGTTGTGGGTGCCAGTTTTTTGTTTGTTTGTTTTTTTATTCAGTGAGAGGTGAGGAGGCAGAGAAACAGATTCCCACATGCACCTGACCAGGATCCACCTGGCAAGCCCCCTACTGGGCGATGCTCTGCTCATCTGAGGCTGCTGCTTCATTGCTCAGCAACTGAGCTATTTTAGCACTTGAGGCAAGGCCATGGAGCATCCTCAGTGCCCGAGGGCCACCTTGCTTGAATAGGCCTACTTGCTTGAGTTATTCAAGCCATGGCTGCAGGAGGGGGAAGAGAGATAGAGAGAGAGAAAAAGAGAGAGAGAGAGAGAGAGAAAAGGAGGAGGGGGAAGGGTGGAGAAACAGATGAGCGCTTCTCCTGTGTGCCCTGACTGGGAATTGAACCTGGGAATTGAACCTGGGACTTCCACATGCCGGGCCAAGGCTCTACCGCTGAGCCAACTGGTCAGGGCCGAGAATGCAAGTTTTAATATCAGAGAGATTTGAGATAAATTTTGTCTCTATCACTTTTTAGCCGCATGTCCACAGGCAAGATATATATTCCCGCTAAGACTCAGTTTCCTCATTTATAAAGTACAGAAAATAATGACCACAGCATAGGGCCACTGTGTTGATTATGATAATGTATGTTAAATATTTAGTAATTAGAAAAAGCTCAATAAATATTAATTATTATTATTATTATTATTACCATCTGTTACCTATGTTACTAGAGATGCTTCTTTGTGCTCTCAGTGTCTAAAGTTATTTTTGGTAAAATATCTCTTAAGGTTTTTATTTATTTTCCTGACTCCCAAAGGTACTGAATGTAGAATAAATGATCAGAATGATCATGTTTTGCCCGAATAACCTCTCAATCCTGTCCATTGTTTCAAAACAAAATATATTCCCCTCAACTCTATCCGGTATTATAATGAGCTGCATTCTAAAGCGACCTTCTACATTTCATGCAAATAGAATGCGGAGGATTCTACCACAGTGAACTCTCAGGTGGGGTCAGGCACATCTGAATCCCACTATGAACCTAACACATAGGGAATGATTTGAGGCAATGGCTAGATGTCAGCTGAGAATGTAATGGAAACAACATAAAAAGAGAATGAAGAAAGAGAGAATTCAGGTCCCCAAGAAATGAACAAAGCTGAACAGTCAACAAGAAAATACGTTCTGGGAGTCAAAGGTTATATTTTAATTCACTTTTTCCTGCAGAAAATTAGAACATATGAGGTTTTTTTAAAAAAAAAAAAAAGCACGTGTTTTTATTGCATTCTGAGTAATATTTTTCAGAGAAGATTAAGTGTTTGGAAAACACTGGCAGAAAACCTGGGACCTGTTTATGTCTAGTTTGGAAATGTGCATCATGATTCACCAGGCACAATTCAATCTGAAGTTATTTCCCTCTTTATTCTATTCAATGGAAGAAAAAATTAATCTACTAAGTAATGAATGCAAAGTCCATTGTGTTCTTTTTGAAAAAAAAATAATAATATGACAGCTTTATTCACTCCATGTGGCCGACCAAATTGCTTCAAGGGAAGTCCAAATAAGACAAACACTAATGTTGAATTTTTCCTTTCTCCTGTACCCAGAGGCAACACAATGGCTGTAATGCACAAATTAAAATGGCAATAATAATATTAACAGCAGAAAACCAAATGAAAATATTAAACTTGGTGAGACAACTGATTCCAAGGGGCAGCCATTTTCATGCTCCATAGGCTTGAGGAAAATTTCATGTTAATCAGGTCTATAAAAGAGTATGGGGCCTGACCTGTGGTGGCGCAGTGGATAATGCGCCGACCTGGAAATGCTGAGGTCGCCGGTTCGAAACCCTGGGCTTTCCTGGTCAAGGCACATATGGGAGTTGATGCTTCCAGCTCCTCCCCCCTTCTCTCTCTCTGTCTCTCTCTCTCCTCTCTAGAAATGAATAAAGAAAAAAAGAAAAAAAAAGAGTATGGGTGTTGGATTCCATTCTTTGTTAAAGACATAAAAGTTTCTGAACAGTGATCTGTTACTCATCTGTTCAGTCTGGTTCGTTTGCTGTATTTTCAATTTCCAAAGACTCTTAGCCCAGGAAGCTTGCTAACCAAAGCCCTAAGGAAAATCAGCCAAATGCATACTGGTTACTGGGTATGATGGCAAACACCAATGGAGAGATTAATCAACATTAAACATTCAAATTAAAAATTTTGACTTTTTAATTTAGATGTCAACTGGGACCAACTCTTATCACTCTGTTGGATACATTCATGGAAGATTTAAATAAAGCCCAACTTCAATAATTTGCTTTGTCTCCTTTTCCAAAAGATTCTGTACATGTTTAGAGAATAGAAAATTCTCATGGGACTTTCTTTCCCTTGGTCTTGTAAACAGTTCTACTAAGACCAGCTTTATGGCATTGCCATGTACCTTTATGGTACAAGGCTTAATGGAACATGTGACTCAGAGGAATATGCAAAATTTGTTGGAAAGCAAAAAGAGTGCAGAAGCTGTTTCTCTTTATGTTCCATTGTTACTGTGTTTATAAAATAGTGGTGAAGAGCATGGGGTTTGGACACACCACTCTTCAGAGTTCAGCTCTGCTGGCTCTGTGACCTTGGACAAGTTACTTAACCTCTCTAAACCTTAGTCATCTGTTCTATAAAATGGACACCAGAATTCTTGTTTCACAAGACTGCAAATACTAAATCAACCTTAGCACAATACTTGAATCACGATGAATAATTTACAAATAGTGGTTATTAACATTATTAGTAAGCACTTGAAGATTATGTGTTAAATTGATTGATTTTTAGTTTGGATATAATCCAATAGATAAAAATCTAAATAGGGCAGTCATTGTTTGCTAAGGAGAAGAAAACCTTTGCTGAGAGTGAATCTTTCAGTACGTTACTTGTGGCATGTACATAATCAAGCAATGGGACTCAGCCCAGGAAAAGGTGCCTCAAGCAGAGAGTTTCACATAGAGCAACTGAGATAGGTTTATGTCAACACAGGTTGGAATGTACCTACAATGTCATCACAAACTTAGATGACAGAATGAGCCAAATAAATATCTACTTTCTGCCTCCTATACACCAGGCACCATGCTAAACGCTTCATATAGTTAATAACCCTACCATGTAATTATTATCACCATTTTAGAGGTGAAATCATTAGCTCAGAGACAATAAAAAGAACTTGACCAACATCTCACAGCTATAATAGTGGAGTGGTGGTTTAAGCTGGGTTTGCATTTTTTGTTACATTATGTTTTGCTTTTCTAAACAGACTTCACAGCCTACCCTAGTGAAGAAGTCTAGGGGACTGGCAACTGGCCATCTAGGAGGGATTCACATAATATGGAACTCCATGCAAAGCCAGAGAGAGGTGCAGGAGGAACATTGGCTTCAAGGACAGTGAGTGTGCCTGGTGGACGATTCTGATACAGCTGCCACTCCAACTGTCCACTGCCCCAGATCCATAGGCTTGTGCTTACACTTCAATAGGAGACCGAGGGGAAAGCACAGCAGCTGTTTGGTTCACAATCAGGAGAGTTGAGAGAACTGTCTAGGTGGCCAGGTCCTGTGCAGAACCAGTTCCCCTGTACTCACCTGGGGCCAGTGATGGTTAAGGACCAGAGCCTGTCCCGGAGGATTCTCTGATATGTAGATTCTCTGGTACGTAGCTGTCAGAGGACTAGGTCTGAATGGCCTGTCCATTGGGCGTCAAGGAGATGTAGCAAGTTAACTTCTTCAATAATGAGGACCCTAGAGGAGCCAAAGCACCTCACGGGGTGACAGGGAGAGCCAAGTACTAGGAGCTGCTCCCTTCAGAGAACTGTCTAGGTGGCCAGGTCCTGTGCAGAACCAGTTCCCCTGTACTCACCTGGGGCCAGTGATGGTTAAGGACCAGAGCCTGTCCCGGAGGATTCTCTGATATGTAGATTCTCTGGTACGTAGCTGTCAGAGGACTAGGTCTGAATGGCCTGTCCATTGGGCGTCAAGGAGATGTAGCAAGTTAACTTCTTCAATAATGAGGACCCTAGAGGAGCCAAAGCACCTCACGGGGTGACAGGGAGAGCCAAGTACTAGGAGCTGCTCCCTCCAACCCCCAGATAACACAGAGGTGGTGTGGAATACCCTGGAAACATCTATGCCACCTGGAAGTAAGATTCTAGATTCACTGAGTTGCTATCACCTCTCAGAATGAGTGCTTAAAGTAGAACGTAAGTGGAGTCATAGGAGAATTATGTTAACTGCTCACCTGAGCGAAATATTACCCAAAGCAATAGCTGATGGAAGAGGTTGCTATGTGCAGGCAGCAGCGCTGTGGGCGTGGGCACTGCCTCAGAGGCATGGCACATGAGGTCTTGTTTTGTTTTTGCAGATATACTGAAACTTTATCCAATGCTAACTGTGTGTGAGGCACTGTGCTCAGTTCTCAAATGGGATTATCTTATTTTATCATCACAAAAGCACTGTGGGATAAATACTATTATGCTCTCCAATTTACAGATGTTAAACTAGAGGCCTAACGAGGTCAAGGTTTTACTTTTAAGTATGTGATGGGACTCAGATTTAAGTGCAGGCAGCTGTTTATACAGCCTGTGCAGTCAAGGGCCATGACATCCTGCCTCACTGGGACAGTTATCAGTGGCCGACCCTCCGCAGACGTCTGTCTTGGCAGTAACAAGGAAATCCACCAAAGGGGCATCTGCAGGAAAGATGGAATGTGTGGGTACCTCTTGGAGCCAAGATGACTGACTGATTTGCAGGTCATACTGGGAAAATACTAAAATATTCTGGAGGTATGTGAGGGCTACTGGAGTTCTTGCTGAAGAGGGCCACATCATTATCATTATGATATATTTTTGCATCTGGGCTGAGTTGGCTGAGAAAACAAAGGTATTGTAATCAGCACCCCATCTGTTACGAAGAAGGTGACAGGATGATACCCAGAAAACCTCACTGCCTGTTAGTATCTACCATTGCTTCCAACCTGGGTCTCATTATTTTGTTGTTAACATAATTATTCCCACTGGGTTTCCATTTAGGATCTTCTCTTAGGTCTTAGTATCCTGAAATTCCCTAATGATGTAAGCACTGGGCACTTCTTCTCCCTGTTTGGTGTTCACGGAGCATATCAGTCTGATTCACTGAATCCTTCCTCAGCTATGGACACGTCTTCTATTCTAATCCTTGGTAATATGTGTACCATCCTTTTCAATGTTCTTTTTTCCCCTAGAGCTCATTAGTTTTATGTGGAACCCTTATATTTTAGCCCTTTAAGGCTTTTTTTTTCCTTTTGGTTTTTCCATCTTGTTGTTCATCATGCTTATTTGTATCCTGGAAAATCTCCTTAATTTTAATTTCTAGCATTGTTTTCATTTTTATTTTAAATGTTCAGAAAACACATTTTAACCTCAGAGTTTTTTTTGGTTGTTCTTGGTTTCTTTCATTAGTGGCATTATATATATATATAATTTGGTAACTGCCAAAATCTTCTCAAAGCTCTGAGAATTATTATTATTATTATTATTTTTAGAGAAGAGAGAGACAGAGAGGGAGAGAGAGACAGAGAGAGAGAGAAGGGGGGAGGAGCTGGAAGCATCAACTCCCATATGTGCCTTGACCAGGCAAGCCCAGGGTTTCGAACCGGCGACCTCAGCATTTCCAGGTCGACGCTTTATCCACTGCACCACCACAGGTCAGGCTGCTCTGAGAATTCTAATTGGAGTTTGTTGTTGTTTTAAAACTTCCTTTCTGCTCCATGGATTATCTTCAATTCCTCTGGGATCCGATTTGCTACTGTATTTGTAACAGAGGTGATGAATATGTTAACTAACCTTATTGTGGTAATCATTTGGTAATACATATGAACAGGGTGTACAAAAGTAGTGTATAGTTGTGAGTATGCAGTTTTTTCTTGTATTATTAATTATTGTATTATTTTTCATTCAAACTTTTGTCCCACCATGTATATCAAATCATCATGTTGTACACTTTGCACTTACAGATTGTTGTAGTCAATTATATCTAAATTGAGCTAGAAAAAAGTAAAATAGTGACTTTGGCTATTAAAAACCTCTAAAAATAAAGTTTTAAAATGAAGATGCTGATAAATACTGCTTAGTGATTCTTGACTTTTTATTCATATTTAAAACAAATGACTGAGCAATTGGATTGTGTTTACTTTATTCTTGTGTCTTTTCTTTAGTGCGAAGCCCTACCTAGTTGGGGGGGAGGAGTTCACTGACAGTATTGTTTTCAGCTAAGTGGGCAAGAAGCCAGCAGTTCGGAACAAGTCCTCCAAACACCAGATAGAGGATTTACTTCCAAACTCCAGTTCCCAGAGTATGAGCCACAGATGTTCTCCTGTGGTTTATTCAAGAGGTTAACTCTGGAAGTGATGATGATGATAAAGATAATAGCTAATATTGATCTAGTATTATGTGACAGGTATGGTCTTTTAAAAAATCACATATATAAATTCATTTCCTATACACAACAACTTTTGAGTTAGGCACTATTATTATCTCCCTTTCATACACAAGAAATGGGAGGCACAGGGAAGTTAAATAAGTTGCCCAAAGTTGCACAGCTTAGTCAGTAGCAGAAGCAGACTTTGAACCAAGGTAGCCTTGCTCCACAGCCCATTATTTTAATCTCTAGATTATAGTCCTCATTCGACTGTCCTCTGTGAGTAGAGGTGGGATTAAGGGGTGACTTAGTTTTTCCTATATAGACCCTAGTTTTCACACATAGACCTAAAGAAATGTTATCATTCCACGTCCCTACAAACTCTGAGCTTAGGGTTGTCCCAACATTGCTACTGGCAGAAAAGCTTTCTGCAGATCTGCCTCTGGGGAGTTCTGTGCTGTTTCATCTGCTTGGAGGTTTCTGTCTGCTTCCCATCATCTCGACACTGTTCTTCACACCCTCATCTCAAGTACTTTGCTGTTATTGTTCATTCATTTTTGTATGTTTCTATATTTCTAGTTCAGTGGACCATTGGAGGCCTGGTCATAAATTTGTGCTCAGGCTGGCATCTTGAGACGACTTCAGAAGTAAATTTGTTGCTATCAGCATTTTAGCTATTTTACTACATTTTTAATAGTAGTATTATACAAAGAAGTATAGATTCAGGCTATACTATTAATTTCCACTCATTTATTTTATATGTATATATAATTAACAAAGATACTTTATCACCTAGACATAGCATTTAATAAATATGCTTTCCAAACAGATTATTTCACATAATTTTCACCAGGATTCCAAGTAGATATTTAATAGGCTGGAAAAAAGGCTTATTTTAGCTAAAATCAGTTTGAATTTTCTGGGTACTCCAGTAAAGCAATTCCTTGGAGGAATATGAAGGATAAAAGTCTGTGTTTCAGACTGAGCGAGTTCCTGAGACATCATCTGACATGGTTCATGACATGCTTATTTCATGTTGGCAAAATATTCAATATCAAAGCAAAGAAGTTGTTTTTTTTTCCCCTCACAAAATGTTCAATACTTTTCTTTTATGGTTATTGTAAGGACTAACGGACTTAATAATATATATAAAAGCACAAAGACTGGTATGTTGTAGATGATTGATAAATATTAGCTTCCTCTGGAGTTGTGGAAACTCAAACCAAATGAAAACATTCATGTTAGAAACTAAAACATTGATTCAATATGCAGAAGAGAAGGCAGTACAGAGCTGTTGTTAAGCTTGTGGACTATGGAGTCATACAAAGACGTTCAAGTCATTGTTCTACCTCTTACTTGCCTGTCTTGTTATGAGTCAGTTTCCTCATCTGTAAAATGGAGATCATAATAATTATGTCTACTTTATGGAATTATTAGGAATATTAAATGGGACAATGTATGTAAGATACTTTGTGCATTATAAAATAAATATAAGGTACTTATATTATGTGGCTCATAGTACATATTCAATAAATGTTATTGACTATTATCATAATTATTGTAACTTCTATGTTTTAGGGAAATATTTTACATTGATTTTTTTTTTTTTGTGGGTTTTTTTTTATTTTTTTATTTTATATAATTTTATTTTTTTAATGGGGTGACATCAATAAATCAGGATACATATATTCAAAGATAACAAGTCCAGGTTATCTTGTCGTTCAATTATGTTGCATACCCACCACCCAAAGTCAGATTGTCCTCTGTCACCTTCTATCTTGTTTTCTTTGTGCCCCTCCCCACCCCCTATCCCTCTCCCATTCCCCCCTCCCCCCCCATAACCACCACACTCTTGTAAATGTCTCTTAGTTTCACTATTATGTCCCACCTACGTATGGAATAATACAGTTCCTGTTTTTTTCTGATTTACTTATTTCGCTTCATATCATGTTATCAAGATCCCACCATTTTGCTGTAAATGTTCCGATGTCATCATTTCTTATGGCTGAGTAGTATTCCATAGTGTATATGTGCCACATCTTCTTTATCCAGTCATCTATTGATGGGCTTTTTGGTTGTTTCCATGTCCTGGCCACTGTGAACAATGCTGCAATAAACATGGGGCTGCATGTGTCTTTATGTATCAATGTTTCTGAGTTTTTGGGATATATACCCAGTAGAGGGATTGCTGGGTCATAAGGTAGTTCTATTTTCAGTTTTTTGAGGAACCACCATACTTTCTTCCATAATGGTTGTACTACTTTACATTCCCACCAACAGTGTATGAGGGTTCCTTTTTCTCCACAGCCTCTCCAACATTTGCTGTTACCTGACTTGCTAATAACAGCTAATCGAACAGGTGTGAGGTGGTATCTCATTGCCGTTTTGATTTGCATTTCTCTAATAGCTAAAGAAGATGAGCATCTTTTCATATATCTGTTGGCCATTTGTATTTCTTCCTGGGAGAAGTGTCTATTCATATCCTCTTCCCATTTTTTTATTGGATTGTTTGTTTGTTTGTTGTTGAGTTTTATGAGTTCTTTGTATATTTTGGATATTAGGCCCTTATCTGAGCTGTCGTTTGAAAAAATCATTTCCCATTTAGTTGGCTTTCTGTTTATTTTGTTATCAGTTTCTCTTGCTGAGCAAAAACTTCTTAGTCTGATGTAGTCCCATTCATTAATTTTTGCCTTCACTTCTCTTGCCATTGGAGTCAAATTCATAAAATGCTCTTTAAAACCCAGGTCCCTGAGTTGAGTACCTATGTCTTCTTCTATGTACTTAATTGTTTCAGGTCTTATGTTTAGATCTTTGATCCATTTTGAGTTAATTTTTGTACAGGGGGAGAGACTGTAGTCCAGTTTCATTCTTTTGCATGTGGCTTTCCAGTTTTCCCAGCACCATTTATTGAAGAGGCTTTCTTTTCTCCATTGTGTGTTCTTGGCCCCTTTATCAAAAATTATTTGACTATATATATGTGGTTTTATTTCTGGACTTTCTATTCTGTTCCATTGGTCTGAGTGTCTATTTTTCTGCCAATACCATGCTGTTTTGATTGTTGTGGCCCTATAATAGAGTTTGAAGTCAGGTATTGAAATGCCCCCAGCTTCATTCTTTTTCTTTAGGATTGCTTTGGCTATTCGGGGTTTTTTATAGTTCCATATAAATCTGATGATTTTTTGCTCTATTTCTTTAAAAAATGTCATTGGAAGTTTGATGGGAATTGCATTAAATTTGTATATTGCTTTGGGTAATATAGCCATCTTGATTATATTTATTCTTCCTAGCCAAGAACAAGGTATATTCTTCCATCTCATTATATCTTTTTCGATTTCCCTTAACAATGGTTTATAGTTTTCATTATATAAGTCCTTTACATTCTTTGTTATGTTTATTCCTAAGTATTTTATTTTTTTTGTTGCAATCGTGAAGGGGATTTTTCTTTTGAGTTCCTTCTCAGTTGTTTCATTGTTGGCATATAGAAAGGCTATTGACTTCTGTATGTTAATTTTGTATCCTGCGACCTTACTGTATTGGCTTATTGTTTCTAGTAGTCTTTTTGTGGATTCTTTGGGGTTTTCGATGTATAGTATCATATCATCTGCAAAAAGTGATACCTTTACTTCTTCTTTTCCGATATGGATGCCTTTTATTTCTTTGTCTTGTCTGATTGCTCTGGCTAGAACCTCTAGTATCACATTAAATAAGAGTGGAGAGAGTGGACAACCCTGTCTTGTTCCTGATTTAAGGGGGAAAGCCTTCAGTTTAGTGCCATTTAATATGATGTTAGCTGATGGTTTATCATATATGGCCTTTATCATGTTGAGCTATTTTCCTTCTATACCCATTTTGTTGAGAGTCTTAAACATAAAATTGTGTTGTATTTTATCGAAAGCCTTTTCTGCGTCTATTGATAAGATCATGTGGTTTTTGTTCTTTGTTTTGTTGATATGGTGTATTACATTAACCGTTTTACGGATGTTGAACCATCCTTGAGATTCTGGGATGAATCCCACTTGATCATGATGTATTATTTTTTTAATATGTTGTTGTATTCGATTTGCTAGGATTTTGTTTAGTATTTTAGCATCTGTATTCATTAGAGATATTGGTCTGTAGTTTTCTTTTTTTGTGCCATCCTTGCCTGGTTTTGGTATGAGGGTTATGTTGGCTTCGTAAAATGTGTTTGGAAGTATTGCTTCTTCTTCAATTTTTTGGAAGACTTTGAGTAGAATAGGAACCAAGTCTTCTTTGAATGTTTGATAAAATTCGCTGGTATAGCCATCAGGGCCTGGACTTTTATTTTTGGGGAGGTTTTTAATGGTTTTTTCTATTTCTTCTCTACTGATAGGTCTGTTTAGGCTTTCTGCTTCTTCTTGACTCAGTCTAGGAAGGTTGTATTTTTCTAGGAATTTATCCATTTCTTCTAGGTTGTTGAATTTAGTGGCATAAAGTTTTTCATAGTATTCTACAATAATTCTTTGTATATCTACGGTGTCCGTGGTGATTTCTCCTCTTTCATTTTGGATTTTGTTTATTTGAGTTCTTTCTCTTTTTTCCTTGGTAAGTCTTGCCAAGGGTTTGTCAATTTTGTTGATCTTTTCAAAGAACCAGCTCCTTGTTCTATTAATTTTTTCTATAGTTTTTCTGTTCTCTAATTCATTTATTTCTGCTCTGATTTTTATTATCTTCTTTCTTCGGCTGGTTTTGGGTTGTCTTTGTTCTTCTTTTTCTAGTTCCTTAAGGTGGGAAGTTAAGTGGTTCACTTGGGCTCTCTCTTGTTTGTTCATATATGCCTGAAGTGATATGAACTTCCCTCTTATCACTGCTTTTGCTGCATCCCATAGATTCTGATATGTCGTATTGTCATTTTCATTAGTCTGTATATATCTTTTGATCTCTGCACTTATTTCTTCTTTGACCCATTCATTTTTTAAAAGTATGTTGTTTAGTTTCCACATTTTTGTGGGATTTTTTTCCTCTTTTTTGCAGTTGAATTCTAGTTTCAAGGCTTTATGATCAGAAAATATGCTTGGTACAACTTCAATTTTTCTGAATTTGCTGATGTTGTTTTTGTGGCCCAACATATGGTCAATTCTTGAAAATGATCCATGTACACTGGAGAAAAATGTATACTCAGTCACTTTGGGATGAAATGTCCTGTAGATGTCTATCATATCCAGGTGCTCTAGTGTTTTGTTTAAGGCCACTATGTCTTTGTTGATTCTCTGTTTGGATGACCGATCTAGAGCCGTCAGCGGTGTATTGAGGTCTCCAAGTATGATTGTGTTTTTGTCAGTTTTTGTTTTAAGATCAATAAGTAGCTGTCTTATATATTTTGGTGCTCCTTGGTTTGGTGCATATATATTAAGAATTGTTATGTCTTCTTGATTCAGTGTCCCCTTAGCCATTATGAAATGGCCATTTTTGTCTCTGAGTACTTTTCCTGTCTTGTAGTCAGCATTATCTGATATGAGTATTGCTACACCTGCTTTTTTTTGGATGTTATTTGCTTGGAGTATTGTTTTCCAGCCTTTCACTTTGAATTTGTTTTTATCCTTGTTACTTAGATGAGTTTCCTGTAGGCAGCATACAGTTGGATTTTCTTTTTTAATCCATTCTGCTACTCTGTGCCTTTTTATTGGTGAGTTTAATCCGTTTACATTTAGTGTAATTATTGATACTTGTGGGTTCCCTATTGCCATTTTATATCTTGCTTTCTGTTAGTTTTGTGTCTTGTTTGATCCTTCTCTTTTGTTTTTCTATCTTTTGTTTTTATTTGGTTGTATTCCATACATCTTTCCACTGTTGCTATCTTTTTTATCTCATGTACTTCTGTGGTGGTTTTTTCAATGGTGGTTACCTTTGAATAATGAAAAGGGTCCCTACCCTGTTCATTGTAGCAAACTATTTTGTGAGTACTTTTGCACTCCATCGTCCTTTGCTACTGTTAATCTCCATCTTCTCCCCCTCTTTCTTTTTGTTGTTGTCACAGTTTAAATTTGGTTTTATTGTGTTCTTCTTGGAGCTTTTACTTGTGGCTCTGTTTTTTTTTGTTCTTTGTATCTGATTGGAGAACCCCCTTTAGTAATTCCTGGAGTGGGGGTTTTCTGATGATAAATTCCCTCATCTTTTCTGTATCTGTGAATGTTTTTATTTCTCCTTCATATTTGAAGGATAGCTTTGATGGGTATAGTATTCGTGGCTGAAAGTTCCTCTCTTTCAGGACTTTAAATATTGGGGTCCATTCTCTTCTAGCTTGTAGAGTTTCTGCTGAGAAATCTGATGATAATCTAATGGGCCTTCCTTTATATGTTGTATTCTTCTTTTCCCTGGCTGCCTTGAGAATTTTTTCTTTGCTGTTGGTTTGTGTCAATTTCATTATGATATGCCTTGGAGTAGGTTTGTTGGGGTTAAGAAAACTTGGAGTTCTGTTTGCTTCTTGAACTTGAGGCTTTAGTTCTTTCCACAGGCTTGGGAAGTTCTCATCTATTATTTGTTTGAGTATGTTCTCCATTCCATTTTCTCTCTCTTCTCCCTCTGATATACCCATTATTCTTATGTTATTCTTTTTGATGGAGTCAGATAATTCTTGTAGGGCTATCTCATTTTTTTTAATTTTTGAGTCTCTTTCTTCTTCTCTCTGTTGTGCCTCAAGTTGCTTGTCTTCTATTTCACTAATCCTCTCTTCTATCTGACCTGTTCTATTAGCTAAGCTTGTTACTTCGTTTTTCAGCTCGTGAATTGAGTTTTTCATCTCTGTTTGATTTGTTTTTATAGTTTCAATTTCCTTGGACATATATTCTTTGTGTTCATTGAGTTGTTTTCTGAGCTCCCTAAATTGCCTTTCTGTGTTTTCTTGTATATCTTGGAGGATTTTTAGGATTTCTATCTTGAATTCTCTGTCATTTAGCTCCAAGGTTTCCAATATATTAAATTTTTTCTCCATAGATTTTTCCTCATCTAGCTGTGTTACCTCTCTTTCTTTTGTATCCATGATATTCGATTTTCTCTTCTTTAATGGCATCTGAGGGTGGTTTTGTTGATAGTATTAATGAGATTTAATAAAGAATAAAAAGTTTAAAAAAATAATAAAAAAAAATCGAAAAAAGTTGTTTTTTTTAAAAAAAAATTAATAATGAAATAAAGAAAAATAAAATAAAAATTAAAAAAAAAAAAAAAAAAAGGAAATTATTCCCCCCCTCCTTTTTTCCTCTCCTCTTCTCTCCCCTCTTTCTTGATAAAATCTTGTGGTGGACTGTGAATTATAACAAACAATGCCTGTGATGGAGGGCCTGAATTGGGGAAAAGTAATAAAGGGGCAAACAAAAAAAAAAAAAAAGAAAAAAGAAGAAAGAGAAAAAAAAAAGAGCGTATGGACCCACAAAAAGCAAATAAGGAAAAAATTTGGGTCAAGAATAAAATGATTTGCTTTTAGGTGTTGGTTGTCTAAGAGTTATGATGAGAGGATTAAGAGGAAAACGGAAAAATGGGGGGACAAATTAAAATATTACTATTGTATTTAGTGGAACAAGAACTAGATAATATGGAGATCCAGGGATGGGAGCACTGCTAGTAAGTTAAAAAGGTGAAGTAAAAACCCCCCAGAATGCCACAAACATAAGTTTGAGTCCCAGATAAGATAATTTGTTTGTTATTGAGGTTTGAGTAAGAGGAGATGTAAAGGAGAAAGGAAGAAACTAATATAGAGTGAGAAAAGAAAGAGAGAGAGAGAGAAAAAAAGAGGGAACCACTAAAAGAAGAAAAAAGAAAGGAGAGAGAGAGAGAGAGTTAAGGGTTTTGGAGTGCAACCCTCATAGAGAGAAAGAAAGAGAAGAGAAAAGATAATGGGAGATGTAACACTTATGGGTAGTGTAGTTCAAGGAGAGGAGAGAGTAAGACCAGTAGAGAGTTAATCGGCCAAATTGGAGGAGGAAAAAAAAAAGTATCAAGAATGAAGATAAGAGAAACAAATGAACAAATATAATAAAATGGGATAGGTTATAAAGTCTGCAGATTATTCTTGATTTTGAGAGGTTATCTTCTTGCTTTTTCTTTTCTCTCCCTCTTCCTGGTCGGTGACTCTGTACCCCGGGTTTTGCCCCTTTGCCACGCTCAGGTGGAGGTTTGCAGTTGATAAGTCTCTATGGCAATGTCATGTATTGTGCTTTAGTCTCGTTGGCAGTCGAGGCTATTAGCATTTATAGGCTCCGACAGTGAGAGAGTCCGTGTTCCTAGAGCCTTTCTCCTAGTCTTTCCTTCCTCAATTAGTAGCCTGATAATCCAGCTATGGGTTGCTGCTGCCTCTGCCTGGATAGTAAGAGGCTCAAAGAGCTGGCAACTCCCCACTCTATTTCCACTCAGCACAGGGCTCTGGGTAAGGCTCAGTCAGTCAGAGCTGCTAGCATAATCAGGCGGGCTTTCCGGCCATTCAAAGACCTCTGGCTCTGCCATTCTGTCCGGTAACACAGGCGGGCGCCCACTTTCGGGGCGCTTGGAGGAAACTCTCACTCACTGGCTGCGCGCGCAGACCAGGATATCCGGCCAGCAGTCTCACGCTCTGAGTGAAACCCCCAACCGCAGGGAAAAGTTGCAGTGTTGGAATTGAGTCTCGCTCCGTCCCCGTGCGCGGCTTTTGCAAGGCGCTGGGGCGGCCCGAGATTCCGCTTTGGCCCACACAAAGGCCCCTGACTCTGCTCCTCTGTGTGATAACACGGGCGCGCACTGCCGAGGCACTCGGAGGAATCGCTCACTCCTTATCTGCGCGCGCAAACCAGGATATGAGGCCGGCCGCTTTCCCTCTGAGTGAAACACCCTCCGGCAAGGAAAATCTCCACCATTGGAATTAGTTCTCACTCCCTCCCGTGCGTGGCTTTCCCAGGGCGCTGGGGCTGCCCAGAGACTCTGCCCTCGGCCCACAGAAAGGCCTCTGACCCTGCCTCTCCGTGGGGCAACACGGGCACCCACTTCCGGGGCTTAGGAAGAAATCTCTCGCCCACTAACTGCGCACCAGCCAGGAGACCGGGTAAAATGGCCGCGCCGCTTGTCTTTCTTTGTTTGGGTTTGGCGCGAGTGTTAGCTTGTATTGCCCGGGTTGCCACAGGATCAGATTTTCCTCGGCTTGGATCTCCGTGCCACAGCCTGGTTTGGCCGTTTGTTTCGCGGCCTGGATGTATTCACCCCCTTTGCCCGCCTCAGTTTCTATATTCACAGTTACCAGAGAAAGCCGCCCTGTTTAGGTTAGTGAGGAAGGCGGAGCATTTCTTACTCCCTATTTCCTTCAGGGTTTGGTTATATATTTAGCCAATTTTTCACTCAATCATACCTTTGGGTGTATTGCGAAGCATCTGGAAGCTCCAAGTATAGGTTTTTCTGTTTCTGGTTGAAGATCTTGTTGAGTTTTGGGGGAGATTTATCGGTATCGCTTCCTACCCCGCCATTACTCTGACGTCATCTCTACATTGATATTTTTGAAAAATATAGAACATAAAGGCACACAGAGTATAAAGAAGTTAGCCTGAGTACAAATTTACAACCCAGGTCAACTCATAAAGACACGGGGGTAATACGATATTCATAGCAAACGATACTTTTTGAGAAACAATTTCCAATTTTTTTTATAGCACACATTAGCTAATTACTAAAATTCTACACCACACCAGAAAATATATTTTTTTGCCGATCTAACAAAAATATAGGTATAATTTTGATTTATTCATACCAGACAGCTATCATTGTGTTGGCTGTTACCATTTTTTAATTTGACCACCTCAGGTAAAAGAGGTCAGTGCTCCTGACTAAATAGTCATGTATCGCACATGTTAAAAATTCTTGTGTCACATTGTTTGAAAATTGCTGCTTTAGAGAATAATTTCCCCTTAGAGTGTTTGATAGAATGTTAGTCCCTGCGGATGTTTTGAGAAAAAAAGTTTCATGTACAAATAAATTATGGAAACAAAACATATTCAATTCCATTTTGCATATTAAAGGTCCAACAAATTTTGTCTTAAAAATTTCATTAACTTTGTTTAATCTAACATATCCTCCAAACTCCTTGCTGAGATAATAGCATCTAAAACTTGTAGCACCAATTGTTATGAAAATTCTTTGAAAAACTCTGATATATGTCTTTAAATTTAGATGGTATAGTTCTATTTTATTAGCATTATCACTGTTAGTGATTGTTAGATAGCATTAATTTTCAGCCTCTGTCTAAATATCTAAAATTGTGAATATTGGTGTTTTTATAGAAAGATAAACATGGATTTAATTATTTCAGAACAGAAATTATGTAATGACTCCAAAGCAATCCTGATGAATAATTTGGGGAAGTTTTCAACTGGAAAAGAAAAAAAAAGCTCAGATTAAACCAGTTATCGAGATAAAAGAAAATACTTGTTATTAAAGAAATGCTGAATTGTTCTAGAGAACTGTTGTGTACTGGAGTACATCTCCAAAGATGCTTTCAAATGAACTACATCTTCTAGTATTCTCTCACTTCTAGATTAAGTTTCAGCTAGCCTTGTCTACTGTTTTAGAATAGAATGCCCTTTAGTATGTGGAAGTTCTACACCTAAGTCTGAAGAAGGTTTGGAAGCTTCTGTTTGTGTGCTTTTGGGAGCCCTGAGTCTCCATGTAAGTTCTTCTGGAGAAGCCACGTGGAGAGTAGAAGAGACCATGAAAGTAAGCAGAAAGAGAGAGAGAAAGAGAAAAGGCCAGCACAGTGTCCCAGCTCAGATAGATAATAAATAGATAGACGGCATCAACTTTTGAGCCACGCTTATCAAGGCACCAGACATACAAGTGAGCCAACTTGCAAACCAGTTGAGTGCTCAGATTATTGTAGCCTCAGCCAAAATCATGTGAAGGCTAAGAACCACCCAGCTGAGCCCAATCAACCCTCAAACTCATGGGATATAATAAAATGGTTATTTTAAGGCAGTAAATTTTCTATCAGGTTTGTGTGTGTGTGTGTGTGTGTGTGTGTATGTGTGTGTGTGTGTTTTTGTTTGTTTATTTGTTTTCCTGAAGTTGGAAACGGGGAGGCAGTCAGACAGACTCCCGCATGCGCCCAACCGGGATCCACCCAGCACGCCCACCAGGAGGTGATGGTCTGCCCATCTGGGGCGTTGCTCTGTTGCAATCAGAGCCATTCTAGAGCCTGAGGTAGAGGCCACAGAGCCATCCTCAGCGCCCAGGCAAACTTTACTCCAATGGAGCCTCGGCTGCAGGAGGGGAAGAGAGAGACAGAGAGGAAGGAGAGGGGGAGGGGTGGAGAAGTGCTTCTCCTGTGTGCCCTGGCTGGGAATCGAACCCCAGGACTCCTGCACGCCAGGCCGACGCTCTACCACTGAGTCAACCGGCCAGGGCTGTATCAGGTTTTAATGCAGTAATATATTATCAAAGCATGTGGATGGGTATTGTGGAAGATTAGCAGAAAAGTGTTCAGGTAGAATGCTCTTCATTTTGTTTTCTCAAGCACTAGTTGAGTATAGTGTTTAATATTTGTTCTAAAGTTCCTTCTGACAGTTCTGTGCTGATTGAATTAACATGAGACAAAAGGGCAAAAATACCACAAAGACAGTCAAAACACTGCAGAAAAACATCTATAGCTACTCATACTTTGTGTCAGAACTTTTCTTCTTCAGAGAAAATTAATAATAAGAGGTAAAAATAGATTTTCCCATCCAACTTTGCTTTGAAGTTTTAAAGGTAATAAACAGAAACACAAAAGTAAAGAAATTGTCTAACAAGGGAAATTATTACTGTATCATTCGCATAGACTTATTTCCAAGTCAGCTCCTGAATTATCCTTTTCTCTCCTCCAAGTTGATGATTCTCACTTAAAAAGTGGCCCAAATGAGAAAAAAAAAGTGGACTTCACAGGTAGCTTTTTGCAGAAGAAATTGGAGGAACGGGAGCAGAGAATGAGATATCACAAATTGGGAATGTGGTACCTAAGAGTTACACAGAAGAAAAAAATAAAGTAGGATACATTTTGTTTTGTTTGCTTGTTTGGTTTCTGTAATTGCTCTGGGTGTGGAACTTTGATGAGGAGGAATAGCAACCAAGATAGAACTTGAGGGAAATTTCTGGACAGAGAATGCATGATACCATACTTTAACAAATAGTGAGAATATAAATTTTATTTTGAGTTATGAAGGCTCATTTTTGCTTCCTTTCAACATGACTCTGGGAACAGACTGTCATATCCCTTGGGATTTACTAGAATTACACATAAAATATTATTATTAATTCAGTTAAATGATGATATGTAAAACCCTATTTTAAGTCCTATGTAGGGAAAGAGAAAGTATAAAGTTGACAAGTTCCTAAATTATTGGTAATAGTACAAAAGCTAAGAAATAGCACTAAGCATGTTAGCAGAATGTCATAGCTAAATCAAGACCAGCACTGACAGCTCTGGCCAAGTAGCTCAGTTGGTTAGAGTGGCGTCCCCATATGCCAAGGTTGTGGGTTCGATCCCAGTCAAGGCACATACATGATTTAAGCAATGAATGCATAAATGAATGAAACAACAAATTGATGTTTCTCTTACTCTCTCTCTTTTCTCTATCCATTCATCTCTCTGGAAAATCAATAATAATAATAATAATAATAATAACAACAACAACAAAAAACTATCATCAACAGCTCAGCTATTTGTGAAACCGGTGGGTTTATGACCTCTCTGACAGTTTGCATGAATGATTGTGCATTAATTTGCACAAAGAGTAAGGAAAATACTTGTTTGTTTGTTTTTCCATGCTGGTCTGCTTAAGGGAGGAGGCCAGTGAATGGTGGATGCTCTTCTCCTCCTCCTTGTCTACTGGACTGGTTTTGAATTTCTGCTCAATGAGTTCTGTGTAAAAATTAAAGAGACTGGTTTCATAACGACTTTTCCAAACTCCTCAGCCAGTAGTACCACTTAGAGGCCCAAGTTGCAATGTATGGCACATGAATGGTAACAATGCCATAGTGTCCATGCAGTGTCTGGAAAACAATGGCCACTGGATAAATGAACAAGCAAAACTCTGAAACATTTGGATTGTTGGCTTTGGAAGCTGCAGGAATTCATGCCCTTGGCCTGGATGCTCCTGGTCATAGTAGGCACCTTTAATATAAGAGAAAAAAAAAAAGGTGGGAAGGTAGCTCTTAAGTGGCTTTATGGAAAAAGATAAGAGGGATCTTTGTGTGTGTGTGTGGCAGAGAAAGAGAGAATCAAAGAGAGGGATAGATAGGGACAGACAGACAGGAAGGGAGAGAGATGAGAAACATCAATTCTTCGTTACGGTTCCTTAATTGTCCATTGATTGATTTCTCATATGTGCCTTGACTGGAGGGCTACAGCAGACCGAGTGGCCCCTTGCTCGAGCCAGCGACCTTGGGCTCAAGCTGGTGAGCCTTGCTCAAACCCGATGAGCCCGCGCTCAAGCTGGCGACCTCGGCATCTCGAACTAGGGTCCTCCACATCCCAGTCGGATGCTTCATCCACTGTGCCACCACCTGGCCAGGTGAGATAAGAGGGATCTTAAAAAAAGAAAAAAAAGCCATGTCACATAAAGACTAGAGGTGCCATCTTGTTCACAGCACATATGAGATACTTGGGAACTCACAGAATCCAAGGTGATGGGTAGGAGGAAGAAATGTGGAAGGGAGAGTTGATTTGTATGTTCCAGTACCACAGGCAAGAGTAAGAAACCTATTTCATGAATATTAAAATTACTTTATTTGCATCTACTTTTTGATGGAGCCTGAGGACTTAGGGGTTATATAAATAATGTCATAAAAGTAAACCTAAATATGTCTGTGCTATGGAAGCAAAGAACAAAGGTAGACTAACCCAGACAGAAATAAATGTTCTGCCTGGTTGTAGTACAGTTATGCTTTATAATGTTGTACAAGTTGGGATGTAAAAAAGTTAATGCTAAAGGGAACTGGCCATTTTTATATTATTGACCTCCAGCTTCAATAGATGACCTCTTTTAACAGTGAGCATCATGTGTTCGGAAAAATTCTCATTCTTGTTGTATGGTAGGAGAGACCGTCTTCCCTGTGCTGAACAGGTCCTCTACTAATGCAGTTTCTGATTTATTGTTGAGCCTTAAGCACTTGTCAGTGTACCTTTTGACAATCTAGGCCAATTTAGTTTGAAGCAGAGCCCAGAAAATTTCTTACACAATATACATTAAGAGGGTTTCTTTGGGAAAAAATAGTTACATGGTGAGTTCTGGTCTCAAAGACATTCTTTTCAGCTAAGGTTATGTGGCAGTGACTCTACTTGGCAATTTTATACATAGAACAAATCCCAACATGGTATATAAGCCCACATAAAGAAGTCAAGTCACCTTCTTAGGGAAATTAGATGCATAAATATCCTCAGGGCATGAAATAAAGAGACACTGTACTCTCCAAAGTGAGAGATATCTGAACCAGAGTTCTTGCGGCAATGTAAACCTATTTCTATTTGTTGTGTCATATTAAAAATTATATAATAAAATGTATTAAAATAGCCACAATATAAAACCATGTGATATACTAATGATGCTTCATATGTTTTAATATGTGGAGATGTGAATAAGAACCATATGTGGCTTGTTTCTCTTTTCACAAATCTGTTTCCTTTGGCTTTTCACAGTCTTCATTTCACTTCATTTTCCTAGTTCTCTTTTCTCTGGATCCACCTGAGTCAGCTAATATGCAATTCTTTGTCTCACAGAGCCACACGATGGACAAGCCACTGTGAATGCTTTCGTGTTAGGGCACCCAGTTAATATCTTCAGCTGTTGGTGCCTTAGCCCATCCTGTTCCTCAGAGACCTCCCTTCTTCCTGCTGCCTTTCTTTCTGCACCATCATCTTCTTTTGATATAGCTTTCAAAACTGCCTTAATCCTTCCATTTTGGTTTTGAAAGCGCCAGTAAAAAAACAACTTCACTTTTCGAATTCTCAAAGATCCGGTGTGGTTTACTTGTAGTGCAGCCTAGTTGACA